>NC_092709.1:317685553-318327219 GCF_047496885.1 Scyliorhinus torazame
GAAGAGAAATTGGATAGATTGGGGTTGATTTCCTTGGAGCAAAGGAGACTGAGGGAGGACATGATTGAATGTATAATGTATAACATTATGAGGAGCATCGATGGAGTAGTCAGGAAGAAACTTTTCCCCTTCGTGGAGAGATCAATAATCAGGGGTGGGGGGGCATCGATTTAAGGTAAGGGGCAGGAGGTTTAGAGGGGGTGTGAGGAAAAACGGTTTCACCCAGAGGGGGGTGGGAATCTGGAACTCACTGCCTGAAAGGGCGGTGGAGGCAGAGACCCTCATAACATTTTTAAAATACTTAGATTTGCACTTGCAATGCCAAGACATACAAGGCTATGGGCCAAGTGCTGGAAATTGGGATTAGAATAGTTAGTTAGTTGTTTTTGACCGGCACAGAGCCGTTGGGCTGAAGGGCCTTCACTGTACTGTAGACCTCTATGATGCTGCGACTGCTTTCCTTCAGTTCATCTCTCTCACTCAACCCTGTATTCCCCAACATTTCTGGTATGTTACTTGTGTCCTCCTTTGTGAAGACAGAACCACAGGGTGTATTTAGTTGGTCATCCATTTCTTTGTTCCCGATTATAAATTCCTCTGTTTCTGAATGGAATGGACCTTGGTTTCTCTTCACCAATCTTTTTCTCTTCGCATTACTATGGAAACTTTTACAGTCAGTTTTCATGTTCCCCGCAAGCTTACTCTCGTACTCCATTTGCCCGGGTGCCCCTGTGCTGAATTCCAAACTGCTCCCAATCCTTGGGTCTGTTGGTTTACCTGACCAATTTCTTGGATCTAATACTATCTCTAATTTTCCTTGTAAGCCATTGTTTGGCCACCTTTCCCGTTTTACCTTTGTGCCAGACAGGAATAAAGAATTGTTGCTGTTCAACCATGCACCTTGGGCTGCCATGACCTTTACATAAAAGTTTAATAGGCAAGATAAAGGTTCACGGGTAGGGGGCGATTGTTAGCATCGATGGAGGATTGTTTTTTATAATTCATTTATGGGATGTGGGTGTTGTTGGCTAGACTGGCATTTATTGCCCATCCCTAATTGCCCTTGAGAAGCTGGCGGTGAGCTGCCTTTAGGATTCAACTAGGTTCTCAGGTTGCTAATGCAAGTGAGAACCTTGATGAATCCAAAAGTCTATCGTTGGAATGTAAATAGTAAAAGAGTATTAAAAATTAGACCAGGAAACCAGATCCCCAGAGTAATGATTTATCTTTATCTCTTTCCCCATCTAACAATTGCCCAGACTGTAAGGGACCTACATTTGTCTTTACCAATATGTACCTATACCAGAGACATCTCTGCACGTGTCCTACAAACAGGTGGGCTGGATGGATTGAGATGTATTTGTTGAACTGGTGTTTAAATACGGCCCCCGGAATCTTTTGCCCGCCAGCTGACGGCAAGCGGGCAAACCAGTTCCCGATCTACTAGGTGATTTGGCCCTGTGCATAATTAATGAGCTTCCAAGCATGGACCCGGGCAAGAGTTTCCGCCAATCTGGCCAACACGGTGGGTGCCACCAAAATTGCCCGCCACCGCACTTAGTCTCATTAATGGAAAATTTCACCCTTTGTATCCAGGAATATTCAGCTCCTTATTGGGCCAGATCTCTGTTATCCTCAGACCATATTCCCTTGTGACTCTTTGCATCTGCAACTAACTGAACCTATTTACTCACATACGTGCACTGGAAACCAATGTTACACCTTGTTATATGCTCTCTTAGTCTGACCCCACCTAACAGCTAACTTCCTTATTCTGGCGCTATTTTTCTCCCTCAATCCTTTGTGCACCTTGTTTTTTTTCTTTTTTGTTTATAAATTGAGAGAAACCCAATTACTTATTTCCAATTAAGGGCTAATTTTGCGTGGCCAATCCACCTAACCTGCACATCTTTGGGTTGTGGATGTGAAACCCATGCAGACACAGGGAGAATGCGCAAACTCCACACAGACAGTGACCCAGGGCCGGGATTGAACCTGGATCCTCAGTGCTGTAGGCAGCAGTGCTAACCACTGCACCACTGTGCTGTCCCTTTGTGCACCTTGGTACTCCTTTCTAATGTGGCACCTCTACTTCTTTTTTTTAATGTCTATTTATTGGAATTTTCAATTTTTTTTTTACAAACATTCACATCAATCAAACAAATAAAAGCAGAAAGATAGCTACAGGTATCAATGTAAAGCAGGTACAGCAAAAACAACAGTCATCACATAATTGGGAACAAATAAGACCGGATGAATCAGGGACAAAATCCCCAACATGTTCCTTCCACGGATAAATGCCCTGTCTGCACCCAAACAGGATACCGGCAACATTATGGACATACATCTCACCCATAGCTACAAAACAAAATGACAAAAGAAGAAAACTATACCTGAGAACCCCAGTGCTAAGGGAGCATTGACTAACTCTTACAGCACAATTTAAACTCTTCTCCAGATCCAGACTGGAACAGGCAGTCATCCTACACCTTTGAGATGGAGAAATGACAAAAAGAGAGACAAAGAAAGGACCAGGCAGAACCAAACCTTAAAACTCAACCCAGGGTCTCCCATAGAAGAAGTAAAAAGAGAGCGAGAACAAGGGCCAAGAACAAAAATCCAAACTTCCATAATCCTATCTCCCAGCCCAACAGCAAAGGGCAAAAGAGATCACCGGACGACCAGCATCAGTACCGTCCTCAATAGGACAAGGGAATATTGTAGGGCAAAGAATCAAAACAAATATAAACTGGTCCGAATCGTAGGGCAGGGGGGAGACCTACTCCAGGACGGGAGGGCCTTTAGAACGACCCCAAACTGGGGTGTGCCCTGGGAGGGAGGGCACCATTTCTCAAGTATACATGTGCTCTATCCTATTTCTGGACTTTGGTTGTGGGGCCCCTTTAGGGGGCGGGCTCGACGGATCGCATGACTCGGGTCAATCACGTGGGTGCGTGTGAACCCTGGCCAATTGAGTGCTTGAGCGGGGCCCCGGGCAGTGTGGGACCCAGAGCTGAAGTGACCAGATCTGTTGGGTGGGATTCACTGGCTGTTCACGGCGGCAAATCCCGCCGGCGCATGGGTTTCCTGGCAATGAGGGGTGCAGTCAACGGGAAATCCCGTGGTCCGGTTTATCCCTCTGACGGGCCGCCTCAGCTGCCGAAAAACACGCAGTGGGTTGGTGGGTAAATCCCGCCCGTTATATTGTGATCTCTCTGCCTGTTACCTAACCGCTTTTGCCTTTCATCAATAAACCCCTTTCTTAACTACTGGAAAACTCCAGTGTATGTCTCCAGCCACCAGGTGTACCCATTAGCACATGGCATCAGGAGCAATCCAGAGATCTCTACCTTTGAGACTTTTCTTATTAATTTCTCTCCTAACTCACTACAATCTGCTTGCAGGCCCTCATTTGTGCCATTACTGACCATGTCCTCTGGCTGTTCATTCTCAGAGCCCAGAAGGTCAGAAGGCCCTGAGCTGTTTTACCGAGGAGGACATCGCAACTAAATCAGATCATCCACAAAACCAGCAGTGGCCTTTTGTAGTTTAAAAAGTCTCCTCAGTTCATCATTTTTATTAGGTTATTACAGTGCAGAGCTGTAGGGCAGTCCTCATGAAGTTGAATTATCATAGAATTATCATAGAATTTACAGTGCAGAAGGAGGCCATTCGGCCCATCGAGTCTGCACCGGCTCTTGGAAAGAGCACCCCACCCAAGGTCAACACCTCCACCCTGTCCCCATAACCCAGTAACCCCACCCAACATTAAGGGCAATTTTGGACACTAAAGGCAATTTATCATGGTCAATCCACCTAACCTGCGCATCTTTGGACTGTGGGAGGAAACCGGAGCACCCGGAGGAAACCCACGCAGACACAGGGAGAATGTGCAGACTCCGCACAGACAGTGACCCAAGCCAGAATCGAACCTGGGACCCTGGAGCTGTGAAGCAATTGCTATCCACAATGCTACCGTGCTGAACAAATTGAACAGATCTGTTTGCTCTGAAGGGTCTTCTATACATATTAGAATGTGGATTGGAATAGAATTTGAAGACAGGAATCAGTGATTGCCATTTTTGGGTGAAGGAGAATATTTGAGGTTCCATTAATTTACTCCATTTTGATCTAATGGCTGTTTTGCTGTGTTGATCAAGACTGATATTTATGCATATACAACACTGGCTAATGCAAATGCAAAAGGATAACTAATGTAGTCAATAAAAGTCTAATTCTAGCTTCTACTGTTGTTGCACGTTTGATGATAATCTCACCTTTCCATGTGCACTGTCTGAATGCTAACTTTATTTCCACTTGAGTAACTGAAGTTACTGCGGCAAAGGAAACAACTGCCTATCGCTTTAAACACAATGGGCGCAATCTACTGGCCACACCACACCTGAACGGGCATGTGACGCGGCCGGTAGATGTCGGGAAAGCCCTCTCCCGGGCTTCCCAACGGTCAGAACGCTTCGCGAGATCTAATCAGATCTTGCGAGGCACCGCGATCTCCCGCACAGATAAGTGGGTTTAAGGACACATTTAGCCATGCTGACACCGGGGGCGGTATTCTCTGATCCTGAGGCTTAGTGTTGACGCCGTCGTAAACGTCGTTGCGTTTTACGACGGCGTCAACAGGCCCCTAGTATCAGCGATCCTGCGCCACACAGGGGGCCAGCACGGCACTGGAGTGCTTCACGCAGCTCCAGCTGCCGATACGGGCGTCAGATCCGCATGCGCTCTATGGCTGCCGCGAGTTCGCTATGGCCGGCGTGAGTTTCCGCATGCGCATGGGTTGCCTTATCCGCGCCGGCCCCGACGCAACAAGGTGGAGGGCTACAGGGGCCCGGCAAGGAGGAACGTAGGCCCCCCCCCAGGATAAGCCCACCTGCCGATCGGTAGGCCCCGATTGCGGGCCAGGGCACCGTGGAGGCCCACTCCGGGTTCGGAATCCATATCCCCCCCCCCCCCCCCCCACCTGGCCGCCCCCCACAACATGAACGCCCAGGTCCTGCCGGGTAGGACTACACGGGAATGGCGTCGGTGGGACTCGACATATCTCGGTGGGCACTCAGCCCATTGCGCGCGGAAAATCACCGGGGGGGGGGGGCGCGTAGAGCCGCCTCTGACCAGGGGCGCGTCAGCCGTGGCGGTGCCAATGGCATCTACTGGCCTCCCCAGGTAGACCCCAGTCGGGTGCTGTTTAGTACTGGTCCATAGAACAGCACCTGAGTGGACTCCATTTTATTCCACTACAGAGTGTCAGGGTTTAATTTTGACAGGTAAACGTCATCAAGCCCCTTGGCCTTGGTTTACTGTCGCAGTGTACCATTTTTCCCTTTATATTGGGTTGTGGTCAACATTACAGGGCAGTACATTTCCCATTCCACGTTATCCCCGAGGGCAGTGAGAAGCAGTTCTGAAGTATGGGACTGGAGACTTCCGGTTGCGGCGATGCGGAGCTAAGCCGCACATTTCGGCAGCTCCCGCTAGAACGGACTTTTGGGCTCTCCGGAGGAGCCCCAACAGAACCTTTTTGATCTAATCCCGTGTGGGAAGGTGAAGTAAGGTCCCCCTTCCGTCGTGTATGGAGGGGACTAGAAGTGGAGGGACAAAAAAAGAAGCTTTGGAGCGGCGGCAGAAACGGGGGGGGAGAAAACAAGATGGCGGAGGGTGGAGGTCGAGCAGCATGGGGGCCGGACCAGCAGGAGCTTCTCAGGCGCGGCGTGGAGGAGCTTAAAAAGGAGGTGCTGGCGCCAATGCTGTTGCCGATCGAGGGGCTGAAGGCGACCCAGAAGGCCCAGGCGGTAGAGCTCTGAGAGGTGAAGGAAAAAACTAATGAGAACAATGACGAGATCTTGGGCCTGGCGGTGAAGATGGAAGCGCATGAGGCGCTGCACAAGAGGTGGGCCGAGAGATTCGAAGTCCTGGAGAACAGGTCGTGGAGGAAGAATCTCCGGATTCTGGGTCTCCCCGAAGGAGTGGAGGGGGCTGATGCTGGGGCGTATGTGAGCACGATGCTCCATTCGCTGATAGGTGCGGAGGCCTCTCCGAGCCCCCTGGAGCTAGAAGGGGCTCCCCTGGCGAGGAGACCCAAGGCTGGCGAGCCGCCAAGGGCGATAGTGGCGAGGTTCCATCGTTTCGCGGACAGAGAGTCTGTCCTGAGATGGGCCAAGAAGGAGCGGAGCAGTAGATGGGAGAATGCGGTGATCCGAGTTTATCAGGACTGGAGCGCGGAGGTGGCAAAAAGGAGAGCTGGCTTCAATCGGGCCAAGGCGGTGCTGCATAAGAAAAGGGTGAGATTCGGAATGCTGCAGCCAGCGCGACTGTGGGTCACGTGCCAGGACCGACACCACTATTTTGAAACGCCAGAAGAGGCTTGGACCTTTATCCAAACGGAAAAATTGGACTCGAACTGAGGGCTGTGGTAGTGGGGGAGATGTTGACTGTATACAGGGTTGTAAATATGGGTAAAGAATGTTTTACGGGTGGGACGATGGATGGGGATGGGGGAATAGTTTTTGAAGAGGGGACAGTGAGGAATGTGGGCATCGGTGCTGGAGGGAGGTGAGACTCGGGGATGGGGGAATTAGGATAAGGCCGCAACAGGAGCTGCGCCACAGGGGGCGGGGCTGGCTTAGGAAAGCGCGGGCTTTTTCCCGCGCTAGGGAGGGGGGGGGATGGAGAAGCGCAAGGATGAGGAGGGATTTCCACACGGGGGGGGGGGGTCAACGGGAAGGCGGGGGGGGGCCGGGGTCAGCAAGAGTCAGCTGACTTACGGAAGTATTATGGGGGGAGCAAAAGAGCTAGATTTGGATCTAGCGGGGAGGGGGGTGGGGAGGGGGGAAGAGGGGGGGGTTAGGGTTAGGGTTAGGGTTGCTGCTGCAATGGCCGAGGGGGAACTGAAAATGGAAGAGGTGGTCGGGGCGGGGGTTCCCCGTCTAGGGGACTGGAGGGTGCGGGAGACGCGGGCACGGGACTGACCTAAAATAGGAGATGGCTAGTCGGCAGGGGGGAGGGGGGGGGGTAAACCCCCAATCCGGCTGATCACATGGAATGTGAGAGGCCTAAATGGGCCGATTAAGAGGACCCGAGTGTTCGCGCACTTAAAGGGACTGAATCATGCTTCAGGAGACACATCTGAAGGTGGCAGATCAGGTCAGGTTAAGAAAGGGATGGGTAGGACAGGTGTTCCATTCGGGGCTGGATGCGAAGAATAGAGGGGTGGCAATACTGGTGGGAAAGCGGGTGTCGTTTGAGGCCAAGAACATAGTGGTGGATAACGGAGGCCGATACGAGAGGGCAGGGAAAGGGAGAGGTTAGTGGGGGAGATTTTAAGAGTGGACAGGAGATATGCAGACGCCCCTGATGAGGGACTACTCAGGGGGATGCGAAGCCTCCAGACGGAGTTCGACCTGTTGACCACAGGGAAGGCAGAGACACAGTGGAGGAAGGCACAGGGGGCGATATATGAATATGGGGAGAAGGCGAGCCGTATGCTGGCACATCAGCTCCGTAAGAGGATGGCAGCGAGGGAAATAGGTGGAGTCAAGGATGGAAGGGCAACTACGGTGCGGAGTGCGGTGAAAGTGAATGAGGCATTCAAGGCCTTCTACGAGGAGCTGTATAGGTCCCAGCCCCCAGGGGGAAAAGAGGGGATGGCACAATTCTTGGACCAACTGAGGTTCCTGAGGGTGGAGGAGCAGGAGGTGGCTGGTTTGGGGGTGCCAATTGGGGTAGAGGAGCTGGTTACAGGACTGGGGAGCATGCAGGCAGGGAAGGCCCCGGGACCGGATGGGTTCCCGGTGGAGTTAGCCCCGTTGCTGGTAAGGACTTTCAATGAGGCAAGGGAGGGGGGGACCCTGCCCCCGACAATGTCGGAGACGACGATCTCTTTGATCTTGAAGCGGGATAAGGACCCACTGCAATGTGGGTCGTATAGGCCGATCTCGCTCCTCAACGTAGATGCTAAGTTGCTGGCAAAAGTGTTAGCTACGAGGATTGAGGACTGTGTCCCGGGGGTGATTCACGAGGACCAGACGGGGTTTGTAAAGGGCAGGCAGCGAAATACCAATGTGCGGAGGCTCCTAAACGTGATAATGATGCCATCGGTGGAGGGAGAGGCGGAGATAGTGGCAGCTATGGACGCGGAGAAGGCCTTTGACCGAGTAGAGTGGGAGTATCTCTGGGAAGTGTTGAAGAGGTTTGGGTTCGGGGGAGGGTTTATTAGTTGGGTTAAGCTCCTGTATAGCGCCCCGGTGGCGAGTGTGGAATGCAATGTGAAAAAGTGTGAGGTTATGCACTTTGGAAGGAGAAATGGAGGCATAGACTATTTTCTAAATGGGAAGATGCTCAGGAAATCAGAAGCACAAAGGGACTTGGGAGTCCTTGTTCACGATTCTCTTACGGTTAACGTGCAGGTTCAGACGGCAGTTAGGAAAGCAAATGCAATGTTAACATTCATGTCAAGAGGGCTAGAATACAGGACCAGGGATGTACTTCTGAAGCCATATAAGGCTCTGGTCAGACCCCATTTGGAGTATTGTGAGCAGTTTTGGGTCCCGTATCTAAGGAAGGATGTGCTGGCCTTGGAAAGGGTCCAGAGGAGGTTCACAAGAATGATCCCTGGAATGAAGAGCATGGCGTATGAGGAACGGTTGAGGACTCTGGGTCTGTACTCGGAGTTTAGAAGGACGAGGGGGAATCTTATTGAAACTTACAGGATGCTGCGTGGCCTGGATAGAGTGGACGTGGAGAGAATGTTTCCACTTGTAGAAAAAACTAGAAGCAGAGGACACAATTTCAGGCTAAAGGGACGATCCTTTAAAACCGAGATGAGGAGGAATTTCTTCAGCCAGAGAGTGGTGAATCTGTGAAACTCTTTGCCGCAGAAGGCAGTGGAGGCCAAATCACTGAGTGTCTTTAAAATAGAGATAGATAGGTTTTTGATCAATAAGGGGATTAGGGATTATGGGGAGAAGCCAGGAAAATGGGGATGAGAAGATATCAGCCATGATTGAATGGCAGAGCAGACTCGATGGGCCGAGTGGCCTAATTCTGCTCCTATATCTTATGGTCTTATGGGGATTCAGTGGCTGCTAGTGAATTAGCTGTTGAGATGTGGAGGAGGCTTCTTCTTAGGCAACCAGAAGTGTTGGTGCTAAACTTGTAGAGGCTGCCAGCACTGTGTCACATCATTCCTCCCACTAAAGCAGCACATTCGGAAATCCTGAGGAAGCAGGTTCTTTGCAGGAAAAGCTGAAGGAAGATCCTGAGTAGGTCTCTGGTTCAATGATGCCTTCCTGCAGATTGTCCTCCAGGCTGCTCGGGAAGGGAGAGCGGTGGGTCCTCTTCCCCAGGGATTGGCCCAGCAGAGAAAGCAAGCCTGGTTGGAGACCTCAGAGGAGATCAGCCATTGTGGTGTTGTCCCTCCATCCAGACGGCAGTGCTTCAAACGGGGCAAATTATCTCAAGCGATCCGCCAAGGCGAGTGCACCACCCATGGCTTTCCTTACAGCATTACTGAGCGTGAGGGTGGCACTGGTAAAATGGGCATACCCACCCAGTCACCGACAGTGCCCAGGGAACAGCTTGGCCTGTCTGTGGTATGGCACCCTCTCTGTAAGGGGCCCCAGGCCAGCAGAGTTGACCCCTACCCTGTCACTCCTGAGTGGCTGCATGGAGAAATTCCTTTGGCACCACTATGGGCAGTCAGACTGCCAGTAGCATAGGCCTTCTGTTTGTCATTTTTTGGATGACTTAGAATGGTCATAGTATATGCTTGCAGGAGAAAACAATGTAAAAACAAACAAAAGGGCATAAGTTGGGAGCCGCCCCTCTGACCTGACTATCCTGAAGCTGATGGACGAGGCAGCACTGGAGCACATAGGCCAGCATGATGGCCTTTCATTGTGGATGGTGAGACGAGAGTGGAGACACGGGAGAATGATTAGCCGAATGGATGGGCACAAGAGTCGCGATTAAAAACACAGTGAGGGTGATCATATTTCCTCATGCTGGATAAGGAACATATAGTAAAATACTGATATTCAAAAGATGTATAAACATTTAGCAAATAATTAGAAAACCAAATAGAATGTTGTTGTTTAATGTGAGGGGAATTGATATCCGAAGCAGGGAGACTATTCTTCAGTTGTACAGGACATTGGTGAGACCACATCTGGAGTACTGTGTACAGTATTGGTCTCCTTATTTAAGGAAAGATGTAAAGGCATCATAAACAGTTCAGAGAAGGTTTACTCGGCTAGGAATGGATGGGTTGTCTTATGAGGAAAGGTTGGACGAGTTAGGTTTGTAACCACAAGATTTTGGAAGCGTAAGAGACAACTTGATCAAATCTTTTACGATCCTACAAGACCAGAAGACATAGGAGCAGAAGTAGGCAGCCAGCCCACCGAGTCTGCTCTGCAATTCAATGAGATCATGGCTGATCTGATATAATCCTCAACTCTACTTTCTCGCCTTATCCCCATGACCCTTGATTCCCTTACTGATGAAAAATCTGACTAACTCAGCCGTGAAAATATTTAATGACCCAACCTCTACAACCCTCTGAGGGAAAGAATTCCACATTACCCTCTGAGAGAGGAAATTCCTCTGCATCTCTGTCATAAATGGGTGACCCCTTACTTCTTGATTATGCCCTCTGGTCCTAGACTCTCCCACAATCTACTCTCGGCATCGACCCTGTCAAGCCCCCTGAGAATCCTGTATGTCTCACTAATGTCACATCTCATTCTTCTAAACTCCAATGACAACAGATCTAACCTACTCAATCTCCCCTCATAGAAAAATCCCTCCACACATGGGATCTACCTAGTGAACCTCCTCTGGACTGCCTCCAATCCTAATATATCGGTCCTTAGAAAATTGGCCAAAACTGATCACAGTAATCCAGGTATTGCCTAACCAATGCCTTGTATAGTTTGATGTGGAGATGCCGGCGTTGGACTGGGGTGGACACAGTAAGGAGTCTTACAACACCAGGTAAAAGTCCAACAGGCTTTTTTCAAATCACTAGCTTTCGGAGCACTACTCCTTCACCTGAGGAAGGAGCAGTGCTCCGAAAGCTACTGATTTGAAACAAGCCTGTTGGACTTTAACCTGGTGTTGTAAGACTTCTTATTATATAGTTTTAGCAAGACTTCCCAGTTTTGATACTCCATTCCCTTTGAAATAAAGGCCAACATTTTATTTGCTTTCCCTATTACCTGCTGAACTTGCATGCTAGCATTTTGTGATTTATGCACGAGGACCCTCCTAAATCCCTGTGTACTGCAGATTTCTGCAGTCTTTCTCCATTTAAATAATATTCAGCTTTATTCTTCCTACCAAAGTGCATAACTTCACATTTTCCTACATTATATTCCATCTGCCAAGTTGTTGCCAACTCACCTAACCTGTATACATTCCTCACCACTTGACTTCCCACCTATTTTTGTGTCATCTGCAAACTTGGCAATAATATATTCACGTCCCTCATCCAAGTCATTAATATATTTACGAATAATTGTCGCCCCATCACTGATCCCTGTGGTACTCCAATAGTTACAGGTTGCAATCCTGAAAATGCTCCTCTAATCCCAACTTTCTGTCTTCTATAAGTTAGCCAATCCTCTACCATGCGAATATACTACCCCCAACAACATGGGCCCCTATCTTAGTAAGTAGTCTTTTGTGTGGTACCTTATCGAATATTTTTTGGAAATCTAAGTATATTACATCTACTGGTTCCCCTTAATCTTCCCTGCTCGTTACCACCTAAATGAAGCCTAATACATTTGTCAGGAACTAGGGGTCACTGTTTAAAAATAAGGGGTTACTCATTTAAGACAGAGATGAAGATAATTGTTTTCTCTCAGAAAGTCGTCAGTCTCTGGAATTCTCTTTCTCAAAAGGCAGAGGACACAGAATCTTTGAATATTTTTATGGCAGAGGTAGATAAATTCTTGATTAATAAGGGGGTGAAAGGTTATCGGGTGTAGGCAAGAAAATGGAGTTGAGGTCACAATCAGATCAGCCATGATCTTATTGAATGGTGGAGCAGGCTCAAGGGGCCGAGAGGCCTCCTCCTGTTCCTAATTCCTGTGTGATGCACGATCAATGACCACTAAAGCGAGGTTGTAGTCCAACTGAAGGCTTTAATAAGCTAGATGTTTCCCCCAGAGCTCAGGTACAGAAAGAAGGCTGCTGGGGCGGCACGGGCTCTTATACCCCTCCTTGCAGAGCGGAGCTACCATACAACTTGACCAATAGGAAACATACAATTGGGCGGGATTCTCCACTCCCACGCCGAAGTGGCCGCACCATCGTGAACGCCGTCGAGGTTCACGACGGCGCGGAATGGCCCCGGCCCCGACCGATTCAGGCCCTGACAATGGGCCAGGAACGGGGCCGCGTCATCTACACGCGCCAGGCCTTGTCGCCCGCGTAAAAGCGGCGCCGCATAGATGAGGCGGCCGGCGCCGCATAACGGGCGTCGTCCGCGCATGCACGGGTTGGCCGGCGCCAACCCGCGCATGCGTGGTTGTCGTCCTGTCTAAATCCGCCCCGCAAGAAGATGGGGGATGGATCTTGCGGGGCCGCAGAAGGAAGGAGGTCCTCCTTCAGAGAGGATGGCCCAACGATCGGTGGGCACCGATCGCGGGCCACCCCACATTCCAGGTGAAGCCCGGTGCAGGATCCTCCTCGCCCCCCCCCCCCCCCACAGGCCGCCCCCCCAGCGTTCACGCACCGCCCACGACTGCAGCGACCAGGTGTGGACGGCGCCGGGGGGGAATCCGCTGTTTTGGCCTGGCCGCTCGGCCCATCCGGGCCTCAGAATAGTCTCATGAAATTCTCCGGCCTGCGGCCCGCGAAACTCGACCGGGCCGTTCACGCCGCTTGGGAGAATCGTGGGAGGGCGTCAGACCGGAAACTTTGGCAGCCCAGGCGAATCTCCCAACCGGCGTGGGAGTGGAGAATCGCGCCCAATATCTACCAATGGTGTTCCAGCATTACCAGGTACCGTAATACCTCTACACAGACTACCACACTGTGTTCTTACGTTTAAATTAAGATCAGTTTCATTGAACCCAATTAAAAAGAAGTCAAAGCAGCCCACTTGACTGGCACCCCATCCACTACCTTAACCATGCACTCCCTCCACCACCAATGCACAGTAGCAGCAGTGTGTACCACCTGCAAGGTGCACAAATTTCCCTCCAAGCTGCACACCTTCCTAACTTGGAAATATATCGCTGTTCCTATAATGCTATTAGATCAATATATTAGGAACATCCTCCCTAACAGCACTGCAGGTGTACCTTCACCACATGGACTGTAGCGATTCAAGAAGGTGCCTCACTATCACCTTCTCAGGGGCAGTTAGGGAAGGGCAACAAATGCTAGCCTAACTAATGACGTGCCACACTGTGAAAGAATAAATAAAAAAGAAATACATTGAATGTAGGTAAAAAAAATAGAAGTTTATGTTTGTAATTAAGTTGTTACTGCTCTTTAGATGTGCGTGTTCTGTCTCCATCATGATTTCCTCCACAGTGTGGTGTTTCTTTTTGCTGTGTTTCTCACTTGAAGCAATTTTTTGAAGCAACCTTCATTTACCAGATGTGGGCCTCACTGACCAGATCAGCATTCATTGCCCATCCCTAATTGCCCTTGAGAAGGTGGTGACTGGGTTGCCTTGAACTGCTGCAGTTCTTGTGGTGTAGGTACACCTAATGTGCTGCTAGGAAGAGTTCCATGACTTTGACCCAGTGATAGTGCAGGAACGGCGATATATTTCCAAGTCAGGGCGGTGAGTGGCTTGAAGGGGAATTTCCAGATAGTGGTGTTCTCATGTTTCTGCTGGCCTGATGGACAGGCTTTGGGGTGTCAGGAGGTGAGTTACTCGCTGCAGGATTCCCAGCCTCTGACCTGCTACTGGATGGCTAGTCCAGTTCAGTTTCTGGCCAATGGTAACCCCCAGTATGCTGATAGTAGGGGATTCAGTAATGGTAATGCCATTGAACCTCAAGGGGCAATGGTTAGATTCTCTCTTATTGGAGATTGCATTGCCTGGCACTTGTATGGCATGAATGTTCTTTACCTCTCGTCAGCCTAAGCCTGGGTATTGTCCAGGTTTTGCTGCATTTGCATGTGGACTGCTTCACTGTGTGAGGAGTCGCGAATGGTGATGAACATTTTACATCATCAGCGAACATTCCCACTTATAATCTTATGATGGAAGGAAGGTAATTGATGAAGTAGCTGAAGAAGATTGGGCCTAGGACTCTACCCTGAGGAACTCCTGCAGTGATGCCCTGGGACTGAGCTGACTGACCTCCAAGAACCACAATCATTTTCCTTTGTGCTGGGTATGACTCCAACCAGCGGAGAGGTTTCCCCCTGATTCCCATTAACTCCAGTTTTCTAGGGCTCCTTGATGTAATGAAATTAGAAGCTAATTGACCCTGGCAGAACCCAAACTGAGTGTGAGTGAACAGGTTATTGCTAAAGAAGTGTCACTTGATAGCACTGTTGATTACCCATTCCATCACTTTCGTGATGATTGAGAGTGGACTGGTGGGTGGTAATTGACTAGGTAGGATTTATCCTGCCTTTTGCGTACAGAACATACCTGAGCAATTTTCCACATTGCCGGGTAGATGTCAGTGTTGTAGCTGTACTGGAACATGGACACACGCGGCAAGTTCTGGAGCACATGTCTTCACGACTATTGCCGGAATATTGTCAGGGCCCATAGCATTTGCAGTATCCAGTGCCTTCAGCCGTTTCTTGATATCACGTGGAGTGAATCGTATTGGCTGAAGACTGACATCTGTGATGTTGAGGACTTCCGGAGGAGACCGAGATGGATCATCCACTCCGCACTTCTGGCTGAAGATTGTTGCGAATGCTTCAGCCTTGTCTTTTGCACAGATGTGCTGGGCTCCTCCAACATTGAGGTTGAGGATATTTGTGGCTAGGCCATTTACTGGATTCACTTCTGGACCTGACCAGGTAAGGATGGCAGATTTCCTATCTCAAACATATGGCTTTTACAACAATGAATGTTAGTGGCATAGTCGTCATTACTCGCATTCAATTCCAGATTTATTAATTGAATTTAATTGCCATTAACAGCCGTGGTGGCATTTGGCGCCTGGCCCCCAGAACATTAGCCCGAGCGTCTGGATTACTGGTCTAATACCACCACACTACTGCCTGACCAGTGAATGAATTGTGATCTGAAATGTACTGCATTCTATGACAAGCTGCAGTACTACAGTGGTATTGTTACATTTTTCATGTAACATCCCGGGAGTTACCATTGACCAGAAACTGAACTGGACTAGCCTTATAAACACTGTGGTTAGGGGCTGGAGGCGATGCAGTCAGGCAAGGGCCCGGGGCCGAATGGGTACCCAGGTAGAGTTTTATAAAAGGTTTTCAGGAGGGCTGGGGCCCTTGCTGGTAAGGATGTTTAATGTGGCTCGGGAGCGAGGGGTACTGCCCCCAATGATGTCACAGGCCTCGATCTCTCTTATCCTGAAGCGGGATAAGGACCCAGAACAACGCGGGTCATGCAGACCAATCTCCCTTATAAATGTAAACGTCAAATTGCTGGCCAAGATCTTGGCCTCGAGAATAGAGGATTGTGTGCCAGGGGTGATAAGGGAGGACCAGACGGGGTTTGTGAAAGAGAGGCAATTTACGGCCAGCTAAGGCTGCTAAACGTGATTATGATGCCCTCCGAGGGAAGGGAGGTGGATGTGGTGGTCGCCTTGGATACGGAGAAGGCCTTTGATCGGATGGAGTGGGAGGTCCTGCGGCGGTTGGCGGTTTGGATTTGGGCAGGGTTTTGTGGACTGGGTCCCGCTGCTGTACCAGGCACCTGTGGCGAGCTTGCGGATGAACCCAGTGAGCTCGGATTATTTTAGGCTGCACCGGGGGTTGAGGCAGGGATATCCACATTCCCCACTGTTGTTTGCCTTGGCTATAGAGCCACTGGCGATGGCGCTGAGAGCGTCAAAGGACTGGCAGGGGATAGTGCGGGGGAGGGGGGTGGGGTTGGAGCACAGGGTCTCGTTATATGCGGACAATCTACTTTTGTATATTCCTGACCCACTGGGGGGGATTGGGGAGATTATGGGGATCCCAGGGGAATTTGGCTGGTTTTTAGGGTACAAATTAAATATGGCCAAAAGCCAGGTCTTTCTGATTCAGGCGAGGGGGCAGGATAGGAGATTGGGTGGGGGGGGGGCGATGCCGTTCAAGGTGGGGGAGGAAGTTTTTGGTATTTGGGTATCCAGATGGCGCAGGACTGGGAGCAGCTACACAAGCTGAATTTGGCTCGGTTAGTGGAGCAGATGAAGGGGGACTTTAGAAGGTGGGATATACTCCCGTTGTCACTGCTGGGGAGGGTGTAGACGGTACAGATGACGGTTCTCCCGAGGTTTGTGTTTGTAGTTAAGTGCCTGCCTATTTTTATCACGAAGGCTTTTTTTAAGCAGGTGAACACGGTGATCTCTGTGTTCTTATGGGCGGGTAAAACCCCGCGGGTAAAGATGCCACTGCTGGAGTGGGGTCGAGGGGGGCGGGGCTGGCCCGACCGAGTTTCAGGAACTAATATTGGGCGGCGAACATAGCAATTATCAGGAAGTGGGTAGGGGGTCGGGGTCAGTGTGGGAGCGGGCGGAGGCGGCATCGTGTAGGGGCACAAGTTTAGGGGCACTGGTAATGGCACCTCTGCCGTTCTCCACGGCTTGGTACTCCACAAGCCCGGTGATAGTGGCGGCTTAGGGTGTGGGGAGAGTGGCGGAAGCATATGGGTGTGGACAGAGCATCGGTATGGGTTCCAAATTGTGGCAATTACCGGTTTGTGCCGGGGGGGGGCGGGCTAGATGGGGGGTTTCGGAGGTGGCAGTGAGCTTGGATTGAGTGGTTAGGGGTCCTGTTTATTGACGGCAGCTTTCCATGCTTGGAGGACCTGGAGGAGGAGTTTGAGCTGCCAGGTGGGAATGGGTTTCGCTATCTGCAGGTGAGGGACTTACACCCTGTATACTTCATCCGATGCCTTGCTTATGTAGTTACATTGTATACCTTGTGTTGCCCTATTATGTATTTTCTTTTATTCCCTTTTCTTCCCGAGTACTTAATGATCTGTTGAGCTGCTCGCAGAAAAATACTTTTCACCGTACCTCGGTACACGTGACAATAAACAAATCCACTCCAATCCAGGGGATACAGGACAAGATAGTTTCGCAAACGGAAGTGGGGGAGGGAAAGGTCTCGGAAATCTATAAAGAGCTCATGGAATGGGAGGGAACGCCTATAGGGGAGGTAAAGCGAAATGGGAAGAAGTGTTGGGCAAGGAATTAGAGGCGGTATTGTGGGAGGATGCCTTAAGTAGGGTTAACGTGTCTTCGTCATGCGCCAGACTCAGCCTGATACAATTCAAGGTGGTCCACAGGGCACAGATGACTGTGGCCCGTATGAGCAGGTCTTTGAAGGGGTGGAGGATAGGTGTAGGCGGTGTGCGGGAGGGCCTGCGAATCATGTCCACATGTTTTGTGCATCTCCGAAGCTTAGGGGATTCTGGCAAGGATTTGCCGATGTCATGTCCACGCTATTGAAGGTACGGGTGGTTCGGAGTCCAGAGGTGGTGATTGTTGGTGTGTCGGAAGACCCAGGAGTCCAGGGGGCGAGACAGGCTGACAGTTTGGCCTTTGTGTCCCTGGTAGCCCAGAGACAGAGCTTATTGGCGTGGAGGGACTCGGAGCCCCCAAAATCATGGGTATGGGTTAGAGACATGGCCGGGTTTCTCAGGCTTCAGAAGATCAAGTTTGCCCTGAGGGGATCGATGCTAGGGTTTGCCCGGAGGTGGCAGCCGTTTATTGACTTCTTTGGGGAAAATTAAGCTGTCAGCAGATGCAAAAGGTGGGGGAGGGGGGTTAGGGAGGGAGGGAGGTAGGGGGGGATGGTTGAAGCACGATTAGTAAGTGGAGGAGAGGGACTGGGAAACTATGTATGTAAGCCATGTTGGCTGGGTGTGGTTGTTGGTTGGGTGGGTGTTTCCTCTTGAAATTGTTGTTAAAAATTTATAAATGCCTTCATAAAATGTTTTTTTATAAAAAAAATAAACACTGTAGTTATAATCTTGTGGAGAGCAACTCACCTCCTGATTCTCCCAAAGCATGTCCATCTACAAGACACAAGTCAGGAGTGTGATGGTGCCTGGATGAGTGCAGCTTCGATGCTAATCAAGAAGCTCATCACCACCCAGGCCAAAGCTGGCCACTTAATTGGCACCTCTTCCAACAAAATTCACTCCTGCCAACACCGATGAACAGTGGCAGCCGTGTGCACCATCTACAAGATGCACTGCAGTAACTCACCAAGGCTCCTTGGGCAACACCTTCCAAACCCACAACTGCTGCCATCTAGAAGGACAAGAGCAGCAGATACCTGGGAACCCCACCACCTGGAGATTCCCCTAAAGCCACTCACCACCCTGACTTGTAAAAATAACATTCCTTCACTGTCGCTGGGTCAAAATCCTGGAACTCCCTCCCTAACAGCACTGTGGGTGTACCTACAGAATAAGGATTACAGCGGTTCCAGAAGGCAGCTCATCACCACCTTCTCAAGGACAATTAGGGATGGGCGATCAGCAATTCCCACCTCCCATGAAAAGATGTTTGAAAAAAACTCCCAAATATTCACTATCTTATTCCAACACTGGAAGAGATCGTGCCAGCACTGGCTGGGGTTTCAATTAGTTTAATGCGGAAATGCCAACTGCAATATGAATCTTGAGGAGGAATCTTCGAAGTTGACAGCACTCAACACAACCTTTGGTCAGCACAAATTCCTGCATTTACCCTCTGGCCATAAAGTGTGACAGGATGTGTTCCCAAAGAAAATGGGTGAGACAAATAGAGGATTTAAAGGAGCAGTCGGTATAGCTGATGACTTCCATATATGCTGTGTAGATGAGAAATATCATAATTACCAACTACATGAAGTGTTGGAGAGAACAGGAAAGCTGGAATCAAGCTAGATGCAGGTAAATACATTGCGAAGGTGACAGAATGCCGGTTCTTTGGAATGACAGACACAACTGAAGGAGTTGAGCCAAGTCCTCCGAAAGTCAGAGCAATCTCGGAGATGGAGGCTCCATGAGACGAGAAAGTGGTGAGAAATCCCTCAACTTGATCCAGTGCATGAGGTTTTCATACCTCATGTCAGAAAACACTGAAAGCCTACAAGAGCTGATGAGACCGAATGTTGAACGCCGGAGTCACACGAGAGGAGTTGGAGGGAACCTCGCAGTGTGTAAGGGGACAAGTCTCTCATAATGCAACAGAAAGAATCCTGTCACTGTACAAGTAGAAGTTTCTACGAAAGGACTGGAAGCAGCTCGAGTACCAAAGCATTCACATTCAAAGCTGTAACACCAGCTGAGATTTGATAATAACAGAGAAAGAGGGCGTCTGGCAGTTTTGCCGAATGTGAGAAATTCCAAACATATCTCTGTGGAATAAAGTTCACAGTGGAGGGGGATCACCATCCACTGGAGAGAACTATAAGAAAACTCTGTAAAGAACCAGTAAGACTGCAGGGATTATTCTTGAAGATTTCACTCTGAAAGAGACACGGTACTGGCAGATACCCTCCCCCCATTGTCGCTATATGAGAATCACGAGATTAAGATTTAGGTATAAGATAGTGTTCAATTCTGGTCGCCACACTACCAGAAGGATGTGGAGGCTTTAGAGAGGGTGCAGAAGAGATTTACCAGGATGTTGTCTGGTATGGAGGGCATTAGCTATGAGGAGAGGTTGAATAAACTTGGTTTGTTCTCACTGGAACGAAGGAGGTTGAGGGGCGACCTGATAGAGGTCTACAAAATTATGAGGGCATAGACAGAGTGGATAGTCAGAGGCTTTTTCCCAGGGTAGAGGGGTCAACTACTAGGGGGCATAGGTTTAAGGTGCGAGGTGCAAGGTTTAGAGTAGATGTACGAGGCAAGTTTTTTACGCAGAGGGTAGTGGGTGCCTGGAACTCGCTGCCAGAGGAGGTGGTGGAAGCAGGGACGATAGTGACATTTAAGGGGCAAATACATGAATAGGATGGGAATAGAGGGATACGGACCCCGGAAGTGTAGAAGATTTTAGTTTAGACGGGCAGCATGGTCGGCGCGGGCTTGAAGGGCCGAAGGGCCTGTTCCTGTGCTGTACTTTTCTTTGTTTCAAAATATCTATCCCATAATGAACATGACACCATGAAACAGAGTCAAATTAGAGATGAGACCAACAAAGTTGAAGGGCGCGATTCAGCGGAGCCAGGCGCAACGGGTTAATCCTGCGCGAGCCCCAAATCGGGCTCTGCGCCGGGCCGATTGTTCGTCACCTGGCTCATCCCGCTCGCCAAGACCTGGCACCTGGTCCTCAACGGTCATGCCTGGGCCCGCATCAGGGTGCTGTTTACTATTGGCCCACACAAAACATGAACCAGGCAAAATGGCACCTGAGGGGCCCTCTCACGCCATTGGAGACTCTGTTTGGGATTCTCCATTCCTGAGACTAAGTGTTGGCGCCGACGCAGGACTCGTGGACTTCCACGCCAGCAAACTGGTGCTGCACCTGGACCGGTACAGCTATTGCGGAGGGGCTAGCACCGGCGCCACGTGGAACACAATCGATTCCAATGAGAAACGGTGCCCGAATCGCCGGATTCGTGATCAACGCTTGGCAGTCTGACAAGCTGCAGCCACGTATACGCACTTCACTCCCCACACACACCATCCCACCAACAAGATGGCAGCGAGGAAAGCGGCCCCAAGATTCATTGACGCCGAGCTGGAGCACCTCCTGGATATGGTGGAGGAGTGGAGGATGACCCTGTACCCTGGCCCGGGAAGGAGCTTACCAGACGCCGCCATTAGGCGTGCCTCGGCGTAGGTGGCAGAGGCCATGAGTGCCATGGACAACATTGTCTGGACTGGCCAGCAGTGCTGGAAAAAACTGCACCACCTCCTCAGGGTGGCCAGGGTGAGTGGGTAGCACTGTGTCCCTGACACTAACCCCGTCCCATACACCCATAACCCGATACCCTCCAACACCCTGCACCACATGTTGGCACTCATACCGCCATGGCTGGGTGCCCAGGTTACTGAGGCCACCAGCTACCCAACCCCTGCGTGCGACAGACTGTCTAACACTGTTGTTTTCTGTTTACAAACCCACCCCCCCGCCCCCCCCGCCACGAAGAAGGCCGCCCACCACCGCCGGGAGCGGGAGACAGAGGGGGACCGCCGGATCTGTGGTCCCCAACCGTGGCAGGGCAGAGGGCCCTGGATGTGGTCGTGGCCCGGAGGAAAAGGAGGTCGCCAGGGTGGAGGTCAGCTGCAGGCGAGAAAGTGAGACTCCGCTGAGTTGCGGTTACCCATGACACGTGTGTCACCCCTCCCCTCCCCCCCACCAACACCACCCTCACACCACCCTCACCTTCACATCACCCTCACCCCCACACCACCCTCACACCACCCTCACCCCCACACCACCCTCACACCACCCTCACACCACCCTCACCCCCACACCACCCTCACACCACCCTCACCCCCACACCACCCTCACCCTCACACCACCCTCACCCCCACACCACCCTCACCCCCACACCACCCTCACACCACCCTCACCCCCACACCACCCTCACCCCCACACCACCCTCACCCCCACACCACCCTCACACCACCCTCACCCCCACACCACCCTCACCCCCACACCACCCTCACCCTCACACCACCCTCACCCCCACACCACCCTCACCCCCACACCACCCTCACCCTCACACCACCCTCACCCCCACACCACCCTCACCCTCACACCACCCTCACCCCCACACCACCCTCACCCCCACACCACCCTCACCCCCACACCACCCTCACCCCCACACCACCCTCACCCCCACACCACCCTCACCCTCACACCACCCTCACCCCCACACCACCCTCACCCCCACACCACCCTCACCCTCACACCACCCTCACCCTCACACCACCCTCACACCACCCTCACCCTCACACCACCCTCACCCTCACCTTCACATCATCCTCACCTCCTGAAGCACGATCAATTACACAAAGACAAGAGTAGGATGTAATCGAGGCTTTATTACACTGAGATGTGTGGCCTCCTACAGCAGCTGACGAAATGGCTGCTGTACTGGGTGCACACATATTTATACTCCACCTACTGGTCGGAGCCAGCAGGCAGGGATCTACCCCCGTACCTGTAGTACAGGGGCCTTACCGTAAAGCACCTATATCAGCATCCTATATATACAATATATACATCAGTGGTGACTACCACATTCACCCCCTGTTAAAGAAATGAGTCTGGCGGAGGTGGTGGAGAACTATATACAGAAAGTTGTGTTTTAAAAGCACAGATAATATTACAAATTCAGGCGGTCCGGAGCCTTGATCTGTCGTTGGGAACGCCGCAGTGCTGGTGGCGACTCCGGCAGCGGCTTGGTCTTCGGGGACTCCGGGAGTGTGTCGAAATCCTCTTCATCCCCGGGTGTGAGCAAGGGGAGGACGGATTGTCCCGGGGCGGGGGCTGCGGCGGGGTGCGCCGGGGGGAGGGGGGGGGAGGGGTGGTGCCGGGTCGGAGGGGGATGTTTGTGGTGACCCAGCTGGTGCCAGGTCCCTGAGGGAGACTGTGTCTTGGCGGCCGTCGGGGTACACTACGTAGGCATACTGCGGGTTAACGTGAAGTAGCTGTACCCTTTCAACCAACGGGTCCACTTTGTGGAGTCGAACGTGTCTACGGAGGAGAACGGGTCCTGGAGCTGTCAGCCCTGTTTGGAGCGAAACGCCGGAGGTGGAGTTCCTAGGGAAGGCAAAGAGATGTTCATGGGGGGTTTCATTAGTCGTGGTGCACAGGAGTGACCGAATGGAGTGCAGTGCGTCGGGGAGGACCTCCTGCCAGCGGGAGGCCGGGAGATTTCTGGACCATAGGGCCGACTGGACGGCCCTCCAGACCGTCCCATTCTCCCTCTCCACCTGCCCGTTTCCCCTGGGGTTGTAGCTGGTCGTCCTGCTCGAGGCAATGCCCCTGTTGGGCAGGTACTGGCGCAGCTCATCGCTCATGAATGAGGATCCCTGGTCACTGTGGACGTAGGCGGGGAAGCCGAACAGAGCGAAGATGGTGTTGAGGGCTTTGATGACGGTGGCAGACGTCATGTCGGGGCATGGGATGGCGAAGGGGAATCGGGAATATTCATCAACCACACTGAGAAAGTACGTGTTGCGGTCGGTGGAGGGGAGGGGCCCTTTGAAGTCCACGCTAAGGCATTCAAAGAGGCGGGAGGCCTTCACCAGGCGCGCACGGTCTGGCCGGTAGAAGTGCGATTTACATTCCGCGCAGACCTGGCAGTCTCTGGTGATTGCCCTGACTTTCTCGATGGAGTAGGGCAGGTGGCGGTCCTTGATGAAATGGTAAAAACGTGTGACCCCTGGGTGACAGAGGTTGTCATGCAGGGTCCGGAGTCAGTCCACTTGTGCGCTGGCACATGTACCTTGGGATAGGGTATCTGGGGGCTCATTGAGCTTACCGGGGCAATACAAAATCTCGTAGTTGTAGGTGGAGAGCTCGATCCCTCACCTCAAGATTTTATCGTTTTTTATCTTGCCCCGCTGTGCATTATTGAACATGAAAGCAACCGACCATTGGTCAGTGAGGAGAGTGAATCTCCTGCCGGCCAGGTAATGCCTCCAATGCCGCACAGCTTCAACGATGGCATGGGCCTCTTTTTCAATGGAGGAGTGCCGAATTTCGGAGGCATGAAGGGTGCGGGAAAAGAATGCCACGGGCCTGCCTGCCTGGTTGAGGGTGGCAGCCAGAGCGACGTCTGATGCATCGCTCTCGATTTGGAAGGGGAGCATCTCGTCGACCGCGTGCATCGCGGCCTTGGCGATGTCGGCCTTGATACGGTTAAAGGCCAGGTGAGCCTCGGCCGTCAGAGGAAAAACAGTGGATTGAATGAGTGGGCGGGCCTTGTCCGCATAGTTTGGGACCCACTGGGCGTAATACGAAAAGAACCCCAGGCAACGTTTGAGGGCCTTGGGGCAGTGGAGGAGGGGGAGTTCCATGAGAGGGTGCATGCGATCAGGGTTGGGCCCCAGAACTCCATTCGGGACCACATAGCCAAGGATGGCTAAGTGCTGAACACGCACTTCTCCTTGTTGTACGTGAAGTTGAGGAGAGTGGTGGTGTGGAGAAATTTGGCGAGTTTGGCGTCATGGTCCTGCTGATCGTGGCCGCAGATGGTGACATTGTCCAGGTACGGGAAAGTGGCCTGTAGCCTGTTTTTCTCCCCAGTTTTGACCACTACCACTTGGGCTCTCCAGGGGCTGTTGCGGGCCTCGATGATGCCTTCCTGAAGCAGCTGCTGGACTTCAGACCTGATGAAGGTCTTGTCCTGGGCGCTGTACCTTCTGCTCCTGGTGGCGACGGGTTTGCAATCCGGGGTTAGGTTTGCAAAAAGGGAAGGTGGGTCGACCTTAAGGGTCGCGAGGCCGCACACAGTAAGGGGTGGTAGGGGCCCGCCGAATTTCAGGGTTAGGCTCTGGAGGTTGCACTGGAAGTCCAGGCCGAGTAGCAAGGCAGCGCAGAGGTTGGGGAGGACGTAGAGGCAGAAGCCGCTGAACTCCATGCCCTGGACAGTGAGAGTGGCGATGCAGTACCCCCAGATCGCCACGGAGTGGGACCCGGAGGCCAGGGAGATTCTCTGATTAGCGGGGTGTATCGCGAGGGAGCAGCGCCTTACCGTATCGGGGTGAATGAAGCTTTCAGTGCTCCCGGAGTCCAGCAGGCAGGAGCTCTCGTGCCCGTTGACCTTCACTTTAGTTGAAGCAGTCGCGAGGTTGCGTGGTCGAGACTGGGCAATCGTGACCGAGGCGAGACGCGGCTGGTCGTTGGCGATTGGAGGCGATGAGTGGCCCGATGATGTGTCGACGGGCAGGGGTCCTGAGTCGGGTAAGATGGCGGCGCCCACGGGCCGCACGTGTCATGGGGAAAGCAAGATGGCGGCGCCCGTTGGTCCTGGGAGGAACAAGATGGCGGCGCCCATGGGCCGCACGTGGTCCTAGGAGGGGAAGATGGCGGCGCCCACTGACTGCACGTGGGGTGTGCCGGGACAATAGCGGCGATTGAGCGAGACTGGAGCGAGCCTGGCACACTGCAGCGAAATGTCCCTTCTTGCCACAGGCCTTGCAGAAGGCACTCCGTGCCGTGCCGCGCTGTCGGGGGTGTTTTGACTGCCCACAGAAGTCGCATTTGGGCACCCCGGGGTTGGTTGGCTGCCGCGCGGCACAGGCATGGGATTGGCTGAGGGCGGTCGCTGATGAGGTCCACGATGAGGGGGCCATCTGCGGAGTCCACGATGCACAGGGTGGGTGGGCCGCCTGTACAGGGGCCTTACCGTAAAGCACCTATATCAACACCCTATTTTTCCAATATATACATCAGTGGTGACTACCACACCTCCACACCACACTCACACCACCCTCACCTCCACACCACCCTCACATCACCCTCACCCCCACACCACCCTCACCCCCACACCACCCTCACACCACCATCACACCCACACCAACCTCACACCCACACCACCCTCACATCACCCTCACATCCACACCACACTCACACCACCCTCACCTCCACACCACCCTTACCCTCACACCACCCTCACACCAGCCTCCCCCTACACCACCCTCACATCACCCTCACCCCCACACCACCCTCACACCAGCCTCACCACCACACCACCCTCACACCACCACCACTCCCACACCAACCTCACCCTCACATCATCCTCACACCTCCCTCACCCTTACATCACCCTCACCCTCACATCACCCTCACTCCCACACCACCCTCACCCCCACACCACCCTCACCCTCACACCACCCTCACATCATCCTCACACCACCCTCACCCTCACATCACCCTCACCCTCAGATCACCCTCACTCCCACACCACCCTCACCCACACACCACCCTCACCCTCACACCACCCTCACACCACCCTCACCCCCACACCACCCTCACATCATCCTCACACCTCCCTCACCCTCACATCACCCTCACCCTCACATCACCCTCACTCCCACACCACCCTCACCCCCACACCACCCTCACCCTCACACCACCCTCACATCATCCTCACACCACCCTCACCCTCACATCACCCTCACCCTCACATCACCCTCACTCCCACACCACCCTCACCCACACACCACCCTCACCCCCACACCACCCTCACACCACCCTCACCCCCACACCACCTTCACATCACCCTCACCCCCACACCACCCTCACCCCCACACCACCTTCACATCACCCTCACCCCTACACCACCCTCACCCTCACACCACCCTCACATCATCCTCACACCTCCCTCACCCTCACATCACCCTCACTCCCACACCACCCTCACCCCCACACCACCCTCACCCTCGCACCACCCTCACATCATCCTCACACCACCCTCACCCTCACATCACCCTCACCCTCACATCACCCTCACTCCCACACCACCCTCACACACACACCACCCTCACCCTCACACCACCCTCACACCACCCTCACCCTCACATCACCCTCACCCTCACATCACCCTCACTCCCACACCACCTTCACCCCCACATCACCCTCACCTATATCACCCTCACTCCCGCACCACCCCCACCCCCACACCACCCTCACCCCCACACCACCCTCACCCTCACATCACCCTCACTCCCACACCACCTTCACCCCCACACCACCTTCACCCTCACATCACCCCCACCCCCCCCTCAGCCCCACACCACCCTCAACCCCACACCACCCTCACCCCCACACCACCCTCACCCTCACATCACCCTCACTCCCACACCACCTTCACCCCCACACCACCTTCACCCCCACACCACCCTCACCCCCACACCACCCTCACCCTCACATCACCCTCACTCCCACACCACCTTCACCCCCACACCACCTTCACCCTCACATCACCCCCACGCCCCCCCAGCCCCACACCACCCTCAACCCCACACCACCCTCACCCCCACACCACCCTCACCCCCACTAACCTTCACCCCCACACCACCCTCACACCACCCTCACCCCACACCACCCTCACCCTCACATCACCCTCACCCCCACACACCAAGGCAGGCCAGCAGCAGGGTTCAATTCCCGTACCAGCCTCCCCGAACAGGTGCCGGAATGTGGCGACTAGGGGCTTTTCACAGTAGCTTCATTTGAAGCCTACTTGTGACAATAAGCGATTTTCATTTTCATTTCATTCATCTTATTTCCGCCACCGGAAGGGGCTTGGACCATCGCGATCGGGTAGGCACCCGGTTTCGATGTTGATTTTGCCCCGATGCCCGAATCTCCATCCCATCAGGGAGCATGATCCGTGCGTCCTGAGACGGAGAATCCCGCCCACAATGTTTTGGCCTCAGCTGCTTCCTGTGGTAGTGAATTCCACAGGATCAGCATCCTCTTGGTGTACACATTTCTCCTGATCTAAATCGTAAATGGTCTACCCCCGTATCCTCAGACTATATCCCTTGGTTCTGGACACACCCATATCAGGAACGTCCTTCCTGCATCCACCCTGTCCAGTCCTGTTAGAATTTTATAGATTTCTATGAGATTCCCCCTCATTCTTCTGAACTGCAGCGAGAACAATCCCAACCGACTCAATATCCCCTCATATGTCAGTCAAGTCATCCCAGGAATCAGTCTGGTAAACCTTCGCTGTACTCCCTCGAGAGCAAGAACATCCTTCCTCAGATAAGGAGGCCAAATCTGCACACAATGGGCGGAATTCTCCCCCCCCCCCCCCCCCACGCCGGGTGGGAGAATCGCCCGGGCGCTGCGTGAGACCCGCCACACCGTCCTGACGCCCGCACACGATTTTCCCACGCCCCCCAAACCGGCGCGACGCGAATCACGGCTGGCCGCTGGGAGAATCGCCGCTTGCCGTTGGTAATGGGCGAGCGGCGATTCTCCGGCCCGGATGGGCCAAGCGGCCTGCCCAACACGACAGGTTCCCGCCGGCGCCGTCCACGCCTGGTCGCTGTCGGCGGGAACAGCGCGGGAACGCTGGGGGGGGCGGCCTGTGGGGGGACGAGGGGGGTTCCTGCACCGGGGGGGGAGGGGGGCTCAAAAGGGGTCTGGCCCGCGATCGGTGCCCACCGATCGGCGGGCAGGCCTCTCTGAAGGATGACCTCCTTTCCTCCGCTGCCCCGCTAGATCGATCCGCCATCTTCTTGCGGGGCGGCCGTGGGGAGGACGGCAACCGTGCATGTGCGGGTGACGATTTATGCGGCACCGCTTTTACGCGGCGCCAAGGCCCGGCGCGCTTATATGACGCGGCGCCGCTCCTAGCCCCCAGGGGGCGGGAGAATAGGGGGCTGGGAACGTCCACCGACGCCGGAGTGAAACACTCCGGTTTTCACTCCGGCATCGGAACTTAGTCTCCCGATGGGAGAATTGCGCCCAAGGTTCCTAGTGTGGCCTCACCAAGGCCCTGTATAATTGCAGCAAAACATTCCTGTTCCTGTACTCGAATCCTCTCTCTATGAAGGCCAACATACCATCTGTCTTCTTTACTGCCGGCTACACCTGCATGTTTACCTTCAGTGACTGGTGTACGAGGACACCCAGGTTTTGTTGCACATTCCCCTCTCCTAATTTATAGCCATTCACAACTCCACAAGATGGAGGCACTGCATCCTCCCACGTAAGCAATGCTGTGAATGACATTTTGAGAAAAGAACACAAGCGAGAACAGACTAAAATTGTTCTATTATAAGCATCGATTGTTAATCATATTTAGTTTAGATACTATTAAAAATAATGATCGGAACATTTAAAGGCATTTGTTTTAAAGAGGCGTGAAATATGGTCATATTATGCATAAAGAACCAGAAACTAAGTGTTATGTGGAGGTATGTTTGCTGCTGTCCAGGAGGCTGAACAGAAATGTAACAGTCCATTAGCTACATGGAGAGCAGCCAGAAATACACTCAATGAAATTCCAACCCAGAGGTGTCATTATTTTGAACTTTTAAGAACTAGAAGACATAACAGTATTGCATCTGCTCCAACCATCTTATGGGCAGTTCATGAAAACTTGTGTAAAATATTCTCCACATATCCACCCTGATCCCTTGCCAATTATCCTAATTCGTTGTTGATTCTCTGCCCATTATTTGCTCTTCACGATTTTGAACAGATCTATCAAATCTCCCATTAACCTCTGTCCTCAGTAAAGCATTTTCTCTGCTCCCTCCACAGAACAGAAGCCCCTCAAACCTTGAACAATTCTACCAAGTACCATCTGCAATTTGTTTTCAAAGCCTGGATATGTCTGGTTTCCAGAATTGGGAGTCTAACCAGTGATTTATAAAGGTCCAATGTAACTTCCTTGGTTTTGTCCCTTATGCCCCTTGTTGTGTTATGCTTCCTTGATGTATGCTTTGATGACAAAGGAAGGTCCAGACTTTGTAATGAGTTCAATATGTTTATTGAAATATTAACACAGTTCTTAAATGAGTTCGACTCTCCTGCTAATCTAACTGTAGTAACTCAGTCTAGCTAAACCAGTCTGTTCTAAGCCACGTTCTGGGTGTGATGCTTCTGATCAACCCTGATGTACTCTCTAGTTGTGGGTCTGTGGAAAGAGGCAGAGCATGGGTGCCCTGTCCTTTTATATGGGTTGTGTAATGCCCCCTTGTGGTAATGCCACCTGTGGGTGTCTTGACTGCTCATTGGTTGTGGCATATTCTAAGTGTTCATTAGCTGCATGTTTGCATATCATGACATCTCCAGTGCTCCCTCTAGTGTTTACTTAAGGTGTTTACCCCTTGTGTATATATGGTATTGCATATCACCACATCCCCCCCTTTTTTCGTGTTACATATTTTCTGTACTTTGTTAAAGAAAATTGAACAAAACAGGTAGATAAGGGATGACATGTACAAGTTATGATGACATTGATGATTATACAATACCAAGTAATATTTATGAGTCCAAAATTCATGAATTGGTATGGTAGAATGGCTTTCTTCTTTTGTTGATGAAGTGGCAATGTTGATGTTGTCATTGCTTTGTGAACGCCATCAGTGTTCCTGCGCTTGAGTAACCAAGAAGTCATCAGGAGGTGTTCAAATGGCCAAATCACTTCGTTGTCTGATTTGGACTCTTTTTTTTCCCGATGCTTGTGGTAGCGACTCTGTATGTCATATAGAACATAGAACTGTACAGCACAGTACAGGCCCTTCGGCCCACGATGTTGTGCCGAACTAGTCTGAAACTAAGATCAAATCAACCTACTCCCAATCATTCTAGTGCACTCCATATGCCTATCCAATAACCGCTTGAAAGTTCCTTAAGTGTCCAACTCCACTACCATAGCTGGGAGTGCATTCCACGCCTCAACCACTCTCTGAGTAAAGAATCTACCTCTGACATCCCTCCTATATCTTCCACCATTAACCTTATAGTTATGCCCCCTTGTAACAGCTACCACCCGAGGAAAAAATCGCTGAACATCCACTCTATCTATCCCTCTCATCATCTTATACACCTCAATTAAGTCACCTCTCATTCTCCTTCGCTCCAATGAGAAAAGCCCTAGCTCCCTCAACCTTTCCTCATAAGACCTACCTTCCAATCCAGGCAGCATTTCGGTAAACCTCCTTTGCACCCTTTCCAATGCTTCCACATCCTTCCAATAATGAGGTGACCAGAACTGCACACAATACTCCAAATGTGGTCTAACCAATATCTTGTACAGTTGCAGCATAATCTCACGGCTCTTGGAACTCAATCCCCCTGTTAATAAATGCTAACACACTATAGGCTTTCTTCACGGCTCTATCCACTTGGGTGGCAACTTTCAGAGATCTATGGACATGAACTTCGAGACCTCTCTGCTCCTCCACATTCTTCAGAACCCTGCCGCTAACCCTGTAATCCGCATTCAAATTTGACCTACCATAATGAATCACCTCACACTTATCAGGGTTAAACTCCATCTGCCACGTTTCAGCCCAGCTCTGCATCCTATCAATGTCTCTTTGCAGCCCACACCAGCCCTCCACGTTATCCACTACTCCACCAATCTTGGTGTCATCAGCAAGTTTACTGACCCACCCTTCAACTCCATCATCCAAGTCATTGCTAAACATCACAAATAGCAGAGGACCCAGCACTGATCCCTGTGGTACACTGCTGATGACTGGGCTCCAGGATGAAAATTTACCATCTACCACCACCCTCTGTCTTCTATGTGATAGCCAGTTACTGATCCAATCGGCCAAATTTCCCTCTATGCCATGCCTCCTTACTTTCTGCATGAGCCAACCATTGGGCACCTTATCAAACGCCTTACTAAAATCCATGTATACAACATCAACTGCTCTACCTTCATCTATGTACTTAGTTGCCTCCTCAAAGAATACAATCAAACTTGTGAGGCAAGTATTACCCCTCACAAATCCGTGCTGACTATCCTGGATTAAGCTGTAACTTTCCAAATGATCATAAATCCTATCCCTCAGGACCATTTCCAATAATTTACCTATGACCGAAGTGAGACTAACCGGCCTATAATTCCCAGGGTTATACCTATTCCCTTTCTTGAACAAGGGGACAACATTCGCCTCTCTCCAGTCTTCTGGCACTATTCCTGTAGACAGTGAGGACATAAAGATCAAAGCCAAAGGCTCTGCAATCTCATCCCTCGCCTCCCAAAGAATCCTAGGATATATCTCATCAGGTCCAGGGGACTTACCTATCCTCAGGCTTCTCAAAATTTCTAACACATCTTCGTTCCAAATATCTACCTCCTCCAGCCTACCAGCCTGTATTGCATTATCCTCCTCAACAACATGGCCCCTCTCCTTTGTGAACACTGAAGAAAAGTATTCATTTCGGGCCTCTCCTATATCTTCAGACTCCATGCGCACGTTCCCACTACTGTCCTTGACCGGTCCTAACTTCACCTTGGTCATTCTTTTATTCCTCACATAAGTGTAAAAAGCCTTGGGGTTTTACTTGATCCTACCTGCCAAGGACTTCTCATGCCCCCCCCCACCCCCTAGCTCTCCTAAGCCATTTCTTAAGCTCCCTCCCAGCTAGCTTGTATCCCTCAAGTGCCCTAACTGAACCTTGTTCTCTCATCCTTACATAAGCCCCCTTCTTCCTCTTGACAAGACATTCAACCTCTTTTGTAAACCATGGTTCCCTCACTCGACCATTTCCTCCCTGCCTGACAGGGACATACATATCAAGGACATGCAGTATTTGCTCCTTGAACAAGCTCCACATCTCAATTTTTCCTATCCCCGACAGTTCCTGTTTCCATCTTATGCTCCCCAATTCTTGCCTAATCGCATCGTAATTACCCTCCCCCCCAGTTATAAACCTTGCCCTGCCGCATGTTCCTATCCCTCTCCATTGCTATAGTGAAAGTCACCGAATTGTGGTCACTATCTCCAAAGTGCTCTCCCACAACCAAATCTAACACTTGGCCCGGTTCATTACCCAGTACCAAATCCAATGTGGCCCTGCCTCTTGTCAGACTATTCCATAACTGTGTGAGGAAACCTTCCTGCACACACAGGATAAAAACAGCCCCATCCAAACTATTCGAATTATAGTGGTTGCAATCAATATTTGGAAAGTTAAAGTCACCCATGACAACTACCCTGTGACTACCGCACCTATCCAAAACCTGCATTGTAATCTTTTCCTCCACGTCCCTGTTACTGTTTGGGGGCCTATAGAAAACTCCTAACAAAGTGACCGCTCCTTTCCTATTTCTAACTTCGGCCCATATTACCTCAGTAGACAGATCCTCTTCAAACTGCCTTTCTGCAGCCATTATACTATCCTTGATTAACAATGCTACTCCTCCAGCTCTTTTACCACCTTCCCTAATCTTACTGAAACATCTAAACCCCGGAACCTGCAGAAACCATTCCTGCCCCTGTTCTATCCACGTCTCCGTTGTCATGATATTCAAACACACACATCATGATAGACACACCAACAGACAAATCAGAACACACAACACCACAACCAATCACAGACAAGGACAGGGACAGTATAAAAGGACAAACACGACACCTGGTGGCCAGTATAGCTGGAGACCAGGACAAGGACAGACCTGTTACACTACACACTCAGGCAGACACCACGTGCAGAGTATCCAGGACAAATTGTATATAGAAGTTGAAATAAAATAGAGTTGTACCAAATACAACTGTGTTGGTTCATCTGTGCATCAGAGCACCCAACACCACATCCGTAATGGCCACAACATCGTAGTCCCAGGTACCAATCCATGCTTCAAGCTCACCAATCTTATTCCTGATGCTCCTCGCATTGAAGTAGACTCACTTCAAACCACCTTCATGCCTGCAGATCCACTCTTGTGACCTTGGTACCTTCCTCAGTACTGCACTACCCTCAACTTCCTGAACTCCAGCAACGCTATCTCCTGGACTACAAATCAGTTTCCCATCCCCCTGCCAAATTAGTTTAAACCCCCCCGAAGAGCTGTGGCAAATTTCCCTCCCAGAATATTGGTGCCCCTCTGGTTCAGGTGTAACCCGTCCTGTTTGTACAGGCCCCACCTTCCCCAGAATGTGCTCCAATTATCCATGTAACTGAAACCCTCCCTCCTACACCATCCCTGTAGCCACGTGTTTAACTGCACTCTCTCCCTGTTCCTCACCTCGTTGGCACGTGGCAAACTGGCACCAAACCAGAGATGACAACACGGTCTGTCCTGGCTCTCAGCTTCCACCCTAGCTTCCTGAATTCCTGTTTAACATCCCCGTCCCTTTTCCTACCTATGTCATTGGTACCGATGTGTACCGCGACTTGTGGCTGCTCCCCCTCCCCCTTAAGAACCCTAAAAACACGATCATCTTTCCTGAAAGCTGGTTTGCTTGTTTGTAGTGGAGCAATCGTGCGGTTGTATGATTTGTTGTCATGCCATGGTATGTTCGTGCTCTTGCCAGTGTTTTGTGCTGTGAGTTACATTGTCCTTCATGTGCAGAGTTGTACCAGGTCGTACAAGTTGTTGTCCTATTATTGTTTTTGTTGTTTTTGTCGTTCTGGCTGATGCTGTTGTTGCCTTTGTTTCGCTTCTTGTTGTTGTCTGTGTTGTTTTTGTAGGTTTTGTTGTTATGTTTGTTGCGCTCAATGACCATTCCGAGTGGAGAATTCGAGTCCTTCACAAAGTTACTTGTGTCAGTGTCCTTTGTGGCATCTGCTGTTGCATTGAGCATTTCGTCTTTGATTCCTTGGTGCTCCCCATCTGGAGTCATGTCCGGTTCACTGGAATCATCTTCGGTTTGTCGATGCTCCCCGTCTGGAGTCCTGTCTGGTTCACCTGAATCATCTTTGGTTTCCTGATGCTCCTCTTTTGGAGACATTTCAGGTTCACTTGAATCATCTTTGGTTTCTTGATGCTCCTCGTCTGAGTCAAAATGTTCAAGATTTCATTTTCTTGTGAAGAGGCTCGAGTGGATGAGATTTTAATTGAAGTGGTCTCACTGGACGCACTCGTGGTCTCACATTGATTGTCGAGTGCCTCTGTACATACGAGCTGAGATCTGTCAGTCTCGCTGTGATGTTGCGCATCTTGTATGGGAATTGTGATGCCTTTGTCACTTGTCTCGCATACAGTGGGTAGACATTCAGTGTCTTCTTGTTTGTTAAATGAGCTGGGTAGACTGTCAGAGTCTTCTTCTGGTGGCTCAAGTAATCTGGGTAGACTGTCATAGTCTTTCTGTTGGGCAGCATGGTAGCATTGTGGATAGCACAATTGCTTCACAGCTCCAGGGTCCCAGGTTCGATTCCGGCTTGGGTCACTGTCTGTGTGGAGTCTGCACATCCTCCCCGTGTGTGCTTGGGTTTCCTCCGGGTGCTCCGGTTTCCTCCCACAGTCCAAAGATGTGCAGGTTAGGATTGGGCATGATAAATTGCCCTTAGTGTCCAAAATTGCCCTTAGTGTTGGGTGGGGTTATTGGGTTATGGGGATAGAGTGGAGGTGTGTGCTTGGGTATGGTGCTCTTTCCAAGAGCCAGTGCAGACTCAATGGGCCGAATGGCCTCCTTCTGCATTGTAAATTCTATGATATGAGTGTGGCAGACTTGCATCATCTGCTGCTGGTTGCTTAGATAAGGTTGATAGACTTTTACGGTTTTGTTTATGCATGGACTGCCCTTTGGAGTCTTGCGTTGCTTCCATTGTGGAGTCTGTCAACAAGATCGCTGTGGAGGCTTGTATCGCTCTCTCTGTGGAATCTGGCATCTTTCCGTGTGTGGAGTCGTGCAGTGGTCTTGCTGTCGAGTCGATCTGTGCGCTCTCAACAGAGTCGTGCTGTGGAGTCTGTCATCGCTTTCTGTGTGGAGTCGGGGACTCTTCGTTGTGCGTGGACCACTCTTCGTGTTTCATGGACCACTGGTGTGGCGTCAGGCCGCTCTCTGTGGGCTTATACCGCTCTCTGTCTCTTGGCGTCAGGCCGCAGCAGAATCCTGTACTCATGGGTCTGGATGTCGTCTATGCTGGGCTGAGGATCCTCAAATCCGAAGAAGTCATCCATGTTTGTGTAGGATGCTTCAATGTACAAATCATCTCATTGCGGTCCGGATTTGTTTCGTTGCTCGCTACGTCCAATGATGAAATCATCTTCTGTGTCGTAGTCTTCAAGGACCAAATCATCTCTTTGGGCGTTGCGAACTGCTTGTTGCAGGGTTCTGCGGAGGTTATTCTCATCTACTGGTCGAAGTTCAGGCACTGTGCTGTCTTTGTGTTTTCTGCCTTTAAAACTCTTCTTTGCTATTTTCAGACATTTCCCCTTTCAGTGGACGTGGTCCAGGACCTCTGAGGTCATGGCGCTCGTGACATAAAACGTAGGAATGGATTGTGCATGCGCAAATCGCTTTTCCTTTACTGTGCGCTCTTTTCGCAACTGCGCATGCGCGTCTTCTCGCGCATGCGCAAAACACTGTTTTGCCGGTTCGTGTCTTCTGGGGAACTGTGCATGTGCAGACTGGGACGGCTGGATACGCGCAAGATGGCTGCCAATCAAAAATGCCGTTTGCTTCTGTTGCATCCCTACCTCTGCCTTGTAGTGAGTATAGGCGCCAGTTTTACCGAGTTCTTTTGTGTTTTGCTCGCAGTAGTTTTCAAACATGTCAGGACTGTCTGGAAGTCTTTTTTGTCCTGTCCTTTGGAATATTTGAAGGAGTTGCAGATCTCTGTTGCATGCTCACCCGCAATGGTGAGTAGAAAAGCTATCTTTTTAGCATCGGCCACGCCATTTAGGTCTGCTGCTTCCAGGTAAAGCTGAAATCTATGCTTGAATGCATGCTAGTTGGCACTAAGATTGCCGTGGTGCCTGAGTTGCTGAGGAACCGGAATCTCGATCATCTTGCTTGGGTGCTGTTGCTGGTTGTCACGGATCTTGCTGAGTTGAACTAAATAGATTGAACAGGCACTCCTGGTATCATGTTGTGTTATGCTTCTTCGTGTAGCATAAGCTGCTTCCTTGATGTATGCTTTGACAAAGGAAGATCCAGACTTTGTAATGAGTTCAATATGTTTATTGAACTATTAACACAGTTCTTAAATGAGTTTGACTCTCCTGCTAATCTAACTGTAGTAACTCAGTCTAACTAAACCAGTCTGTTCTAAGCCATGTGCTGGGGGTCTGTGGAAAGAGGCAGAGCATGTGTGCCCTGTCCTTTTATATGGGCTGAGTAATGCCCCCTTGTGGTAATGCCACCTCTGGGTGTCTTGACTGCTCATTGGTTGTGTCCTATTTTAAGTGTTCATTAGCTGCATGTTTGCATATCATGACATCTCCAGTGCTCCCTCTAGTGTTTGCTTAGTTGTAGTGTATTTACATTAACCCCTTGTGTATATACGGTGATGCATATCACCACACCCCTCTTTATAAAGCTACTGGCCAGGTGTGCATTTTAACATCCTTTTCAATTGCTCTTGCCACCTTCAAAGACTTGTGTGCAATCACGCCACACCACACCACTCCCCGTGATCTCCATAGAACTCCTACAGTGCAGAAGGAAGCCATTCGGCCCATTGAGTCTGCACCGATCCTCTGAAAGAGCACTCCACCCACTCCCTGCCCATCCCCGTAACCCACCTAACCTGCACATCTTTGGACACTATTGGAGGCGGCGAGAGAGATTGGGAAAGTGAGAGATACAGGGGGGCACGTGGTCTTGGGTCCGGCAGGGGTGAATGGAGTGTTTCGAGATTTCTACAGCAAGCTGTATAAATCGGAAGCCCTAGCCGGAGAAGAGGGGATGAGGCAGTTTTTGGGAGGGCTGGAGTTCCCGATGGTGGCCGGGGATCTGGTAGAGGGCCTGGGGGCCCCAATTGGGCTTGGGGAGGTAATAGAGGAGCTAGAGGCGATGCAATCGGGTAAGGCCCCAGGACCGGATGGACACCCGGTGGAATTTTATAAGACGTTTTCAGGGGTGCTGGAACCGCTGTTGGTAAGGTTCTTTAATGAAGCAAAGGAACTGGTAGTGTTCCCCCCGAGGTTATCGCAGGCATCAATCGCTCTCATTTTGAAGCAGGATAAAGACCCGGAAAACTGCGGGTCATATAAACCAATCTTATTGAATGTGGATGCCAAACTGCTGGCAAAGATCCTGGCCACATGGATTGAGGATTGTGTCCCAGGGGTAATAGGGGAATATCAGATGGGGTTTGTTAAGGGCCAGCACCTGGCGACCAATATTAGGAGGCTCTTGAACGTGATCATGATGCCCATAGAAGGGCACGAGGTTGTGGTGGTGGTGGCTATGGACGCAGAGAAGGCCTTCGGGTGGAGTGGGGGTACTTACGGGAGGTCCTGGGACGGTTTGGGTTTGGGCAGGGATTTGCAGATTGGGTCAGGTTGCTTTATCAGCCACCAGTGGCAAATGTGCGCACGAATCGGGTGAGGTCGGAGTATTTTAGGCTGTACCGGGGGACGAGGCAGGGATGTCCACTCTCCCCACTGCTGTTGCCCTGGCCATAGAGTCTTTGGCAATGGTTCTGCGAGCTTCGAAGGTCTGGCAGGGGATAGTACGGGCGGGGTGGGGGGGGTGGAGCATAGGGCCTCGCTCTATGCAGACGATTTGCTCTTGTATATATCAGGCCCATTGGGGGGGATTGGAGGGATTATGAGGAATTCGACCGGTTCTCGGGGTATAAATTGAATATGGGCAAAAGTGAGGTTTTTGCGATCCAGGTAAGGAGGCAGGAGAGGGGATTGGGGGAGATGCCAGTCAAGGTGGTGGGAGGGAGCTTCAGGTACTTAGGTATCCAGGTGGCATGGTTATGTGGACAGCTCCACAAATTGAATCTAAGTACCTATGGCTAATAGAGCAGATGAAGGGGTCTTCCAGAGATGGGACGCGCTCCCGCTGTCTTTGGCAGGGAGGGTACAGGCTGTGAAAATGACAGTCCTCCCGAGGTTGCTGTTTGTTTTTCAGTCTCTCCCAATTTTTATCCCCAAGGCGTCTTTTAGGAAGATAAATGCGGTAATTTTGGGATTTATTTGGGCCGGTAATACCCCGCAGGTGAGGAAGGTGCTGCAGGAGTGAGGATGTGGGGAGGGGGGGGCTGGCTCTTCTGAACTTTATGAACTCATACTGGATGGCGAATATATCGATGGTCAGGAAGTGGGTAGTGGGGGAGGGGTTGGTGTGGGAGCGGGTGGAGGCGGCGTCATATAAGGGCATAGGTTTGAGGGCATTGTTATGGCACCTCTGCCATTCCCGCCAGCTCGGTACTCCACAAGCCCACAAGCCCTGAAGGTGTGGGGACAGTGGCGGCAGCTAAGGGGGTTGCAGCGGGTATCGGTGTGGGCACCGATATGCGATCGCCATCGGGTCGCTCAGGGGGGGGGGCTGGTTGGGGGCTTTCGGAGGTGGCAGCGGGCAGGGATCGAGAGATTTGGGATCTCCTTCTTAATGAGGGTTTTCTGTGTTTGGAGGAGCTGGAGGAGGAGTTTTGAGTTGCCAGGTAGGAATGGGTTTTGGTACCTGCAAGTGAGGGATTTTGTACGGAGATTTCCATGCCTCCCGCAAAGGAGGTTACAGGATAAGGTGATGTCGAGAGCAGTAGTTGGGGAGGGAAAGGTCTCGGAGATCTATAAGGAGCTGATGGAGAAGGAGGGAGCCCCAATAGGGGAGGTGAAGAGAAAGTGGGAAGAAGAGTTAGAACATAGAACATAGAACATTACAGCGCAGTACAGGCCCTTCGGCCCTCGATGTTGCGCCGACCTGTGAAACCATTGTAAAGCCCATCTACACTATTCCCTTATCATCCATATGTCTATCCAATGACCATTTGAATGCCCTTAGTGTTGGCGAGTCCACTACTGTTGTAGGCAGAGCATTCCACGCCCTTACTACTCTCTGAGTAAAGAACCTACCTCTGACATCCGTCCTATATCTATCTCCCCTCAATTTAAAGCTATGTCCCCTCGTGCTAAACATCACCATCCGAGGAAGAAGGCTCTCACAATCCACCCTATCTAATCCTCTGATCATCTTGTATGCCCCAATTAAGTCACCTCTCAACCTTCTTCTCTCTAACGAAAACAGCCTCAAGTCCCTCAGCCTTTCCTCAGAAGATCTTCCCTCCATACCAGGCAACATTCTGGTAAATCTCCTCTGCACCCTTTCCAATGCTTCCACATCCTTCCTATAATGCGGCGACCAGAATTACACGCAATACTCCAAATGCGGCCGCACCGGAGGTTTGTACAGCTGCAACATGACCTCATGTCTCCGAAACTCAGTCCCTCTACCAATAAAAGCTAACACACCGTACGCCTTCTTAACAACCCTCTCAACTGGGTGGCAACTTTCAGGGATCTAGGTACATGGACACCGAGTTGGGGAGGGGAGTTGAAGGCTGGGTTTTGGGAGGAGGTCCTGCGGAGAGTGAACGCGTCCTCGTCGTGTGCCAGGCTCAGCCTGATCCAATTCCAGGTGGTCCACCAGGCTCATATGTCTGTGGCCCGGATGAGCAGGTTTTTTGAGGAGGTGGCGGACCAGTGTGAGCATTGTGGGGGAAGTAGTGCGAATCATGTTTACATGTTCTGGGCGTGTCCGAGGCTGAGGGGCTTTTGGCAGGGTTTCGCGGACATCATGTCAGAGGTCCTGCAAGGGAGGGTGATGCTGAGTCCAGAGGTGGGGAACTTTTGAGTGTCAGAAGACCCGGGAGCCCAGGGGGTGAGAAAGGCGACGTTTTGGCCTTTGCTTCTCTGGGGGCCCAGAGACGGATTTTACTGGGATGGAGGGACTCAGAGCTCTGGAGGTCGAGAGGAGGGGGGGTGGGATTGGGGAGCGGGGGGAAAAAGGGAGGCATGGAAGTGACGAATAAGGGTAGGAAAACCAATGGCGGGAGGGCTGTGAAGGGCTGGCAATGTGCTTTTATAAGCCATGTTGGTTGGGGTTTGTGTTTGGGGGAATGATTGTTATTTCATTGCGGGTTCTGTTGGATGTTATTGTTGAAAAGTGTTAAAATTCTAAATGCCTCAATAAAATATTTTCTAAAAAAAACCCCAAAATTGTGTTATTTATTTTGCATTTCCTTCCTTCATTCTTTCTACCAAAATACTCCGCTGCACACTTCTCTATTACATTTCATCAATGTCTGCTCATTTCACCAGTCTATCTCGGTCCCCATGGAGACTGCTGCTAACTTTCTATTCCCTATATTTCCAAGTCTCAAACTTTGAAATGATGCCCCATTTCCTCAAATCTAGCTTGCATTTATATTATATTCTCATATATAATATATCCACCTATATATGTCTTATATATAAACTAATGTCATTGTTTGAACATGAGACATACTCAAGAGAAAGAGTAAATAGTGGGTGTGCTTTATTTATAGTTAACGGTAATTCCAACTTTTACTTTAAGCTCAAAACGCCAGTGCATGTCTGAAAATTGTTACAAGTTTTCATTTATATCTATTTAGCATTAAAAGATGGTCATATTCGATGTTCACAAGTGTGAATCTTCAGGTGAGAATTCAGGACTTCGGGCCTTGTGCCGATAATCAGGATATTCCATAGGCACCGATTAATTTGAAGAGTAGACATTACTGGTCTCACATGTGGTATCCATGACACAGCTCTCTGTAACAGGGGAATACAAGATAAGATTAATAGAACATAAAACATTGAAACACGCCATTCCACCCAATGATTGTGTGCTGGTGTTTTAGCTCAAGACACGACTGCTTCCATTCTCTCTCCCTTTTGGATGTCATTCCTGTTCTCTCATGCCTCGTTTATTTTTGAAGTGTCTAGGTTATTTATCGCAGCCACATTCTGTGGTAGCAAGTCCCACGTTCAGGCCATTCACCATAAAGAAGTACCGCCTCATTCCCCTATGGCCTGACCAGAGTATCAATGTATTCATGGATCCACAGGAACACTAATTTAATCTCCGTGTGCCAGGAAATAAGATGACCGAATTTAACCAGCTTAAATAAATCCCACGCCAATAGTTCATCAATAAACAGTCGCAAAACAGAAGTGCAGCATTCTGGTAGGTTGAGAGCTGCCTGATGTTTTTGCTCCCCCAAACTGAAAGTCTCAAATGACGACAAAGCTAATTCAGGTTAATTATTCAATACAACAAAAGAGTGAATAGAAGAAAAGATGTAGAGCAGGAGGGTTATCCATTGCTGCCTGTTTTCTACCTCCACTGAAAATTGAAATTAGTCCTATTGTCCTTACAAACTCACGTCAATAAATAGGAAAGAATCCGGACGGACCACCCAGCATTGACCTAGGCACTGGAAATGACAATGGCAAACCCTGCCCTGTCAACCCTGCAAAGTCTCCTTACTAACATCTGGAGGCTTGTGCCAGAGTTGGGAGACCTGTCTCACAGACTAGTTAAGCAGAAGCCTGACATAGCCACACTCACAGAATCATACCTTACAGATAATGTCCCAGACACCCCTATCACCATCCCTGGGTACGTCCTGTCTCACCGGCAGAACAGACCAAGCAGAGGTGGTGGCGGCACAGTGGTATACAGTCAGGAGGGGGCTGTCCTGGGAGTCTTCAACATCGACTCTGGGCCCCATGACGTTTCATGACTTCAAGTTAAACATGAGCAAGGAAACCTCCTGCTGATTACCGTCCACCATCAGTGGATGAATCAGTACTCCTCCATGTTGAACAGCATTTGGAGGAAGTACTGAGGGTGGCAAGGGCACAGAACGTATTCTGGGTGGAGATATTCAATCCCCAAAATTTGCAGGTGGCACCATGTTGGGTGGGAGGGTGAGCTGTGAGGAGGATACAGAGATCCTTCAGTGTGATTGGGACAAGTTGAGTGAGTGGGCAAATGAATGGCAGATGCAGTATAATTTGGATAAATGCAAGGTTATCCACTTTGCTAAATCAAGAAGGCAAACTATTATCTCAATGGCCATAAATTAGGCAGGGGAATGTGCAATGAGACCAGGGTGCCCTTGTACACTGAAGGTAAGCATGCAGGTACAGCAGGCGGTAAAGAAGGCAAATGGCTTCCGGTGGCCACCATGAGCTGAGCGATCATACGAAAGGTGGCTCTCGTCTAAGAACATCAACTAAGGCCTTTTAACCCCAACAATTGGCACCAGAAGTACTCATGATCCCCCACCGACCGCACTGCCAAACAAGATGGGAAAGAATCAGCTGCCCAGCTAAAGAGCCAGTAGAGAGGAGGGGAGGGAAACCTCTGCCTCGGAGAGGGAATAAACGCGGTTTGTTCTCACTGGAACGAAGGAGGTTGAGGGGCAACCTGATAGAAGTCTACAAAATTATGAGGGGCATAGACAGAGTGGATAGTCAGAGGCTTTTTCCCAGGGTAGAGCGGTCAATTACTAGGGGGCATAGGTTTAAGGTGCGAGGGGCAAGGTTTAGAGTACATGTACAAGGCACGTATTTTACACAGAGGGTAGTGGGTGCCTGGAACTCGCTACCGGGGGAGGTGGTGGAAGCAGGGACGACAGTGACGCTTAAGGGGCATCTTGACAAGTACATGAATAGGATGTGAATAGACCCCGGAAATGTGGAAGATTTTAGACGGGCTGCATGATCGGCACAGGCTTGGAGGGCCGAAGGGCCTGTTCCTGTGCTGTACTTTTCTTTGTTCTTGTTTGGAGCAGGGAGCTACACGTGGAGGCACAAAACCGGTGATGGCCGACCCTCAGTGCTCATAGCGCAGACCCAGCTCTGATGGACAAATTGATATGCTTCATCACCTCCCAGCTCCAGAGACATAGGGAGGAGTTGAGACTAGGCCTCCTGGCAGTCGTCAAGTCGGCAGTGGAGGTGCGAAGGCCTTCATATGGGAGGCAATTGACAATATGGAGAGAAGGCTAGAGGTCCAGGTAATGACGACACAGTACCTCGAATAAGCTGTCACGGACCAAGGGGACTGGACCACAACACTCAAGGGCAAGTTGGCGAGCCTGATCAAGACCCAGAATGGACTGAAGGATAAGGTCGACGACTAAGAGAACTGGTTGTGTTGGAAAAACCTGAGAATCTTTGGGCAGCTGGAGGGAATGGAGGAGAGAAACCCCACAGAATACATAGCAGCAATGCTCGAGAAGCTGGTCGGTGAGGAGGGCTTCGCCAAACCCCTGGTGGTAGATCATATCCACAGGTCACTTCAGCAGTGGCCCAGAGCTGGTGAACCACTGCGGCGATAATCCTGAGGTTCCACAGGTACCAGGCAAAGAACGGATCTTGAGGTGGGCGAAGAGCGTGAGAGGGTGCAAGTGGGAAGGACATTCCTTCCGCCTGTACCAGGAAATTGGAGCCAAGCGCCGGGTAAGAATTCAACAGTGCCAAGTCGCGCTATATAAAAATGGGGTGTAGCTTGGCATGCTCTACCCTGCCAAACTGTACCAGGGTAAAGATCACTACTTTGACACCCCGCAGGAGGCCAACAAGCTTGTCCAGAAAAATGGACTGGGCAACCAACGATAGAGGACAGTGGCCAGAACACGGACTGCAAGGGGCAGGAGCGACCACAGCAGAGGCACAGAGGGAGGAGGGGGAGTGAGGTAAATGGGGGTTAAATAGGGTAATCTGACTGTTAGGGGAGCCGCTACACTCGTGAGCAGACTGGTGTACGGAAGGACAGTGAAGGAGGAGGTCGCGGCGCACCTCCCGGGAGAGAGAGAGAGCGCCTGTCAGAGGGGAAGAAGAAAACAGAACTTCAGGGGAAACAAAGAGCGAAAAGGGTGAGGGTCGGGGGAGGTAGAGAAGCGGATAAAGCCAAGGGGGTATGAGGACAGGAGTGGCCATACTAATCAACAGGACAGTTTCATTCACGGCGACGAGCTCGGTGATGGATCCGGGGGGGATACATTATGGTCAGCAGGACCTGGAAGGGGCCCCGGTTCCCTTGATAAATATATATGTCCCGAACTGGGACGATACAGAAATCATCAAAAAAACGATGGCCAAAATCCCAGACTTCGACACCCAATGACTTATCCTGGGGTTGGGGGTCTTTAATTGCATACAGGACCTGACAATGGACAGATCTAACCCCAGGACAGGAGCCGTGCCAGGTATGGCGCAAGAATGGACCAGGTGGTGGTGCGTGGGTGGGGGGGTAGACTCTTGGAGATTCAATCACCCTAGAGAAAAATATTCTCCTTCTTCTCCCACGTGCACAAGGCCTACTTGCGAATAGACGTTTTGTCATTGGGAAAATGGCGTTTCCAGCAGTAACAAAGGTTAAATACTCCAAGATTGTAATCTCTGACGTCGCGCCACATTACATGGATGTGAGGTTGGAGAAGGGGTGGGCTGATGGGAGGCTGGATGCAGCAGTCCTCACCGATAGGGAATTCTGTACAAAGAAATCCCAAGCCACCGAAGGGTATGTAACCTGCTCCCAGAATGGGGAGGTCTGACCCTCCACGTTCTGAGAGACACAGGGGCAAAATCATAGCCTGTAGGGCCCTTCGAGACAGAAAGGAGAGGGAAGCCCAGCAGTGGCTGATCAACTCCATACTGGAGGTGGATCTACAGTACCCCACGGCCCCAAGAGTGGAACGGCTGGCGGAGAGGAAAAAGCTGCAGATGGAATTTGACCTGCTCTCCACAAGGAAGGCAGTCCACCAGCTCCAACAGGAATGGGGAACTTTCTACGAACATGGAGACAAGGCCAGCCGCCTGCTGGAACACCAGCTAAGAAAGCAAGCAGCTGCAAAAAAAGCGCAAGTTAGGGACAGAATCTATATGATGATAGCAGACCCAGAAAAGGTTAACGAGGCCGTCGCAAACTTTTGCTGAGGGCTCTACACCTCCGAACCCCCGGAGCGGGACTCGATGGTGGAACAGTTCCTCGACAGACTGGATATACCCGTGGTGAGGGAGGACAGGAAACAAGGGCTCGAAGCACCGTCGGAGCTGGGCGAATTCGTGGAATGCATTCATTCCATGCAGTCAGGGAAAGTGCCATGTTCGGATGGGTTCCGGTCAACTGTTACAAAAACTTCTCAGCAGCGCTGGCCCTGCACTTGTGGGAGATGTTCAAATGACTCACTGTCAAAGAGGGCCTGCTGCCTACGCTAGCCCAGGCCTCGATCTCATTGATCCCCAAAAAAGGACAAAGACCCGACAGGCTGTGGAGCATACAGACCCATCTCTCTCTTAAACACCGATGCAAAAGTCCCAGCGAAAGCACTGGCGAGGTGCCTGGAGTGATCACGGAAGATCAGACCGGATTTGTCAAGGGCAGATAGCTAACAGTGAACATCAGACACCTGCCGAATGTGATAATGACTCCATCTGGGGAGAGGACACCAGAGGTGCTCATGGAGGTGCTTGAATGGTTTGGGTTTGGAGCCGGGTTCACCGCATGGGTGAAGCTTCTGTACAGCGCTCCTATGGCGAGCGTACGGACGACCGCCAGCAGCTCCGAATACTTTCGGCTGCACAGGGGAACAAGGCAGAGGTGCCCGTTGTCCCTGCTCCTGTTCACACTGGCAATTGAACCACTGCCCATCACCCTTAGATTGGCGGATTGGTGGACGGGCATTCGGAGAGGGGGCAGAGAACATAGAGTCTCGCTCTGTGCAGATGACCTGCTCCTCTACGTGTCAAGCCCCCTAGCCAGTATGGGAAAGATAACAGGATTCCTTAGGAATTCTGGTGACTTCTCAGGTTACAAACTCAACCTCAGAAAATCTTCCCGGTGAAGCCCCAAGAGGGAGGAGCGGAGCTGGAAGAACTACCGTTTAATGTGACCCACCGAAGCTCAGGTGCCTGGGGATACAAGTGGCCCACACCTGGACATGGCTCTACAAGTGGAACCTCTCCAGCCTGCTGAAGGAGGGGAAGAGCGATCGGCAAAGCTGGGACTCACTCCCTCTTTCACTAGAGGGAAGGGTACAGATAGTCAAAATGAACGTGCTGCCTGGGTTACTTTTCGTATTCAGATTACCCCCAATCTTCATCCCCAAATCCTTTTTCACCAGGGACGACAAATGAATCATGGCCTTCGTCGGGGGTGGGGGGGGGGGGGGGGGGGGGGGGGGGGGGGCATGATGAGGGAATCTGAAGTGGACTGGGTCCGAATGCAGGAGGCTTCCTACATGGGGACGACTCTCTGAGTGCTGGCCACTACACCACTCCCAGCACCCACCACACCACTCCAGGAACCTGGTGGTAGTGGCCACACCTAAGGACACGGAAGCAGCTCAGGCGCCATTTCAAGATTGGCAAGATGTCCATCTGCAACAACTACAGGTTCATATCGGCATGTGGAGCAAGGTCAGGGGGACACTGAGAGTAGACAACCCTGGAGGAACTCTCATAAGAGGCTAGAATTCCTGAAAGAGAACAAGCTCAGGCATCTGCAGCTACACGACTTTCTCTACAAGGAGACAAAAACGTTTCTCCAGAGACCCGGCCGCACATTGCTGGACACAATGGTAGGGCTGAACTGGTTAGGCAATGACAAATGTGGCGACATCGACGGACGCGTCATAGAAAAGATCAGGACCCCACTGGACAAGACCAGACAGAAATGGGAGGAGGAGGTGGGCATGGAGATAGGGAGATAGGGGGAGGACCCTGGATGGAAGTGCTGCACACTATCAACTCCACCTCCTCCTGCGCCGAGCTAAGCCTGATGCAACTTACTAAGACACACGTTCTTCCCGGAGGTGGAGGATAATTGCGAGTGGTGTCAGGGGGGCCCGGCTAACCACACCCACATGTTCTGGTCCTGCTCCAGACTCAGGGAGTTCTGGATGGCCTTTTGCGAGGCCATGTCCCCGGTTCTGGGGGTCAAAATGCAGCTGTGCCAGACTATGGCGACCTTCCACAGTGTCCAGAGCTCTGGACAGAGAAAGGGGTGGTCCTAACAAGCATGTCTTTCGGGACTTGTGGAGGAAACAGGCGCAGCCGGAGGAAACCCAGATACAGGGAGAACGTGCAATTTCAACACTGACAAGGCCGGAATTGAACATGGGTCCCTGCCGTTGTGAGGCAGAAGTGCTAACCACTATGCCACTGTGCAGTCAATGTCCCGGGAGACCACTGTAGGAGTTCCTCAGGGTAGTGTCCTAGGCCCAACCATCTTCAACTGCTTCATCAATGACCTTTCTTACAACATAAGGTCAGAAGTGGGGATAGTCGCTGATCATTGCACAATGTTCAGCACCATTTGCAACACCTCAGATAGTGAAGCAGTCCATGTCCAAATGCAGCAAGACCTGGACAATATCCAGACTTTAGTTGACAAGTGGAAAATAACATTTCACGTCACCCAAGTGCCTGGCAGTGACAAACCCAACAAGACAGAGTCTAACCATTGTTCCTTGATGTTCAATGGCATTACCATCACTGACTCGCCCACTATCAACATCCTGGGGGTGACCATTGACAGAAAACTGAACTGACTTGCCATATTAATACTGTGGCTACAAGAGCGGGCCAGAGTCTAGGCATCCTGTGACGAGTAACTCACCTCCTGACTCCCCAAAGCCTATCCACCATCTACAAGGAACAAATCAGGAGTGTGATGGAACTCTCTCCACTTGCCTGAATGGGAGCAATTCCACCAACACTCAAGAAGCTCAACACCATCCAGGATAAAGCAGTCCACTTGGTCGCTCCCCCTTCCACAAACATTCAATCTCTCCACCACCAAAGCTAAGTAGCAGCCGTGTGCACCATCAAAAGATGCACTGCAGTAACTCACCAAGAGTCCTTAGGCAGCACGTTCCGAAGTCATGACCACTACCATCTAGAAGGACAAGAGCAGCAGATGCCTGGAAACCCCACCACCTGGAGGATCTCCTCCAAGTCACTCACCACCCTGGAAATATATCGCTGTTCCTTCACAGTTGCTCAGTCAAAATCCTGGTACTTGCAACCCCGCCCCCCCCCCCTCCCTCTCCTCGACCCCCCCAATAGCACTGTGAGTGTTCCTACTCCACAGTGAGCGCAGCGGTTCAAGAAGGCAGCTCACCACTTTCTCAAAGGCAATTAGAGATGGGCAATAAATACTGGCCTAGCCAGTGAAGCACTCATCCCGTAAAAAATTAATTTAAAAAAATGTAAACTAATAGATTTATAGATAGCTTTACTGCCTGGGAATGAAGCATCATTCTGTGTGGGAGAACGGCATGGTCAAGGGCTCTGTAACTCCTCACCTGAATTTCTGTTCCACTCAGTTGATGAGTAAGAAAGGCTATCCTATATTTATTTGAATAGAGCTATAAGGGGTTTCTCTCTTGGCTTCACTGGTATTTGAAACAGTAAACAATACAATAGAGGTTAATCCAGAGTGATATTTCAAATTAAGATGTGGACATAAGATAAAGAGAGCACAACCTTCAGGGCTGTAATTCCTGTTTGTTTCTAGTTATTTCCTTATTTCCCCTTTTATCTTTGCTGTTACATTTTTTTGAATCCTGGATGATTAATGGACATGCGTCTTTAAGGCAGTGGCCAGTGTATTTAATTCAAACAGGAGGATGCAGAATGCTGTGCTGTTTAGACTGATATGAGTGATGGCTGATGTCAATGAAATGGCCTAAAAGGGTTGTGCTGTGCCCAGTGCAGGCGGTGACTGGATCTGATCCCGCTGAGTTGTGCTGTGCCCAGTGCAGGCGGTGACTGGATCTGATCCCGCTGAGAGGTTTGTCAGAGTCCCAAGGCTGGTTTTGCTTTCAGTTTTGGAGTCTGGCAGCACAGAGGCAAGAGCCTAATATAAAACTCTCCAGAAAGCTGCTAAAAGTGGGGAATTCTGCATTCTTGAAAACACGGGAATGTGAATGAATCGACCTTCAGGAAAGTCATCACGGACTGTAGACAAAGACAGGGTTTTACTTTTCTCCGTGAGAATGTGAGCGTTTATTTCAGAAACCACAGGTACCTGAACGAATCCACAATAAAAGCCTTGAACTGAAGGCCAGGATTGAAGCAAAGGTACTCAGGAGCCTACCATCTGAGGCAAAGACCCTTATCATTTGACTTTAATCCTTATTATTTTTCACCCTTTTCTTTCCCCTCTGTATTTGTCTGTCTTGTGTGTGTGTGTGTGGGGGGGGGGGGGGGGGTAGAGGGTGTGACAGTCAAGGGGGGGGGCAGGTGTTAAAGGTAATTTGACCAACTGTATTCACTGCATATTTCATATTTTTCTAGTTATAAACAGTAATTGTGTTTAAACTTACAAACCTGGTGACTGTAATTATTGGAGAGCCAATGGCAAAATATTTCAGGGATTTTTAAATAAGAATTATTGGTTAATTCACTTGTGTTGTGACTCTGGGGAACATGGGGCTGGATATGACCGCGCACTTCTCCAGGGTGACTTAACAGCACACACAAAGCATGTGCAGCAAACCTCTGGCCAGAGTACTGGCAGCATAGAACACGGTATAGATTGCAGATCCATGTGCTGATGGGAACCTTTCACGTCCAATCTGAATCTGAATTACCAGCAGCAAGCACGGATCCAGACTTTTTTCTCCAACTTTTAGCAATCTGAACTTGCTGGTTTGGATCTATAATGGGACATCTGCAATGAAACAATGTGAATTGATGAGCAAGTTACTCACGCTCAGTACAGCAGATTCCCGATGAGGCACATTTCCCGCCTTCCTTGCCACAGGATCTGCCGATGGGTTCACATGGGGAGAAAATGTAGTTTTCCTTCTCGCACTTTACTGTCTCGGATGTCCCAATGTAGCAGCCAAACCTCTCCCCACAGCAAATCCTGGACCCAAAGCAATGGCCTTTATTTTCAGGACCACACTGCATGCACTGTGTAGGATTGGAAAAGGGATTGTGTCAATGGTGTCAGTAAACAGAGCCAAATAATTATTACAATGTCACTGATTGTCCAAAGGGCATTTGTTAAATGCACGACTTGATTCCATTTATTCATTAAAATTTCAAGCTCTGATTTACTTTGTAATTCTATCAAAACCTCAGTAAATTTCAATATACTGCTTAGTTGTAATGGACAACTTAGTCACAATGTCCACCGGATCCATCCATCAGCAATGATGAGAAGAACTTTTGTTAGTTAGTAATAACAAAGCCACGCAAATGTCCTTAGGCCCAGAATATATCAAAACAAACCTCAAGTCCCTTTAAAATCCTACCCATTGTTGAGATATCACACCAAACAATCACATGCCTGTCAGGAATCTTTAGGAACACAATGAGCATTTTAGATCCATCAATACCAGCCTCATTTAACCTCTCACCACAGCCAGTTTTCAGCAACACTCCATTCAACCTCTACCTTCTATCACAACCTGTTCCATATGTTTATAATTGCTTAGGACCAGCACGGTGGCGCAGTGAGTAGCACTGCTGCCTCATGGCGCCGAGGTCTCAGGTTCAATCCCGGTTCTGGATCGCTGTCCGTGTGGAGTTTGCACATTCTCCCCGTGTTTCCGTGGGTTTCGCCCCCACAACCCAAAGATGTGCAGGGTAGGTGGATGGGCCACGCTAAATTGCCCCTTAATTGGAAAAAATGAATTGGACACTCTAAAAAAATTTTTAAATGTTTATAATTGCTTGATTACAAAGAGCAGCACTCCAAATCTTTAAAACATTTAGAATAATTTGCCCAAATTACTTTTGCCATAATTTGAACATTTCATTTCAGTCATCTCACATTTTCCACATTCTTCCAAAATCATAGATCATAGAATCTACAGTGCAGAAGAAGGCCATTCGGCCCATCGAGTCTGCACCAGCCCCTGGAAATAGAACCCTACCCAAGCTGACACCTCCACCCTATCTCCATAACCCAGTAACCCCACCCCATTTTGGACAATAAGGGCAATTTAGCAAGGCTAATCTACCTAACCTGCACATCTTTGGACTGTGGGAGGAAACAGGAGCTCCCCGAGGAAACCAAGGCAGACACAGGGAAAACATGCAGACTCCGTGCAGACAATGACCCAAGGCGGGAATCGAGCCTGGGACCCTGGAGCTGTGAAGCAACTGTGCTAACCACTGTGCTACTGTGCCACCCATGGCCAATTTCTTTAACCATTTCTTTTTCAAATTGAATCTCCAATTACTGCAATAACCATTGTTGGCCTGGAGGACTGCATTACAGAGACACACTGGCCACAATTTTAGGTTGACTGGGTGGAGACTCGTCCGACCTGGAAGCACGGGAAATCGCACAAGGTGACTTCAGGTGCGCGTATCGGTGTCCTGGGCGCGAGTGAGAGTCAGATGTGTGCCCGTCGACAATTAAGGAGTCACTTAAGGGGATTAAAAAGTTTTATGTTGCCTGTGCAATTTTAAGGTTGGTGCACAGGCAACTTGAGCAGGCGCCCACTCCTTTTTCTTTCACTTTTTTTATACACGGGTGGAATGAAAAGGGGCTGAAGCACTGGCTGCGTGAGTTGCGAGGGGCTCAGGGTAGAGTTTGTTGGAGCGTTACCGTTAAGATTTCAGACCTTTTCCTCTGATTTCTTGTGAAGTATCTGCACCGTTAACCTCGTTCTTGAGGACTGTTTCGTTCTGGGAACTCTGTTGGAGCATTTCTGTCCATTGGCAGTCATCGGTGCGCGGGGCCGTGCCATCTGCATTTCAGCAGGAAGGGATTGTATACTGTGCTGGGGGCCGGTTTAGCTCAGTGAGTTAGACAGCTGGTTTGTGATGCAAAGTAAGGCCAGCGGCGCGGGTTCAATTCCCGTACCAGCTGAAGTTATTCATGAAGGCCCCGCCTTCTCAACCTTGCCCCTCGCCTGAGGTGTGGTGATCCTCAGGTTAAATCAACCCCAGTCAGCTCCCCCTCAAAAGGGAAAGCAGCTTATGGTCATCTGGGACTATGGCGACTTTACTTTTTACTGTGCTGGTGGGAGCACCTCCTCCTCTGAGGAAAAGAGGGGCAGAAGGGGGAGGAGAGCAAGAGTCCGCAGGAGCACCGAAGGGAAAGAACATTTGGTGGAGCAGCATAGGAACAGCATCAGCCGGAAGAGCAAAGAGGACGAACCCACTTTCCTGCTGTCACCGTGTACAGGCAGCGAGCCAGCTACCTCGGCATGGTTGAGGTCCAGTGTCACAGGAGGCTCCAACCTTCAGAGACACCGTGATATCATTACGCTGCATGATTGGGCTGGAGACCGTCTTCAACTGTGTGGATCGGCACCCAATTCCAATGGCTCTGAAGGTCCTCCAATGAGTTCCCCTCAATCCTTATGCATTTAGATAATTCCAGGGATCAATAGGAGATCTATGTGGAGTGTCTCAAACAGCTGCCCATAGCTGTGTCACGTCAGTATCTGATGGTCTTTTCAGACGGGTCCCCACATTCATCCATTACTGGACACACCAAGCCAGCCAGGCTGAGCGAGCCCGAGCCTTTGCAGCTATTGCAAGGTTCCCCTGCACCCCAGATGCTATAGACTGCACTCATGTGGCTATCTAGTCATCAGAGAGTCAGCCAGGTGCCTTCATGAATAGGAAGGGTAACCACTCCATGGCCAGAATTTTATGTACAAAGTTTGGGCGCGCACTCAACCCAGAAGTACCTGAAATCACGCGGGAAGACATTGGCTGCGCGTCCTGACATCATCGCGCACTCGTGCAATATTGTGGTCAGCGGCTGAGCGTGAGAGTCAGAAGCGCACGTGTCGATGATCAAAAAGACCCTTTAAATAAACACTAATTGACTGGAATTTTATGATGCCCATCTGCCTTTCTGGTTGGCGGCTAGGCCGATTGGTCAGGCGGTCTTTAGGTTTAAGATGCAACCTCAATCCAGGGCAGGGTTAAAGGTAAGGGCTTAAATAAAATTAACAAATGTGTCTGGGGACTGAGGTCTTTGTGTTATTGTGCTGCCTCGACACACTCGTGGCATTGTTTTTCCGTTGCTAATTATTTCTTAAGGGTCAATGTCCACCCGGAAAATTCCATCTGGTGCTCCCAGTGTCTAAAACTTATATTTCAGAATGCTGCATCTTGATGCCCTTCCCCCACTCCCCGCTTGGCAGTGGCATTGGAACAGATTGCTCACTATGTTGTTGTGTTGGTCCTGAATTTGTTTAGTACTGGGGAGCTGAACTCAGAGATCGGGCTGCCATTTTGAAAGGGTGCCCCGATCTCGAAGTGGCTTGTGGGTCCCCCATCCATTGGCAATGTCACCCCCCACTCACATGGGCACTACCCCACACCCCCAAGTGAGGACACCCTGCTATGGGTTCCCTGGGGAACCCCCTCTTCAGGGCCCCCCAAGCTCCCTTACAGCACTCCCTCCCTTCCAGGAACCCACCTGTAACCACCCCCCCCCCCCCAACCTCCCTGAGGCCCCTACTTACCTGCCCTGCACTCCCCCACACTTCAAATGCCCCTCCACCCTCCTTTCATGGGCATGGCCCTCCTCAGGCCCTGACCCTTGGCAGTGTCACCTGGGCATGCTGGGCACCCTTGCACTGCCACCCCAGCACCTGGGCAATGCTCAAGCCAGCTTGGCAGTGCCAAGGTGCAACTGGGCAGTGCCAAGGTGCCCACTTCCCCGTGGGAGGGCCAGAGGGCTACCCATCCACTATTCCTCCACTCAGGGGTTTCTGATAGCCTGGGAGACCCGCTGTGTGCCATTCCACCTGGTCCACATTCTTGTGGACCGGCACTGATTGGCACCGAGGCAACCTCCCTGCGGAGGCCGGAGAATCAAGGGAGGATGGTGTATCTCGGGTGAGTAGGTTTAAGACCTACTTCCGGGAGCACCATTTGGCCACGCCCCTTTTGGGCGGAGCTCCGAATCCGACGCCTCGTGGGATTTGGGTGAATCCCGCGAAATGCGGAGGCTGCTGGGAAGCCCACGAGAGGGCTCTCCCAGAATTCTCCGGCCGCATTGTGCTCTCGCTCGAGAGGATCATGCCCATAAGCTGGAAAAATCAGATTGGCAGTAGTAGCTTGAACGAGGAGTTCTTCGAATGCTTTTGAGATAGTTTCTTAGAGCAACATGTTCTGGAACCAACCAGAGAGCAGGTTATATTCAATATGTTATTGTGTAATGTGGCAAGATTTATTTATAACCTCTGTAAAGGCGCACCTATGTAACAGCAGCCACAACATGGTTATGTTTTACATCCAGTTTGAAGGGGAGAAGAGTGGGTCTAAGATAGGTATTTTAAACTTAAATAAAGGCAACTGTGGGTATGAAAGCTGAAGTGAACTGGAATATTAGGCAAGAGGACAGATCAATAGAGAAGCAGTGGTAGATATTTAAGATATATTTCAGAACATTCAAAATAAGTTTATTCCTTTTATAAAGAAAAATTCTAAGGGAAGGACCCGCCATCCGTGATTACCTAAAGAAGTTAAGGGAAGCATCAAACTTGTTAAAAAAGCATATTACTGTGCTAAGATTTTTATTTATTTTTTGCTGCCTCTTGTGGGCAGCATGGTAGCACAGTGGTCAGTACAGTTGCTTCACAGCGCCAGGGTCCCAGGTTCGATTCCCGGCTGGTTCACTGTGTGTGCGGAGTCTGCACGTTGTCCCCGTGTTCTATGGGTTTCCTCCGGGTGCTCCGGTTTCCTCCCACAGTCCAAAGATGTGCGGGTTAGGTGGATTGGCCATGCTAAATTGCCCTTAGTGTCCAAAACATGTTAAGTGGGGGTTACTGGGTTACGGGGATAGGGTAGATACGTGGGCTTCAGTAGGGTGCTCTTTGTATGAGCCGGTGCAGACACAATGGGCCGAATAGCCTCCTTTTGCACTGTAAATTCTGTAAAACGATGAGTGATAGGAGAGATGCTTGGTCCGAATATAAACAGCAGAGAATAACTTAAAAGGTTAATCAGGAGGAAGATATCAGAATGTGAGGTGAAGCTGGCTGGAAATGTAAAAATAGATAGCAAAGGTTTCTACGGGTATTTGAACGGAAAAGAGGTAGTAAAGTGAGTATGTTGGTCCCGTGGAGAGTACGACTGTGGAGTTTATCGGAGATAGCAAGGACACGGCGGATGAAATGAACAAATATTCTGCTTCTGTCTTCACTATCGAGGAAACAAAAAACATTCCCGTATTAGCTGTTGGTTCAGGAGGAGGTAGGGAGAGAGGAAGTTGGTGAAATTACAATCACTGGGGAAGTGGCAGTGAGCAAACTGAAGGAGCTGTGGGCTGACAAGTCTCTGGGTGCTGATGGACCCAATCCCCGGCTGTTGAAAGAAGTGGCTCGTGCGGTAGCAGATGCATTTGTATTAATTCCCCAAAATTCACTAAATGCTGGAATGGTTCCATCAGACCAGAAAATAAGAATTATAACCTCTCTATTCAAGAAGGGAGGGAGGCAGAAAGCAGGAAACTACAACCCAGTTAACTTGACATCTGTCATGATAAGCTGTTAGAATGAATTATTGAGGAGTTTATAGCGAGGCACTTGGAGAAACGCAAAGAATTTGGGAAGAATCAGCATGGTTTTGTGAAAGGGAAATCATGTTTAACCAATTTAATGTTTTTTTTTGAAGGAGTAACATGTGCTGAGGTGGAAGGGGAGCCTGTACACGTACTGCGGATGGTCTTATGAGGATAGGTTGAAAAGGCTGGGCTTGTTTTCACTGGAGTTTAGAAGATTGAGGGGTGACTTGGTTGAAGTATATAAGATCCTGAATGGTATTGACAAGGTGGACTAGGAAAGGATGTTTCCTCTTTTGGGTGAGTCCAGAACTGGGGGGTGCTGTTTTAAAATTAGGGGTCGCCCATTCAGAACAGAGATGAGAAGAATTATTTTCTCTCAGAGGATTGTGCGACTTGGGAACTCTCTGCCTCAGAATGCAGTGGAAGCGGGATCACTGAATATTTTTAAGTTGGAGGTGGATAGATTGTTGTTAGACAACAAGGGAGTCAAAGGTTATCGGGGGCAGGTGGGAATGTGGAACTCAACAGATCAACCATAACCTTATCGCATGGTGGAGCAGGCTCGAGGGGCCGAAAGGTCTAGTTCTCTTCCTATTTCAACTGTTTGTACCATTCCAGCCTCACAAGCATCTCACCATGCGCAACCCCCCCCCCCCGCACCCCCGACACCAGAAGAGCCAGCTTCAAGTGCCTGTCAAGGCTTGTACGCCTCACCCTTCCACACACAGAATGTGAATGACTAAATCTCCCATGCTTGGCATGTAGAGATCTGTGGCCTTTGGCACTATGCTTCTCTCACCCCTTTGTGCTGCAACTTACACCCAACCTCCAGGACATGTGTACCCAGTTCCATGTCAGGTAAGTACTCACCCTGGAATATCATTGAACTTGTCCTGGCATTAGATCCAAGTTCAGTGTCACACATCATGCCCGCCTACCTAGGCAGCCACTTCCGTCCAGCCCTTCTTCATCTGGTGGGGTGGGATGGTGGGGCGGGGCGGGGAGGGGGGGGGTGGTGCCCTCATCTTGCCATCCTATGGCATTAGTATTTCACCCGCTGCCTCCACTAGGGTGTGCTGACAGGTGTCAGAGAATTGTGGGGCACAATGCCCAGAATCACAATTATCCTTCAATAAACGTCCCTTTAAAATAAGCCTGATCATCTGTCCGCATATTCACTTTACTCTTTTTACCTGAAATTAAAAGATTTTAAAAGCCCAGTCTTAAAATAGTTGGACTGCAAGTGGTAGTATCCTGCAGAACAGCTTCGCTGAGAGTGACACATCGCTCATCACCTCAGGGTAATAGTCTCGGAGTTTATGATGAGGCGAGATCATGTATTGGAGTCTGAGGAAAGAAATGTGGTTTTGTTGTTGATATTATAATAATAATAATAATCACTTATTGTCACAAGTAGGCTTCAATGAAGTTACTGTGAAAAGCCCCTCGTCGCCACATTCCGGCGCCTGTTCGTCCGTAAGTGAATGTGGTCACTGATTCCTAAGCGAGGGCCAATCTAGTCAGCTGATCAGACCTTCAGTTACGGGTCTGACTGAAGTTTGTCGACGTGGGGCTTCCCAATGTTGCGTGGAATTTTTTTTAAAACTCTGTGAGATTTAGCACGTTTACTTGTTACACAATTTATACTTGTTTGCAAAATGAGAGAACCATTCAAGAAACAGCCAGTGTTTAGTTAGTTTGAATGCAAGACTGTAAGCTATTTGACAAAGAAAGCTGTTCCTTACCTGTCTGATCTCCAAATTCATGATGGATCTTTTGCCTCCGATGGGGCAGTTGTTAAAGTAACAAGCTCTGGAGAAGGAGACGAGGCAGAGGAGACTAACTGCGAGGCAGGCAGACTGCATGATGTTCTTCGGTGAATCTGGATCCGGGGAATCTTCAAAACTGCACTGGGAGACTGCAAGTCTTCATCTTATTTATACCCTTGAACAAATATTCAGAGTCAGGAGGTGAAATCATATTGCTAATTTAGCACAGGCTGAATACATTTTCAAAACTATTGTAATGAACGCAGGCACAGTGACACTCATGATTCACCTGAGGTCAGTCATTACCTGGACCAACGCTTCCTTTTCATAATAGAACTTAATTTATTCAACAACATGAGTGCAGGCCATTCCAATCTGAATATCATTTTCCAATTAAATGCTACTGTTAAAACCTAATGCAAAGAGATCAATGCACTGAAACCTAAGATTAAAATTAACTATACAAAAGTGCCAGAATTCAGGAAATAAAGTTTTAAGGCAAGAAGAATATCCGAAGGATGATTATGGAGCAAGTGGGACTGCATAGATTAATAGAAATGAATTAATCTTAAACAATCGGTGTGCCAACAAGAATAAGTTTAAAGATCACACTCTGGTGTCTGGGATGAGAGGGCTGTGCAGTCTTGAGGGGCTGAGCAAACGGAATCTAGATTTGAATGAGGGATTGTCTCATTGAACCATGGAAGGTTCTGAAGGGGTTTCACAGGGTAAATTCTGACAGACTGTATCCCCTAGCTGGGTAATCTAGAACATTGGAGCACGTCAGGATAAAAGGCTGATCACTTAAAACTGATGATAGGTATCTTCACTCAGACGGTTGTGAATCTTTGGAACTGTTTTCCCCAAATGGTTGTGGATGTTCCATCATTGAATAAAACCAAAGCTAAGGGCCGCGATCTACCGGCCTCGTCATGCCAGGCGTGAAAACGAGCAGGCCAGTTAGATAGCGGGAGAGGCCGAAATCGGGCGCCTATTGGTTTCTAATCTAACTGGCCTGCTTCATTGGCACAATCCGGATCCCGCCAATAAGCATCAATTAAGCCCTATCTCCATACCATTAGTAAGGGCCCCCCTATCGAACGGCCATTTGTGATCTAACCGCCTCCCCAGCGAGCGCTCATGCGGCGGGCGCTGTTTATTACACCTGTTTAATAATATGAACCTGGATTTGGATGTGGATTTGTTTTATTGTCACGTGTACCGAGGTACAGTGAAAGTATTGTTCTGTGTACAGTCCAGACAGATCCTTCCATACGTGAAAAAAACATAGGACATACAATAAATACACAATGTAAATACATAGGCACATGCATCGGGCGAAGCATACGGAGTTTAGTGCTACTCAGTAGAGAAGAGATCAGATCAGTCCATAGGAGGGTCGTTTAGGAGTCTGGTAACAGCGGGAAATAAGCTGTTTTTGAACCTGTTAGTGCGTGTTCTCAGACTTATGCATCTCCTGTCCGATGGAAGAAGTTGGAAGAGAGAATAACCCGGGTGGGAGAATTTTTTATTATGCTGCCCGCTTTCATAGAAACATTGAAAATAGAAGCAGGAGGAGACCATTCATCCCATCGAGCCTGCTCCGCCATTCATTATGATCATTGCTGATCATCAAGTTCAATACCCTGATCCCGCCTTCCCCCCAGATCCCTTGATCCGTTTAGCCCCAAGAGCTATATCTAATTCCTTCTTGAAATTACACAACGTTTTGGCCTCAATTACTTTCTATGGCAGCGAATTTCACAGATTCACAACTCTCTAGGTGAAGAAGTTTCTCTGCACCTCGGTCCGAAAAGATTTATCCCTTAACTAGAGAAAGGATTGGCCCACTCAAAGACAAAAGAGGGAATTTATGCGTGGAGTCAGAGGAAATGGGTGAGATTCTTAATGAGTACTTTGTATCGGTATTCACCAAGGAGAGGGACATGACGGATGTTGAGGTTAGGGATGGATGTTTAAATACTCTAGGTCAAGTCAGCATAAGGAAGGGGGAAGTTTTGGGTATTCTAAAAGGCGATGGACAAGTCCCCAGGTCCGGATGGGATCTATCTCAGGTTCGTGGGATAGAAATAGCTGGAGCCTTTACAGATATCTTTGCAGCATCCTTGAGCACGGGTGAGGTCACGGAGGACTGGAGAATTGCTAATGTTGTCCCTTTGTTTAAGAAGGGTAGCAGGGATAATCCCGGGAAATATAGACCTATGAGCTTGGCGTCAGTGGTAGGCAAACTGTTGGAGAAGATACTGAGGGATAGGATCTATTCACATTTGGAAGAAAATAGACTTATCAGTGATAGGCAGCGTGGTTTTGTGCAGGGAAGGTCATGTCTTACAAACCTAATAGAATTCTTTGAGGAAGTGACAAAGTTAATTGATGAGGGAAGGGCTGTAGATGTCATATACATGGACTTCAGTAAGGCGTTTGATAAAGTTTCCCATTGCAGGTTGATGGAAAAAGTGAAGTTGTATGGGGTTCAGGGTGTACTAGCTAGATGGATAAAGAACTGGCTGGGCAACAGGAGACAGAGAGTAGTGGCGGAAGGGAGTGTCTCAAAATGGAGAAAGGTGACCAGTGGTGTTCCACAGGGATCTGTGCCCGTTGTTTGTGATATACATAAATGATCTGGACGAAGGTATAGGTGGTCTGATTAGCAAGTTTGCAGATGGTACTAAGATTGGTGGAGTTGCAGATAGCGAGGAGGACTGTCAGAGAATACAGCAAAATATGGATAGATTGGAGAGTTGGGCAGAGAAATGGCAGATGGAGTTCAATCCAGGCAAATGCGAGGTGATGCATTTTGGAAGATCTAATTCAAGAGCGGACTATACGCTCAATGGAAGAGTCCTGGGGAAAATTGATGTACAGAGAGATCTAGGAGTTCAGGTCCATTGTACCCTGAAGGTGGCAACGCAGGTCGATAGAGTGGTCAAGAAGGCATACAGCATGCTTGCCTTCATCGGACGGGGTATTGAGTACAAGAGTCGGCAGGTCATGTTACAGTTGTATAGGACTTTGGTTAGGCCACATTTGGAATACTGCGTGCAGTTCTGGTCGCCACATTACCAGAAGGATGTGGATGCTTTAGAGAGGGTGCAGAGGAGGTTCACCAGGATGTTGCCTGGTACGGAGGGTGCTAGCTATGAAGAAAGGTTGAGTAGATTAGGATTGCTTTCATTGGAAAGACGGAGTTTGAGGGGGGACCTGATTGAGGTCTACAAAATTATGAGAGGTATGGACAGGGTAGATAGCAACAAGCTTTTTCCAAGAGTGGGGGTGTCAGTTACAAGGGGTCACGATTTCAAGGTGAGAGGGGGAAAGTTTAAGGGAGATGTGCGTGGAAAGTTTTTTATGCAGAGGGTGGTGAGTGCCTGGAACGCCTTGCCAGCGGAGGTGGTGGAGACGGGCACGATAGCATCATTCAAGATGCATCTAGACAGATATATGAACAGGCGGGGAACAGAGGGAAGTAGATTCTTGGAAAATAGGCGACAGGTTTAGATAAAGGATCTGGATCAGCGCAGGCTGGGAGGGCCGAAGGGCCTGTTCCTGTGCTGTAATTTTCTTTGTTCTTTTGTTCTTTGTTATCCTCAAACTATGACCCCTAGTTCTGGACACCCCCCACCATCGGGTACATTCTTTCTGAATGTGCCCTGTCAAATCCTGTTTGAATTTTGTAAGTTTCTTTGATAGCCCTTCTCACTCTTCTAAACTTCAATGAATATAATCCTAACCGATTTAGTCTCGGGATTTGTTTCTTGTCACGTGTTCTGAGGTACAGTGAAAAGTATTGTTCTGTATGCAGCTCAGACAGATAATTTTGTACATGAAAAGAAAATACATAATAGGGCAAACGTAAAATACACAATGTAAATACATAGACACTGGCATCGGGTGAAACATACAGGAGTGTAGTACTTTTGTTTTAATTTAAGGTACCCAATTATTTTTTTTCCAATTAAGGGGAAATTTAGCGTGGCCAATCCACCTACACTGCACATCTTTGGGTTAGGGGGGTGAAACCCACGCTGACACGGGGAGAATGTGCAAACTCCATACAAAGAGTGACCTGGGGCCAGGATCGAACCCGGGTCATCAGCGCTTTAGGCAGCAGTGCTAACTACTGTGCCACCATGCAGCCCTTACAGGAGTGTAGTGCTACTGTTGCTCTTATTAGCCTTAGTTTTATTAGCTCTGATTAAGTCACCTTTGCTCATGAGTCGCCAGGTATCTTTCGGATACCGCCACGTGGTTCAAGCTCGAGTTATGATTAATAAGACAGCACACCGCTTAGTAAGATTGAAATCAACGGTCATTTATTATGTACAGCAATCAATACTTACACAATAATCCTACTGTCTATATCAAAACCTACCACTACTGGCCAATACTTAACTTTAGGAGATGGCCCACCAGGTCAGGGAAACAAATGGTTTATCGAATTGGATCTGGCCTGCGGGATTCAAAAGGCTGATACGGGTCGATGGCTAGGAATCTCTATCGGGTAGCGATCGCTGGAGTCAGACTTACGGTTCTTTGTCGAAGGTTCTTGCGAAGGTTGCGAGCAGGTGAAGAAGGGAGAGAAAGAGCGATCTGAACTTGGCCCCTCACTTTATAGGGCCCAGGGGCTTCCCGCCTCTCAGGGCGGCCCTTGACCCTGAGTCCCAAGTGATTGGACTTGTTCCCAATCACTGGGTTCGATATGCTCCAATAATGGGGCGATTCCTCGATCGGGGGGTGGTCGTTCACCTGTCTTTGTTTCGGCCACTGCAGGCGCCGACAGGTCTGGCCCGGCATTCAATTGCTAATATGTTGCAATTGTTCCCGGGGATAGCCGATTAAACTGCAGATGTCTGTGTTGATGTGTTGCTAATAGTCTTAGGTATTGATCTGGGCTGACTTCCCTAGATCCGAATACGCTATTCTGTCTGCAGCTGTCCGTTTGTGTCCTGTTGGCTGCTTTTCCCATCAGCCTTTTCGGTTAGCCATTTTAAATCGGGTTTTGGCCAAATTAATAGGGAATCAGCCATTTTAGGTGGCTACACTACACAGTAGAGAAGATGTGTGGAGAGATCAGTTCAGTCCATAAGAGGGTCAGTCAGGAGTCTAATAACAACGGGGAAGAAGTCTCTCCTCATCTGACTGTCCCACCATCCTAGGAATCAGTCTGGTAAACCTTCGCTACACTCCATCCATAGCAAGAACATCATTCCTCAGATGAGTACACCAAAGCTGCAAAAAATACCCCAAGTGTGGTCTCATCAATGCTCTATACAATTGCAAGGCAGCGGGGGGTGTAGACAAAGCCAATGGATGGGAAGCGGGTTCGCGTGATGACTCTCTGTAGTCTCTTACACCTTGGGCTGAGCAGCTGCCATACCAGGCTGTGATGCAGCCATAAAGGTGCTTTCTATGGTGCTTCTGTAAAAGTTGGTAAGAGTCACTGTGGACCTACCAAATTTCCCTAGTTTCCCTGAGGAAGTATATGCGTTATTGTGCTTTCTTGGTTGTAGCATCGACATGGATGGAGCAGGACAGATTGTTGGTGATGTGCACACCTAGGAATTTGAAGCTGTCGACCATCTCCACCTCGGCACCATTGATGCTGACAGGGGTGTGTACAGTACTTTGCTTCCTGAAGTCAATGACCAGCTCTTTAGTTTTGCTGACGTTGATGGAGAGATTGTTGTTGTTACACAAGTCCACTAAGTTCTCTATCTCCCTCCTGTACTCTGACTCATTGCTATTTGAGATCCAACCCATTATGGTCATGTCATCAGCAAACTTGTAGATGGAGCTGGAGCCACATTTTGCCACACAGTCGTGTGTGTATAGGGAATACAGTAGGGGACCAAGCAGGCAGCCTTGTGGGGCCCAGGTATTGAGGACTATTGTGGAGGATGTGTTGTTGTTTATTCTTACTGATTGTGGTCTGTGGGTCAGAAAGTCAAGGATCCAGTTGCAGAATGAGCAGCCAAGTCCTAGGTTTTGGAGCTTTGATATGAGCTTGGCTGGGATTATGATGTTGAAGGCGGAGCTGTAAATGTTTCTGCTTCTGAAGCCTGGAATGAGGCAACGGAAGGCTGTGAACAAGCCTACTGCCAGTCTGAAACAGATAGAGGTACTTTTGCATTCCTCCGCTCTGCTTGTGTTACTTCAGCTACTAGCTGCTCCTGTTTTGAGATTCTGCTACTGGCAGCTGCCAAAGAGGGGGAGAGAGAGGAGGAAGCCTGCCGGCTACTGCAACGCTTGGGGCTGTTTTTCTGCTTCTAGCTGCCCTTCTGCTTCTTTGACCTGGAGTGAAGCAAGGGGAGGATTTTGGCGGCCTGATTCCAGTCTGAAGATAGATGAAGGTTTGTTTTTGTAGTTTATTGGTATCTTCATTGGAATATTTTGTTTATTGATTTTTGGCTGTTTAATAATCTTTATTGTATTGACTTATGTCTGGAACTGCGTGTCACTTGCTCATGCCCTCTGTGTTCCTGTGGCTCAGTCCTGGACTGGGTGGTGTCGAGAAGCTAGCTGCTGGTACTGCAGGAGAGGAAGGACGGCGGCTGTTCGACTGAGCAACTCAGAGGTTGTGTGGGGATGCCTTTGTGGACTACTGGTGACTCTCTGTGTTAGTGGCTATCTGCTGCTCCCAGTTTGGGGACCGTGCAGGTTGCTGATGACTTTTGTGTTTTCCTTTTGTACTGTTGTTTAACTGGTAGGAAATTGTATGCTTGATATTGTGTTATTGTTCTTTATTGTTTCTCGCCTAGCAGCTGTGTGCTCGCCAGTTGTAGCCCCTCGTGTCACTCGGGGTTTGGCAAGCTACCCGTGCTGGTGAAGGGGGAGGGTGTTCTCTCTCTCTCCCTCCCCCACCTTGCCAACATTGGGTGTCTTTCACTGATGTGGGGCTGCTGCTGGGGTTGGAGGGTGGTAGGGGTGGTCAGGGGGTGGGGAGGGGGCATTGTGTGCTGGTTCAGGTGCTAATCACTTTGTTTTCCTGTTGCTTGTTCAGCAGCTTTGCCCATGGTGTGCAGTTGGTATTTTCATTGTCCTGTTGTCTGGATTTTGCCTTGACTTTTGTATAATGATATTGTTCTTGATCTGGACTGTGCCCCCTCTGGGGAGAGGAGGAGTGTTCTCTCTCCCTCTCTCTCTCTCTCTTCCGACGTGCCCCATCTCGGTGTGAATTCTGGTGGACTGCGCTGCCCGTTCTCACACCCGCATGCTTGCAGGCATGCACAATGCGAACACTCGCTCACGTACTCTTTTGTGCATGCACACTCTCGCCGACATGCAGACACTGCTTTCTACATGCATTCTTTCCTACATACGCGTTGGGCACCTTCCCACTGATATTGGGCTGCTGCTGGGTTGAGGGGTGGGGAGGGGGGGGGGGTGGGGGGGGGGGGGGGGGGCTGTACTGGTTTAGATTCTGGTGGTTTTGTTTCTTGTTGGCGGTTTATTGGTTTATATCTTTGGTGTATGGTGGCAATTTCAGTGTATTGCTGTTTGTTCTGTAATTTGCTTTGTTTTTTTGGTATCATGGAACTGTTATTGAACTAAAATATACCCAAGACGATTCCCGTGGTAAGCGTGCCATGAAGCAGGGTGTTGTTACTGCCTAGCATCCCAAGCAGACCGTGAGGCCTGGGCACTTTGCCAGAACTCTGGAGGCAGCAACACCACAGGGACAACACCTAACATTGCGACACCCAGGAGCTGGGCCTCAGCACTGAGGACATCCCCACGAGCAGAGGGTGGGTGTGGACCGGGGAGGGAAACTGCCTGGTCCAGGTAGCAGTACCAGTGGGTGTCTGGGGTACAGTGCCTGGGGTCCAGTGCCAAGGGTCCACTGCTCCGCCCGGGGGTGCGTGTGCAGGGTGGGTTGGATGGCAGCATGATGGACGGCAGGGAATGTGAGGTCAGGGCAGGCCTGAGGGACCCACAGGTCGGGGTGGAGGCCATCGCTGATTGTCTGTCCATCACCCTCTCCAATTATTTAGCTATCACATGATGGATGATATTCTGGACCACGCGGAAGCTGACCTCGTGGTGGTGGTGGCAGGCCTGGCGGGCAGGCACTGGGGAAGGCGGTGGCAGTAGCATCGACAGAGGCTCGAGGCGGCAGCTCAAGTGCAGGGACCCTGCCCCACGCCCCGAGGACCCCGGCCGCCCATCAGGTCAGGGAGGGACCCAGAGGGGGAGGCCGGCAACGGCCCAAGGTTTACAGGTGCCGCTGGTCTTTCGAACTGATGTGGGACAGCATGTGCATAGTTGGCTCCACATCAACAAAGTGACGGTAAGGACCTGGCACCACGTGGAGGAGGAAGATACCTGCTCCCGGTGGCCGTCATGGTCACCGCAGCCCTGAACTGCTATGTCTCGAGATCATTCCAAGGCTCGAGCAGGGACTTGAGTGGCATTTCCCAACCAACAGCCCTCAAATGCATCCGTGGAGTCACGGCTGCCCTGTTTGCCTAAGTAGCTGACTATATAAACATTGACCTGGTCAAAACCCAACAAGATGCCCAGGCAGCAGGATTCTCCGCGCTCACCGGGATGCCCCAAATCCAGAGGTAATGGATGTCACGCATGCCGCCTTGCGTGATCCAGATTGTCCGGGAGTGTACTTCATCAACATCCACTCCCTGAGCGTCCAGCTTGTGTGCGGCAACCACATGAAAATCATGCACGTGTGTGCACAGTTCCCAGGGGGTAAAACAGCTCCATCCTGGGGCAGCCAGACATCCCCAGCCTCTTCGAGGAGCACCCCCAGGATGACCAGTTGGCTCTTGGTGGGGGGGATAAGGGTTAGCCGCTGAGGATCTGGCTAATGACACAGTATGGAGGCCAGTGACCGATGCGGAGACCTGATATGACGAGGCCTTGTGACCACCCATGCTGTCATCGAGCGGTGCATTGGACTGCTGAAAATGCGGTTCCAATGTCTCAAACGCTCTGGTGGTGCACTGCAGTACACCCCCCCCCCCCCCCCCCCCCCCCCCCCCCCCCCCCCCCCCAGCGGATCACTCACTTTGTGATGGTCTGCTGTGCCCTGCACAACCTGATAATCTTTATTGTCACAAGTAGGCTTACATTAACACTGCAATACTTTTCACTGTACCTCGGTACACGTGACAATAAAATCCAATCCAATGGTTACTGTGAAATGGTGCGGTGCCGCAGCGCCGTCGGGGATGATGCAGTACGTGGCGGAGGGGTGTTCTTGGATGGTCTCTACAGTCGTGGCCCTGGCATGGTGGACCTCACGGTGGTCCAAGGGGCCAATGGCCCATCACGAGGCCCACCACATTTAGACCACACTGGTAGAGACCACAAGTGAATCTCACCCACGTGATCCCCGGCCAGACTGGAGAATCACAGGAGGGCGGAGCATTGGGCACTGGGCCACTAAATAAATGCAATTGGTTCATTTCGTCAGTATTCACTCAGGAAAAAGATAATGTTGTGGAGGAGAATGCTGAGCTCCAGGTAAATAGATTAGATGGCATTGAGGTACGTAGGGAAGAGGTGTTGGCAATTCTGGACAGGCTGAAAATAGATAAGTCCCCGGGACCTGATGGGATTTATCCTAGGATTCTCTGGGAGGCCAGGGAAGAGATTGCTGGACCATTGGCTTTGATTTTTATGTCATCATTGGATACAGGAATAGTGCCAGAGGACTGGAGGATAGCAAATGTGGTCCCTTTGTTCAAAAAGGGGAGCAGAGACAACCCCGGCAACTATAGACCGGTGAGCCTCACGTCTGTAGTGGGTAAAGTCTTGGAGGGGATTATAAGAGACAAGATTTATAATCATCTAGATAGGAATAATATGATCAGGGATAGTCAGCATGGCTTTGTGAAGGGTAGGTCATGCCTCACAAACCTTATCGAGTTCTTTGAGAAGGTGACTGAACAGGTAGACGAGGGTAGAGCAGTTGATGTGGTGTATATGGATTTCAGCAAAGCGTTTGATAAGGTTCCCCACGGTAGGCTATTGCAGAAAATACGGAGGCTGGGGATTGAGGGTGATTTAGAGATGTGGATCAGAAATTGGCTAGCTGAAAGAAGACAGAGGGTGGTGGTTGATGGGAAATGTTCAGAATGGAGTTCTGTCACAAGTGGAGTACCACAAGGATCTGTTCTGGGGCCGTTGCTGTTTGTCATTTTTATCAATGACCTAGAGGAAGGCGCAGAAGGGTGGGTGAGTAAATTTGCAGACGATACTAAAGTCGGTGGTGTTGTCGATAGTGTGGAAGGAAGTAGCAGGTTACAGAGGGATATAGATAAGCTGCAGTGCTGGGCTGAGAGGTGGCAAATGGAGTTTAATGTAGAGAAGTGTGAGGTGATTCACTTTGGAAGGAAAAACAGGAATGTGGAATATTTGGCTAATGGAAAAGTTCTTGAAAGTGTGGATGAGCAGAGGGATCTAGGTGTCCATGTACATAGATCCCTGAAAGTTGCCACCCAGGTTGATAGGGTGGTGAAGAAGGCCTATGGAGTGTTGGCCTTTATTGGTAGAGGGATTGAGTTCCGGAGTCAGGAGGTCATGTTGCAGCTGTACAGAACTCTGGTACGGCCGCATTTGGAGTATTGCGTACAGTTCTGGTCACCGCATTATAGGAAGGACATGGAGGCTTTGGAACGGGTGCAGAGGAGATTTACCAGGATGTTGCCTGGTATGGAGGGAAAATCTTATGAGGAAAGGCTGATGGACTTGAGGTTGTTTTCGTTAGAGAGAAGAAGGTTAAGAGGAGACTTAATAGAGGCATACAAAATGATCAGTGGGTTAGATAGGGTGGACAGTGAGAGCCTTCTCCCGCGGATGGATATGGCTGGCACGAGGGGACATAACTTTAAACTGAGGGGTAATAGATATAGGACAGAGGTCAGGGGTAGGTTCTTTACGCAAAGAGTAGTGAGGCCGTGGAATGCCCTACCTGCTACAGTAGTGAACTCGCCAACATTGAGGGCATTTAAAAGTTTATTGGATAAACATATGGATGATAATGGTATAGTGTAGGTTAGATGGCTTTTGTTTCGGTGCAACATCGTGGGCCGAAGGGCCTGTACTGCGCTGTATTGTTCTATGTTCTATGTTCTATGTTCTAATTTGCATTTATTTCCATGCTCCCGTTGGTGTACGGCGTGGAAATTGTTCACAACGCCAGCAAGGGGTTGGAGCATGCCGTTGATTTTGCCCAGACGCCCAATTCCCTGTCCTATTGAAGAATGCAATTTGGGCGCCCCGGGATTGAGAATACCGCCAATTATTTCAGAGAAGGTTCACTAGGATGATCCTCGGTATGGAGGGATTGTCTAACGAGCAAAGGGGTTGACAGGGTAAATGCTGAGAGGATGTTGTCCTCATGGGAGAGTCTAGGACCAGAGGGAATAGTCCCAGAATAAAGGGGTACTAATTTAAGGCTGATTTGAGGAGAAATTGCTTCTCTCAGAAGGTTGTGAGTCTTTGGAACACATTGCTACAAAGAGTTGTGGGATCAGCGTCCTTGTTTATGTTTAAGGCAGAAATAGATGGATTCTTGATCACTATGAGAGTCAATGGTTACGAGGAAACATAGAAACATAGAAAATAGATGCAGGAGTAGGCATCCCTCTCAAGCCATGTATTCATCTCAGCCATCCTGCAGTTCCTACTCTGAACAGCATGTGGCGCTGATAGCAATCCTGAGATTACCACCTTTGAGGTCATGCTTTTTAGCTTATCTCCTAACTCCCTAAATTCAGCTTGCATGACCTCATCCTGTTTTTTATCTACATCGTTGGTGTCGACATGACCACGACAGCTGGCTGTTCACCCTCCCCCTCCAGAACATCCCGCAGCCGCTCCGAGACATAATAATAATAATCTTTGATGTCACAAGTAGGCTTACATTAACACTGCTATGAAGTTACTGTGAAAAGCCCCTAGTCCCCACACTCCGGCACCTGTTTGGGTACACAGAGGGAGAATTCAAAATGTCCAATTCATCTAACATCTTTCGGGACTCTGGTGCAAGGAAACCAGAGCATCCGGAGGAAACCCACGCAGACACAGGGAAAATGTGCAGACTCCGCACAGGCAGTGACCCAAGCCGGGATCCCTGGCATTGAACCCGGATCCCTGGCATTGTGAAGCACAGTGCTAACCACTGTGCTACCGTGCCTTGCAGGAGAGTGGATGTGAGGAATATTGGATCAGCCCTGATCCGAATGAATGGTGGAGCAGGCTCGAGGGGCCCAAAGGTCTACTCGTGTTCCTATTTCTTATGGTTTTATGCGACTTATAAACAGAAAGTTTGTGTTATCACAGGAGCACAGAGTTGTTGCGGCGCAGGAGGACATTTGGTCCATTGTGACTGCATCGGCTCTCCATCCCCCTGCCTTTACCCTGTGCCCCCGCACTTCTGTTGAAGTAGCCATCTAATGCCTTAATGTTCATCCTGAGGTATGGGGTTAATGCATCGATTGAACCAGGGTCCACCACAGGCAGTGCATTCCAGACCCGAACCACTCGCTGTGTGAAAAAGTGTTTTCTCACATCACATTTCTGTAAAGTCTTTCACAACCGCAAGACACCCCAAAGTGCTTTAAAGACAATGAAGTACTTTTGAAGCATGTTCATCGTTGTGAAACGAGGCAGTGGCTCAGCACATTGAATCTTTCTAGCAACTCCTCTCTGTCAATTCTTAATTCTTATTCTATGAATTTGAGGGCATCTTCTTTCTTGGAAAGACATTTAGGCACCTTTTCCGAATTGCAGGTGTTAACTGATCTGTTTATTTCCAACATTTCTTTTCAGGTGATGATTTCCAGTATCAGCAGTTATTTTTACATAGAATCTTCACACAGTAAAGAAGGGAGCCAGTCAGCCCATTGTCCGGGTGTCAGGTCTCTGAATGAATTGCTAATTAGGTCTACTCTCCTGCTCTTGTGTTTCTGATGCCAAACTGTACTTTCACAGAACGTACTGCAGCCTATTAACTTGCACCGATACAAAAGGGAAGTTGAGTCATCATTCTAATCACATGTATAATTCCATATGCTGCTGTTAATTGTCTGCTTGTTGGTTGGTTAACGACGCAGTTTGATTGCTTTTAATGAAAGATATGAATTTTTGCACAGGATCATCTGTGAAGTTCATGACGTTATTGAATTACCATTTACTCATTACATTTTAATTGATGTGATTTGCTCTGACACAGAAGTTTGTGGAATGATTAAGTAATGTATTTGGAACTGCTGGTCTCTGAAGCCCCAGTTTACTCAGAAATCCCACATTTATTTTGGCGAGCTTTTTTCCAGCAATCCTTGTGCCTTCGACTAAAGTAACTCTTTCTCGATCACCTTTCTTCCTTTCTTATCGATGTACATTATTTTTAAGACACTCATTAAAACCTGCACCTTTGACCAAGTTATTGGTGGCCTATCCCAATATTTCCTTAATGTGGGGCTTGGTGTGAAATTGTGTTTGGTAAAACTTCTGTGAAGCATGTTGAGAAAAATGCAAAGATGACATTTGAAACATGAATGTCTGATGGAAAAAACCCCAAGAAACATGAGAAAAAGCAAAGTAACAGAAAAAATCCCATCAAAGTAAATGTAATGAATGAAATGCTAAAATTAAATAGCAGAAGGTGCTCGAAGGGTTTACTGCAGACAAAGGGGGTGGCATTCTCCGCCGGCGGGAGTCTCCGTTTTGCCGGCTCCCGGGGGTTTCCCGACGGCGTGGGGCTGCCCCACAATGGGAAACCCCATTGACCGGCCGGTGTTACGGAGACTCCCGCCGGCCGGTCGGGGCAGAAATGTGGCGGGGCGGGTAGGAGAATTTCGCCCAGGTTCTTTAGAAAACAGACAGCCATTATCACACAGGCCTTGAGATAAGGAAGCAGTTCATGCTGCAACCAGATATCTTTAGTTCAAGAAATTCTTATAAAAAATTAAGTTTTAAGTTAAATAAAGAGGATGAGTTTTATACCCTTTAATGGAAGTTAATTAGTTCAGCAAGCAGTTGATTGAAATTATCAGAATCTTAATTTTGAATAATTTGAAACATTTAAGAATACAAGAAAATACAATACTTCCAAAAGATAAGGGAATGAAAGACTGGAATGCCCCAGTTTGATTTTTAAAAATATATATATTTATCAAAGTTTTTAACACAATTCTTCTCCCTTACAAACAATAACCACCCGCACCCCACCCCCCCCCCCGCACCCCCCCCCCCCCCCCCCCGGTAACAAAATAACGAGAAATTGCGCAGAGCAAGATATATACATGGCAAAATGATATATTTACATGTCTTTGTACACTGGCTCTCTCCCGTACGTGCCAGTTTCCCCAACCCTTCATGTTATCACTTGCTCATCCACCCTCCCAGGCAGTCCCCCGCCCCCCCCTCCCAGGACGCCCCCTCTCCCAGGTTGCTGCTGCTGCTGACCGATCTTCCTCTAACGCTCCACGAGATAGTCTAGGAACGGTTCCCACCCCCTGCGCAGACGCTCTCAAGGCAAACTTGATCCTCTCCAACTTTATAAACCCAGCCATATCGTTTATCCAGGCCTCCACGCTGGGGGGCTTCGCCTCCTTCCACATTAGCAAGATCCTTCGCCGAGCTACTAGGGACGCAAAGGCCAGAATGCCGGCCTCTTTCGCCTCCTGCACTCCCGGCTCGTCCACTACTCCAAATATTGCTAGCCCCCAGCTTGGCTTGACCCGGACTTTCACCACCTGAGATATTGCTCCCGCCACTCCTCTCCAGAACCCCTCCAGTGCCGGGCATGACCAAAACATATAGACATGGTTCGCCGGGCTCCCTGAGCACCTTCCACATCTGTCCTCTACCCCAAAGAACCTGCTCAACCTCGCCCCCGTCAGGTGAGCTCTGTGAACCACCTTAAATTGTATCAGGCTGAGCCTGGCACACGAGGAGGAGGAATTAACCCGACCTAGGGCATCCGCCCACAGACCTTCCTCGATCTCCTCCCCCAGCTCCTCCTCCCATTTACCTTTCAGCTCCTCTACCAACGCTTCCCCCTCTTCTTTCATCTCCTGGTGTATTTCCGACACCTTGCCCTCCCCGACCCATACACCCGAGATCACTCTGTCTTGAATTTCTTGTGCCGGGAGCAACGGGAATTCCCTCACATGTCGCCTCACAAAAGCCCTCACCTGCATATATCTAAAGGCATTTCCCGGGGGTAACTCAAACTTCTCCTCCAGTGCCCCTAGGCTCGCAAACGTTCCGTCAATGGACAGGTCCCCCATTCTTCTGATCCCCGCCCGCTGCCAGCTCTGGAACACCCCGTCCATCCTCCCCGGGACAAACCGGTGGTTACCCCTGATCGGGGACCACACCGATGCTCCCATTGCACCCCTGTGCCGTCTCCACTGGCTCCAGATCCTTAGCGTTGCTGCCACCACCGGGCTCGTGGTATACTTTGTTGGCGAGAGCGGCAGCGGTGCCATCACCAACGCCCCCAGGCTCGTTCCTTTACAGGACGCCATCTCCATCCTCTTCCATGCCGCCCCCTCTCCTTCCATAACCCACTTGCGGATCATCGACACATTTGCTGCCCAGTAGTAGCTCCCCAGGTTTGGCAGCGCCAACCCTCCTCGGTCCCTACTGCATTCCAGGAACCCTCTCCTTACCCTCGGGGTCCTATTCGCCCACACAAACCCCATAATACTCCTACCTACTCTCTTAAAAAAGGCCTCAGTGATCACGATGGGAAGGCACTGAAACACAAACAAAAACCTCGGAAGGACCACCATTTTGACCGACTGCACTCTACCCACCAGCGAGAGCGGTAACATGTCTCATCTTTTAAAATCCTCCTCCATTTGCTCCACCAACCTCGTCAAATTCAGCTTATGTAGGGCCCCCCAACTCCTGGCTATCTGGATCCCCAGATACCGAAAGCTCCCCTCCGCCCTCCTCAGCGGTAGGTCCCCTATCTCTCTTTCTTGGTCCCCCGCCTGTAATACAAAGAGCTCACTCTTCCCTACATTGAGCTTATAGCCCGAAAACTCCCCAAACTCACTCAGAGTTTGTATGACCTCCACCATCCCCTCCATTGAATCCGCCATGTACAGCAACAGGTCATCCGCATATAGCGACACCCGATGCTCTTCTCCCCCTCGGACCACCCCCCTCCATTTATTAGACTCCCTCAATGACATGGCCAATGGTTCGATTGCCAATGCGAACAACAGGGGGTACGGGGGCACTTGGTACAGTCGAAAGTACTCCGACGTCCGCCGGTTCGTCACTACACTCGCCACCGGGGCTCTGTAAAGGAGCTTAACCCAACTGATAAACCCTCCCCCGAACCCAAACCTATGCAGTACCTCCCAGAGGTACTCCCACTCTACTCGGTCAAAGGCCTTCTCCGCGTCCATAGCTGCCACTATCTCCGCCGCTCCCTCCACTGATGGCATCATTATCATGTTTAAGAGCTGCCGCACATTGGTGTTTAGCTGCCTACCCTTTACAAATCCTGTCTGGTCCTCGTGAATCACCCCCGGGACACAGTCCTCGATCCACATGGCCAGCACTTTTGCCAGCAACTTTGCATCCACATTAAGGAGCGAGATCGGCCTGTACGATCCACATTGCAGTGGGTCCTTGTCCCGCTTTAGGATCAAAGAAATTGTCGCTTCCGACATTGTCGGAGGTAGGGTCCCCTCCTCTCTTGCCTCATTAAAGGTCATCACTAGTAGCGGGGCCAACAGGTCTACGTACTTCCTGTAGAACTCCACCGGGAACCCGTCCGGTCCCGGGGCCTTCCCCGCCTGCATGCTCCCCAAACCCTTGCTCAGCTCCTCCAACTCAATTGGTGCCCCAAAACCAGCCACCTCTTGCTCCTCCACCCTCGGGAATCTCAGTTGGTCTCGGAATCGTCTCATACCCTCTTCCCCCGCTGGGGGCTGGGATCTGTACAGCTCTTCATAGAAGGCCTTAAATACCTTGTGTATTTTAGTCGCACTACGAACTGTGGCTCCCCTTCCATCTTTGACTCCCCCTAGGTCCCTCGCTGCCATCCTTTTACGGAGCTGGTGTGCCAGCATCCGACTAGCCTTTTCCCCATACTCGTAGGTCACCCCCTGCGCATTCCTCCACTGTGTCTCCACCTTCCCTGTGGTCAACAGGTCAAACTCCGTCTGGAGCCGTCGTCTTTCCCCAAGTAATCTTTCCTCTGGGGCCTCTGCGTATCTCCTGTCCACTCTCAAAATCTCCCCCACTAACCTCTCCCTTTCCATACCCTCTGTCTTCTCCCTATGAGCCCTAATGGAGATTAGCTCTCCCCTGACCACCGCCTTCAACGCCTCCCATACCACCCCCACCCGCACCTCCCCATTGTCGTTGGCCTCCAAGTACCTTTCGATACACCCCCTCACCTTCCCACACACCACCTCGTCCGCCAGCAGTCCCACATCCAGCCGCCACAGCGGGCGTTGGTCCCTCTCCTCTCCCAGCTCCAGTTCCACCCAGTGCGGGGCATGGTCCAAAACGGCTATGGCCGAATACTCCGTCCCCTCCACCCTCGGGATGAGCGCCATGCCCAGAACAAAGAAATCTATCCGGGAGTGGGCTTTGTGTACATGGGAGAAGAAAGAAAATTCCCTGGCCTGCGGCCTTGCAAACCTCCATGGGTCCACTCCCCCCTCTGATCCATAAACCCCCTAAGTACCTTGGCTGCCGCCGGCCTCTTTCCAGTCCTTGATTTGGAGCGGCCAGTGCTGGATCCAACACTGTATTGAAGTCCCCTCCCATTATCAGGCCTCCTTTCTCCAGGTCCGGAATCCGCCCCAACATGCGATTCATGAATCCTGCATCATCCCAGTTCGGGGCGTATACGTTTACCAACACCACCCACGTCCCTTGCAGCCTACCGCTCACCATCACATATCGCCCTCCATTGTCCACCTCAATAGTCTTGGCCTCAAATGACATCCGCTTTCCCACTAATATTGCCACCCCTCTATTCTTCGCGTCCAGTCCCGAGTAGAATACCTGTCCTACCCATCCCTTTCTTAACCTGACCTGGTCCGCCACCTTCAGCTGAATCTCTTGGAGCATGGCCACGTCCGCCTTCAGTCCCTTTAAGTGCGCGAACACTCGAGCCCTCTTCACCGGCCCATTCAGCCCCCTCACGTTCCACGTTATCAGCCGGATTGGAGGGGCTCTCACCACCCTCCCCCCCCTCATTCCCCTCCTCCCCCCCTCCGCCGACTAGCCATCTCTTTTTCTGGGCCAGTCCCGTGTCCACGCCTCTCTCACCCTCCAGTCCCCCAGACGGGGGGCCCCCGTCTCGACCACCTCCTCTGTGTCCCATTCCTTTTCAGCCAGTGCAGCAGCAGCCCTCTTTCCCCCCCTTCCCCCCCTTCCCTCCCCCCGCTAGACCCCTGTCTAGCTTTTTTGCTCCCCCCCCCATGTCACTCCCGTAAGTCAGCTGACACCTGCTCAACCCGGCTTCCCCCGCCGTCCCATTGACCTCCCCGTGTGGGAGTCTCCCAATCCACATGCGTTCCTTCGTTCCCCTTCCTGCCTTTCTTCCCGCACGCGGGAGAAACCCCGCGCTTTCCACAGTCCACTCCGCCCCCTCTGGCGCAGCTCCTGTCGCGGCCTTGTCTCCCTCCCCCAGCCCATGTAACATTTCCTGCACGTGATTGACCCCCTATATACAACAACCATCACACATCAAACCTCAAACATCCCCCCCCCCACCCTCACAAACCCTCAGTTAGAGTCCAACTTTTCGGTTTGTATGAAGGTCCACGCCTCTTCAGGCGTTTCAAAGTAATAGTGTTGGCCCTTGTGTGTGACCCACAGTCGCGCTGGCTGCAGCATTCCGAATTTCACTCCTTTCCGGTGCAACACCGCCTTGGCCCGGTTGAAACCCGCTCTCCGCTTTGCAACCTCCGTGCTCCAGTCCGGGTATATTCGGATCTCTGCATTGTCCCACTTACTCCGCTCCTTCTTGGCCCATCTCAGGACCCACTCTCTGTCCGTGAACCGGTGAAACCTCACCACGATCGCCCTTGGCGGCTCATTTGCCTGGGGCTTCCTCACCAGCACCCGGTGTGCCCCGTCTAACTCCAGCGACCTCGAAGGGGCCTCCGTGCCCATCATCGCCCCAAGCATCGTGATCGCGTATGCCCCAGCATCAGCCCCCTCCACTCCTTCAGGGAGACCCATGATCCGCAGATTCTTTCTCCTCGACCTGTTCTCCAGGTCTTCGAGTCTCCCCGCCCACCTCTTGTGTAGCGCCTCGTGCTGCTCCACTCTCACCGCCAGGCCCAAGAGCTCGTCCTCGTTCTGGCTGACTCTTTTCTCTACTGTGGTAATACCAGGTATTGTGGTACCAGAGAGAGGAATGACCATTGGCTAGACCGCGGGGTCTACCATTGGGCAATGTACATAGCCCCGCCCTGAGAGGCGGGGTATAAGAACCAATGCCGTCCCAGCAGCATTCACTTATGTAACTTCGCTGCTGGGTACTGTTCTATCTGAATCGATATGACTCCACGTGGACTCAAGCGTATTGATTGCGTATCAATTTAATCAGATAAGTACTTTGAAGGATGTATCTCTGCATCAAGCCGGCGTGCCTTCAGCTCAGCCCTCACGCAGAAAACTCTGCCGCAATTTTTAAGCATTGGCTGGCATGCTTCCAGAGCTACCTCGAGACGGCTGCCGACACCCCCACGGAAAGGCAGAAAATACACCTCCTACGCTCGCGGGTCAGCCCGGCGATCTACCCCCTGATCGAAGGGGCGACGAACTATGATAAAGCCATGGAACTGCTGGAAGGACACTACATTCGTCCACTGAACCAGGTCTACGCCCGTCACCTGCTGGCAACGAGACGGCAGAGCCCAGATGAGACGCTAGAGGATTTCTACAGGGCACTGATCGTGCTGGGCCAAAACTGCGGCTGCCCAGCGGTGACGGCGAACGAGCACTCCGAACTTTTAATTCGTGACAGGTATGATCTCCCCCGACATTCACCGAAGGCTGCTCGAAATGGACACGCTGGACTTCACCGAGGCCCGGGCCCTGGCAGGGTCCATGGACGTGGTGTACAAAAACACCCTTGCGTACACCCCCACGCGCACCGCGCCCCCCTGGGCTGCGTGGCACCCCACCACGGCAGCCCCCCAGACCTACCCGCTTAACCCCCAGACTTACCCGCTAACTCCGCAGGCATGCGCGGCAAGGCGCCCCGCTACCGCCGCCGGCCATGGCTGCTTCTTCTGCGGCCACGCGAATCACCCGCGCGCGCGCTGCCCGACCCGCACATCACCTTCAAAGGGTGCGGCAAGAAAGGCCACTATGCCGCGGTCTGCCTCGCCCGCGCGGTGAACGCGGTATCCAATGACTACCCTCAGCCGTTCCTCCAGCCGCCCGCTGTGCAACCACAGCCGTTCTTCCAAGTCCCGACCGTCCCAGGCCCACAGCCGCACTCCCTTTTCCCAGCCCTGCCGGCCCAACGCGCACCGTAGCCTTTGCCCTGCCAGGCAGCGTCGCAGCCGCGGCCATTCTTCCCCCCCGGCAACCATGCTGGAGGAGTGCGCGCAGCCATTTTGTCCCTCGCCAGTCCAATCGTCGGGGTCTCCGTCCCCGAACTCCATGGGTGATCCCTGGCCGGCGCCATCTTGGATGGGGCCTCAAGCCCCCAGCGCGGCTGGCTACGCGCTGCCCGACCAAAACCCTTTGCTGCAGCTGGCCTCCGCCTCGCGGGAGCAGAGTGCGCCGCCACTTTGTCCCTCCCCGCCGCCATTTTGTCCCTCCCCGCCACCATCTTCGGAGTCCCCGAACTCCATGTGCGATCCATGGACGGCGCCATCTTGGATGGGGCCTCAAGCCCCCAACACGGCTGACGATGCGCTGCCCGATCTTCACTCCTTGCTGCAGCTTGCCTCCATTACCCTGGACCAGAGTCGGCCCCGAACGCTAGCAAAGGCCACCACGACGATCGGCATCAACGGCCACGTGATGTCATGCCTCATCGACTCTGGGAGCACGGAGAGCTTCGTCTACCCCGACACGGAAGTCCTCCTCGGGGACCTCGCTCCCCACCTGGCTAGCAACATCCGGAACCGTCCTGCTGCGGAAACATGCGAGGGCGCACAAGTCGGACCCGCTGGTCGAAAGGGTCCACCTGCTGCATGCCAACCCCCAGTACGCCTACGTAGCGTTCCCCGACGGGCGCCAAGATACGGTCTCCCTCCGGGACCTGGCGCCCGCCGGAGCCCCACGCGCGCCCGAGCCACTGCCCCCCACCCCTGCCCCACCGTACCTGACCGGAGGGCCAGTACTGCCACCAGAACCCCGACCCAGAGCCGGGCAGGCACCGACGCCCCCTACAGGCATCCCTTCCTTCTGCCCATTTTTCGACCTTGCAGTGCCGCCTAGGGGTGACGAAACTGCCTGGGAGGAAGACACCACGTTCCTGGAGTCACTACCGCCGGGGCCCTCACCAGGATCGCCGACGAAACTTAGACGCTCCAGTAGGACGACCAGGCCGCCCGATCGTCTGATTGCAGCACCATGAAGAAAATTAACAACGCAAGAACGTTCTCCGCAACCCTCGATAGCATGGTACCTGTAATACCTGGTCCGACCATGAAAAGACGACAGTAATTCTGGTCATCACCCCGCTGGCTCCCTTTTTAACAGGGGGTGAATGTGGTAATACCAGGTATTGCGGTACCAGAGAGAGGAATCATCATTGGCTAGACCGTGGGGTCTACCATTGGGCAATGTACATAGCCCCGCCCTGAGAGGCGGGGTATAAGAACCAATGCTGTCCCAGCAGCCTTCACTTCTGTAACTTTGCTGCTGGGTACTGTTCTATCTGATTAAAGCTGAATCGATATGACTCCACGTGGACTCAAGCGTATTGATTGCGTATCATCTACCTCCTGGATCTTAACCTCGTGGACCTTCTGGGTGATCCCGAGTCCTTCAATTGCCGAAAGCATAGGCGCCAGCATCTCCTTGCGCATCTCCTCGCGCTGCTCTTCGAAGCAGCGTTTGATGAACTCCTGCAGCTCCCCTTTGTCCCTTGTTTTTTTTTTAACCCTGCTTCTCCCGTTGCTCCAGTGCCACTTTTCTGGCCGTTGTACTTCGGGTCTGTTTCATAGGCGTTGGAGGGGGGCCTTCTCTTCCCTTCCCCACGGGTTTTTGTCGAAAAAAGTTCCGTTGGGGCTCCTCTGGCGAGCCTGAAAGTCCGTGGTAGCGGGAGCTGCCGACTCGTGTGTCTTAGCTCCGCATCGCCGCACCCGGAAGTCAATGTCCCAGTATAATTAACAAGGAAACCTCCCTCCCAGTGAGCTGGCAGACCAAGGTCAGGTTTACACAAAGGCCCTCTCATATTATGAGGACTTGATGTGGAATCACATGGACAGGAAAAGTATTGCGATCAGGACCAGAAGAAAATACTTTAGAATAATGTCATGTAATCAGCAAAGCTGTTTTAAAGGTGATATATATCCTAGATCGCCCCCAGGCAGGCACTCACTCTCAGCCTGCAGGGTGATTTGGGTACATGGGACAGACAGAAGACGAAAGCCGAGCAGAACCGTAGAACAACCGGGAGGAGACCAGCAGATAAAGGAGAGAGATTGTCGAGGAGGCCCAGGAAGGTCTGATCAAGCGACCAGGAGAATCCAGAAGCAAGATCTTTTTATTTTTCTGTAAAGACAGTGATTTTATCTTTTAAAAGAAAAAATAATATAGCTTAAAGTTTAAACCTGAAACAGTGGTGCCAATGAGTTGTGTGTGGACAAAGTCGGGGTCGTCCGTGTGGTTCGGTGGTCGGTGGTGGGACTTGTTTAGAAAAGTGATCATGAAGGGATCACTGGAGTCGAAATCGGAGTCGCTGGGTGTGGGTCCTGTTGTATCGGGATAGTAGGGAGGCGTGCTGTAGCTATCGTCCGAGTCACAGTCACTGCCTCTGCTGCTGCAGTCTGTGGGCGTTCCGGGGCGGAGTGTAAAGTTTGTGGGTGGAGTCGAGGGCGAGTCCGTGTCTGGGCTGGACCTGGTGGGGGTTGGTCTGGTTACATTGGCTGTGGGCGGAGTGTGGTCTGCTGCGTCAAGCATGACGTGGTGGGCGTGTTTTGACTGTGTTCCATAAGCCTTTAACTGGCTTATATGAAACCACGCAGTCTTACCATTTGGGTATTTTATTTTGTATACCGATGGGTTTACTTTATCCGTAATGGAGTACGGACCAGAGTATTTTGGAGACAGGAATGTGCTGGGGTTATATACAGACAACATCACTTGCTGTCCTATATCATACTCCGTTGCATGCACTGCCTTATCAAAACAGGCCTTGCTCTGTTTCTTTTTGGTGCCCAATTTAACTGCGGCTGCTAACTGAGCCGTTTTTACATTCGCAACTAATTGCTCCATGGCTTTCTCGTGGGTGAGGGCCGTCACTTCGGGGCTGGTCAGGTCTAAACCTAACAGGTATTCTGTCCCTTTCATGGGGCGTCCGGTCATGAGAGTATGTGGGGTGTAACCTGTGGAGGTGGAAACTGTTACGCAAAAACATCAGCGCAAAAAGGAGGACTGAGTCCCAAGTGGTGTTGTTCTGCTGGACCATTTTCCGGAGGGTGGTTTTTAGGGTCCGATTCATGCGCTCCACTATACCACTCTACTGTGGGTGGTACGCAATGTGGAATTTTGGGTGATGCCAAATATCGTGAGGATGTTCTGCATGACCCGTCCCGTAAAGTGAGAACCTTGGTCCGATTCAATACTGCGGGGGAGTCCCCATCTTGTAAAGAAGTGGTGGGTTAGGATCTTGGCTGTGGTTTTCACGGTGTTGGTGCGGGCTGGAAATGCTTCCACCCACTTTGTAAAAGTGTCTATGACCACCAGAACATATTTATAGCCATTCCTGCAAGGGGGCAATGGACATATAAAATCAATCTGGAGGTTAGTCCAGGGGCCGTTAACGGGTCGGGTGTGGCTGAGGTGGGCCTTTTTGGCATATCTATCGGGGTTGTTCTGCGCGCAAATAAGGCAATTCTCAATGTAATGGCTTACATCTTCCTTGAGATTTGGCCACCAACAAAGCTGTTTGAGGTGGGCTGTGGTGGGATCGATTCCCTGGTGTCCATGACCATCATGGAATAAACAAATTAATTGGTTCCTATCCTGCTCAGGAACTACATAAAGGGTGTCCTTTAACACCACACTGTCATGTGTGGTCAGTGTATTTCTGAACCTCTCGTAGGAGGCTGGAAACTTCCCTTTCACAATCTCAGTGAGATTGCTGTCCTGCTTCTGGGCCTCTACTAGATCCTCGATCCTAGTCTGCGTGACCTGAACTGCACTCACTGGCGCACTCACTGGCGCGCTTTCGGGGGGTTTCCAAAAGTACCCATGCCTGGATCCTGCCTTAGCCAGTGCATCGGCTTTTACATTTCCAGGGGGGGAGGAACGATGGTGGCTGCGGACTTTTATTATGCCAAAGGTCCTGTCCCGGGCTTTTTGTAAAATATGGCGGAGTAATGGGGCTGAGGGGAGGGGTTTCCCATCCGCAGAAACAAATCCTCTTGTTTCCCACAGGGGCAGAAATTCTGTAAGGCTGTTGCAGACATATAGGCTGTCTGAGTATATGTCTGCTGGGCTGGGGAAGGAATCTGGGTGGTCTACTATGTACGCGATGGCCGCAAGCTCTGCTGCCTGCGCGCCTAAGTGTCCGGGGAGTTTTAATGCTATCTCCTCGAGGGCGCGTCCCTGCGCGTCCTCAACTTAAATCCCTCAACCTGTTATGCGTTGCCCATCTAAGACAGTGGAAGATCCATCAACATAAATCTTACTGGGTTCACACGTGTCCGGGTGACGGGGGCTCTGAGATGGATTACCTATTTGCCTGGGGGGTGTTTTTGCTATAAAGGGGCCTGTGTTGTGGTGTGGAGAGATGATTTCACATTCATGGGGGGTTCCGGGATACTGTAAATTGTCCGCTAAGTATGTGTGTGTCTTGGTCCGTTTTATTGTGATGTCCCGTCCCTGCAAGAGTAGGGTCCATCTAGCTGCGCGTATTTGGCTGACGGTACCGTCCTTGAGTTGTCCGTCCAGTAAAAGTTGGGTGGGGGTGTGCTCGGTCAAAATGGTGATGGGGTTCAGTCCGGTAATGTATGAAAAGTACTGGACTGCCCAGAAAACTGCGAGCAGGTGCCTCTCACAGGCTGAAAATCCCTGCTCCACAGCATCTAAAATTCGGGAGGCATAAGCCACGGGTCTTAACTGGTCGTGCCGTTCCTGCAGGAGCACGGCTGAAAGGGTGCTGTCTGTGGTCGCTACCTCCATTGCGTAAGGGGAAAGCGGGTCTGGAACTTGTAGTGCGGGGGCGGCTATGAGTGCCTGTTTTAATGATTCCACAGCAGCCGTATGCTGCGGAAGCCACTCCCAGGGGGTTCCTTTCTTTAGGAGGTCTGAGAGGGGCGCTGCCTTGCTGGCGAAACCGTCAATGTGGTTTCGGCAGCAGCCAACCAGTCCTAAAAACGACCGGAGGGCTGAAACGTGTTGGGGAAGGGGCAATTTAGCAATCGAGTCAATCCTTTTATGCTCGATCTCACGTTTGCCGTGTGTAATAATTGTACCCAAATATACCACTTTTTCTTCCAAAATCTGGGCCTTTTTGGGGTTTACTTTACAGCCAATGGAATGTAACAATTCCAGGAGTTCGGACAGAAGCTCAATGTGTTCTTCCTTTGTGTCTGTCTGCAGTAGTAGATCATCTACATACTGTACCAGACATTCGGGGCGAGAAAATTTTGCTAGTCCATTTGCCAGCTGTCGGTGGAAAATGGAGGGGGAGTTGTGGAATCCTTGTGGCAGGCATGTCCACGTGTACTGCTGCGCTTTGAAAGTGAAGGCAAATTTATACTGGCACGCCTTTGCCAATGGAATGGACCAGAATCCATTATTGACGTCCAAAACCGTGAAATATCGGGAATTGAGTCCCTGTTTGAGCATGGTCTCGGGACTTGTTGCTACGGTGGGGGCTGCTGCGGGGGTGACTTTGTTGAATTCCCGATAATCAATGGTCAGTCGCCATGATCCGTCGGGCTTTCTCACTGGCCAAATCGGAGCATTATTAGTAGAGGCTACCGATCTTAGTACGCCCTGCTCTAATAAGCTCTCTATAACTTTTAGGATTTCTCCCTCTGCCTCTTGGGGAAATCCGTACTGTTTTGGGGGTCTAGGGTCCGGTCCTGTTACTTGTACGGAGCCAGTCATCCGTCCACTGTCGTGCTTGTGGGTCGCGAATGCTGCCCTGTTTTTTTGCAGGACTGCCCTAACCTGCCGGTCCGTGCTGAGTGTGGTGGGGTTGAACCAAAATTCGCCTACTGCGCTAATTTTGTTCATATAGTCCCCTATGTTGAGCGTTGCGGGGGCTCTAGTGGATTTCGCCATCTTCCAGACACACTGGTTGACTGTATTGACGGCTAGGTGGTGGGAATTCATAAAATCAATCCCCAGAATGTGTTCTGCTGTGTGGGGCAGGTCTACTAAAACTACGGGGTGTTTTGTGGTAATGTTTCCTATTTGAATGGGTACAGGGGCCGTGATGTTTCGTTCGCCATTTTAGATCGGGGTTTGACCATTTTACTCGGGAATCAGCCATTTTAGGTGGCTACAGTATTTGAAAACAGGAGGAACTCGAGGTTTGTCTGGAAAAGGACAAGGTGATGGTTCGAAGTATGGAGAGAGGGATTGATTGGGTTATACCGCGTAATAATGAATGTATTAAATGTACCTGTATATGTAATAGAGGCAGGGTTGTAACCGCTCTCGGCTTATGTAGCAAATATTTTAATAGCAAATATACGCTGCATATTATAAGGGAATTGTTAAAAGGGATCTGAAGGAAACATGGCAAAAAGTTATCATCTCATGTACTCCAAAGGGTGTCAGACGTAATTGGTTCAGAATGATGTTAGAAGTCAATGAGAGAAAGTTAGGGCCAGAAGCAAGAGTGGTAGAACCTTTTAAAGTAATGAGGCAAGGGAAAAAGGGGATGATACATGATATAGTGATTCACGATACTAATGAAATACGGAAAGCAATTTGGATGGAGAGAGAATGGGACACTAGGCTGCCAGTGATAGACAAAAGACCTTTTTGGTTACTGATGGACTGAGTGGCGTGCTGTTTCTAAGGGACACGAGAAAGCGTCTACAGTGCTGCCACCCCAAGGAGGTAATATGCTTTGGAGGTGTTATGACACGTGGGATTAGCTATTGTGTTACCTTTCTGGATAGCCACCACTATGGTTCGCGGTGATTGAATTGAGGATAAAATGTCTGTCGACACTGGTAAGAGCAATGGATTAATTTGAACGTCATTTTTAAACAGGACATGAAAATATGGACAATAATGATCTGGGATATAAGACAGTAAGAAATGATTAAGGGGTAAAGAAAATTAAAGGAGAATAGGGTCATGTTTCAAATGTCAAGAGGGGGTGTTGAGAAAAATGCAAAGATGACATTTGAAACATGAAGGTCTGATGGAAAAAACCCCAAGAAACATGAGAAAAAGCAAAGTAACAGAAAAAATCCCATCAAAGTAAATGTAATGAAATGCTAAAATAAAATAGCAGAAGGCGCTCGAAGGGTTAACTGCAGACAAAGGTTCTTTGGAAAACAGACAGCCATTATCACACAGGCCTTGAGATAAGGAAGCAGTTCATGCTGCAACCAGATATCTTTAGTTCAAGAAATTCTTATAAAAAATTAAGTTTTAAGTTAAATAAAGAGGATGAATTTTATACCCTTTAATAGAAGTTAATTAGTTCAGCAAACAGTTGATTGGAATTATCAGAATCTTAATTTTGAATAATTTGAAACATTTAAGAATACAAGAAAATACAATACTTCCAAAAGATAAGGGAATGAAAGACTGGAATGCCCCAGTATAATTAACAAGGAAACCTCCCTTCCAGTAAGCTGGCAGACCAAGGTCAGGTTTACACAAAGGCCCTCTCATGATATTATGAGGACTTGATGTGGAATCACATGGACAGGAAAAGTATTGCGATCAGGACAAGAAGAAAATACTTTAGAATAATGGCATGTAATCAGCAAAGCTGTTTTAAAGGTGATATATATCCTAGATCGCCCCCAGGCAGGCACTCACTCTCAGCCTGCAGGGTGATTTCGGTACATGGGACAGACAGAAGACGAAAGCCGAGCAGAACCGTAGAACAACCGGGAGGAGACCAGCAGATAAAGGAGAGATTGTCGAGGAGGCCCAGGAAGGTCTGATCAAGCGACCAGGAGAATCCAGAAGCAAGATCTTTTTATTTTTCTGTAAAGACAGTGATTTTATCTTTTAAAAGAAAAAATAAAATAGCTGAAACAGTGGTTTATTACAAAAGTCTACTTTACTTATCTAGCAACGCGGGACCCAGGATCAAGGCTACTAGGTGGTAAGTAGATACAATTCTTCTATGAAGATACGGGTTATCCCGGGGAATAACTTGAAACACTAGTTTGACCTGAATAGCACCCGTTAGTAAGTCTGCATAGGAGTCGGGGAGTGTGAATCCCTGTCCACCATTTAGAATCTCTTGACCCTTGTTCCGTAAAGGGGAAACCTAAGAATAGTGGTGAGGTTTAAATACAAGCACTTGGGATGTTTCATACATTTGAGATCCTGGGTTGGATTCTCCGATCCCGACACCGAAATCCCGTTGGGCGACGGGGCGGAGAATCCCCGATGACGACAGAATCGGGGGCAATGCCGCTTTCGTGATGCGCCACCCCCTGAAAAGCGGCGTACTCCGCGATGCTCCGTTCTTGACTGGCCCAGTTCGCTACGGTGTGGGGCACGTGTGGTCTCACCCATCGGGAACTCAGCGTGGCAGCTGCGGACTCAGTCCAGTGCTGCCACAGTCGGGGAAGGGCCAATCCGCGGGCGGGGGGGGGGGCTTTAATCAGGGCTGGGAGCACTGTGGGGCGTCCGCGCGAGCCAGCCGAAGGGGGGACTATTTTTGCGGTCCGGGTCTGCAGGCTGCGTCCGCCATGAAGCACGGCCACGGACCCGGCAGCTGGGAGTTTTACGCTGCCTGGCTGATAGCGCACCCCCCCCCCCCCCTCCCCCGGAGCAGGGAATCGGTGGCCATTTTGCACCAGTTTTCCTGGTGCAAAACAGCATCATTTTCACGCAGGCGTGGGGACTTAGTCTCTAAAACGGAGAATCCAGCCCGCTGGATAAATACAGATTGGTGCTACTAAATGTGTTAGGCGTTTGCTGAATGGGTGACCTGGGGGGAGCTGAAGGGGGACACTGGGAGGGGCTTGCCAGCGATTAGGGTGGGGGGGGGCATGCTCTGCCAGATCCGGGAGGGGCGCTGTAGCAACTTTTGGGGATCGAGGCACCCTATAAAAATGGCGCTCTGATCTCAGAGGTGCGGGACCTGTTCCTCTCAGTGCAGTGTGGACCCTGGTGCACAATTGAATGGCATGGAAAATGCGATTTCGCCAAAAACAAATTTCAAGTGCCATTGGATGGCACGTCAACATCGCCTCCCAGTGCCAACGGGAGCACTCAGATTGCGGAGAGCACCCCCTTTGTGAAAATATGAAAAAATTCCACCCACTGTTTAAATTTGCATTTCCATGGATGAATTAGATCAAAGCATTCAGTGCTAGCAATAGAAATATTTTTTTTTAAATCCAGGGCAGACGTAAGTATAAGAAAGTTATGAATAAAGGATTTTGGAATGGCTAAGGAAGAGTATGAGCGAAAATTAGGAAAACCAGGAAGAGTAATAAGAAAAACTTTCTCTGAAATCTGTAGGAGCAATAAAGTACACAAGAAAGATGCAGAGGAGAAGCATATAGTAGTGAGTGAATGAGGGAGATGTCAAACAATTATTTGGCCCTATCTCACAGAAGATAGTTCAGCTGAAAATTGAGTTGTGTTGCCGCAGCTTTTCCTCCTGTACTCACCAGGGCAAATGCAAGAATGCCAAATTTCAAATGATCACAACAATTTGTACCACAAGAGAAATGGGTGCTGATTCGTTGGCAAATGGACTCTGATTCACCACGGCATTGCAATGGAGAAAACAACAGGGAAAATGTACGAGGCTTGAGCATATTTGTTTTGGTAGAGAATGAGCCTCTGTGAATGAATCTATGCTGCTTAGCAACATGTTGCTTTTAGGGCGGCACGATGGCACAGTGGTTAGCACTGTTGCCTCACATCGCCGGGGACCCGGGTTCAATTCAGGCCTCGGGTGGCTGTGTGGAGTTTGCACGTTCTCCCCGGGTCTGCGTGGGTTTACTCCGGATGCTCCGGTTTCCTCCCACAGTCCAAAAATGTGCAGGTTGGGTGAATTGGCCATGGTAAATTGAAAATGAAAACCGCTTATTGTCACACGTAGGCTTCAAATGAAGTTACTGTGAAAAGCCCCTAGTCGCCACATTTCGGCGACTGTTCGGGGAGGGAAGATATGCATCAAGATATGAGGTCAATGTATCTGAAGTGCTTTAAAAGTCAGCTCTTAAGCCCTGTGCTAAACCAGCCCCTTATTGTCCCTTAGTGTCCAAAAGGTTAGGTGGGATGACTGGGTTACGCCCCCTCTCTTGTAGGACTTTCTACGCACTGGCATAAAAAGCTCTCCTGGATGCATTTTAAGAATGCCGCCCCCTCTAAGCCTTTCACACTTTGACTGTCCCAGTTAATATGGGGGAAGTTGAAATCCCCAACTATTATTACTTATTTTACAATTCTGAAAGATTTGCCTACATATCTGCCCTTCTCTCTCCCCCTGACTGTTTAACGGCCTATAGTACACTCCCTTTTTGTTACTAAATTCTACCCATATGGCTTAATTTGAGCAACCTACTAAGATATCATCCCTGAGTATGGCCATAATGTTCTCCAGAATAAATAATGCAATTCCTCCTCCTCTTTTACCTCCCCCTGTATCATGTCTGAAACTTCATCACCATGGGACGTTCAGCTGTCAGTCCTGCCCTTCTTTCAACCAAGTTTCTGTGATTGCCATAATGTCATAATTCCATGTGCTGATCAACATTCTGAGTTCATCAGTCTTCCTGTTAGGCTCCTTGCATTGAAATAAATGCAGTTTAGCCCACCAGTCCTCCCATGTGACTTATCATACCCCTGTCTGCTTTGACCACTGGACTTGCCTGGTTTATCCTCTATATTTGACGCCATCTTCTCACCCACTGTAGTGTTACTTTGGATCCCATCCCCCTTCAAAATTAGTTTAAACCCTGCCCAGTAGCATGAACAAGCTTCTCTGTTGGATATTTGTCCCCCTCCAATTCAAGTGCAACCCATCCCGCTTATACAGGCCCCATCTGCTCCAGAAGTGATCCCAATGATGCAAGTATCTAAAGCCCTCCCTCCTGCACCACCCCTCTAGCCACACGTTTATCTGACCTATCCTCCTATTTCTACATTCACTCGCCCGTGGCGCAGGAAGTAATCCCGATATCACAACATTAGAGGTCCTGTTTTTTAACCTTCTGCATAACTCCCTAAATTCATGTTGCAGGATCTCATCCCTCTTTCTGCCAACGTATTCTATGACCTCTGGCTGATCACCCTCCCCTTTCGGAATGCGCTCGAGGCGCTCCGTGACATCCTTGACCCTAGCACCATGGAGGCAACATACCACTCTGGAATCATGCTCGTGACCACAGAAAAACCTGTCAGTTCTCCTCACAATTGAATCCTCTACCACCATAGCTCGCATAGTCCTTTTCCTCCTCTAATGTCAAGCAGAGCCAACTGCGGTGCCACTGACTTGGCTGTTGCTGCTGCTTCCCCCTGAGAGGTCATTCCCCTCAACAGTATCCAAAGCGGTATATCTAGTTTGTCAGGGAATGGCCACAGGAGATTCCTGCACTGCCTTCCTAGCTCTCTTGATCTGCGTGGTCACCCACTTCCTTCCTGCCTGTGGGGTCTGAACCTGCATTGTGACCACCTCTCTATAAGCGCTATTCACGGTACTCTCTGCCTCGCAGATGCTCCACAGGGTCCCCAGCTGCCGCCCCAGCACTGAAACCCGGGCTTCCAGGAACTGCAGCTGGAGACACTTCCAGCACACCTGCTGGTCCTGGGGACTGGAAGCGTTCCTGGTTTCCCACATGGAGCAAGAAGAGCAGACCACGTTTTGGAGTCCTGCTGCCATGTCTTACTCCTTTAAGCTAATTAATCCTTTGATATCAAACTATATTAACTAGTAACTAGCATTAACTAGTGTTAACTAGGGCCATTCTTGTCTGCTCCTTGTTATTATAGAATATATAATAGAATATATAACTATAATCACCCAATCAGTTGTATTGCTTTCCTAAGGAGACATAAACTTGCAATTCGCTTTATTACAACCTTTTTAGGCACCTGGTTCTGTTCTCAGATTCACTTTTTCTTTACTCCTTTATCCTCCCAGCTTCATTCTCTAATGGTTATCTTGTTCAATAATTTAAGTTTCAGCTATTTAAAGATAGTCCCTAATGTCAGTTACTCACCAACCCATCCCTTTCATGTGCTATCAGTCTTGAACTCTTTTCACACTCGGCCGGGTGCCTAAACAGCTCCTGACCTCGAGAAGGACCCGAGCCTCGCTCTGTATTTATCCTCCACCCCGGCATAGGCTGTCTCCCACACGGGGTCGGGGTGTGGCCTGTGGGGGAGGAGGGGGGTCCGATCCCGGGGAGGGGCCTCCGATGTGGCCTGGCCCATGATCGGGGCCCACCGATTGGCGGGCCAGCCTCTCTGGCTGGGGGCCTCCTTTCTTCCGCGCCGGCCCCTGTAGCCCTGCACCATGTTGCGTCGGGGCCGGCGGGTTGAAGGAAGCCACTGCGCATGTGCGCGTTGGCACCAATGCCACTGCGCATGCGCGGCTCCCACGGTGCCCAGTTCACGACAGGATCAGCAGCTGGAGCGGCGTGAACTGCTCCAGTGCCGTGCTGGCCCCCTGTAGGGGCCAGAATGGCTGATCCTGAGGCCGTGTTGACGCCGTCGAGAAACGCAACGCCGTTTCCGATGGCGTCAACACTTAGCCTCAGGATCACAGAATCCCGCCCAGGCTGTCCCTCTCAGGACTTGCTGCTCTCCGCTCCAGGTTAGGTGAAGGCCCTCAGTCTCGCACTGTATTTATCCTCCTCCCGGATACAGGCTGTCCCTCGCAGGTCCGGCTGCTCTCCTCTCCCGAAGATAAGTGTTTACTTTGCCTTTCGTTCTCAACTCTGGAAATCTTCATTTCTGTGAACTCTGGCTTTTTAACTGTTTCTGACTATCAGGCCACCTTGTGTTTGGCCTGTTGGTTGGCTCAGACCATGTGATGTTAGGCGATTTTAATCAGGAACTGAGGTAATAGGACACCTATCATCAACCATGAAAGGCTCTATTCATTTGGTTATCATTCCTTATGCTGACACAGGCATTGTGAAATTTGTTTTACATTGAGTTACAGAAACTGAGTCTTTGAACATCTACATTTCTAAAGCTACATACTCAGACCTATCCAATTTACTATGTGTAAAATTCATAACTCCCTCAAAGTTTCAGGATGAATTATGACTGATTATTATATGGTACAAACCGATTCCTTTAGCTAATGTATCCATATAGTTTAAAAATAAAATAAATCTTTTCCTTGACACCCAAAGCTACCTTCAAGGACACCCTCAAAGCCTCCTTAAAAAAGTGCAACATCCCCACCGACACATGGGAATCCCAGATCCTGATCCCCCTAAATTGCAGGAAAAGCATCTGGGAAGGAGCTGAGGACCACGAGTTTCATCACAGAGAGCAACTGAAGCCAAGCATCAACAGCGAAATGAACGGGCAAGAACCCAGGCACCCCACCCACTTAAAGGACATGAGTGAACCAGACGGGTTTTTACGTCAATCAACAATGGTTTCATGGTCATCATTAGACTTTTCATTCCAGATTTTTATTGAACTTAAATTTCACCATTTGCAGTGGCGGGATTTGAACCTGGATCCCCAGAGCATTACTCTGGGTCTCTGGTACTAATCCAGTGACAATACCATTATACCACATCCTGAGGGTCACCACACCTCAGGTGAGGGGCAAGGTTAAGGAGGTGGGGCCTTCATGAAAAACCTCAGCCAGTACGGGAATTGAACCTGTGCTGCTGGCCTCGTTCTGCATCACAAATAAACTGTCCAGCCAAAGCTAAACCAGGCACCCCCACCCCAGCCAAAGCTAAACCAGGCACCCCCACCCCAGCCAAAGCTAAACCGGGCACCCCCACCCCAGCCAAAGCTAAACCAAGCACCCCCACCCCTTTTAGAATTATACATATTTATTCTTCCTACCAAAATGTAATCCTTCGCACTTAGTGTTAAAGTTCTCCTACCACATGTATGTCCATTCGAGATCATTACAAATAAATCATTTTAAGAGTAAAATATCTGCTCAAGAGCCAGATTGGCTCCTTGGCAGCTCCTTGTTTCACTTTGATGCTAAACATCGGACCCAAACAAGGCTCCGAAAGCTGAGAGTTAACGCAGGAACAGAAGACGCCTTTGAAATTAGTCATGATAAAGGCAGGAAAGTAATAATTGGGAAATGCTAATGACTACCAGTTCAAGGTGAGCAAGTACATAATGGCTTGTTAAAGTAAGTAGGAGAGGTTGGAGAGAATTGTAATGTGATAATCACGAGGAATTTCAATATTCTGCATATGAAGCGAATATATCAGGAACAATGAACAAGGTGGAATGAAAGGTGGGAGAGAAAAGATAAAACTTGCAAGACCAAGAATATGAACATTAAAGTTAAAACTGTCTTTGATCAGCTGAGAATCTAATATGTGCAAAGACCCATGGCCATGTTTAAGGATTTTTAGGACAAACTATTGAGCACATGGCATGAAAAGCCAGACCCCTCGACATGTTAGGCCTTTGCCTTGAATGGTTATCTGTGGTCACAAACAGCAGGTTACTCCAGGTTATGTTGAAGCCATTTGATAGATGGATGGCAGAAAGAGAAATACATGTGCCTGGAAACCTGGTTGCAAGGTGCCAAAGGCTGGGATCTGAATATTCAAGGGTTCTTGGCATTTCAGAAGGCTAAGAAGGAAGATAAAGGAGTTGAGGTAGCTCTGTTAATATAGGGAGAGATCAGTACAATAGTGAGAAATTAGCTTGGCCCAGCAGATCAAGATGTAGAATCAGTTTAGGTGAAGATAAGAAAATCAGGTGGCACGGTGGCACAGTGGTTAGCACTGCTGCCTCACAGCACTAGGGACCCGGGTTCAATTCTGGCCTTGGGTGACATCTCTGTGTGGAGTTTGCACAGTCTTCCTGTGTCTGCGTAGGTTTCCTCCGGGTGTTCCAGTTTCCTCCCACAGTCCAAAGGTGTGCAGGTTAGGTGAATTGGCCATGATAAAATTACCCCTTGGTGTCCAGAGACATGTAGGTTAGGAGGGGTATTTTTTTGTAAAATATTTTCATTCTCCATTTTCACATTTTCTTCAAAATTTACACCCCACCAACAAGCAGTAAACGCCAACAAATACAAAGTCAATTGCCTTATCAACAACAACGATCCCATCCTCCCACCACCCCAAACAACGACCCACCTGACAATATAAGCATCAAATTAAACAAACCCTCCCAGGGACAAACAAAGGAGGATAAAAAAGGAATCAGGAATCGCCTATGGTCACTGTTGACCTATAGAGTCTCCCCCCCCTTCCCCTAACATTCAATGCCATCCAACCCCCGAAAGAGTACCGTAAATGACACCCACGCATTGCAGGCCCTCCCCCCTCCCCGACTCCTTCCCTCCACTTCCTCTTACAAAACTCCTTCCCCCAATCTCTGTTCCTTCCTCCCAACTTTCCACTCTGGCTAGACTCATCGGAACCTGCTCTGCCGGGCTCCGATGACCGCAGCCCCTCTCCCCACCTCACTCCCGTTCACTGGCCGGCTTAAACCGGCCAGCGTGGAGGCCCCCGCCCGGGTCTCTTTCCCCCTTGCCCGGTCCCAGGAAAACCAAGAAATCCCCTTTAGCACACAAACCCCGCATACACACCCAAGCTCCAAAGAACCATCAATGCAAGTGAAAGTCCCATCTCTTTCCTTGTTCAAGTAGATACAACGTTAGCTCATTTAGCACATACACCAGCTGCAGCGAAAAAAATTCAGTTACATGAGGCTACATCGGTGCATGACCACTTCTCAATTCAGCCACAGTCCGTCTGCCTTCGCAAAGTCCTCCGCCGATTCCGCCGTCCCGAAATAAAAGTCCTTGGATTTGTAGGTCACCCTCAACTTAGCTGGGTATACTATGCCACACTGCACCTTGCTGATGTACAGTGCCTTCTTCACCCAGCTGAAGGCAGCCCGCCTCCTCGCCAGGTCTACCGTAAAGTCTTGATATATGCATATACCAACTCCAGCCCACTGCACCACCCGCTTCTGCTTTGCCCAGCACAGGACCTTTTCCTTCACCCTGTACCTACGAAAACACAGAGTCACTACTCTTGGCGGCTCACTCTCCTTTGGTACAGGCCTCCACGACCGACGAGCCCGATCCAGTTCATATCGGGAGGGATCATCCCCCAATAGCTATGCCAACATCGTGGCAAAATACTCAGTCGGCCTCGGGCCTTCTACTCCTTCGGGAAGACCCACAATCCTCAGATTCTGTCACCTGGATCTGTTTTCCAAGTCGTCCATTTTGGCTCGCAAACCCTTGTTGATCTCTATCACCTTCCGCATCTCCTTCCCCATCGAGGTAATTTGATCACTGTGCTGCAATAATGTTTCTTCCACTTCCTTCAGCGCCTCACCTTGCTCCTGCACCTCCGTCACTCCACTCAATACCGCCGCCCTCACCGGGGCAATCGCCTCCTCCACCAGCACTTTTAATACCGCCCCCAGCTCCTTCTTCATCGCCTCCATGTGCTTTGTGAACTGCCTTTCGAGTTCCGCGGCCATCACCTTAGTCATCCCTTTAGCCGTGGGCAATGCGGCCTCCCTTGATGCCCCAGCCTCCACTTTTCTTGCCGTCCCCGCGGTGACCTTTCCACTCCCCGACGGACTTTCAGCTGTTATTCTCACAGCCATTTTTTAACTTGTTTTCGACATTTCCCTTCACTGTGCCTTCTCTCTGCTTTTGCTGCCTCTGTTGCCCCTGGGACCGGGCGTTAAACCCCGAAAATGCCGTTCCCGAACGGGAGCCCTCCAATGTGCGGCTGCCTCCCGCCCGCCGTTACCGGACGTTCCCGGTTCGGAGGGGTTAAGGGGATAGGGCGGAGGAGTGGGCCGAGGTAAGACGCTCTTTCAAAGGGTCGGTGGAGACTCGATGGGCTGAATGGCCTCCTTCTGCACTGCAGGGATTCTATGGATTCTATTCTATGAAATAGTACTTGATAGGACGTCTAATGGTCAGCAAACTGTTGGACAGAATATAAATCAAGAAATATTGCAGGTTTGCAAGTAAGATACAACAGCAATCACTTTTTAAAAATACTTTTTTCCATTTAAGGGCACTTTAGCATGGCCAATCAACCTACCTTGCACATCTTTGGGCTGTGGGGGTGACACCCACGCAGACATGGGGAGAGTGTGCAAACTCAACACGGACTGTGACCAGGGGCCGGGATCGAACCTGGGTCCTCGGTGCCATGAGGCAGCAGTGCTAACCACTGTACCAACGTGTCATCCCGTACAGCAGTAATCATGCCGATCTTTAATCTTAATACATAATGGACAACTCATCGTAGCAAAGGAAGCCGTAGGAACACGTTCGTAGAGTCTATTGAGGATATTTTCTTAGAACACTAAATGCTTGTTCAGATCTGGTAATGTGTAATGAGACAGGATAATTAATGATCTTGTAGTAAAGGATCCTCCAGCAAAGAGTGATCATATCATAATAGAATTACGCATTATGTGTAAGAAGCCTGGGTCTGAAACTAGTGTATTAAACTTAAATAAAAGAAATCGGAAATACATGAAGATAAAGTTGGCTAAAAAAGACTGGGGAAATGGGTTAAAAGGTAAAAGAGTAGATAAGTTGTGGCAGATATGAAAGAGCAATTCCAAAATTCTTAACAAAGATATATTCCATTGAGAAAGAAAGACTCGGTGAGAGGGATGCAACATCTGTGGTGAACTAAAGAAGTTAAGGATGGTATTGAATTGAAAGAAAAACTGTGAAATACTGCAGAGATTAGTGGCAGGCTAGAAGATTGGGAAACTAATAGAAATCAGCAAAGAATGATTTAAAAAATAATAGAAAGGGAGAAGACAAGAAACCAAGAGTAGGAATTAATGGGTCTTTTTCAAATTGGGAGGCAGTGACTAGTGGGGTACCATAGGGATTGGTGCTAGGACCCCAGCTATTCACAATATATATTAAAGATTTAGATGAGGGAACAAAATGTGCAGTTTTGGTCTCCTTACATGAAGAAGGATGTTCTTGCTCGAGAGGGAGTGCAGTGAAGGTATACCAGACTGATTTCTGGGATGGCAGGACTGACGAATAAGGAGAGATTGAATTGGTTAGGATTGTATTAGCTGGAGTTCAGAAGAATGAGGGGGGATCTCATTGAAACCTATAAAATTCTAACAGGACTATACACGGTAGATGCAGGAAGGATGTTCCCGATGGCGAGGGAATCCAGAACCGCAGGTCAAAGTCTGAGGATACGGGATAGACCATTTAGGACAGAGATGAAGAGACATTTCTTCACCCAGAGTGGTTGGCCTGTGGAATTCGTTACCACAGAAAGTAGTTGAGGCCAAAACATTGCATGTTTTCAGGAAGCAGTTAGATATAGCACTTAGGGCGAAGGGGATCAAAGGAAAAGCGGGGAAGTGGGATTAGGCTATTGAGTTGGATGATCAGCCATGATCATAATGAACGGCAGAGTGGGAGTGAAGGGCCGAATGCTCCTATTTTCTATGTTTTTATGTTTCTAAGACACCAAATGGCATCCCATGGATAGTAGAAAATCAGATGGCAAAACTAAGGGAGGAACTTAAACCAACCACTAGCACGAGAGAAAAGGAACAAGGAAAACTATTGGGACTATAGGCTGTTGACCTAATGGCTGCATTTAGACTGTTAAAATAAGAGGCTGCTGAGATGATTGGAGGATTGGTTGGAATCGTCCAAACTTTCCTAAGTTCTGAAAAGTCCTAAGAGATTGGAAAACCGCAAACACATCACCAATGCTCCAGAAAAGAGAGAAACAGAAAACAAGAAACAATAGGCCAATTAGATAACATTAGTCATTTTTTTAATAATCATTTCTGGAACGTGGGCATCGCAGGCTGTGCCAGCATTTATTGCCCATCCCTAATTGCCCTTTAGGGGACAGTTACGAGTCAACCAGATTGCTGTGGGTCTGGAGTCACATGTAGGCCAGATGAGGTAAGCACAGCAGATTTCCTTCCCTAAAAGGCATTAGTGAACCAGATGAGTTTTTACAACAATCGACAATGGTTTCATGGTCACCTTTAGACTTTTAATTCCAGATTTTGTTATTGAATTCCAATTTCACCATCTGCAGTGGCGGGATTCGAACCTGGATCCCCAGAGCATTACTCTGGGTCTGTGCATTACGAGTCCCGTGTCAATGCCCCTACCCCACCGCCGCCTGTATTCTATCCTATTCATGTGTTTGTCAAGATGCACCTTAAACGTCACTATCGTCCCTGCTTCCACCACCTACTCCAGCAGCAAGTTCCAGGCACCCACCACTCTCTGTGTCAAAGATTTCCCTCGCACATCTCCTCTACACTTTGCCACTCGCACTTTAAATCTATGTTCGCTAATAATTGATACTTCCACTCTGGGAAAAAGCTTCTGACTATCCACTCTGTCCATACATAGTTTTGTAGACTTCTATCATGTCGTCCCTCAACCTCTGTTGCTCCAGTGAGAACAAACAGAGTTTATCCAACCTCTCCTGTTAGCTAATGCCCTCCATGCCAGGCAACATCCTGGTCAACCTCTTCTGTACCCTCTCCAAAGCCTCCACATCCGTCTGGTAGTGTGGCAACCAGAATTGAACACTGTATTCCAAGTGTGGCCGAACTAAGGTTCTATACAGCTGCAGCATGACTTGCCAATTTTTATACTCAATGCCCTGGCTGATAAAGGTGAGCATGGAGTATACCTTCTTGACTACCTTCTCCACCTACGTTGCCACTTTCAGTGACCTGTGGACCTGCACACCCAGCTCCCTCTGCCTGTCAATGCTCCTAAGGTTCTGCCATTTTCTGTGTCCTCCTTAAATTTACTCACTGTCCCAGCACGCACCGGACTCTGGGGTAGTGAATTCCATAGGTTCATGACCCTTTGAGAGAAGTAATTTCTCCTCATCTCTCTTTTAAATCTGCTACCCCTTATCCTCAAACTATGACCTCACATTGTAGATTGTCCCACAAGAGGAAGCACCTGCTCTACATCTAGTTTGTCAATCCCTTTTATCATCTTATATACCTCAATTCGATCTCCTCTGATTCTTCTAAACTTGAGAGAGTATAGGACTAAACTGCTCAATCTCCCCTCATAAGGCAAACCCCTCGGCCGGGATTCTCCGGGGCGTGGCGGGCTGTACCGGCGCCAAAGAGTGGGGTGAATCACTCCGGCGCCGGGCCGCCCGGAAGGTGCGGAATCCTCCACATCTTCGGGGGCTAGGCCGGCGCTGGAGTGGTTGGCGCCGTGCCAACCGGTGGCGAAGGGCCTCCGCCGGCCGGCACGAGTTGGCGCATGCGCAGGAGCGCCAGCGTGTTCCCAGAACCGCTGCTGTGATTCCTGCGCATGCACAGGGGGTTTCTTCTCCACGCCAGCCATGGTGAAGCTTTACACAGGCCGGCGCGGAGGGAAAGAGTGCCCCACGGCACAGGCCCGCCCACAGATCAGTGGACCCGATTGCGGGCCAGGCCACCGGTGGGGGGGGGGCCCCGGCCCAGATCCCCCCGCGCCTTCCCGAGGACTCTGCAGGCCGCCCTCAGAGCCAGGTCCCTCCGGTACGGACCTGGTCTAATCCATGCCGGTGGGACTGGCCGAAAACGGGTGGCTGCTTGGCCCATCGGCGACCGGAGAATCGCCAGGGGGAGCCACTGCCAACGGCCCCCGACCAGCACGGCGCGATCCCCGCCCCCGCCAGAAAAACAGCGCCGGAGAATTCGGCAGCCGGCGTTGGAGCAGCAGGGCGGGTTTCACGCCGCCCCCCGGCGATTCTCCGACCCAGGGAGGTGTCGGAGAATCCCGCCCCTCATCTCTGGAATCAATCTTGTGAACGTCCTCTAAACTGCCTCTCATGCAACTACTTCCCTCCTCAAGTAATGGGGCCAAAACTCTACACAATAAGTACTCCAGGTGCAGTCTCACCAATTTCTTGTACAGTTGCAGCAACGCTTCCCTATTTTTATACTCTATTCCTTTAGCTATAAAGGTCAGAAATCCATTTGTCTTCCTTATTAATTACTTAACCTGCATGTTAGTTTTCTGCGATTCATGCACAAGGACAACCAGATCCCTCTGTACCGAAGCACTCTGAAGTTTCTCTCCATTTCGATAATAAGTTGCCTTTCTATTTTTCCCAATCCAAATAGAAAACCTCATTGGATTGGATTTGATTTGTTTATTTTCACGTGTACCGGGGTACAGTGAAAAATATTGTTCTGCGTGCAGCTCAGACAGATCATTTCGTACATGAAAAGAAAATACATAATAGGCAAACATAAAATAAGCAATGTAAATCATAGACACAGGCATCAGGTGAAGCATACGGAGTGTAGTACTACTCGATAGAGAAGATGTGTGGAGAGATCAGTTCAGTCCATAAGAGGGTCATTCAGGAGTCTGGTAACAGCGGGGAAGAAATTGTTGTTGAATCTGTTAGTGCGTTTTCTCAGGCTTTTGTATTTCCTGCCCGATGAAAGAAATTTGAATTTTGAGTAAGCCGAGTAGAATATAAGAACATAAGAACTAGGAGCAGGAGTAGGCCATCTGGCCCCTCGAGCCTGCTCCACCATTCAATGAGATCATGGCTGATCTTTTGTGGACTCAGCTCCACTTTCCGGCCCGAACATCATAACCCTTAATCCCTTTATTCTTCAAAAAACTATCTATCTTTATCTTAAAAACATTTAATGAAGGAGCCTCTACTGCTTCATTGGGCAAGGAATTCCATAGATTCACAACCCTTTGGGTGAAGAAGTTCCTCCTAAACTCAGTCCTAAATCTACTTCCCCTTATTTTGAGGCTATGCCCCCTAGTTCTGCTTTCACCCGCCAGTGGAAACAACCTGCCCGCATCTATCCTATCTATTCCCTTCATAATCTTATATGTTTCTATAAGATCCCCCCTCATCCTTCTAAATTCCAACGAGTACAGTCCCAGTCTACTCAACCTCTCCTCGTAATCCAACCCCTTCAGCTCTGGGATTAACCTAGTGAATCTCCTCTGCACACCCTCCAGTGCCAGTACGTCCTTTCTCAAGTAAGGAGACCAAAACTGAACACAATACTCCAGGTGTGGCCTCACTAACACCGTATACAATTGCAGCATAACCTCCCTCGTCTTAAACTCCATCCCTCTAGCAATGAAGGACAACATTCCATTTGTCTTCTTAATCACCTGTTGCACCTGTAAACCAACTTTTTGCGACTCATGCACTAGCACACCCAGGTCTCTCTGCACAGCAGGATGTTTTAATATTTTATCATTTAAATAATAATCCCTTTTGCTGTTATTCCTACCAAAATGGATAATCACACATTTGTCAACATTGTATACCATCTACCAGACCCTAGCCCATTCACTTAGCCTATCTAAATCCCTCTGCAGACTTCCAGTATCCTCTGCACTTTTTGCTTTACCGCTTATCTTAGTGTCGTCTGCAAACTTGGACACATTGCCCTTGGTCCCCAACTCCAAATCATCTATGTAAATTGTGAACAGTTGTGGGCCCAACACTGATCCCTGAGGGACACCACTAGCTACTGATTGCCAACCAGAGAAACACCCATTAATCACCACTCTTTGCTTTCTATTAATTAACCAATCCTCTATCCATGCTACTACTTTCCCCTTAATGCCATGCATCTTTATCTTATGCAGCAACCTTTTGTGTGGCACCTTGTCAAAGGCTTTCTGGAAATCCAGATATACCACATCCATTGGCTCCCTGTTATCTACCGCACTGATAATGTCCTCAAAAAATTCCACTAAATTAGTTAGGCACGACCTGCCCTTTATGAACCCATGCTGCATCTGCCCAATGGGACAATTTCCATCCAGGTGCCTCGCTATTTCTTCCTTGATGATAGATTCCAGCATCTTCCTACTACCAAAGTTAAGCTCACTGGCCTATAATTCCCCGCTTTCTGCCTACCTCCTTTTTAAAACAGTGGTGTCACATTTGCTAATTTCCAATCCGCCGGGACCACCCCAGAGTCTAGTGAATTTTGGTAAATTATCACTAGTGCATTTGCAATTTCCCTAGCCATCTCTTTTAGCACTTTGGGATGCATTCCATCAGGGCCAGGAGACTTGTCTACCTTTAGCCCCATTAGCTTGCCCATCACTACCTCCTTGGTGATAACAATCCTCTCAAGGTCCTCACCTGTCATAGCCTCATTTCCATCAGTCACTGGCATGTTATTTGTGTCTTCCACTGTGAAGACCGACCCAAAAAACATGTTCAGTTCCTCACCCATTTCCTCATCTCCCATTATTAAATCTCCCTTCTCATCCTCTAAAGGACCAATATTTACCTGAGCTACTCTTTTTTGTTTTATATATTTGTAGAAACTTTTACTATCTGTTTTTATATTTTGAGCAAGTTTACTCTCATAATTTATCTTACTCTTCTTTATAGCTTTTTTAGTAGCTTTCTGTTGCCCCCTAAAGTTTTCCCAGTCCTCTAGTCTCCCACTAGTCTTTGCTACTTTGTATGCTTTTTCCTTCAATTTGATACTCTCCCTTATTTCCTTAGATATCCATGGTCGCTTTTCCCTCTTTCTACCGTCCTTCCTTTTTGTTGGTAATAAACCTTTGATGAGCACTATGAAAAATTGCTTGGAAGGTTCTCCACTGTTCCTCAACTGTTTCACCATAAAGTCTTTGCTCCCAGTCTACCTTAGCTAGTTCTTCTCTCATCCCATTGTAATGTCCTTTGATTAAGCACAAAACACTAGTGCTTGATTTTAGCTTCTCACCCTCCATCTGTATTTTAAATTCCACCATATTGTGATCGCTCCTTCTGAGAGGATCCCTAACTATGAGATCCTGAATCAATCCTGTCTCATTACACAGGACCAGATCTAGGACCGCTTGTTCCCTCGTAGGTTCCATTACATACTGTTCTAGGAAACTATCGCGGATACATTCTATGAACTCCTCCTCAAGGCTGCCTTGCCCGACCTGGTTACACGAATCGACATGTAGATTAAAATCCCCCATGATAACTGCTGTACCATTTCTACATGCATCAGTTATTTCTTTGTTTATTGCCTGCCCCACCATAATGTTACTATTTGGTGGCCTATAGACTACTCCTATCAGTGACTTTTTCGCCTTACTATTCCTGATTTCCACCCAAATGGATTCAACCTTCGCCTCCATAGCACCGATGTCATCCCTTACTGTTGCCCGGATGTCATCCTGAAATAACAGAGCTACACCACCTCCCTTACCATCCACTCTGTCCTTCCGAATAGTTTGATACCCTCGGATATTTAACTCCCAGTCGTGACCATCCTTTATCCATGATTCAGTAATGGCCACTAAATCATAGTCATTCACGATGATTTGCGCCATCAACACATTTACCTTATTCCGAATAATACGAGCATTCAGGTAAAGTACACTTATGTTGGCTTTTTTACCTCTGTTCTGAATCTTAACACCTCGATCAGTAACCTCTCCTAAGTTATATTTCCTCTTAACCTTTCTCCTAATTTTCCTTGTCGTTGAACCCATATCTTCATGTAACAACCTGCCGCGTCGCTTACCATTAATGTATTCACTTCCCTTTTTATTCCTTTTAGTATTCCTGGTCCTATTCACTGAGCTCCCCTCAGTTACTGTACCTTGTACTGTCGCCCTTTTTGATTTTTGACTATGGCCTCTCTGCCTTACACTTTCCCCTTTACTGCCTTTTGTTTCTGCCCCTGTTTTACTACCTTCCAACTTCCTGCATCGGTTCCCATCCCCCTGCCACATTAGTTTAAACTCTCCCCAACAGCTCTAGCAAACACCCCCCCTAGGACTTCGGTTCCAGTCCTGCCCAGGTGCAGACTGTCTGGTTTGTACTGGTCCCACCTCCCCCAGAACCGGTTCCAATGCCCCAGGAATTTGAATCCCTCTCTCTTGCACCATCTCTCGAGCCACACATTCATCCTATCTATCCTGACATTCCTACTCTGACTAGCTCGTGGCACTGGTAGCAATCCTGAGATTACTACCTTTGAGTTTAACTCCTAACTCCCTGAATTCAGCTTGTAGGACCTCGTCCCGTTTTTTACCTATATCGTTGGTGCCTATGTACACCACGACAGCTGGCTGTTCACCCTCCCCCACAGAATGTCCTGCAGCCGCTCCGAGACATCCTTGACCCTTGCACCAGGGAGGCAACAGACCATCCTGGAGTCTCGATTGCGTCCGCAGAACTGCCTGTCTATTCCCCTTGCAATTGAGTCCCCTATCATTATAGCCCTGCCATTCATCTTCCTGCCCAGCTGCGCAGCAGAGCCAGCCACGGTGCCATGAACCTGGTATTGAGGACTATCGTGGAGGAGGTGTTGTTGTTTATCCTTACTGATTGTGGTCTATGGGTCAGGAAGTCGAGGATCCAGTTGCAGAGTGAGGAGCCAAGTCCTAGATTTTGGAGCTTTGATATGAGCTTGGCTAGGATTATGGTTTTGAAGGCGAGATGTAGTCAATGAATAGGAGTTTGATGTAAGAGTCCTTGTTGTCAAGATGCTCCAGGAATGAGTGTAGGGCCAGGGAGATGGCATCTGCTATGGACCGGTTGTGGCAGTATGTGAATTGCAGTGGATCAAGGCATTCTGGGAGTATGGAGTTGACGTGTCTCATGCCCAATCTCTCGAAGCACTGCACCTGTGCTGCTCCACCCAATGGTTTTTCACTTCGGTATTGCCTGTGGACACACCGGTCTTCTCTCCCTTCTCCCCTTCTCTTCAACCTCAGAGGAGGTCCCCTCTGCACAGTAAAAAATAAAGTAGCCATATTTCCAGATGGCCATATGCTGCTTTCCCCTTTGAGGGGAGAGCTGATTAGTGATGATTTAACCTAGGGAGAATCACACCTCAGACGAGGGGCTTCATGAATAATATCAGCTGGTACGGGAATTGAACCCGCGCTGTTGGACTCAATCTGCATCAGAAACCAGCTGTCTAACCCATTGAGCTAAACCAACCCAGTACACGACCCCCATCTGCTGAAATGCGGATGGCACTGCCCCGCGCACCGATGGCTGCAATGGCTTGAAATGCTCCAACAGAGTTCCCTGAATGAAACAGTCCTCAAGAACGAGGTTAACGGTGCAGATACTTCACAAGAAACCAGAGAAAAAGGTCTGAAATCTTAACGGTAACGCTACAATAAACTCTACCCTGAGCCTGTGCTTGAGCCCCTTTTCATTCCATCCTTGTATAAGAAATGTTGCCCGTACACCCACCTTGTAGAGGCAACATAAATTTTTTTGATTCCCTTAATTGGCTCCATAATTGTCAGTGAGCGTGCATCTGACCCTCACTCGGGCCCAGGACACCGATACGCGCACCCGAAGTCACCTTGTCGCAATTTCCCGTGCTTCCAGCTCGGACGGGTCCCCGCCCAGTCAACCTAAAATTGTGGCCAGTGTGTCACTGTAATGCAGTCTTCCAGGCCAACAACGGTTATTGCAGTAATTGGAGATTCAATTTGGAAAAGAAAAGTAGAGGAAATTGGACATGTATTTTGGAAGAATGGGGGAAACTTGAGCTAATTGAAATTAAATATTCAAATTATGGCAAAAGTAATTTGGGCAAATTATTCTTAATGCTGTAAAGATTTGGAGTGCTGCTCTTTGTAATCAAACAATTATTATTTTTTTTTAAATAAATTTGGAGTACGTACCCAATTCATTTTTTCCAATTAAGGGGCAATTTAGCGTGGCCAATCCACCTACCCTGCACATCTTTGGGTTGTGGGGGCGAAACCCACGCAAACACTGGGAGAATATGCAAGTTCCACACGGACAGTGACCCAGAACCGGGATCGAACCAGTCACCTCGGCGCCATGAGGCAGCAGTGCTACTCACTGCGCCACCGTGCTGCCCCTAAGCAATTATAAACATATGGAACAGGTTGTGATAGAAGGTAGAGGTTGAATGGAGTGTTGCTGAAGACTGGCTGTGGTGTGAGGTTAAATGGGGCTCATATTGATGGGTCTAAAATGCTCATTGTGTTCCTAGAGATTCCTGACAGGCATGTGATTATTTGGTGTGTTATCTCAACAATGGGTAGGATTTTAAAGGGACTTGAGGTTTGTTTTGATATATTCTGGGCCTAAGGACATTTGCGTGGCCTTGTTATTACTAACTAACAAAAGTTCTTCTCATCATTGCTGATGGATGGATCCAGTGGACATTGTCACTAGTTGCCATTACAACTAAGCAGTATATTGAAATTTACTGAGGTTTTGATAGAATTACAAAGTAAATCAGTGCTTGAAATTTTAATGACTAAATGGAATCCATTTGTGCATTTAACAAATGCCCTTTGGACAATCAGTGACATTGTAATAATTTTTTGGCTCTGTTTACTGACACCATTGACACAATCCCTTTTCCAATCCTACACAGTGCATGCAGTGTGGTCCTGAAAATAAAGGCCATTGCTTTGGGTCCAGGATTTGCTGTGGGGAGAGGTTTGGCTGCTACATTGGGACATCCGAGACAGTAAAGTGCGAGAAGGAAAACTACATTTTCTCCCCCATGTGAACCCATCGGCAGATCCTGTGGCAAGGAAGGTGGGAAATGTGCCTCAGCGGGAATCTGCTGTACTGAGCGTGAGTAACTTGCTCATCAATTCACATTGTTTCATTGCAGATGTCCCATTAAAGATCCAAACCAGCAAGTTCAGATTGCGCAAAGTTGGTGAAAAAAGTCTGGATCCGTGCTTGCTGCTGGTAATTCAGATTCAGATTGGACGTGAAAGGTTCCCATCAGCACATGGATCTGCAATCTATACCGTGTTCTATGCTGCCAGTACTCTGGCCAGAGGTTTGCTGCACATGCTTTGTGTGTGCTGTTAAGTCACCCTGGACAAGTGCGCGGTCATATCCAGCCCCATGTTCCCCAGAGTCACAACACAAGTGAATTAACCAATAATTCTTATTTAAAAATCCCTGAAATCTTTTGCCATTGGCTCTCCAACAATTACAGTCACCAGGTTTGTAAGTTTAAACACAATTACTGTTTATAACTAGAAAAATATGAAATATGCAGTGGATACAGTTGGTCAAATGCCCTTTAACACCTGCCCCCCCCCCCTAACTGCCACACCCTCTACCCACACACACACACACACACAAGACAGACAAACACAGAGGGGAAAGAAAAGGGTGAAAAATAATAAGGATAAAAGTCAAAAGATAAGGGGCAGGATTCTCCGCCGGTGTGATTTTCCGTTTTGCTGGCACCCGGGGTTTTCCTGATGGCGTGGGGCTGCCCCACAATGGGAAACCCCATTGGCCGGCCGGCGTAATGGAGAATCCCGCCGGCAGGTCGGGGTATAAATGTGGCGCGGCGGGGCGGAGAATCCAGCCCAAGATCTTTGCCTCAGATGATATGTTCTTGAGTAGCCGGTTTGGGTCACTGTCTGTGTGGAGTCTGCACCTTCTCCCGTGTCTGTGTGTGCTTCCTCCGGGTGGTCCGGTTTCCTCCTACAAGTCTCGAAAGACGTGTTTGTAGTGATCTCTATGTGTGCATGTACACAAGGGGTTAATGTGTAATCAGCAGCACCACATGATCACTAGAGGGCCGGACCAACAGGGGTATAAAAGGCAGCCACAATGGGTCTCTCTCTCTCTCTTGGGTGCACCATGACCAGGGCAATATCAGACTAGTTCAGATGGCTAGTGAAGTTACGTTTAGTTACATTAGTTAGATCTTGTTAACATTATCACTAGTATCAAAGTTAAAGTAAAGAACTCATGCAATTATTGTTGTAGTTACTCAATAAACCTTTTGTTACTACCGGACGAGTTCGAATCTTCTTCATCGAGATTCAGAATACCTCATTATTAGCCAAGGATTGAGTAGAACATGTTACCTACCACACAGGTAACAAAACATGGTACCAGGTGTGTTGGCTTTAACAGAACTAGTTAGATTAGGTTGGACAAAAAGAAATAAAATTCAGACCAGATATTCGACTGTGGAAGACTTCACAGCAAATGGATCCTTGACGACTAACTATGGGACTCATTGGACCTCTAGGGCAGCTGGAAACATCTGGTAATTTAAGTTATAACTGGAAAAGATTTGAACAGATATTCCAAATATTTATCGCAGCTAATGATTTAAGCACGGTCTCTGACTCAATGAAAATAGCACTACTACTCTCAATAGGAGGGCATGAAGCTAGAGAAATCTATAATTGCTTTAATTACTCAGAAGGTGAAGACAACACCAAATTAGAAATAATACTCACAAAATTTGATAAACACTGTAAGAATCAATCTGGTGAGATGCTGGAAAGATTTAACTCTTGTCATAAATGCCAGAGAAACGGAAGGCCCATCACTAATTTTATTACAAATCTCAAGTTAATACCACAAGGCTGTGATTATGCTGATTTCAGAGACACTATGATAATGGATCAATTAAGTTATGGACTATCTGACAAAAATTTGAAGGAAGAACTTACACAAGATAAGTATCTAACTCTAGAAACTGCTAGACAAAAATGCCTTGCTTATGAGCAAAAACAAAATCAATACTGTGAGTCTTTACAAACACAGAATCAGTATCTAGAAAACAAAATCGGTAAAAATGGCGCAAACACTGACCACGAGGCAGAGACAGGGGGCGTCATTCTCCGCCGGCGGGAGTCTCCGTTTTGCCGGCGCCCGGGGGTTTCCCGACGGCGTGGGGCTGCCCCACAATGGGAGACCCCATTGACCAGCCGGTGTTACGGAGACTCCCGCCGGCCGGTCGGCGCAGAAATGTGGCGGGGCGGGTAGGAGAATTTCGCCCAGGATCTCATTCAATGCAACAGCACTTTTTGATTGGCAGCCATCTTAAGCGAGAACGTTCCGGCCAGTACGCACATGCGCACTTCTCAAAAAGAAGGAAAAAGGCAAAATACACTCGAGAAGCCGCGCATGCGCAGTTACGAAAAGGGCGCACAGTAAAGGAAATTCGAATTGCGCGTGCACAATCGATTCCTACACATGACATCACTAGTGTCATGACATCAGAGCACCCAGACCATGTCCACTTAAAAGGGAAATGCATGAAAATGAACAAAAAGAAATTTAAAGCTGCAAAACCCAATTTTCTGAACTCAAAAGACAGAACAATGCCCGAACTTACACCAGCAGTTGAAAATAACTTTCACAACACCCTGGAACAAGCAGTCTGCACCACCCAAAGTGAAGAGCACAATGACAAATCCGAAACCAAAGAAGATGATTTCTTGATTGAACATGAAGAGAACGATAACAACTCCGAGACAAAAAGCGATGATTTGTCTATCGAACAATACACACAATACTACTCAGACATGGCTGAGTTATTCGGATATGCTGATCACAGCATCAGCAACTTGGTTGCAAAGCTCAACACGACTCTGCACATGGTAGATGATTCCTATACCGTGATGCCATGGCAGATCGTCGATACATTGGATGATAGCAACCTGTCAAATACCCAAGAAGAAGACAATGCCACACAGAGCACAGAACAACTCCGTTGAGAGAGCACAGATCGACTCTGCAGCGAGAACACTGCATGACTCCACAGAGCGAGCGATGACAGACTCCATAGAGAGAGCGATGAAAGGCTCCACAGAGCGAGCGATGACAGACTCCACAGAGAGAGCGATGAAAGGCTCCACAGAGAGAGCGATGACAGACTCCACAGAGGGAGCGATGAAAGACTCCACAGAGAGGGCGACGCAAGCCTCCACAGACAGCTCGGTGACAGACTCAAAAATGGAAGCAAGCAAATACTCCATAGCGAATGCCATGCATGAACAAGACTGTGAAGGTCTATCCACCTTATCTGCGCAACCAGCAGCAGACTATGAAAGTTGACCAAGCTCACGTGAACAACAGAAAGACTATGAAAGTCTGCCCAGTTTATTTGAGCCACCAGAAGAAGACTATGAAAGTCTACCCAGCTCATTTAACCAACAAGAAGACACTGAATGTCTACCCACTGTATGTGAGACAAGTGATGAAGAAATCACAATTCCCATACAGGATGTGCAGGATCACAGCGAGACTGACAGATCTCAGCTCATCTGTACAGAAGCACTCAACAATCAGAGGAGGGCTATTCGTGAGTCCAGAGAGACCACGTCAATAGAAATCTTGAAGATTTTGACTCCAGAAGAGGAGCACAAAGAGATCGCAGATGATTCAAGTGAACCAGAAATGACTCACGAAGAGGAGTACCAAGGAAGCAAAGAAGAGGAATCAAATCCACCACAAATGACTGATGTCACCAACATCAGTGCAACATCAGATCATTCTCACAATTCTCAAGAAGAAATGCTCAATGTAACAGATACCACAAAGGACACTGACACCAATAACTGTGACAATGACTCAAATCATCCACACGGAACACTCACTGAGCGCAACAAGAACAACAAAAACCGCAAGAAGCACAGCAGAAACAAGAACAACAGCAACAATGAAAACAACATGCAGCGCAACAAAAACAACAAGAAGCGTTGCAGAAAAAAGAACAATGACAGCAACATCAAAAACTACAAGCACAACAACAAAAACTACAAGCACAACAACAAAAACTACAAGAACAACAACAAAAACAACAAGAAGCAGAACAAAAAAACAGAAGCAACAAGCACAACAAGAAAAACAACAAGAACAACAGTGAATACAACAAAAAACAGAAACAACAAGCACAACAAAAACAACAACAAGAATGACAACAACAAGAACGACAATGAAAACAACAAAGACAGAAACAACAACAATAAAACAACGACCTGTACAACATGGTACAACTCTGCACATGAAGGACAATGCCACAGCACACTGCAAAACAATGAACAGACCACAAACATGCCAAGGCATGAGAAAGAATCTCACAAATTCACATCTGAACCAGAACAAACAAGCAACCCAGCTTTCAAGAAAGATGACATGCAGAATTAATACCACAAACACAAGAAAAGGTCCAGGTCGACAACAAAGATGTAACACAGAATCTCTACCACAAGCATAGAAACAAAAATCATAAATCAGACAACAAAGTGATTCGACCATTCAAACACCTCATTGATGACTTCTTGGTTACTTAAACACAGGAACACTGACAACGTTCACAAAGAAATAACAACATCAACAGTAGAAGAAAGCAACTCGAGACTTCTGGTGGCGACTAGAGACTTCCGGTGGCGGCTATGAGGGAGTAGGTCGCACATTTGGTGGCTCCCATTTCGGTCGGACTTTTGGACCTTTTCCCCTGACTTTTTTGCACTTTTGAGCGTGGAACCGGAAAGCAATTGTACTCAGGCACTGGACCCATACAGAATTGTATGGACCTAAGAAGCCGGAGGGACCATAAACAGCAGAAGAAGTGATTGAGTAAGGGCACAGTGGAGGCTATGAGAGAGAACAGCATGGCTGGTGTTCAGAGCAAGGTGTCGACAGCCCAGCCCACAATGGAGCAGTTGCTGCAGACTATGCAGGAGGGCTTTTTGGCTTTGAAGCTTGATAACTTGGAGCCGCTTCAGAAGTCGATTGATCGGATGGTAAAAAGGCTGGATGATCAGGCTGAGAAGCTCCAGCAGTTGGAGAAGTCAGTGGAGGAGCAGGCTGACTTTCAAACGGGGGCAGATGTGGAAATTCGGAGGCTGAGGGACCAGCAAAAAGTGCTTCTGGAAAGGCTGGAGGACCTGGACAACAGATCTCGCCGGCAGAACGTGAGAATCGTGGACCTCCCGGAGGGTGCAGAGGGGCTAGATGCTGCTGCATATGTAGAGGGTATGTTTCAGAAGTTACTGGGGAACGAGGTGTTTCCGCGCCCTGAGCTGAGGACGTTTGGACTCATGTTAGAGCTTTTAAGTATATGTGGTTTCTCTCCCGTTTTGGGATGTATCTTTTTTTTGTTGTTTTTTTGCTTGCTTTTTGCGTGGTGGACCTGAATGTTTCCTGTTTTGGCTCTTTGCTTAGTTGGAGTTTGGCTGGGGGGGAATTAATAAAGAAAACAGTTAAAAGGGTTGGGTTAAAATGGGTGCTTCAGGGGAACTTTGTGCAATTGTTTTTCTGTGTCTGTACGGGAAGGACTGAATAGGGCCTGTTATTTCTTATCTCTTTTTTTCTTGTTTAACTTGAATTGTGCTATTGTGGGAGTTATTTATGACGTGTATAGAGTGTTTGCTTAAGTAGGGCTGATCTGGGGAAGTGGTGCAGAGGGGTCGGGGGGAGGGGTGACTGGGAACAATGGGTGGGAGACGGGCTGGAGCCGAGGCTGGGAGCCCCAGGCTGGCTGAGTGCAGCTAGTCAACGGGAGCCGAGGTGGGGGGGTGTCCATATATTTAGATTATGGAAGGGGTTAGGTGATAGGAGGGTGTTGCTAGGGGGGGGGGGGAGGGGGGGAGTTGTTCTGCTGACAGGGATGTAAAGTCGGCATGGCAACAGTGAGGAGGTCATGGGTGGAGCCGGCCAGGGGGCGGGCCAGAGGAAACGCGACACATGGCTGGGGGGCTGGCCAAGGAAAGGGGATGGCTGATCGGCAAAGGGGGGGGGCGAAGTGCCCCCCAACCAGGCTGATCACCTGGAACGTTAGAGGGTTAAGCGGGCCAGTGAAGAGGGCGCGTGTGTTTGCGCATCTGAAGATTCTGAAGGCGGACATAGTCTTGTTGCAGGAGACGCACCTGAAAGTGGCAGACCAGGTTAGGTTAAGGAAGGGCTGGGTCAGTTAGGTCTTTCATTCGGGGCTGGATTCTAAGATGAGGGGGGTTGTGATCCTGATTAATAAAAGGGTACAATGTGAGGCAGAGGGCACAGTCGTGGATGGGGGTGGCAGGTTCGTTATGGTGAGGGGTAAGCTCGAAGGGGTGAGAGTAGTCCTGGTCAGTGTGTATGCCCCTAATTGGGACGACGTGGATTTCATTAGGAGGATGCGAGGGAAGATCCCCGACTTGGACGCGCCTAAGCTGATCATGGGCGGGGACTTTAATACAGTCCTGGACCCGAGCCTGGACCGGTCATGCTTAAGAACGGGCAGGTTGCCAGCAATGGCAAAGGAACTGAGAGGGTTCATGGAGCAAATGGGGGGAGCAGATCCGTGGAGATTTAGCCGGCCGACGGCGAGGGAATTCTCATACTACCACGTCCACAAGGTGTACTCCCGAATTGACAACTTTGTTGTGAGTAGGGACCTGCTGGCCGGAATGGTGGGGGCGGAATATTCGGCAATTGCCATATCGGACCATGCTCCGCACTGGGTAGACCTGCAGTTTTGTAAGGACAGCTTTCAGCGCCCACCATGGAGGCTGGAAGTTGGATTACTCGCGGACGAGGCGGTGTGTGAGAGGCTGAGGAAATGCATGCAGAATTACCTGCAGGTGAACGATACTGGAGAAGTCTCGGCAGCGGTGCTCTGGGAGGGCGCTGAAGGCAGTGGTGAGAGGGGAGCTGATTTCAATCCGGCGTACAGGGACAGGACAGATTGGACAGAGACGGACCGACTGATTAAGGAAATTCTAAGGACGGACAGGAGTTACGCGGAATCCCCGAGGTTAGAGTTACTCAGGAAACGACAGAGGCTGCAGGCCGAATTTGGGGTGCTGACTACAGGCAAGGCTGTAGAGCAGCTTAGAAAGGTAAACTGTGTGATTTATGAGCATGGGGAGAAGGCCAGTAGAATGCTTGCACAGCAACTGAGGAAGAGGGAAGCGGCTAGGGAAATAGGGGGGGGTAGTGGATTGGGAAGGTAATCTAGTGGGTGATCCAGCAGGGTTGAACAAGGTCTTTCGGGACTTTTATAGGAAGCTGTACACTTCAGAACCACCCGGAGGACCGGGAGGGGATGAGGCGATTCTTGGACGGACTGACCTTCCCAAGAGTGGGGAGGGGGTTGGTGGATGGACTGGGGGCCCTGGTCAGGATCGAAACGGTGTTGGGCGGCCTGAAGGTCATGCAGTCGGGTAAAGCCCCGGGGCTTTTGTAAAACTCCACCGGATAGTGGGGCCGGTGCTGGTCAGGGTCTTTAACGAGGCAAGAGACAGAGGGAGTTTACCCCCGACGATGTCGCAGGCCACCATCTCGCTCATTCTGAAACGGGATAAGGACCTGGAGGCCTGTGGGTCATACAGGCCGATCTCTTTGATCAACGTAGACGCCAAGTTACGGGGCAAGATTTTGGTGACTAGAATTGAGGACTGTGTACCGGATGTTATTGTGGAGGACCAAACCGGGTTTGTAAAGCGGAGGCAGCTGGTGGCCAACATAAGAAGGCTGCTCAACGTGATTATGATGCCCCCGGAGAGTAGGGAGGTAGAGATAGTGGTAGCATGGATGCTGAAAAGGCTTTTGACCGGGTCGAGTGGGATTATCTGTGGGAGGTACTAGGACGGTTCGGGTTAGGGTTCATCGACTATTGTATCAGGCCCCAGAGGCGAGTGAAAGGACGAACAGGACGACATCGGACTAATTTAGACTGCACCGTGGGACAGGGCTACCCTCTCTCCCACTGCTGTTTGCGCTGGCCACAGAGCCGCTGGCAACTGCACTGAGAGCTTCTAGGGGCTGGAAAGGGCTGGTCCGGGGGCGAGTGGAACATAGAGTCTCATTATATGCGGATGATCTGCTGTTATATGTATCGGACCCAATGCCAAGGATGGACGGTATTATGGCAACCCTGAGGGAATTTGGCCGGTTCTCCGGATACAAACTGAACATGGTTAAGAGCGAGTTGTTTGTAATTCAGGCGAGGGGGCAGGAGAGTAGGCTGAAGGAGTTGCCGTTCAGGCTAGTGGGGGAGAGTTTCCGATATTTGGGGATTCAGGTGGCACGGGACTGGGGCAAGTTGCATAAGCTCAACCTGTCCCGACTGGTGGAACGAGTGAGGGAGGAGGTCTGGAGGTGGGATGCGCTCCCGCTGTCATTGGCAGGGAGGGTGCAGACTGTTAAGATGACAATTCTCCCGCGGTTCTTGTTTGTTTTTCAGTGTCTCCCCATCTTTATCCCGCGGTCCTTCATTAAGAGGCTGAATAAAATTATTCTGGGATTTGTATGGGCAGGGAAGTCCCCCCGGGTGAAGAGGGTGATGCTTGAAAGGAGCAGAGGAGAAGGGGAGATGGCATTGCCGAACCTCAGCAACTATTACTGGGCGGCCAAAATAGCGATGATAAGGAAATGGATGGTGGGTGCGGGGTCGGTTTGGGAGCGGATGGAGGCTGCTTCATGCAGGGGCACTTGCTTAGCAGCCCTGGTCACGGCACCTCTGCCGCTTTCGCCGGCACGGTACTCCACCAGCCCGATAGTGGTGGCGGCTCTTCAGGTCTGGGGCCAGTGGAGGAGGCATGTGGAGGAGGCATGTAGGGGCGGTAATAGCATCGGTGTGGACCCCAATATGCGGCATCCACCGATTTGCCCCGGGGAACATGGATGGGGGGTATTGACTGTGGAGGAGGGCGGGGATTGTGAGGATGGGGGATCTGTTCCAGGAAGGGAGCTTTCCGAGCATGAGGGCGCTGGAGGAGAAGTTTGGGCTGACGAGAGGGAACGACTTTAGATACTTGCTGGTGAGGGATTTTGTACGCAGACTGGTGCCGTCCTTCCCACGTCTCACGCCGAAGGGGAAGCAGGACAGGGTAGTTTCTAGGGGAGAGGTGGGAGAGGGTAGAGTTTCAGACATCTACAAGGAGCTAATGAGAGGTGAGGATACGCAGACCGAGGACCTGAAGCTTAAGTGGGAGGAGGAGCTCGGGGGGGAGCTGGAGGACGTATTTGGGCAGAAGCCCTGAGCAGAGTAAACATGAACGCAACATGCGCCAGGCTCAGTCTGATCCAGTTTAAGGGGACCAGACCCACATGACGGTGGCCCGGATGAGCAGATTCTTCGGGCTGGAGGACAAGTGTGCTAGATGCGCCGGAGGGTTGGCTAACCATGTACACATATTCTGGTCGTGCACTAAACTCGGGGGGTATTGGCAGGGATTCGCAGATGTCATGTCCTGGGTATTGAAAACTGGGGTGATAATGAGCCCAAGAGATTGGAGGTGGCAATCTTTGGGGTTTCGGAGGACCCGGGAGTCCAGGAAGAAAGGGAGGCCGATGTTCTGGCCTTTCCTTCCCTGGTAGCCCGGCGACGAATACTGTTAGCATGGAGGGACTCAAAGCCCCCGAGGGCTGAGGTATGGCTATCAGACATGGCGTTCTTGGCCTAGAGAAAGTCAAGTTGGCCTTGAGAGGTTCGCTACTAGGGTTCGCCCGAAGGTGGCACCATTTATTGACTTCTTCGCAGAGGAGTAAGCATCAGCAGGGGGGGAGTGGGGGAGGGGGGGGGGGTCCACCAGCTCCCACATCATGCAGGAACAACACACCGCTTGGCCCTGTGACTCTATTTAATTAGTTTTTAGATTTTTTTTTTAAATTTCCAACTATACGCAGTGGCGGAGGTGCAGGAACAAGGTGAGGCGCTGAAGGAGGTGGAAGAGACATTATCGCAGCACAGTGTTCAACTTACTTCGATGGGAAAGGAGATGCAGAAGGTGATAGAGATCAACAAGGGTCTGTGAGCCAAAATGGACGACTTGGAAAACAGATCCAGGCGACAGAACCTGAGGATTGTGGGTCTGCCTGAAGGAGTGGAAGGACCGAGGCCAACTGAGTACTTTGCCACAATGTTGGCAAAGCTATTGGGGGAGGGGGATGATCCCTCCCGATATGAACTGGATCGGGCTCGTCGGTCGTGGAGGCCTGTACCAAAGGAGAGTGAGCCGCCAAGAGTAGTGACTGTGTTTTCGTAGGTACAGTGTGAAGGAGAAGGTCCTGTGCTGGGCAAAGCAGAAGCGGGTGGTGCAGTGGGCTGGAGCTGGTATACGCATATATCAGGACTTTACGGTGGAGCTGGCGAGGGGGCGGGCTGCCTTCAGCCGGGTGAAGAAGGCACTGTACATCAGTAAGGTGCAGTGTGGCAGAGTCTATCCAGCTAAGTTGAGGGTGACCTACAAATCCAAGGACTTTTATTTCGGGACGGCAGAAGCAGCGGAGGAGTTTGCGAAGGCAGAAGGACTGTGGCTGAATTGAGAAATGGTCATGTACCGATGTAGCCTCATGTAACTGTATATTTTCACTGCGTGCTGGTGTATGTGCTAAATGAGCCGACGTTGTATATATTTGGACGCGGGAAGAGATGGGTCTTTCACTTGCAATGATGGTTCTTTGGGGCTTGGGTGTGTATGCGGGGTTTGTGTGCTGAAGGGGATTTCTTGGTTTTCCTGGAACCGGACAAGTGGGAAAGAGAACCGGGCGGGGGCAACCACGCTGGCCGGTTTAAGCCGGCCAGTGAACGGGAGTAAGGTGGGGGAGGGGCTGCGGCCATCGGAGCCTGGCAGAACAGGTTCCGATGAGTCTAGCCAGAGTGGAAAGTTGGGGAAAGGAACGGAGGTTGGGGGGAGGAGTTTTATAAGAGGAAGTGGAGGGGAGGAGTCGGGGAAGGAGTCGGGGAGGGGGTTGTTACAATTCATGGGTGTCATTTACGGTACTCTTTCGGGGATTGGATGGCCTTGAATGTTAGGGGGTGGGGGGGGGGGGGAGGGTGGACTCTATAGGTCAGTGGTGACCATAGGCGACTCCTGATTCCTTTTTCTTTTTCTTTTCCTTTGCTTTTCCCACCGTGGAAGGGTTTGTTTTATTTGATGCTTGTATTGTCAGGTGGGCCGTTGTTTGGGGTGGTGGGAGGATGGGATCGTTGTTGTTGATAGGGGGATTGACATTGTATTTGTTACCATTTACTGCTTGTTGGTGGGGTGTAAATTCTGAAAAAAATGTGAAAATGGAGAATAAAAATATTTTACAAAAAGAAAAATTTCCAACTGTTTTTTAATCTGTAAAATATTTCTCCTTTTTATCTTTAAACTGAAAGTAGCTTAGAAAAGGTAATTAAAATTAGCAGTTACTTACACCAATGAATTTACCGCTTACCTGTGACAACACTGCTGAATTGTTTATTAAAATCAGCCCACTGTCCGGTTAGAGGTGTTCCCCCCAGGTCCGGCTGTCTCGACTCCCGGAAGGTCCCGGAAGGCCCCGAAACCGGTGCTGTATTTATCATCTGCCCAAATAGAAGTGTGCCTCACAGGTCTGGTGTCCAGATGCAAAATGCCCAGGTGCACAGTGCCCAGGTGCAGAGTACTCAGATGTGCAATGCTCAGATGCACAGTGCTCAGGTGCAGAGTGTCCAGGTGCAGAGTACTCAGGGGCACAGTCCTGAGGTGCACAGTGCTCAGATGCACAGTGTCCAGGTGCAGAGTACTCAGATGCACAGTGCCCAGATGCACAGTGCTCAGGTGCACGGTCCAGGTGCAGAGTACTCAGATGCACGATGCTCAGGTGCACAGTGCTCAGTTGCACGGTCCAGGTGCAGAGTACTCAGATGCACGATGCTCAGGTGCACAGTGCTCAGGTGCACAGTCCTCAGATGCACGGTCCAGATGCAGAGTGCCCAGGTGCAGAGTACTCAGATGTGCAATGCTCAGGTGCACAGTGCTCAGGTGCAGAGTGCCCAGGTGCAGAGTACTCAGGTGCACAGTGCTCAGATGCACAGTCCTGAGGTGCACGGTCCAGGTGCAGAGTGCCCAGGTGCAGAGTACTCAGATGTGCAATGCTCAGGTGCACAGTGCTCAGGTGCAGAGTGCCCAGGTGCAGAGTACTCAGATGCAAAGTGCTCAAGTGCACAGTGCTCAGGTGCAAAGTGCCCAGGTGCAGAGTACTCAGGTGCACAGTGCTCAGGTGCACAGTGCTCAGGTGCAGAGTGCCCAGGTGCAGAGTACTCAGATGCACAGTCCCAGATGCACAGTGCTCAGGTGCACGGTCCAGGTGCAGAGTACTCAGATGCACGATGCTCAGGTGCACAGTCCTCAGGTGCACAGTGCTGAGGTGCACGGTCTAGGTGCAGAGTGCCCAGGTGCAGAGTACTCAGATGTGCAATGCTCAGGTGCACAGTGCACAGGTGCACAGTATTCAGGTACACAGTGCCCAGGTGCACAGTGCCCCGGTGCACAGTGCCCAGGTGCACAGTGCCCAGGTGTGCAATACTGAGGTGCACAGTGCCCAGGTGCACAGTACTCAGGGGCACAGTGCCCAGGTGCACAGTACACAGGTGCACAGTGCCCCGGTGCACAGTGCCCAGGTGCACAGTGCCCAGGTGTACAATACTGAGGTGCACAGTGCCCAGGTGCACAGTACTCAGGGGCACAGTGCCCAGGTGTGCAATACTGAGGTGCACAGTACCCAGGTGCACAGTACCCAAGGGCACAGTGCCCAGGTGTGCAATACAGAGGTGCACAGTACCCAGGTGCACAGTGCCCAGGTGCACAGTACCAAGGGGCACATTGCCCAGGTGCACAGTACCCAGGGGCACAGTGCCCAGCTGCACAGTGCCCAGGTGTGCCTTGCTCAGGTATACAGGGCGTGAGTCTTCATTTGGGAGTTTTTGGGCGGGATTCTCTGTTACCCGATGAAAATACCGTAATTGGCGATTGGGCAGAGAATGGACTTTGACGCCCAAATCGGGGCCGGCGCCAGTTTGATGCTGGTCAGCCATGCTCCGCCCCCTCGGAAATGGCGTCATTGCGTTGCGCACCGCGCGCCATGGATCGGCGTAGGCACGTCATCGGCCTTCCCTCCCACGATGCTCCGCCCCAAATGGGCCAAGTTCCAGATGGCGCGAGACGCATGTGGTCTCAGCGGTCGGGAACCCGGCCGGGATCCGTGCTGTTGACCTGGGGTGGGCTTCCGCGAGAACTGTGGGACTGGTGGGGGTGGCCACGGGTTGGCCTGTGGGATCGCGATGGCGGGTCGGGTCCATGCACAGCGGCGCCATGTTGTAATGCGTAACCTCTGCAGGTGGTCAGGCCTTGGGCATGCTCGGCCACGGACCTGGCCATTCTCCGGCCGTTTTCAGCGTGGGAACTGGGAGTGCCACCTGGCGCCGCTGCTGGCCCCTCACTGGTACTGGAATCAGTGAGGGGTTTGTGCCGAAAATGTTCGCGTGAGCCTCCCACGGACTCCCCATTCAAGCCGGCACTTAACCGCTGAACTATGTTCTCCTGCCAGAGCTGAATTACACCGGTTTAACGATCCCCTTGTGATGATAAAGCAGGAAACAATTCAGTGCACCACACCATGCAAATTTATGCATGGCGTGGAATACTAGGGAATACGAGGCATTCCCAGGAAATCCCGTTATCGGGCCACCATCTTGAGCTGGCAGCTCGATAGCGAGGTCACGGGGCTGGCCCTGGCTCCCTTCCCACCGGATAACGCACCCTGTCACCTGCCCATGCTGGAACCCCTGGAATGTGGGGACCCACCCAAGGACCCTTGTAGGAGGATAAACCCAGGACCCCGCAATAAGGGGAGAACTCTGGGACCTCTGTAATAGGGGGTTCCCCCCCATGACCACTGTAATAAGGGCAACTCCCTGGGGCCCCAATAATAGGAGGGCCCCAGGGGAAAGGAGAGAGGTAGGTGCAGTGAAATCACACGCCAGAGTGATTGGAATGCAGGTAGTGCTTGGAATGCACTTACTTCTCTTTGATGTGGTCAATGTTTACAAACATTGCGGTGTCACCACTAACACCATTAAAGCATAAAAGGATATGAATGGATCAAAGCTGCAGATAGCTTTTACGAGCCTTCAATCACAGACCATGACTCAAAAGCTATGAACGGCTTGCAGTTAGTGGATCTGTGGGAACTAGACACAGGCACAGTTGCTCTCCTTTGAGGAATGAACCCATGAAGTTGCAAGGTAAGTATTACAGTTATAATGCTTCCCACTGCCTCTGCCTGCACAGCTGTCTAGCTTCCAGACAGCTGTCCCTTTTCTGGGAGTGGACAGGGGCGATGTTTCTGGGTGGAAGGGGTCTGAATGTGGGGGGTCTGTGGAGGATTGTCTTTAGGCAGAGGGGTCTTGGGGGGGTTCCCTGTATTTCAGGGGTTCCTTGGGGGTCACCCTATTACCGGGGCCTTTTGCTAATTGTGTTCTCTCTTAATTTGGCTCTGTTTAATTACGTTTGCTCAAGAGCCGCCAGGTATCTTTCGATACCGCCACAAGGTTCAAAACCGAATCCTGATCAAAGACTCGATACACCAGTTAGTAAGTTCAAACTCAATGCTCATTTATTTACACACAGTCAAATATACTCATGCATAAAACTCGACAACCTAAACTATCACTACTGCTAAAAGCCTATACTTAGCTTGGGGTGCCCACTCAGTCAGAGGAACAATGGCCGTTGCTCGGTTCTGAGGCTGCTGGGTTGAGCTGTTTACAGGACAGCAACTAGGAGCGTCTGTCTCGTAGCGTGCCTTGACTTGGAACTTACTTGGTCTGGAGCAGCTTTGGCAGGTCTCTCCTCGCTGAGAGCCAAGGCCAAGAGAGCGATTCTCTCTTGGGGAGTACTTTTTATACTCGAAAGGGCTTTGTGCGCTTTTGGGCGGGCCTTGAACTTGGCCCCAATTAATTGGGCTGTTTCCCAATCGTTCTTATCGATTTTTCTCCAATAGAGGGGTGGGTTCCCTGATTGCTGGGCGTGTCCTGGGTAGCCGTTGGTTTGCTTTGTTTTAGTCTCCTCTGGTGCCGGGGTGTCTGTCTTAGCATTGTTTACCTAAATGTTACACTTTTGTCCCCGGAGATGTCTCATTAGTATGTAGATGGTTCTGCAGTCTCGGTCTTGTCTGGGAGCTATAGCTCCAATCAACAGACAAACCTTGCACCTGCTTGCTTTCTCGGTATTGTCCAATTTTCACTGCATTCTTTGCAAAGTACCCATTTTGTAATCGGGACGTGGCCATCCCAGATGGCTACAGGCCCCTCTGGGGGCTCCCACTACTACAGAGGTCTAGTGTACAGGCGCACAGTATCCAGGAACGCAATGTACAGACATACAAGGTTCCAGGCACACAATATCCAGGTGCACAGTGTACAGGCACACAATGTCCAGACACACAGGGCGGGATTCTCCACTCCCACGCCGAAGTGGCCGCGCCGTTGTGAACGCCGTCGAGGTTCACCACAGCGCGAAACGGCCCCGATCCCGACCGATTCAGGCCCTGACAATGGGCCAGGATCGGGCCCACGTCATCTACACGCGCCAGGCCTTGTCGCCCGCGTAAAGGCAGCGCCGCATAGATGACACGGCCGGCGCCGCATAACGGGCATCATCCGCGCATGCGCGGGTTGGCCAGCGCCAACCCATGCATGCGTGGTTGCCGTCCTCTCTAAGTCCGCCCCGCAAGAAGATGTCTGACGGATCTTGCGGGGCCACGGAAGGAAGGAGGTCCTCCTTCAGAGAAAACGGCCCGACGATTGGTGGGCACCGATCGCGGGCCACCCCACATTTCAGGTAAAGCCCGGTGCAGGATCCCCCCTCGCCCCCCCCCCCCCCTGCAGGCCGCCCCCCAGCGTTCACGCACCGTTCACAACGGCAGCGACCAGGCGTGGACGGCGCCGGGGGGAACTCGCCGTTTTGGCCTGGCCGCTTGGCCCATCCGGGCCTGAGAATAGCGGGGGTGCCGGAGAATCGCCATTTTGCGTGTCTCCGGCGATTCTCCGGCCTGCGGCCCGCGAAACTCGACCGGGCCGTTCCCGCCGCTTGGGAGAATCGCGAGAGGGCGTCAGACTGGCGTTGCGGGAAATTTTGGTGGCCCAGGCGATTCTCCCAACCGCCGCGGGAGTGGAGAATCGCGCCCACAGTGTCCAGACACACAGTATCCATGCACAGAGTATCCAGGTGCACAGTGTATAGGCACACAATGTACAGGCATACAATGTACAGATCACAGTGTCCAGACACACAGTATCCATGCGCCCAGTATCCAGGCACACAATGTACAGGCACACAATGTCCAGGCACACAATGTACAGGCACACAATGTACAGGCACACAATGTACAGGCACACAATGTCCAGGCACACAATGTACAGGCACACAATGTACAGGCACACAATGTACAGGCACACAATGTACAGGCATACAATGTCCAGGCACACAATGTCCAGGCACACAATGTACAGGCACACAATGTACGGGCACACAATGTACAGGCACACAATGTCCAGGCACACAATGTACAGGCACACAATGTCCAGGCACACAATGTACAGGCACACAATGTACAGGCACACAATGTACAGGCACACAATGTCCAGGCACACAATGTACAGGTACACAATGTCCAGGCACACAATGTCCGGGCACACAATGTCCAGGCACACAATGTACAGGCACACAATGCCCAGGCACACAATGCACAGGCACACAATGTACAGGCACACAATGTACAGGCATACAATGTCCAGGCACACAATGTCCAGGCACACAATGTACAGGCACACAATGTACAGGCACACAGTGTACAGGCACACAGTGTACAGGCACACAATGTCCAGGCACACAATGTACAGGCACACAATGTACAGGCACACAATGTACAGGCACACAATGTGCAGGCATACAATGTCCAGGCACACAATGTCCAGGCACACAATGTACAGGCATACAATGTACAGGCACACAATGTACAGGCACACAATGTCCAGGCACACAATGTACTGGCACACAATGTCCAGGCACACAATGTCCAGGCACACAATGTACAGGCACACAATGTACAGGCACACAGTGTACAGGCACACAGTGTCCAGGCACACAGTGTCCAGGCGCACAGGATCCTGTTGCACAGTGTATAGGCACTGAAGTTGTGAAAAGCCCCTAGTCGCTACATTCCGGTGCTTGTTCGGGTACACAGGGAGAGAATTCAGACTGTCCAATTCACCTAACACCACATCTTTGGGCTGTGGCAGGAAACCGGAGCACCTGGAGGAAACCCACGCAGACACAGGGAGAACGTGCAGACTCCACACAGACAGTGACCCAAGCTGGGAATCGAACCCTGGAGCTGTGAAGTGTTATGGGCCAGGGTTTAGAGAACCCCAAAGTGTATCATGGAGTTCACCTGACCCACAACTTTTAATAGATTGTGGTATGGGGAGCACACGGCCCACTCTACAGGTGTGGTACAGCAGAAATGTTTTAAGCAAAACAATGTTTATTCTATTAACTGAAGTTAACCTTTTAAAAACAAACAGTGAACATCTTAGCAACCATTAATTCAAATACAACCCCCAAAGAATACAACACGAAGTAATGCTTACGCTGTCCTTTTAACATCCAGAAGACTTACAAAAAAACATAACCTTTAACAGAAGCACATCAGGTTAAAGTAACTACTGAGAACATTTATAATTCTGAATTCACCAAATGATCAAGAGATAGTCTTTTCATGGCAGAGAGAACAGCAGTACACCTGCTTTGTCTGGCTTCAGCTCCAACATTGAAAACGAAACCAAAAAGACGCAGACACACCCAAGCTTTTCTCAAGTGAAACTATAAAAACAGAGTCAGAGCTCAGCTCCACCCACTCTCTGACATCACTGCAGTAACATGAGCAAAGTGACATTCTCATGACAGAAGCAACAGTGCTAACCACAGTGCTACCGTGCTCTTACGTTGAAGAGTGAAACCACATAAACATGATTGTTTTTGCTCAATAGGTACAAACATAGAAAAACAAACTCCTTGGAGTCCTTTCTATTTCTTATATGTATGCATTTATTAAAATTAAAAAGTTCTCTGATTTAAATAGTACTTAAGTCTTACCATTTTGTACTTTTTACTTCTTTGGTCCACAGTTTTGTTTAATATTAGGAGAGCTTCTGGAATCTGGATTCTCATATCAGACACACACACACACACACACTCACGCTCTCATCTCCCTCAGACACACACACACACTTAATAATAATCTTTATTTGTGTCACAAGTAGGCTTAAATTAAACGAAGTTACTGTGAAAATCCTCCAGTCGCCACACTCCGGCGCGTTTGGAGTTCTCCCTTTTGCGGGAACATGTGGCCTAACTCTGCTCCTATGTCTTATGGTCTTATAAGGGAAACCCCTCACTATAGCAGGGACACCGATGACTCGGGCAGCAATCCATTTGGCTACCATTAATTATGGCAGCAGGCACAAATGCAGGGTTGGCAGCAAGTTACATATGGCGCCAACCACCTTACCACTTGCATTGTCGCCTTGGTTCCGGGTTTGGTCACCCTGCATGCCACACATGTCTTAACTGACCAACCGCCGTGAGCTTGCATGAAGCCGGTCTCTTAATGTTCAAATGGAAATTGCACCCAGTGCCGGTGCCACCATTGTGATCAGCGCCCTCAGAAGAAAATACACTCATTGAGGAGGTTAACGCACAAGATAAGATTTCATGCTCCTGTGGGCAATATTTTAGCATGGTCTAACTAACAGGAAACAGGGAGCCGGGATAAATGGGTGATTTTCAGGTGGCAAATTCTAACTAGTGCAATGCCGTCGGGATCAGGACTGAGGCCTCAACTGTTTACCATCTACATTAATGACTTGTGTGAAGGCAGCAAGTGTATTGCAGCTAAATCGCTGGTGTTGCAATGATAAGTGGGAAAACAAGCAGCCAGGTGGAGACAAAGGTCGGACACGTCAGGGATTAGGTGGTATTGACACTGGACTAATAATCCAGATACCCTGGGTAATGCTCTGGGGACCTGGGTTCAAATCCCACCATGGCAGATGTGAAATTTAAAGTCAATTAAAAAAAAAAATGGAATTCAAAGTCTAATGATGACCGTAAAACCATTGTGGATTGTTGTAAAAATCCATCTGGTTCACTAATGCCTGTTTAGGGAAGGAAAGCTGCTGTCCTTACCCAGTCTAACCTACATGTGACTCTACACCGCCCTCTGAAATGGCCAAGAAAACCACTCATTAGGGATGGGCAAGCAATGCTGGCTCAGTCAGAGGTATCCACTTCCCATATGTGATGAATGTAAGAAAGTCATCATTTATATTTTATATTTTTTGCAGTGATGTTGGTAACAACCTGGGCTAAGATGCATAAAGACAGTATGACTGCTAGAGCAGCAATTAAGGTGTCTTATAATTGAGGTAATCAATGATTTGTAGATGAAGTATTCGGCTAATAAATCTTGAGAACTATTTACTTGTTTACAGATAGCTAGCTAATGGAATATTGTGTAGGTTTGAAGTACACCTTGGTTGTAGATAATTTATGAGGGGTATTGTGTTTGGTCCTGGCTAACAAGTTAAGGGACATCTTCCAAGAAGAGACAAAAGAATGCCTTATTCTTTGGGTACAAATGATGTAGTTACTAGGAGGAGCCAGGTCTGTCTGAAGAGTCATAGAATCATAGAAAAGTTATGTGCTCCAGTGGCGCAATCGGTTAGCACACTGTGCTTGTACAGAAATGTTACAGCCCAGAAGGAGGCCATTCAGCCCATCTTGTCCATGCCAGCTCAAGGACACCCTTTCTAAACTCGCCTTCCTGCACCCAGTCCATAGCCCTGTAGCTTAAAGCCCTTAAGGTGCAGATCCAGGAACTTTTAAAAAGATTTTAGGGTCTCTGCCCCCACCACCATCCTGGGCAGCGAATTCCAGACTCCCACCATGTAAAAATGTTCTTCCTCATGTCCTCGCTACACTATCTACCACTTACTTTGAATCTATATACCCTGGTTCTAGAATTCTCCACCAAGGGAAACAATGTTTTCCTGTCCACTCTATCTTTTCCCTCTGTAATTTTGTACACCTCAATTAAGTCACCCCACATGAATAAAATTCTGGCCCTGTCATGGAGAGACCTGCTACCGGAGAGTCAGTGACCCAGTCAAATGTCCATTGCCTTTCAGGGGAGCTGGAAAATCCCACGGAAAGAGTCTGCAAAGGGATATAGAAAGGTTCGGTGAGTGAGCAAAAATTTGACAGATGGGAGCATAATGTGTGAAAATGGTGGTTAACATTATTTAAATACAGAAAGGGACTTCGGAATGCTGAGGTCCATAGGAATATGGGTGTCCTCGTACATGACATGCAAAGTTAGATGTATTAAGTAATTAGGAAGGCAAATGGAATTTTAGTATTTATTAAATGGGAAAAGGAGTCCAAAAGAAGGGAAGCCTTGCTACTACTAGACAGGGCATTGGTGAGACCACACCGAGAGTACTATGTTCAATTGGGTCTCCTTATTTAAAGAGGGATATGGGCATATTTATAGGGATATGGAGGTAGTTCAGATAAGAGTCATTGGGTTGATTCCTGGGATGAAACGTTGAGCAGGTTGGATGCGCTGGTAGTAATCTTCCAAAAATCCTGAAATTCTGGAAAAGTCCCAGAGGACTGGAAAACTGCCATTGCAACACCTTTGTTCAAAAAAGGAGGGAGACAAAAAAACAAGTAATTGTAGGCCAATTAGCTTAACATCTGTCATTGGGGAAAAAATATTCAAGGCTGAATTAGAGAGATTTCTGATTGATAGAGGAATCCAGGGTTATGGGGGAAAGGTAGGAGGGCGGAGCTGAAGCCAAGGCCCAGGTGAGCTACGATTGTATTGAATTGCATAACAGGGCGGAGGGGGCCGATAGCCTCGTCCTACTCCGATTTCTTATATTACAAGCTGGACCTACGAGCATACGGACATTCAAAATCAGGCCCATTTAAGCCTGATTTATCATTTAAGAAGATGATGTCTGTTCTGGATTGTGACCTCAATTCCACATGCCCACCTACCCCCGACACCCTTTGACTCCCTTGTTATCTACCACTGCCTTAAAAACATTCAATGACCCTACCTCCACCACTCTCGGGGAAGACAGTCCCAAAGACTGACAAGGCCCTCACTTGTTCCCTTTAAGCTGCTGCAGAAATGCAGTTCTTGCACAGTAACCTCTCCCCCCCCCCCCCCCCCCCCCCCCCCACCCCCCACCAATGGATTTGGCCATTATATTAAAGTCAGGCTGACCCCTGAACTTTGCAGACTGAGGACCACAAAGGTATAATTTAGGCACCACCTGACTCCCATTGAGTTCAGGCCAAATTGGCAAATTGTTGTGATGTGAACGGTGATCAGACCACGTCGCACACATCCCTTTGGCAATGTCTGCTGTTTCTCAAAGTTTTTCTCAAATTATTCTAATATGGCCTTCTTGCATCAGGTCCAAAGGAAGTAACATTTAATTGGAAAATGATATTCGGATTCAAACGTATCGCACCCATGACGCTAAATAGATTAATTTCCTTTTGTACTAATTACAAAAATAAAGCATTCATCAAGGTTATGGAGTGACCTTAGGTGAATCGTGAGTGGCCCTGTGCTTCTGCTCATTACAATAGTTTAGAAAACATATTCAGCCTGTGATAAATTGATCCCACCTCCTTATTCTGACTGTCTGCTTGAGGGTATAAATAAGGAGAGGATCGTCGATTCCCAGTGCAGTTTGAAAGTTTTCCCGGATCCAGATTCACCGGTAGACCATCATGCAGTCTGCCTGCCTCTGCCGTTGGTCTCCTCTGCCTCGTCTCCCTCTCCGCAGCCTGTTACATCAACAATTGCCCCTTGGGTGGCAAAAGATCCATCATGATCAGGGAGACCAGACAGGTAAGGAGCAGCTTTCTTCGTCTTTCTATCCAGTTATTTAAACGCTCACGATTCCATTGAGTGACCTTGTTGATACTTGAGAAGTACAATTTATATCTGAAGATGGCAATGTGCATTTCATCTCTTTGTGACTGATTTATTTCATTCTATTGCTTCCATACAATAATTATTAATCAAAGTCCAGCAGCTGTCTCTAGGTTTGCCAGATCTGGTTGGACATTTCTCAAGAGGTGTTATCAAATGATCTTTGACCTCAGACTTCTCCCGACCAGTTAAACAGCCTGTTTTACCCCTCTCCCATATATTTTATAACAATAACAATCTTTATTGTCACAAGTAGGCTTACATTAACACTGCAATGAGGTTACTGTGAAAAGCCCCTAGTCACCACATTCCGGCGCCCGTACGGGTACACAGAGGGAGAATTCAGAATGCCCAAATTACCTAACGAATAGTCAGAAAGATTAAAAACAAAATTCTGGCAGCACTGCATGAGTAACTTTGAAATGAATCTTTAATGTCTGGGCCAGTGACCCTGTGTATGTTAGCAGTTTCCACAGATTAGTATTTAATTAACAATTATGAGGATGAGGCATTTTGTGGACATGCAAAGCAGTGCCCATTTGCTCTGAGTATTTCATAGCATCATTCAGCAAAAAAGGAGGCGAACTCTCTCAGACAGCTAACCAATCCTCCCACTCTCCTCTCCTTTCCCTAGAATCCTGCATTTTCAACCAATTCAATCTTGAAAGTTATTATTCAATTACACAGGGCAGCACTGTGGCGCAGTGGTTAGCACTGCTGCCTCACAGCGCCGAGGTCCTAGGTTCGATCCCCGGCTCTGGGTTACTGTCCGTGTGGAGTTTAGGGCAGCACGGTAGCACAAGTGGCTAGCACTGTGGCTTCACAGCGCCAGGGTCCCAGGTTCGATTCCCCGCTGGGTCACAGTCTGGGCGGAGTCTGCACGTTCTCCCCGTGTCTGCGTGGGTTTCCTCCGGGTGCTCCGGTTTCCTCCCACAGCCCAAATACGTGCAGGCCATTGCTCTTAGTGTCCAAAAAAGGTTAGGAGGGGTTATTGGGTTACCGGGATGAGGTGGGGTGAGGGCTTAAGTGGGACGGTGCAGACTCGATGGGCCGAATGGCCTCCTTCTGCACTGTATGTTCTATGTTCTATGAATCTGCTTTCAGACAGTGCATCCCAGATCATAATAACTCACTGTGTTATAAATACCTTCCTCTCAGATTCTTTTGGCAATTACCTTTTTGATAGTCACGGAGGAGTCCGGAAAGGAGGGTGAAACGAATGGTTTATTACCAAAAGTACAATATTTACAAGGAACAATCCCAGTCCTCACCCGCCACCTTGGATAATTCTCCATTGAATCCAGGGAGGTGTCCCGCCTCGCTGAAGTAGTCCTTGACCAACGGGCCCAGTCCCAGCGGTGTTCGGACTAGGGTTGGATTTTGGGGATCCCAGTCCTAGGGGGATGAGGGTGTGGGGGGGGGGGGGGGGGGGGGGGGGGGGGGGTCCTATGCTGCTTACCTGCATCCCTGACATCCCCTGGAGTCCCTGGACTCCCTTCTCTGCGCCATCCTGTGAAAGGGAGATCCCATTTTTTTAGATCCAGCGACAGCTCAGCCAGCAATTTCCGCCTGCTTGCCATGTTATTTACTCCACATACAAGGCAGTCCTGTAGCATCTTGGGTAGGGACGACCCATAGTCGCAAAACTCTGCCAATTTGCGCAGTTACACCAAAAGCACGGTAACAGACTCCCTTGGGGTTCCCTCGGCAGTATTAAATCAGTACCTCTGTATGATAAATGACAGCTTGGGATCATAGTGGTTTGCCACGAGCACTCACCTGCTCTTCGAACATCTTGGAGTCTGGGGTCGCGGAGTACATCAGGCTCTTTATGACACTGAAAGTGGGGCCTCCACAGGCAGTCAGAAGAATGATCATCTGCCGATCAGCCCAACAATAGCATTTGCCTTAAAAAAAATTAGCGCATATGGTCTATGTACTGAGTCCTGTCCTCTACATCCGCATCAAATGCATCAAGTCTGCCAAAGAGCGGCATTTTCAAAATAGGCAAACCTTATTCCTTCGTGAAGGGAGGTGACTGTGCTCCAAATGTTTAGCAGTGGCGACTGTAGTTCCCTGTATCCTCGTCGCCAATTTAGTAGTCACAGAGGAGTCCAGAAAGGAGGGTCAAACAAATTAAAATATTTATAAGTAACTACGAGTCTCAGTCAGGACCACTCTGTAACTCAGCTCCTACCTGGGCCTGCTTTTAACGTCCTGAGTTAACTATCACGTTGATGGGCCTCCGCCCCTCAGTGGGGGAGCCTGTACTCCACAATGCTCATGGGAGATTAATTGGGTCTTCCCCATGGCTCTCAAGGGCGTTATAGCAACCTTCAATCTGTGTTCTCTGCTTCTCAGTGTGGAAAGACCCATAGTATCAGTCAACGTGTCAGTGCAAGGACCTGAGTCAGTGCCAGTGCATTAGCCCACTCTTGAAATACGATATACTTAACTCAGCCGCGTATGCCCATGATCACTCATAAACAGAGGGGTGAGCGCTCAGTGCCAATGTCTCTCCTGTACAAAATGCATGTTGTATTCCAAAGTAATTCTCATCACCTCAAGGGCCATATTCAGAGTACAAAAATTTAGTGCAGCATAGGTAGTGCTCTAATATATTGGAAACCAAAGAATCTTCCCAGTGGGGGTGGGAGGTCTGAATTCTGTGACTCTCCCTTCCCACTTTCACACATTGTCGGTACCATTTTGTTTCTCCACCTTCAGTTTCTCCCCCTTACCAACATTCTCCTGAAGTCTGTGATTATTGCTAGCGTTTGGCTCCATGGGCACTGGTCGTGCTCTGACGCTCATTCAGGTCGGTTTCAATGCAGTGTTCGTTCAGCAGATCAAATAGTCCATTTCAACACTCTCTAAAACAGGTATGACACTGAATTAGACTTATGTTCCATTCAGTGTGAGGTTGCTTCTCCAGGGAGTCTCACTCCTATTCCTGTTGTTGGACTGAGCCTGGATTCTGGATTTGTGTAGCTTCACATCTGGTGCAGTTGTGGGGCAGACTCAAACCAGGCTGGTCATCTGTGCCGTTAGGATCATACACAACTCCAGGATCCTGGCAATTCAACCCTCAAAACATTGGCAGTTCAGCCTTATTTACTGACTATTTATTTGATTATAGTCAGCCTTGGAACAACAGTAGAGCTCATTTGTTTCAGCCAGAAGTTTGTTATTCTTTGGGGAATCATAGAATTTACAGTGCAGAAGGAGGCCATTCGGCCCATCGAGTCTGCACCGGCTCTTGGAAAGAGAACCCGACCCAAGGTTAACACCTCCACCCTATCCCCATAACCCAGTAACCCCATCCAACACTAAGGGCAATTTTGGACACTAAGCCCAATTTATCATGGCCAATTCACCTAAGCTGCACGTCTTTGGACTGTGGGAGGAAACCGGAGCACCCGGAGGAAACCCACGCACACGCGGGGAGGATGTGCAGACTCTGCACAGACAGTGACCCAAGCCAGAATCGAACCTGGGACCCTGGAGCTGTGAAGCAATTGTGCTATCCACAATGCTACCGTGCTAAGACATTATAGTGAGGCCCAAATGTCCTTTCAGGTGGATACAAAAGTTTCCTTGGGACTTTGTGAATAATAGCAGGGCAATTACCTTGACCATCATTTATCCCTCAACCAACTACATTAAACCACCTGTTTCAGTCACATGAAGGCCCATGACAGGAACTCATGAATCATGAGGGACCGCCGACAATGACAACATTAAAACAGATGATCTAATCATTTATCTCATTGCAATTTTGTGGGAGTTTACTGTGCGCAAATCTGCTGCTGTGATACCCTCCCCACCTTATGAGAGTGAGTACATTTCATTGAGCTGTGGCACACTGGAGGCTTTGAAAAGCAGCTTAGAAACGTGTGTTTGTTCTTTCTTAAAAACAGTGTTCACAACTTTCTTCAAACAGCAAAGTGTGAAATTCTCCTCTGGAGATTTTCCCCTGGAATTAAGGTTTTGAAAGCAATGACGTAGCCACTTTTCCATTCTTTCCCAGTGTATGCCATGTGGCCCTGGCAACAGAGGCCATTGTTTTGGAGCGAACATTTGCTGTGGGGATGATATTGGCTGCCACATTGGAACCTCCGAGGCACTGACCTGTCAGAAGGAAGACTACCTCCCCACCCCTTGTGAACCCACTGGCAGAGCCTGCGGTAGAAATGGTGGGAAATGTGCCTCACCCGGAATCTGCTGCAGTGAGCGTGAGTAACTGGCTTATCAATGCTATCTTATTCAAAAGTAGGGCCTTATTTCATACCAGTAAACATGACTGGTGTGTGTGTGTGTGTGTGTGTGTGTGATTGTTGGGGCAGCACAATGGCACAGTAGTTAGCACTGCTGCCTCACAGCGCCAGGGATCCGGGTTCAATTCCGGCCTTGGGTTACTGTCTGTGCGGAGTCTGCACGTTCTCCCCGTGTGTGCGTGGGTTTCCTCCGGGTGCTCCGGTATCCTCCCACAGTCCAAAGATGTGCAGGTTAGGTGGATTGGCCATGATCAATGCTCAGGATTATGGAAATAGGGCACAAAAGTGGTCCTGGGTAGGGTCTTCTTCCGGAGGGTCGGTGCAGATGCAATGGGCCAAATGGCCTCCCTCTACAACGTCGGAATTCTATGGAATCTATGGGAGGTCATTTGGGGGTGAGGGGGGTTGAGTGGAGTGGTCTATGGTAGGAGATTATATGAGATCCACCAGCTCAAGTGGCATTTTGCATTTATACATTTTCCATCAACTAAAATCAAAATTAATTTCCATTAATTTGACTTCAGTTAGAAAGATATTTTCTGCATGTTTCAGTTGATTGTACAGCTTTAAAACAAAGTGCAAACCCACCAAACCATCCGGCACGAACATCATTTCTAATCTACACTTTAAAAAAACAAGATTTCTGCTTTCTGTGAAGATTAAATTAAAGCTGAATTAATAAAATTCCCATGTGAGAAACCTGCCAAGAGTGCGTAAGTAGAATTTTGGGAGCTCACTACTTTACATCAAATTTTATTCCCAAAAGATGCTCCTGGCAGGCCAAGCTGAGCAGAGCTTCATGTTCCTGTTTAGATCTAGGGGACTTGATGGTGCTGAGAATGGGAAAACAAGACCTCCCCCTCCACCAAGCTCCAAAACTCAATCGGGCTGACAGGGCAAGGGGTGCATCTCTTGTGGCTCTAAACATCCCAGACTTTGTAGAGTTTCAAGCTAGCCATTAATCTTCATGGGCATGCGGGTGGCTCGCTGGCACAGTGGTTAGCACTACTGCCTCATAGTGCCAGGGACCCCGGCTCAACACCGGGTGATTGTGTGGAGTTTGCACTGGGTGCTCCAGTGTCCTCCCACAGTCCAAAGGTATGCAGGTTTGGTGGATTGGCCATGATAAAATTGCCGCTTATTGTGCAAAGATGTGCAGCTTAGGTGGGGTTACGGGCATAGAGCAAGGTGCTCTTTCAGAGGTTCGGTGCAGACTTGATGGGCTGAATAGCCTTCTACTGCTCTGTCGAGATTCTGTCCTATGGATTCTATGACATAATACAGTGCAGGATTCAGTACATATTTAGCATATAATTAGAAGTGTCACTGAGGGAACCACAAGGACGTCTAATGTGGAAATGCCACCTTAGACCAGCTTTAAAAATATTCATGGTTGGGAGACAGTGGCATCATTGGGAGATGATTGCGCAGCGCTAATGCCACCGAGTTACTAGTCCAGAATCTCAGGCTAATGCTCTAGGTACGCAGGTTCAAATCTTACCACTGCTGTTGGTGGAATTTAAATTCAATGAAGTTATAAAATCTGGAAATGAAAGCTAAACTCAGTGATGGCGAGCATGAAACTGTCGGCGGTTATCATAAAAACCCATCTGATTCTCTAATGCTGTTTCGGGAAGGAAATCTGCCACCCTTACCTGGTCTGGCCTACATGTGACTCCAGGTCCACAGCAATGTGGTTGACCCTTAACTGCCCCCTGAAATGGTCCAGTCGTCAATTCAAGTTGTAATTATGCAGCTCCAGGAAGACTGCAGCTGTTCACCGCCAACTTCTCAAGGGCAATTAGGATGGGCAGCAAATTCTGGCTTAGCCAACTACACCCATATTCCGCAAAATAATTTTAAAAACATAGTTGGGCAGTCAAGATCTCAAATTAGCAACTGTGCCTGAGAACATACAGTGCAGAAGGAGGCCATTCGGCCCACCGAGTCTGCCCTATCCCTATCCCCATAACCCAATAACCCCATCTAACCTTTTTTGGTCACTAAGGGGCAATTTAGCATGGCCAATCCACCTAACCTGCACGTCTTTGGACTGTGGGAGGAAACCGGAGCACCCGGAGGGAACCCACGCAGACACGGGGAGAACGTGCAGACTCCGCACAGACAGTGACCCAGCAGGGAATTGAACCTGGCACCCTGGTGCTGTGAAGCCACAGTGCTAATCACTTGTGCTACCGTGCTGCCCGAAGATAGAAACGAGATCACATGTCTCATTAGCTAGACTTTCGCAACTGCCTGGAGCACAGAAGGACTTTGAGATCATTTCGCAGAACTTCCATGTCCAAAGTAGCTACAGTGAATAATTTATCTAGGCATGACTCCTATTGACAATTTCCTTGGTGTTCGTTGCCCATTGGTATTACTAATATTCTCTTTTTTAAATTTAGAGTGCCCAATTCATTTTTTCCAATTAAGGGGTAATTTAGCATAGCCAATCCACCTACTCTGCACATTTTTAGGTTGTGGGGGTGAAACCCACGCAAACACGGGGAGAATGTGCAAACTCCACACGGACAGTGACCCAGAGCCGGGATCAAACCTGGGACCTCGGTGCCGTAAGGCAGCAGGGCTAACCCACTGTGCCACTGTGCTGCCCTGTTGGCAGGGTGAAGGAAACTGTACAATCAACCCACGCTTCCCATGAATGCTTGGCACTGGCACTGAATGTCCAGCATTCTGCACTTCAGAAACAAGCACAGAATTTAACGTTAGAATTGGAATAGTTTTAATGATATTTCTTTTCCCCCAAATTTGCATTAAGCTATTTATATATATTTTTTCTTACTTGTGCTCATTTGGAGCAGGATTATTCTAAGTGCCTTGCACACCTCTATAAATATGTCCATTATCGATATTGGAGATGGTACATATAATGGCATTGAACGTGCATGTAGACAATAGTTCATAGTTGTTGTGTTCCCCTGTTGCAGAGAGCTGTGCTATGGACCCCTCATGTGACATCAGGACCATCAACTCTTCAGATTAATGTGTGCACTCAGAGAAGCCAGGTTACCAAGGCAAGACCCGAAAAGCTGAATTGTTACCTGACGACCAATGCCCATACACATTGAATACAGCATATTTTAATGCTAAATTGTTACAAGTGATAACTTGTCAAGATTTTCAGACATATATAGAATGTGAAATATTGCCAAAAGTTGGAATAACAATTAACAATAAAATAAAGCACCAACCACCCATTTACCGATCTTGTTGAGTATCTGTCATATCCAAACAACGACATTTGAGAGCTGGTGTTGATATGTAGCAAAATAAAGTCCTTTATTTCACAAGATGCGAACTAAGATGTCAGAAAGAGAATGCGGTTTGTAGAGTTTGAATTTGTACCACACAACTGCCCCACGGTATCTGTTGATAGTCCTCAAGCCATTGGAGCAGGAACCTTCGAATATTTGACACAGACTTGTTGCAGATTTTAAAATCATATTTTGGGGAAAAATGTTTTCACTCATTCAAGCTTCATGGGTTACAATTTACATCAGGGACAATCAGAAAAGAAGGTGGACTTCATTTCTTCTTTTGAATCTGTTGCACCAACATATCAGTCTGATGTTAAGAAGTAGACAGGGAGGCAAATGGGGAGAAAAAACAAAGTTAAGATCATTTCACATTTATGCAGATCTAAAGATATCCTTTACTTATTTCCAATATAAAGATAATTAATAATCTTCATAGTGTTCCTACTAATTACACCTGCGGAAAGTGCACCCAACTCCAGCTCCTCGGAGACCGCGTTAGGGAACTTGATGAACTTTGGATCATCCAGGAGGCAGAGGGGATGATAGAGAGGAGTTAAAGGGAGGTAGCTACACCCAAGGCACAGGACAAGAGTAGCTGGGTTACAGTCAGGGGAAGGAAAGGGAGCGGGCAGACAGTGCTGGGATCCTCCGTGGCCGTTTCCCTTCAAAACAAGTATACCGCTTTGGATGCTGTTGCAGGGGGGGACCTATCAGGGGAAGGCCCTAGCGGCCATGTCTCTGGCACTGAGCCTGGCTCTGTGGCTCAGAAGGGAAGGGGGGAGAATAGAAAAGCGATAGTGATAGGAGACTCAATGGTTAGGGAAACGAACGAGACTCCCAGAAGGTATGTTGCCTCCCGGGTGCCAAGGTCAGGGATGTCTCGGATCGAGTCTACAGGAATCTTAAGGGGGAGTAACCAGAGGTCGTGGTGCACATTGGCACCAATGACATAGCTAAGAAAAGGATGAGGATTTAAAAAGCTATTTTAGGAAGTTAGGTTGGAAGCTAAAGAGCAGGACGAGCAGAGTAGTAATCTCAGGATTGCTACCGGTGCCACGTGCAAGTGAGACAAGGAACAGAGAGCGAGTGCAGCTGAACACGTGGCTACAGGGCTGGTGCAGGACGGAAGGCTTCAGGTGTGTAGATCATTGGGATACCTTTTGGGAAGGGTGGGATTTGTACAGGAAGGATGGGTTGCACCTGAACTGGAGGGGCACCAATATCCTGGGCAGAAGGTTTGCTAGAGCTCTTCGGGAAGGCTTAAACTAGTTTGGCAGGGGGGTGGGAACCAGAGATATGGATCAGAGGATAGGGTATCTGTTGAACGGGCAGAAATAGTATGCAGCGAGTCTGTGAGGAAGGATAGGCGGTTGATAAGGCAAAGTTGTTCTCCGTGGGATGGGTTAAAGTGTGTCTGCTTCAATGCAAGGAGTGTCAGGAATAAGGGAGATGAAATTAAGAGCATGGATCAGTACTTGGAACTATGATGTTGTGGCCATTACGGAGACATGGATTTCACAGAGGAAGGAATGGTTGTTAAATTTTCCGAGGTTTAGATGTTTTAAGAAGAATAGGGAGGGAGCTAAAAGAGGAGGGGGCGTGGCACTGTTAATAAGAGAGTGCAGAAAAGGAGGTAGTTGAGGAGGGTTTGTCTACTGAGTCAGTAAAGACATCAAAGTTTTAGTGCAGAAGGAGGCCATTCGGCCCATCGAGTCTGCACCGGCTCTTGGAAAGAGCACCCTATCAAAGCCGACACCTCCACCCTATCCCCATAACCCAGTAACCCCACCCAATACTAAGGGAATTTTGGACACTAAGGCCAATTTAGCATGGCCAATCCACCTAACCTGCACATCTTTGGACTGTGGGAGGAAACCGGAGCACCCGGAGGAAACCCACACACGGGGAGAACGTGCAGACTTCGCACAGCCAGTGACCCAAGCCGGGAATCGAACCTGGGACCCTGGAGCTGTGAAGCAATTGTGCTAACCACTATGCTGGGTGGAAGTCTGAAACAAGAAAGGAGCAGTCACTTTATTGGGAGTTTTCTATAGATCCCACAATAGCAGCAGAGAGATGGAGTATAGATTGGGCGGCAGATCTTGGAAAGTGCAAGATAACAGAGTTGTTGTCATGGGTGATTTCAACTTCCCTGATATTGACTGGAACCTCCTCAGTGCAAATGGTTTGGATGGAGCAGATTTTGTCCGGTGTGCCAAGGAAGGATTCCTGACTCAATATGTAGATAGGCCGACTACGGGGGGGAGGCCATATTGGATTTGGTGCTTGACAATGAACCAGGCTAGGTGTCAGATGTCTCAGTGGGAAGGTATTTAATTGGGGGAGGGGATATTACTGCTATTAGACAGGAGCTGAGGAGCATAAATTGGGAACAGATGTTCTCAGGGAAATGCACAACAGTAATGTGGGGGTTGTTTAAAGAGCACTTGCTCGAGTGCTGGATAGTTTTGTCCCATTGAGACAAGGAAGGAATGGTAAGGTGAAGGAGCCTTGGATGACAAGAGAAGTGGAGCATCTAGTCAAGAGGAAGAAGGAAGCTTACGTAAGGTTGAGGAAGCAAGGATGTGGCAAGGCTCTAGAGGGTTACAAGGTAACCAGGAAGGAACTCAAAAATGGACTTAGGAGAGACAGAAGGCTTGGGGAAAACACCAAGGCGTTCTACGCTTATGTGAGAAATAAGAGGATGATCAGAGTGAGAGTAGGGCCGATCAGGGATAGTGGAGGGAACTTGTGCCTAGACTCTGAGGAGGTAGAGGAGGCCGTAAATGAATATTTTGCTTCAGTATTCACCAGAGAGAAGGTCCTTGTTGCTCGTGAGAACAGTGTGAACCAGGTTAATAGGCTCAAACAGGTTGATATTAAGGAGGAGTATGTGTGAAAATTTTGAAAAGCATCAGGATAGATAAGTCCCCTGGGCCTGACGGGATATACCCAAGGTTACTACGGGAAGCGAGGGAAGAGATTGCTGAGCCGTTGGTGATGATCTTTGCATCCTCACTCTCCACTGGAGCAGTACTGGATGATTGGAGGGAGGCAAATGTTCTTCCCCTGTTCATGAAAGGGAATAGGGAAAGCCCTGGGAATTACAGAAGTCAGTCTTACATCTGTGGTGAGCAAAATACTGGAAAGTATTCTGAGAGATAGGATTTATGATTTTTTTGGAAAAACATAGTTTGATTAAAGATAGTCAGCATAGCTTTATGAGGGGCGGGTCATGCCTCGTAAGCCTTATTGAATTCTTTGAGGATGTGACGAGACACATTGATGAAGGTCGGGCAGTGGATGTGGTGTATATGGATTTCAGTAAGGCATTTGGTAAGGTTCTCCATGGTAGGCTCATTCAGAAAATTAGGGGGCATGGGATACAGGGAAATTTGGCTGCCTGGATACAGAATTGGCTAGTAGTGAATGGAAACGAAACAGAAAATGCTGGAAAATCTCAGCAGGTTTGGCAGCATCTGTAGGGAGAGATAAGAGCCAACGTTTTGAGTCCAATGACTCTTTGTCGAAGCTAACAGACAGAGAAAATGGGAAATATTTATACTGTGGAGTGAGAATGAAAGATGAGTCATAGCCACAGAAACCCAGGAAAACCGGGTGCGAATGGCCACAGAAACCAAGGGGAAAGAGTGCTAATGGCAGTATCCAGAGAGAACAAAAGATGTGAAAGGTCAAACAGCAGAGAAACTGACATCAGAGGATGAACTGTGATAGATGTAGATGTGGGGGAAGGGAAGGGGTAAGCAAAGAGGAGAAACGGTAAGGAAAGGTTGATAAGACAGGGGGGAGGGGGTGTGTTTGATATATATTAAGAAAGAGAGAAATGGTAAAAGACAGTTGAAACGAAATGGGATGAAAATAAATGGGTCAAGGTGGGGCAGAGCTAATCATCTGAAGATGTTGAATTTGATGTTCAGGCTGGAAGGCTGTAGCGTGCCTAACCGGAAGATGAGATGTTGTTCCTCCAGTTTGCGTTGAGCTTCACTGGAACATTGCAGCAAGCCAAGGACAGACATGTGGGCATGGGAGCAGGGTCTTGTGTTAAAATGGCAAGCAACGGGAAGGTCAGGGACTTGAATGCGCACAGACCGAAGGTACTCAGCAAAGCGATCACCCAGTCTGCATTTGGTCTTTCCGATATAGAGCAGCGAATGCAGTAGACCAAATTGGAAGAGATGCAAGTGAAACGCTGCTTAACCTGGAATGAGTGTTTTGGGCCTGGGAAGTTAAGCATGGAAGAAGTAAAAGGGCAGGTGTTACACCTTCTGCGATTGCATGGGAAGATGCCTTGGGTGATGGGAGAGGTACTGGGTATGGTGGACGAATGGACTAGATTATCTCAGAGCGAATGGTCTCTGCGGAATGCTGACCGAGGGAGTGAAGGGAAGATGTGTTTGGTGGTGGCATCACGCTGGAGTTGGCGAAAATGGTGGAGGATTATGCTTTGCATACGGAAGCTGGGTGGGATGAAATGGGAGAATGAGGGGCACTCTATCCTTGTTCTTGGAGGGAGGGGCGGGAGCGAGGGCAGTGGTGCGGGAGATGGACCACACACTGTTGAGAGCCCTGTCAACAACTGTAGGTGGGAAATCACGGTTGAGAAAGAAGGAACACATTTTCGAAGCACCATTTTGGAAAGTGGCATCATCGGAACAAATGCGATGGAGGTGAAGGGGTTGAGAGAAAGAGGTGGAGTCCTTACAGGGTGTAGGGTGCAAAGAACTGTAGTCCAGATAGCTGTGGGAGTCAGTGGGCTGTAGTGGATATGGAGTCAGAAAGATCAAGGAAGGGAAGGGAAGTGTCTGAGATGGACCAGGTGAAAGTGATGGAGGGGTGGAAGCTGGAAGTGAAGCGAAGTGCATTCCGGGAGCAGCCTGGGAAGGTAGGTGATATAAAATCTTACCCCAGGTTCCAGCGGCCTTCATTTTCGGGAGCGGGAGAGAGAGAGAGAGACAGAGCCAGGCAGCAGCTTGGGGACAGATAAATGATAGATATTCTGCTATTCTGAGTGATCCGACTGGGGGGGGGGGGCTGAAAAGTGACGTCACAGGAAAGCTGTGACCTGATTGGCTGGTAGGGAATCTGCACTAAATTTAAAAATTAAACATTATTAAACTATTTAAACATAATTAATTAATTACTTAATCAAAATTTGGAGAGGTATCTAAGCCAGAGACCGGAGAGTACTGTATTTAGCATTTACATTTATAACAGAAATCTAGTGCTGGGAAACATAGTTAACAGCAACTTAAAAAAAAAAATTTTTTTTAAAATTTAATCTACTAATTAATTAATGCAATGTCAATTAGAGGGGTGCAGTGCTCTGACTGTGAGTTGTGACCGGTCCGGGAGGCTTCCAGCATCCCTGATGGCTTCATCTGCAGAAAGTGCACCCAACTGGGGCTCCTCACAGACCGCATGCTTGGGTTGGAGTAGCAGTTGGATGCACTTCAGAGCATGCAGGTGGCAGAAAGCGTCATAGATCGCAGTTATATAAATGTGGTCACACCCAAGGTGCAGGCAGAGAGATGGGTGACCACCAGAAGGGGCAGGCAGTCAGTGCAGGAATCCCCTGTGGTTGTCCCCCTCTCGAACAAGTATACTCCTTTGGATACTGTCGGGGGGAATAGTCTATCGCCACACTACCAGAAGGATGTAAAGGCTTTAGAGAGAGTGCAGAGGAGATTTATCAGGATGCTGCCTGGTATAGAGAACATTAGCTATGAGGAGAGGTTGAATAAACTTGGTTTGTTCTCACTGGAACGAAGGAGGTGAGGGGGGAACTGATAGAGGTCTACAAAATTATATGGGGCACAGACATAGTGGATAGTCAGTGACTTTTTCCCAGGGTAGAGGCGTCAATTACTAGGGGGCATAGGTTTAAGGTGCGAGGGGCAAGGTTTAGAGGCGATGTACAAGATAAATTTGTTACACAGAGGGTAGTGGGTGCCTGGAACCCGCTGCCGGAGGAGGTGGTAGAAGTAGGGACGATAGTGACGTTTCAGGGGCATCTTGACAAATACATGAATAGGATGGGAATAGAGGAATACGGACCCCGGAAGTGTAGAAGATTTTAGTTTAGACGGGCAGCTCGGTCGGCGCGGGCTTGGAGGGCTGAAGGGCCTGTTCCTGTGCTGTACTTTTCTTTGTTCTTTGGTCTTTGATGAATTTTTCCAAGTCCGGATGAGAGCATGAAGCGGCACCAAATGTATCGGTAAAGGAGTTGTGGGAGGAGACCCAGGTAGGCCTGGAATAAGGAATGTTCCACATACCCAATACAAAGGCAAGCGTAGCTAGGACCCACGCGGGTACCCATTAGCTACACCTTTGATTTGGAGAAAATGGGATGAGTTAAAGGAGAAGTTGTTGAGAGATAGAACGAGTTCAGCCAGGCGGAGGAGAGTGGTGGTGGATGGGAATTGTCCGGGCCTCTTTTTGAGAAAGAAGCGAAGAGCTCTCAGGCCATCCTGGCGTGGGATGGAGGTGTACGGAGATTGCACATCCATGGTGAATAGAATGCTGTTAGGGCCCGCAAACTGGAAGCTGGAAGTGGATGGAAAGTGTTCTGCCTGGAGGTCGGTGACCAGTGGTGTCCCACAAGGACCTGTTCTGGGACCTCTGCTCTTTGTGTTTTTAATAAATGACTTGGATGAGGAAGTGGAAGGGTGGGTTAATAAGTTTGCCGATGACATGAAGGTTGGTGGCGTTGTAGATAGTATCGGGGGCTGTTGCAAGTTACAACAGGACATTGACAGGATGCAGAGCTGGGCTGAGAAGTGGCAGATGGAGTTCAATCTTGATAAATGTGAAGTGATCCATTTTGGAAGGTTGTATTTGAACGCTAAATACAGGGTTAAAGGCAGGATTCTTGGAAGTGTGAAGGAACAGAGGGATCTTGGGGTCCACGTACATAGATCCCTCAAAGTTGCCACCCAGGTTGATAGGGTTGTTAAGAAGGCGTATGGTGTGTTGGCTTTCATTAACAGGGGGATTGAGTTTAAGAGCCGCAAGGTTTTGCTACAGCTTTATAAAACCCTGGTTAGACCACACTTCGAATATTGTGTCCAGTTCTGGTCGCTTCATTATAGGAAGGATGTGGATGCTTTGGAGAGGGTGCGGAGGAGATTTACCAGGATGCTGCCTGGACTGGAGGGCATGCCTTATGAAGAAAGGTTGGGGGAGCTAGGGCTTTTCTCACTGGAGCGAAGAAGGCAGAGAGGTGACTTGATAGAGGTGTACAAGGTGATGAGAGACATGGAAAGAGTGGCTTGCCAGAGACTTTTCCCCAGGACAGAAGTGGCTGTCACAGGGGGACATAATTTTCAGGTGATTGGAGGAAGTTATAGGGGAGATGTCAGAGGTAGGTTCTTTACACAGAGAGTGGTGGGTGCGTGGAATGCACTGTCAGCAGAAGTGGGGCTGTCAGAGTCATGAGGGACATTTAAGCGACTCTTGGACAGGCACGTGGACAGCAGTAAAATTGAAGGGTTACAGGTTACGTTGATCTTAGATTACAATAAATGGTCGGCACAACATCGTGGACTGTACTGTACTGTACACACCACAGGGCCTGTACTGTGTTATGTTGTTCTATGTTCTAAGATACTTCCAACCCATGCATGCCCACAGTTCTATATGATATCTATTCTTGTTTCAGGTATAACCTTCAGGACTAGAATCATATGAACATCAGCAACACGGGGGCGGCACGGTGGGGCACAATGGTTAGCACTACTGCCTCACAGCTGCAGGGTCTCGGGTGACTGTCTGTGTGGAGTTTGCACTTTCTACCCGTGTCTGCGTGGGTTTCCTCCGGGTGCTCCGGTTTCCTCCCACAGTCCAAAGGTGTGCAGGTTAGGTGGATTGGCCATGCTAAATTTCCCCTTATTGTACAAAGGTTAGTTGGGGTGACTGGGTTAGAGGGATAGGGTGGAGGCTTGGGCTTAAGTAGGGTACTCTTTTCAAGGGCCGATGCAGACGCGATGGGCCGAATGGCCTCCTTCTGCACTATAAATTCTATTATTCTATGAACACACATAGAAACATAAGGCCGTTCAGCCCTTCGAGCCTGCTCTGCCATTCATTGCGATCATGGCTGATCATCAAACTCAGTAACCTGTTCTCGCTTTCCTGCCATATCCTTTGATCCCTTTAGCCCCAAGTGCTATGTCTAATTCCTTCTTGAAAACATACAATGTTTTGACCTCAACTGCTTTCTGTGGTAGCAAATTCCACAGGCTCACCACTCTCTGGGTAAAGAAATGTCTCCCCATCTCAGTCCTAAATGGTCTACCCAGTATCCTTCGACTGTGCCCCCTGGTTCTGGAAATACCCACCATCGGGAACACCCTTCCTGCACCTACCCTATCCAGTCCTGTTAGAATTTTATAGGCTTCTTTGAGATCCCCCCTCATTCTTCTAAACTCCAGCGAATAGAATCCTAACCAGCGCAGTCTCTACTCATATATCAGCCCTGCCATCCCAGGAATCATTCTGGAAAACCTTCACTGCACTCTCTCTAGAGGAAGAACATCCTTCCTCAGGTAGGGAGGCCAAAACTGCAGACAATATTCCAGGTGTGGCCCCACCAAAGCCATGTATAATTGCAGCAAGACATCCCTGCCCCTGGATTCAAATCCTCTCACTATAAAGACCAACATGCCATTTCCCTTAACTAAAAACAGAAAATGCTGGACAAGCTCAGCAGTGTGACAGCATCTGTGGGAAGAGACTGGAGCTAACATTTGAGTTTGGATGACTCTTTGACTAAGATTCTGCCACTCATTTCCAAGTGCACTGCTATAAAATCTTTGATAATGGACTCTCAAATCTTTCCCACTACTGACATCGGGCTGACTGGTTGCGAATTCCCATTTATCTTTCTACTTCCCATTTTAAATAGTGGACTACATTAGCTGCCATCCAATGTGTAGGTACTGTTGCAGAGTCTGTAGCGTCTTGGAAGATGACCACCAATACATCCATTATTTCTAGGGTCACCTCCTTAAGTACCCCGGGATGTATATTATCAGGCCCTGGGGATTTATCAGCCTTCAATCCCATCAATTTCCCCCACACAATTTCCCTCTTAATACTGATTTCCTTCAGTTCTTCCCTTTGACTAAACCCCGCATTCCCCAACATTTCTGGTATCTTATTTGTGTCCTCCATTGTGAAGCCAGAACCAAAGTATGTGTTTAGTCGCTCAACCATTTCTTCAAAGAACAAAGAAATGTACAGCACAGGCTTCATTCTCCATTATAAATTCCACTGTTGTTGACCTTAAGGGACTTACATTTGTCTTCACCAATCCTGTTCTCTTCACATACCTATGGAAATTTTAACAGTCAGTGTTTATGTTCCCTGCAAGCTTACTCTCATCCTCTATGTCCCCTTCTTGATTAATTCCTTTGCCCTTCTTTGGCTGACTACATGTTTTCACAGAATGACAAGGCACAAAAGGAGGTGATACAGCTATGCTGGTTCCATGAAAGAGCCGCCAATTATTCTCATCCCATCTCTTTCTGTATTTAGCCTCTTTTTTTCCCCTTTTCAAGTACTTATCAACTCCATTTTAAAGGTTATTATTGTATCTGTTTCCACCACCCTTTCAGACAGTGCACATCACAGAATAACTTCAGATGAGGTTAGGTGGATTGGCCATGCTAAAATTGCCCATAGTGTCCAAAGATGTGTAGGTTAAGTGGGGTTACCGGGATAGGGTGGGGGTTTGAGCCTTGGTAAGGTGCTTTTCACAGGCTCAGTGCAGACTCAAAGGACCAAATGGCTTCCTTTTGCACTGTAGGAATTCGATGGATAACAACTTGCAGCTTTTCCTGAGAACAAAGAACAAGAATATTACAGCACAGGAACAGGCCCATCGGGCCACCAAGCCTGCAGGGATCCAGATTCCTATTTAGACCTACTACTTATTGCCCAAACGGTCTGTATCCCTCCATTCCCTGCCTGTTCATGTGTCTAGCAAGATATATCTTAAACATTGTTGCTATCGTGCCTGCCTTCACCACCTCCACTGGCAACGCGTTCCAGGTTCCCGCCACCCTCTGCGTAAAAAACCTCCCCCACACATCTGCCCTAAACTTTCTCTCACCTTGAACCTGTGCTCCCTTTAATTGAGTCTTCCACCTTGGAAATAGCTCCTGACTATCCACCCTGTCTACACCTCTGGTAAATTTAAATACCTCAATCAGGACTCCCCTCAGCCTACGTCTTTCCAACGAAAACAGTACGAGTTTATTCAACCTCTCCTCATAGCTAACACCCTCCAGACCAGGCAACATCCTGCTAAACTTTCTTTGCACTCTCTCCAAAGCATCCACGTCCTTCTGGCAGTGTGGCCACCAAACTGCACTCAATATTCCAAATGTGGCCTAACTAAAGTTTTACATATCTGCAACATGACCTGCCAACACTCAATGTCCCAGCCAATGAAGGCAAGCATGCCGTTTGCCTTCTTGATCACCCTGTCCACCTGCATTGCCACCTTCATGGAACTATGGACCTGAACACCCAGATCCCTCTGTATGTCAATGCTCCTAAAGGTTCTACCATTTACTGTACAATTGACACCTGAATTTGATCTTCCAAAATGCATCACTTTGCATTTGGCTGGATTGAACTTCATCTGCCATTTCTCTGTCCATCTCTCCAATCTATATTCTGCCGTATTCTCCAACAGTCCCCTTCATTATCTGCAATTCCACCTAGTGTCATCTGCACTAATCAGACCATTTTCCTCCAGATCATTTATATATATTACAAGCAACATTGATCCCTGTGGAACACCTCTAGTTACAGATCTCCATTCTGAAAAACTCCCTTCCACTGTTACTCTCTATCTCCAGTTGCCAAGCCAGTTCTTTATCCATCTAGCTAGCACACCCTGAATCCCAAACGACTTTACCTTTTGTACCAGTCTGCCATGAATGACCTTGTCAAATGCCTTACTGAAGTCCATGTAGACGACATCCACAGCTTTTCCCTCATCAATTGATTTTGTAACCTCCTCAAAAAAACTCTATCAAGTTGGGAAGACATGACCTTCCCCGCACAAAACTATGTTGCCTATCACACTAACAATTCCATTTGCTTCCAAATGTGAGTAAATTCTGTTCCTGAGTATCTTTTCCAAAAGCTTCCCCACCACTGATGTCAGGCTCACCGGCCTATAATTACTTGGATTATCTCTGCTTCCCTTCTTAATCAAAGGGACAACACTGGCTATTCTCCAGTCCTCTGGAACCTCACCTATGGTCAAAGATGATGCAAAGATATTTGTTAAGACCCCAGATATTTCCTCTCTTGCCTCTCCCAGCAACTTGGGATATATCCGATCCAGTCCTGGGGACTTGTCTACCTTAATGCATTTTAAGATACCCAACAATTCCTCCCTCATTATGCTGACATGTTCCAGAGTTCACACATCGATCCCTAACCTCAACGTCCGTTATGTCCCTCTCCATGGTGAATACTGATGCAAAGTACTGATTAGGAATTTCAACTACTTCCTCTGACTGCATGCATAAATTCCCTTTTTTGTCCTTGAATGGACCTCTTCTTTCCCTAGCTACCCCCTTGCTCCTTACAAAAGTATAGAAGGCCTTGGAATTTTCCTTGACCCTGCTTGCCAATGACATTTCATGGCCTCTTTTAGCCCTCCTAACTCTCCATTTGCATTTGTTCCTACTTTCCCAACATTCTTCAAAAACTCCTTCTGTTTTTAGTTGCCTAGACCTTCCTTCTTTCTTTTTGATTAGTCTCACAATTTCCCCTGTCACCCATGGTTCCCTAATCCTGCCATTTCTGTCCTTCATTTTCACAGGGAGATCCTGTCCTGCACTCTAATCTACTGGTCTTTAAAAAACTCCCACATATCAAGTGTGGATTTAATGGAGGGAGATTCCGCTATTTGGGAATCCAGGTGGCACAGGAATGGGAGCTGTTACATAAACTAAATTTGACCCGGCTAGTGGAACAAATGGAGGAGGACTTTCGAAGGTGGGACATGCTCCCGCTGTCACTGGCAGGGAGGGTACAGACCGTGAAAATGACGGTCCTCCAGGAGATTTCTGTTTGTTTTCCAGTGCCTCCCCATCTTTATCCCAAAGGCCTTTTTTAAAACGGGTAAATAAGGAGTTTATGGTTTTGTGTGGGTGGGTAAAACCCCGCGAGTGAAGTAAGTGCTGCTGGAGCGTAGACGGGGGGAGGGTGGGTTGGCGCTGCCGAACTTTAGCAACTATTACTGGGCAGCAAACATAGCCATGATTAGGGAGTGGGTAGTGGGTGGGTGGTGGGGGAGGGGGGGTGTCGGTGTGGGAGCGAGTGGAGGCAATATCGTGTAAGGACACAAGTCTGGGGGCATTGATAACGGCACCTCTGCCATTCTCGCCGGCCCGATACTCCACAAGCCTGGTGGTAGTGGTGGCCCTGAGAGTCTGGGGGCAGTGGAAGAAATATAGGAGAGCATCGGTCTGGGCTCCAATTTGTAACAATCACCAGTTTGTTCTGGGGAGGCTGGATGGGGGTTTTCGGAGATGGCAGAGAGCAATGATTGAGAGGCTGGGGGATCTATTTATTGATGGGAGCTTTCCTGTTTGGAGGATTTAGAGGAGAAATTTGATTTGTCGGGAGGGAATGGGTTTCGATATCTGCAGGTAAGAGATTTTGTGCGAAGGCCGGTTTCAACCTTCCCGCTCCTACCGCCGCGGGGGGATACAGGGCAGGGTAGTTTCTAGAACGGGGGTGGGAGAGGGGAAGGTCTCTGATATCTATAAAGAACTCATGGAATCGGAGGTAACTCAGATAGAGGAGCTAAAGTGTAAATGGGGAGGAGCTGGTGGGAGAGGGGGGGAGATAGAGGTGGGCTTGTGGGCAGATGCTTTGAGCAGAGTCAACACATCCTCATCATGTGCCAGGCTCAGCCTGATACAATTTGGGATAGAGGACAAGTGTGTGAGGTGTGCGGGAGGGCCAGAAAACCATGTCCATATGTTCTGGACATGTCCAAAGCTTAGAGGATTCTAGCAGGGATTTGCGAGATCATGTCCATGGTGCTAAAAACAAGGGTGGTGCCGAGTCCGGAGGTGGCGGTTTTTGGAGTGTCGGCAGCTCCTGGAGTCCAGGGGGCGCGAGAGGCTTACATCTTGGCCTTTGTCTCCTTGGCAGTCCGGAGGCGGATATTGCTAGTGTGGAGGGACTCGAAGCTCCCAAAATCAGAGATCTGGGTTAGCGACCTGGCTAACATGGGGGAGTTAGGCTATTTTCTGTTTAGGGTAGGTGGGATTTCTTAGGGATGGAGATGCTTTATGCACTATGTTTTTAACTGTATTTGTACTGTTTACTGTTATTATTATAAAATTATAAATACCTTAATAAAATGTTTTACAAAACAACGTGTGGACTTATCCTCAAACAGCCGCTCCCAATTCACATTATTCAGCTCTTGCAGAATTCTGCTGTCGTTAGCTTTCCCCCAATTTAGCACCCTCACTCGAGGGCCACTCTTGTCCTTATCTTCTATGATTCTTTTGCCAATTACCTTAAACCTGCTCTCGGATTGGATTGGATTTGATTATTGTCACCTGTACCGAGGTACAGTGAAAAGTATTTTTCTGCGAGCAGCTCAACAGATCATTAAGTACATGGGAAGAAAAGGAAATTAAAGAAAATACATAATAGGGCAACACAACAGAAACAATGTAACAACATAAGCACTGGCATCGGATGAAGCATACAGGGTGTAGTGTTAATGAGGTCAGTCCATAAGAGGGTCATTTAGGAGTCTGGCGACAGTGGGGAAGAAGCTGTTTTTTAGTCTGTTCGTGTGTGTTCTCAGACTTCTGTATCTCCTGCCCTATGGAAGACGTTGAAAGAGTGAGTAAGCCGGGTAGGAGGGGTCTTTGATTATGCTGCCCGCTTTCCCCAGGCAGCGGGAGGTGTAGATGGAGTCAATGGATGGGAGGCAGGTTCGTGTGATGGACTGGGCAGTGTTCACAACTCTCTGAAGTTTGTTGTGGTCTTGGGCTGAGCAGTTGCCATACCAGGCTGTGATGCAGCCCAATAGGATGCTTTCTATGGTGCATCTGTAAAAGTTGGTAAGAGTTAATGTGGACATGCCGAATTTCCTTAGTTTCCTGAGGAAGTATAGGCGCTGTTATGCTTTCTTGGTGGTAGCGTCTACGTGGGTGGAACAGGACAGATTTTTGGAGATGTGTTTCCCTCGAAATCTGAAATGGCTAACCATCTCCACCTCGGCCCCGTTGATGCTGACGGGTGCGTACAGTACTTTGCTTCCGAAAGTCAATGACCACCACTGGAATCATTTTTCCTGTATCTGTCAAAAACCCTCTCATTTTAAACATGTGCGATAAATCTCTCTTTAACCTTCTCCGCTGTACGGAGAACAATCCCAATTTCTTTGGACTTTCCACCTAACTGCAACCCTTTCTCAACACAACTCTGTGAAGCTTGTGGGTTTGTGCAGTACAAACTCACGGTTTCTTCATTAATCCTTCTCTTATGAGCAAAGCACAGTTAGAAACCTTTACACATTTTTGAAATGAGTTTACTTTTGCAAGTCACTATGTTTATTTCCTCAACCAGTAAGAATTTTGAAATTACCACAATGCTCCTTATAACATCTTTACGTGGACTTCCCAGGGATAAACAACCGTCTCCTCGACATAACTTGATTTCTTCTGAAACCTGGGGAATAACAAGAAACATTCAATTGGACTTTTCCAATCACCTTTCATCCTTAGTTTAGTTCTCCCTCAACCCCCCTACGCACTTTTTAAAAAAAGGAGTTATCTCCTGCTCCTCGGGCAGCACGGTAGCACAGTGGTTAGCACAGTTGCTTCACAGCTCCAGGTTCGATTCCCGGCTGGGTCACTGTCTGTGCGGAGTCTGCACGTTCTCCCCGTGTCTGCGTGAGTTTCCTCCGGGTGCTCCGGTTTCCTCCCACAGTCCAAAGATGTGCAGGTTAGGTGGATTGGCCATGATAAATTGCCCTTAGTGTCCAAAAAAAAGGTTAGGTGGGGTTACAGGGATAGGGTGGAGGTGTGAGCTTAAGTGGAGTACTATTTCCAGGGGCCGGTGCAGACTCGATGGGCCGAATGGCCTCCTTCTGTACTGTAAATTCTATGATTCTTTGTGTTTTTTAAATTCTATCATGGGATCACACCCACACTTGTTGACCTTGAACTGGGTGGCTTTCTGGGCCACATACAAGATCTGTTAAGAGTCAACCATATTGCTGTGGGTCTGGAGTCACATGTAGACCAGACCAGGTAAGGACAGAAGATTTCCTTCCCTAAAGGACATTAGTGAACCAGCTTTTTTACAACAATAGATGATGGTTTCATGCTCACCATTACTGAGACTAGCTCTATATTCCAAATGTATTAATTGAACTTACATTCTACCAGTTGACGTGGTGGGATTTGAATCTGTGTCCCCCATAGCAGTGCGCCCAGAGCTTCTGGGTTACGAGTCCAGTGACATTACACTAGGTCTCAATCTCCCCCATCATATACAGTCAAACAACATCAGCATCACATCCCAAATTCATGACCTCTATTGGCTTGGGATACCAGGAGGATAAGAGTACCAGACTCATGGGAGATGCCACATTCCTTTTTCCCACCGAGACACACGCCAGGTTGCCTTGGACATACATCAGCATTTTGTCATCGTTGTTTGGTCAAAATCTTGGAAGTCCCTACATTAACAACACTGTGGCATCATGTTTGACACCAGGCTACACAGTTCAAGAACAAGGCACAGCACCTTCCCTTTTTTAAAATAAATTTAGAGTGCCCAATTCATTTTTTCCAATTCAGGGGCAATATAGCATGGCCAATCCACTACCCTGCACATCTTTGGGTTAACGGGGCGAAACCCATGCAAACACGGGGAGAGTGTGCAAACTCCACACCGACAGTGTCCCAGAGCTGGATCGAACCTGGGACCTCGGTGCCGTGAGGCAACAATGCTAACCACTATGCCACCGTGCTACCCTTCACCTTCCTGAGGGCAAGGAGGGAAGGGCAAAAATGTCACCCTTGCAAGCAATGCCCACATAGAATCGTCGAATAATGCTGCACAAAAAGGAGACCATTCAGCCCATTGAATCTTCACTGACCTTCCAAAAGAACACTCCATCCAGCCCCACTCCCCCGCCGTATCCCCGGAACCTCATAGCCTAACCTGCACATCTTTGATCACAAAAGGGGCAATTTAGCATGGCCAATCAACCAAACCTGCACATCTTTGGACTGTGGGAGGAAACCGGAGCAGCCGGAGGAAACCCACGCAAACATTGGGAAAACATGCAAATTTCACACAGACCATCATCCAAGGCCAGAATTTATATAAATGACTTGGATGAAGAAACCCAAAGCTAGGGTTGCTAAATTTACTGATGTCACAAAGATAGGTAGCACCGTAAGTTGTGGAGGACATAAGGAGGCTACAAAGAGATATATATATAGTTAAATGATTGGGTAAAGATATGACAAATAGGGTATAATGTGAAAAAGTGTGAAGTTGTCCATTTTGGCAGGAAGAATAAATGGTGAGAGATTGCAGAGCTCAGAGATGCAGAGGGATCTAGGTTAGTGCACACCTACAGCAAGTTCTCAGGAAGGTTAATAGAATTATATCATTTATTGTGAGGAAATTTCAATGTGAAAGTAGCAAGAAATGCTTCAGTTCGACAGAGCACTAGTGAGGCCACATCTGGACTATGGTTAACAATATTGATCTCCTTATTTAAAGAAGGATGTAAATGGTTTAGAAGCACTTCAGAGAAGGTTTACTTGACTAATTCCAGGAATGGGCAGGATGTTTTACGAGGAAGGGTTGAACAGGCTGGGCTTGTATCAACTGGAAGTTCGAAGAGTAAGAGGTGACTTGATTGAAACAGTTAAGATCTTGAGGGGTGGAAAGGATGTTTCCCCTTGTGGGAGAACCTAGAACTAGAAGTCACCGTCGCTCATTTCAGACAAAGATGAGGAAAAATTCTAACTCTCAGGAGGTTGCGAGTCTTTGGAACTCTCTTCTTGAAATATTTTTGAGGCAGAGGTAGATTCTTGATAAGCAAGGGGGCGAAAGATTATTGGGGGTAGACAGGAATGTGGGGTTACAATCAGATTAGCCATGATCCCATTGAATTGTGCAGCAGGCTCGAAGGGCCGAGTGGCTCCTATGTTTGCATGTTCATTTGCATGTGTGGCTCCTTGAACAAATTAGCAATTTGAGCTACTATTTTACCCTTAATCCATTGCCTGAGAATTAATTATAAAAAGAAATTCTACCTGGCACTGTGGCCAGGTGAAACCCATTTTTATCTTTCCATTTCAACATTTGAAACCTGTAATATAAAAGAGAAATATTCTTTCTTCACCAAAGTATGACTTAGAAACATATAAGCACAGAACATAGGTGCAGGAGGAGGCCATTCAGCCCTTCGAGCCTGCACCACCACTCAATATGATCATGGCTGATCATGCAAATTCAGTATCCCACTCCCACTTTCTCTCCGTACCCCTTGATCCTTTTAGCCTCAAGCGTCACGTCCAGCTCCCTCTTGAATACATCCAAGAACTGGCCCCAACAGCTTTCTGTGGTAGAGAATTCCACAAGTCCACAACGCTCTGAGAGAAGACGTTCTTCCTCATCTCAGTCCTGAATGGCTTCCCCCTTATTCTTAGGTTGTGATCCCTGGTTCTGGACATCCCCAACGTCTGGAACATTCTTCCCACATCTAGCCTATCCAGTCCCATCAGGATTTTGTATGTTTCTATGAGATTCCCTCCCATTCTTCTTGCACTACACCAGCTTGAATCTCCCACATTGCGGAGACCAAACACATATCGGGTGATTGTTCTGCTTATGAGATCCTGAATTTCCAGTCACCTGCCATTTTAACTCTCCATCCCACTCTGACCTCTGTCTCCTGCCTCTTACGCAGTTCCAATGAAGCTCAATGAGAGCTGGTGAAACATCACCTCCTCTTCTGGTTATTACCTTTACAAGCTACTGGACTCAACATTGAGTTCAGTGGTACCAGATAATAACCACCACTTTTTTGAACAGTGGTGAACCTGCGTCTGTTCTTTCCAGATTCTCGGGGGCTGCTGCTTTTATTTTTTTCTTCTTGTCCCTTTCACAATCACCCCTTTCACCATTAAATCAGCCATCCTTTCCACCAGATCAGTTTCCTTTTGTTCTCTATATCCTTCTTTTCTCTGGCTCTGTGCTTGCTTATAATCTGTCAGAACATCCCAAATGTTTCCCAGTTCTGATCAATGGTCATTGACCTGAAAAGTTAACTCTATTTCTCTTGCCACAGAGAATGGCCATTTCCAGAATTTTGAGTTTATGTTCCAGGATTTTCATAGAATCATAGAATTTACAGTGCAGAAGGAGGCCATTCAGCCCATCGAGTCTGCACCGGCCCTTGGAAAGAGCACCCTACTTAAGCCCCACGCATCTACCCTACCCCCTTTATCCCGGTAACCCAGTAACCCCACCTAACCATTTTGGACACGAAGGGGAATTTAGAATGGCCAATCCACCTAACCTGCACATCTTTGGACTGTGGGAGGAAACCGGAACACCCGGAGAAAACCCACACACACACGGGGAGAATGTGCAGACCCCGCACAGACAGTGACCCAACCGGGAATCGAACCTGGGACCCTGGAGCTGTGAAGCAACTGTGCTAACCACTATGCTAACATGCTGCCGATCAACTGTCTTTTAGTGATAATCTCTTAAGAGCATTAATTAGATGGCATATTTTAATCAATATTGATATTGAATGCGTTGCCTAAACCCCTTCTTGACTGGTATGTTCACATGAAGGAGTTGAGATTGTACAAAGGTTCAGAAACGCAAAGACAGTAGGACTCACCTCGGGAGACTGGGACAAACCCAGTTCCCTCTTCCCTCCTGGATACCAACCATGAGACCAATGTTGGGCTCTGGAAAACTGGTTGTTAACAATCAGTAGCAGAAAGATCAGGAAGAGTACGTCTCTCTGGGAAGCCATTATGTTGCCGCAGATGTAATTCCTGTGTTAGATTTACGGAACTGGTGAAAAACGAGACAGTCATTATGGTTGACAAGTTATGGAAAATATTTCTGACTGCACTGACAATTCAAGGAAGACCATTGAATAATACAGCACAGAAACAAGCCACTTGGCCCATCCAATCAATGCTGGCTCTTACATGGAGAAATCCTGTTAGTTCCACCCTGCTGACTTTCCCATACCTCCGCAATATTTCCTCCTTCAAGTATCTATCCAATTCCGTGCTGAAGGCTAGTTTTGAAAACTATATCCACCACCCGATCAGGAAGCACATTCCAAATCCTAAACACTGGTTGCATAAAAAAAGTTCACCATCATGTCACCTCTGTTTCTCTCTGGTTCTTGAACCTTTAAACAAGGAAAGAATTCACTTATTTGCTCAAGCAGAACATTTAAAAATACTTCTATCTAATCTCCTCCTAGCCTCCTCTGCACCAAGGAAAATAACTCAAGATTTTCCAACCTATCCATGTACCTATAACCCCTCATTCCTGGAATCATTCTAGTAAATGTCTTCTATACCATCTCCAAAAGGAGCCTTCACCTCCTTTCTGAAATGTGGTACCCAGAACTGGATTGGGTGTAGCTGGGCAGAACTAGTGTTTTATAAAACTTTAGCATAACTTCCATGTCTACGCCTATATTTATAAAGCCAAGAATCCAAGCATTATAAACCACATTGTTAGCCTGTCCCTTCTTCCTCTAGGATTTGTGCATAAACTCACTCCACAAATATCCCCATCCACAATAATGGGGGACAAGGCTGAAACATTCACAACAATCTTCAGCCACAAGTGCCGAGTGGATGATCCATCTCGGCCTCCTCCAGACGTCCGCAGCATCGCAGATGCCAGTTTTCAATCAATTCAATTCACTCCATGTGATATCAAGAAACATCTGAAGGCACTGGATACTGCAAAGGCTATGGCTCTGACAATATTCCAGCAATAGTACTGAAGACTTGTGCCTCAGAACTTGCCATGCCCCTGGCCAAACTTCCAGTACAGCTACAAAACTGACATCTACGGCAATGTGGAATATTGCTCAACTGTGCCGTACAGGGAAAACAAAATAAATCCATAAGACTATAAGACATAGGAGCAGAATTAGGCCACTCGGCCCATTGAGTCTGCTCCGCCATTCAATCATGGCTGATATTTTCTCACCCCCATTCTCCTGCCTTCTCCCCATAACCCCTGATCCCCTTATTAATCAAGAACCTATCTGTCTCTATCTCAAAGACACTCAGTGGATTGGCCTCCACAGCCTTCTGCGGCAAAGAATTCCACAGATTCACCACCCTCTGGCTGAAGAAATTCCTCCTCATCTCTGTTTTAAAGGATCGTCTCTTTAGTCTGAGATGGTGTCCTCTGGTTCTAGTTTTTCCTACAAGTGGAAACATCCTCTCCACATCCACTCTATCCAGGCCTCGCAGTATCCTATAAGTTTCAATAAGATCCGCTCTCATCCTTCTAAACTCCAACGAGTACAGACCCAGCGTCCTCAAACGTTCCTCGTACAACAAGTTCTTCATTCCAGGGATCATTCTTGTGAACCTCCACTGGACCCTTTCCAAGGCCAGCACATCCTTCCTTAGGCCCAAAACTGCTCACAATACTCCAAATTAGGTCTGATCAGAGCCTTATACAGCCTCAGAAGTACATCCCTGGTCTTGTATTTTAGCCCTCTCGACATGAATGCTAACATTGCATTTGCCTTCTGTGGTATTAGAGGTATTACGGTACCTGATAGGTTGGAGCACCATTGGTGGAAAGTGCATGCTTTCTATTGGTTAGGATGTATGGTAGCCCCACCCTGCTGGGCGGGGTATAAGAGCTTGTGCCGTCCCAGCAGCCTTCATTCTGTACCTGAGCTGCTGGGGGAAACATCTAGCTTATTAAAGCCTTCAGTTGGACTACAATCTCGCTTTAGTGGTCATTGATTGTGCATCACCTTCTTAACTGCCGACTGAACCTGCATTAGTCTACTCTCGATAATCAGTAGAGCGATAGGAGTTATCAACAGCGCTAACAAACAATAACTAAGTAACTTGAGTAACTTACTTAGCAATAATCTGCTCACTGACACTTAGTTTGGTTTCTACCAGCATACCTGTTATGGGAGAGGCGTTTTTAGAACCCCAAAATGTATCATGGAGTTCAACCAATCTCCCCCTTAATGTATTGTTGCTTTTGAAGCACACGGCTTGTTCTCCAGGCGTGGTATTACAATTATGGACACGTGGGTTTTGAAACACAAAACAATGTTTATTCCATGAACTCAACTTAACCTTTTAAATAAACATTGGATCACTTAAGACCCCTTACTTCAAAGATAACCCTGAAAATAATACATCACTAAATAATCCTTCAGTTATTCCTTTCAATATCCAAGAGACTTAACACCATTATACAGAAACATATCAGGTTAAAGGCATTACTATTATGAGTTTAAATCACCCAAATGATCCAGAGATAGTCTTTCATGGCAGAGATCACAGCAAATTCAGCTCACTGCAAACACAGACACACCCAAGCTCTTTCAAACTGAAACTAAAATCTGCAAAATGGCTGAGCTAAAACCCAGCTCCACCCATACTCTGACATCACTGCATTTCTTAAAGGTACATTGCTTAAACATCCATTTCTTAAAGGCACTCTCACATGACACCTCCCCCCAAGAAAAAAAAATAAACCATCAACTTCAAGATGATTCCATTTTTCACTTTTGCACCATCCACTGAGAAATGTACACAGTAAATATACCTTCTCGTTTTAAAAAAAAAACACACGCAAACAGGTATAATAATATAGTCCATTTTTCTTTGTTCTTCTTCCTCCAACCAAAATCCTTCTCGATTGACAATCTCTTGGAACAAAGTCTCTGCACGATCCATCCATTTCTCTATGCCTCGGCATTTCTCTTTAGAATCAGATAATTTAGTTCAATCTGACCACAGAGCCCCTTGCAATTCTCCAATACAGGAACATTGGTTACCACAGCTTTCAGGCAGTCAAATGCCTGTTGAAAGTCCGCTGTCCATTGAAATTTTTGACGTTTCTTTAGCAAGTCCATCAGTGGAGCAACCATGCTACAAATCATTTGCACAAAGGATCGATCAAATTCATTCATGCTAAGAGATTACATTATTTCCCTTTGTCTTGAAAGTATCGGAAACTGCACAAGGAAAGTGATTCTGGCTTCTCCAAATTCACTTTTGGCTAGGTTCATCACCAAACCCGCTGCCTGAAGTCGATCGAAGAACTCCATACGATGTTTTAAATGTTCTTTCCATGTCTGGAAGTTGTAAATAAAAGCAGATTGTCCCACTTTCTCAATGCAATCCATCAAACGTGGGATAGGATAAGAGTCCGTTCTTGTAACTGCATTCACCTTTCGATAGTCCACACACAACCATTGGGTACCATCTGGTTTAGGTACTATCACTATGGGTGAGCTCCATTGGCTGCAACCCACTTCAATTATGCCATTCTTCAGCATACTCTCAATCTCTCTGTTAACCTGTGCCAATTTTAAAGGATTAAGTCTATATGGATGTTGTTTGATAGGAACAGCATTTCCCACATCTACATCATATATAGCCATTTTAGTACTTCCTAATTTATCCCTACAAACTTGCACATGTGGGGCGAGATTGTCCGACCCCCCGCCGGGTCGGAGAATCGCCGGGGGCTGGCGTAAATCCCGCCCCCGCCGGTTGCCGAATTCTCCAGCACCGGCTATTCGGCGGGGACGGGAATCGCGCCGCGCCGGTTGGCGGACCCCCCCCCCGCGATTCTCCGGCCCGGATGGGCCGAAGTCCCGCCGCTAAAATGCTTGTCCCTCCGGCGTAGATTAAACCACCTACCTTACCGGCGGGACAAGGCGGCGCAGGCGGGCTCCGGGGTCCTGGGGGGGGGGGGCGCGGGGCAATCTGGCCCCGGGTGGTGCCTCCACGGTGGCCTGGCCCGCGATCGGGGCCCACCAATCCGCAGGCGGGCCTGTGCTGTGGGGGCACTCTTTCCCTTCCGCCTCCGCCACGGTCTCCACCATGGCGGAGGTGGATGAGACTCCCTCCACTGCGCATGCGCGGGAATGCCGTCAGCGGCCGCTAACGCTCCCGCGCATGCGCCGCCTGGAGATGTCATTTCTGCGCCAGCTGGCGGGGCACCAAAGGCTTTTTCCGCCAGCTGGCGGGGCGGAAATTCGTCCGGCGCCGGCCTAGCCCCTTAAGGTTGGGGCTCGGCCCCCAAAGATGCAGAGCATTCCGCACCTTCGGGGCGGTGCGATGCCCGACTGATTTGCGCCGTTTTGGCGCCAGTCGGCGGACATCGCGCCGATACCGGAGAATTTTGCCCGTGATATCAATAACTCTTTCAGGTCAGTTCCTTTTTCCTCTGGAAGGTAACTTAACAATTCATCCCAATTTTTAAGCACATCCTCATTTTCCAATTTAATTTGAGGTATGTCAAATTCACTGTCATCTGGATTTGGTTCGTCACTTTGAGTTAGAATCATTAAAACCTCCTCCTTTTTCTCTCCTTCCCTTTCAAAGTACCTTTTAAGCATATTCACATGACACACTCGGTGTGTCTTCCTTCTATCTGGTGTTTTACCACATAATTCACCTCACTTTATTTCCTTTCAATCTGATACGGTCCATAAAACCTAGCTTTTAAAGGCTCACCTACCACTGGTAACAACACTAAAATTTTATCTCCACTGACAAAAATACAAACTTTGGATTTCTTGTCAGCTACCCGTTTCATCACATTTTGTGCAACTTTCAAATGTTGTCTAGCCAATTCACCTGCTCTATTTAATCGTTCCCTAAAATTTGACACGTAATCCAATAATGTAATTTCCGATTTCTCACCCACCAATTTTTTCATAATCAATTTAAGTGGTCCTCTTACCTCATGACCAAAAATTAGTTCCAAAGGACTAAATTTGGTAGACTCATTAGGTGCATCCCTAATTGCAAACAATATGAATGGAATTCCTTTATCCCAATCCTCTGGATAATCTTGACAATACGCCCTCAACATTGTCTTTAATGTCTGATGCCACCTTTCTAATGCTCCCTGCGATTCTGCATGGTGTGCAGTTGATTTAAATTGTTTTATTCCTAAGCTATCCATAACTTCTTTGAATAGCTTTGAAGTAAAATTCGATCCTTAATCCGATTGAATTTCTGTGGGTAGTCCATATTTAGTAAAGAATTGAAGTAACTCCTCCACAATCTTTTTAGCTGTAATATTACGTACTGGAATGGCCTCTTGAAACCTAGTAGACACATCCATTATAGTCAAAAGATATTGATTCCCACTTTTTGTTTTTGGAAGCGGTCCTACACAATCGATTAGGACCCTTGCAAAAGGTTCCTCAAATGCTGGAATGGGTATTAAAGGCGCTGGTTTTATCACTGCTTGAGGTTTCCCTATCACTTGTCATGTGTGACATAATTGACAAAATGTAACTACATCTTTATGTAGTCCAGGCCAATAAAAATGTTTCTGGATTTTAGCTTGAGTTTTCCTTATTCCCAAATGACCTCCCATTGGTACCTCATGTGCAACTTGCAACACCTCCTTTCTATACCCTACCGGCAATACTACTTGATGAACTTCTGCCTATTTTTCATCTGCCTGCATATGTAAAGGTCTCCATTTTCTCATCAAGACATCACTTTTACGGTAATAACACTCTGGTATACTCTCAGATTCCTCTTCCATATATGCTTTCTGATATATCCGTAATATTTCTACATCTTTCTGTTGTAACTTCGCCAATTTTCCTGAACTAAAAATATCTGCCTCATCCTCCACCTGTTCTTGTTCTTTTTCAACCATCTGATCAAAAATCGTTTCTAATAATTGCACTTCAACTTCATCTTCACTCTTTGATTTCTCCTCTTGTCTTAACCTGTGACTTTGCGACCGGGTTACTACACAATCCAGAAAAATCCCAGGATATTCGTCTTTCAACCCTTCAGTTGTCTGATTTTCCACTGGCTTATCAACCACAGTAGGCAGCACTCCCACCTGCGATCCAGCTATATCATTACCCAAAATAAACTGTATTCCTGGGCAAGATAGTTTCTCTATTACTCCTACTACCACTTCACCACTCTTCACTGGACTTTCCAACCTTACCTTATATAATGGAACGCTACTCCTCTCACCCTGAATTCCACATATCACCACCTTTTCTGGCAACATTCTTCCCAAACTACATAATTCCTCATCTCTTACCAATAAAGATTGACTAGCCCCTGTATCTCTTAAAATTGTGACTTATTTACCTGCTCCTCCTGATACGCATGAGTAAACTTTACCCACACAAGTAAATTCTTTAAAGACATCTGGCACCTTCTTAACAATTACTTCTTGAACAGGCTGTACAATCGTTTGCACCTCCTTCGCTTCCCTTGGGCGTTGCTTTACCACTCTAACAAATCCCACTGTCTTATCCTGTTTTACCACATCAGCCTTCCCAGTGCTTTTCTTCAACCACCAACACTGTGACTTTACATGGTCTAGTTTATTACAGTGAAAACATCTGAAACTTTTCATCTCTTTTCCACCCTCCTGAATTTCTTTTTGAATCTGAGGTACACTCTCTTTATTGTCTCCCATCAGATCACCTTTACCTTTACCACTTGAGTATTTCTCATGTCCCCAGTTTCTATCCCTCACCGGCTGAAACTGATGTCGGGAACCAATCTTTGATTTATAAACTAATTCATAATCATCTGCCATTTCTGCTGCTAATCTTGCCGTTTTAACCCTCTGCTCTTCCACATGAGTTCTCACTACATCAGGAATTGAATTTTTAAACTCCTTCAAAAGTATAATTTCACCGAGAGCTTCATCCGTTTGGTCTATTTTCAAAGCCCTTATCTACCGATCAAAATTACTCTGTTTGAATCCTTCAAACTCCATGTATGTTTGACCACATTCTTTCCTTAAATTTCTAAACCTTTGTCTGTAAGCTTCAGGCACTAGCTCATATGCACTTAAGATGGATTTCTTCACCTCCTCGTATGTTCCAGATACCTCCTACGGTAGTGATGCAAACACTTCACTAGCTCTACCTATCAGCTTTGTTTGATTCAGTAATACCCACATGTCCTGTGGCCATTTCATTTGTTTAGCGACCTTCTCAAATGAAATGAAAAAATCTTCCACTTCCTTCTCGTCAAACTTTGGCAATGCTTGGACATATTTAAATAGATTCCCACCAAGCCTTCGACTGTGATGCTCTTTCTCACTATCCTCATCACTATCATCCAACTGGACGTTTCCCTTTACATCTGCCAATTTTAATTGACTGTCATGTTTCATGGCCTTTTTCTGAAGTTCAAACACCCTCTCTTTATCTTTTTCCCTGATCTGTATCTCCCTTTCTTTTTCTTTTTGTTCTGCTAGGGCTATTCTTTCTTTTCTCCTTTCTTCTCTCTCCTTTTCTTTTTCCTCTCTCTCTCTTTCTCTCTCTATTTCCTCTCTCTCTCTCTCTCTCTCTCTCATATTCAAGCCGTTTTAATTCTTTCTCATGTTCCATTTGTTTAATTTGCAACAATTTTTTCCATTTCCGATGAGTCAAACTCCATCTCAGGCAACTTTAAATGCTTAACCACCGCCATAATTACCTCATCTTTTCGCATTTTGTCAGGTAATGTTAACTGCAATGTTTTTGCCAGACTCGTAAGGTACTGCGTGTGACAGTCTCCACCCCCAAAAACTTCTGAGCCTCTGAAAGAGCCATTGTCCACAACACACTTAAACTAAAATACCACACCGGAAAATCAACAATTCTTCACTGTCTTTAAGTTTCATAGAATTTACAGTGCAGAAGGAGGCCATTCGGCCCATCGAGTCTGCATAGGCTCTTGGAAAGAGCACCCTACCCAAGGTCAACACCTCCACCCTATCCCCATAACCCAGTAACCCCACCCAACACTAAGGGCAATTTGTACACTAAGGGCAATTTATCATGGCCAATCCACCTAACCTGCACATCTTTGGGCTGTGGGAGGAAATCGGAGCACCCGGAGAAAACCCACGCACACACGGGGAGGATGTGCAGACTCCGCACAGACAGTGACCCAAGCTGGAATCGAACCTGGGACCCTGGAGCTGTGAAGCAATTGTGAATCCACAATGCTACCGTGCCAAACCAATAGATAGACTTTTATCCCAGATGAGCCCCCAATTGTTATGGGAGAGGTGTTTTCAGAACCCCAAAATGTATCATGGAGTTCAACCAACCTTCCCCTTTAATGTATTGTTGCTTTTGAAGCACACGGCTTGTTCTCCAGGTGTGGTATTACAATTATGGACACGTGGGTTTTTAAACACAAAACAATGTTTATTCCATGAACTCAACATAACCTTTTAAATAAACATTGGATCACTTAAGACCCACAAAAATAACACAACACTAAATAATCCTTCATATATTCCTTTCAACATCCAAGAGACTTAACACCTTCAAACAGAAACACATCAGGTTAAAGGCATTACTACCATGAGTTTAAATCACCCAAATGATCCAGAGATAGTCTTTCATGGCAGAGATCACAGCAGATCCAGCTCACTGCAAACACAGACACACCCAAGCTCTTTCAAACTGAAAATAAAAACTGCAAAATGGCTGAGCTGAAACCCAGCTCCACCCACACTCTGACATCACTGCATTTCTTAAAGGTACATTGCGTAAACATCCATTTCTTTTTTTTTTAAATATGTCTTATTGAAAATTTTTTCCCAAACAACAATTTTTCCCCTCTTACAAAGCAAACGCAACAATAACAATACAGAAATTTTTAACAATACACAAGTAACAAAACCCCATTATCTTTGACCTAAACTAAACCAACCCCCCCCCCCCCCTCACCCCTCCCTCCCCCCTTCCCCCTGGGTTGCTGCTGCTGGTCATCTGTCTTCCCTCTAACGTTCCCCTAGGTAGTCGAGAAATGGCTGCCACCGCCTGGTGAACCCTTGAGCCGATCCTCTCAGGGCAAACTTTATCTACTCCAGTTTAATGAACCCCGCCATATCATTTACCCAGGCCTCCAGTCCGGGGGGTTTCGCCTCCTTCCACATGAGTAGGATCCTGCGCCGGGCTACAGGGGACGCAAAGGCCACAACGTCGGCCTCTTTCGCCTCCTGCACTCCCGGCTCTTCCGCAACTCCAAATAGAGCTAACCCCCAGCCTGGTTTGACCCGGGCCTTCACCAGGAAATCACTCCCGTCACTCCCTTCCAATACCCTTCCAGTGCCGGGCACGCCCAAAACATATGTGCGTGGTTTGCCGGGCTCCCGCCACACCTCCCACATTTGTCCTCCACTCCAAAGAACCTGCTCAATCTTGCTCCCATTATGTGTGCTCTATGTAGCACCTTAAATTGAATCAGGCTAAGCCTGGCGCATGAGGAAGAGGAATTTACCCTGCTTAGGGCATCAGCCCACATACCCTCCTCTATCTCCTCCCCTAGTTCTTCTTCCCACTTTCCTTTTAGTTCGCCCACCGACTCCTCCCCCTCTTCCCTCATCTCTCGGTAAATCTCTGACACCTTGCCCTCTCCGACCCACACCCCTGAAAGCACCCTGTCCTGTATCCCCTGTGTCGGGAGCAACGGAAATTCCCTCACCTGTTGTCTAGTAAACACCCTCACCTGCATATATCTCAAGAAATTTCCCCGGGGCAACATATACTTTTCCTCCAATGCTCCCAAGCTCGCAAAAGTCCCATCTATAAATAAATCTCCCACCCTCCTAATTCCCAACTGGTACCAGCTCTGAAATCCTCCATCCATTCTTCCTGGGGCGAACCTATGGTTGTTCCTGATTGGGGACCCCACCAGGGCTCCCCGCACCCCTCTCTGTCGCCTCCACTGTCCCCAGATATTCAATGTTGCCGCCACCACCGGGTTCGTGGTAAACATTTTAGGTGAGATCGGTAGCGGCGCCGTCACCAGCGCCTCTAGACTCGTCCCTTTACAGGACTTTCTCTCCAGTCTTTTCCACGCCGCTCCCTCACCCTCCATCATCCATTTACGTATCATTGCCACATTGGCGGCCCAATAGTAATCGCCCAAGTTCGGTAGTGCCAATCCTCCTCTGTCCCTACTACGCTGAAGGAACCCCCTCCTTACTCTCGGTACTTTCCCTGCCCACACGAAGCTCGTGATGCTCCTGTCTATTTTATTAAAAAAGGTCTTGGTGATTAGTATAGGGAGACATTGAAATACAAATAAGAACCTCGGGAGGACCATCATCTTAATTGCTTGCACCCTGCCCGCCAGCGATAGAGGCTGCATGTCCCACCTCTTGAAGTCCTCCTCCATTTGTTCTACCAACCGTGTCAGATTAAGTCTGTGCAAGGTTCCCCAGCTCCTAGCGATCTGAATCCCCAGGTATCGGAAGTTTCTTTCCACTTTCCTTCGAGGCAAGCCTTCTATCTCTCTACTCTGGTCCCCTGGATGTATCACAAATAATTCACTCTTCCCCATGTTTAGCCTATACCCCGAGAAATCCCCGAACCCCCTCAAAATTCGCATAACCTCTATCATCCCCCCGCTGGGTCCGACACGTATAACAATAGGTCATCCACGTATAACGCGACTCGGTGTTCTTGTAAACATCCATTTCTTAAAGGCACTCTCACATGACATACCTCAGCTCTTGACCTCATTACGAACGTGGTTCAAACATGGACAAAAGAGCTGAATGCCAGAGGTGAGGTGAAAGTGACTGCCCTTGACATCAAGGCAGCATTTGACCAAGTATAGCATCAAGGAGCCCTAGTAAAAGTGGAGTCACCCGGAATTCAGGGAAAAATGCTCCACTGGTTGTAGTCATACCTGGCACAAAGGAAGATGGTTGTGGTGATTGGAGGTCAATCATCTCAGCTCCAGGACATCACTGCAGGAGTTCCTCAGGGAAGTGTCCTAGGCTCAACCATCTTCTGCTGCTTCATCAATGACCTCCCTTCCATCAAGAAGTCGGAAGTGGGAATGTTCGCTGGTGATTGTTTAATGTTCAACACCATTCGCTATTCCTCAGATACTAAAGCAGTCCATTTCCAAATGCAGCAAGACCTGGACAATATCCAGGCTTGGGCTGACAGTGAAAGCTACATCTGTGCTACACAATTGCCAAAAAATGGCCATCTCCAATAAGAGAGAATCAATCTATCGCCCCTTGACATTCAATGGCATTACCATCACTGAATTCCCCACTATCAACATCCTGCAAGTTACCATTGAACAGAAAATGACCTGGATTAGCCAAATAAATGCCCTGACTACATAAGCAAGTCAGAGGCATGGAACCCTGTGGTGAGTAACTTACCTGACTCCCCAAAGCCTAGACAATCGCCAGGCAGGAATGTTCCCTTCCAGTCGGGGAACACTTCAGCAGTCAAGGGCATTCAGCCACTGGACGGGCGACAACGCAGAATCGCCGAGCAGAAACTTATAGCCAAGTTCCGCACACATGAGTACTGCCTCAACCGGGACCTTGGATTCATGTCGCATTACATTCATCCCCCACCATCTGGCCTGGGCTTGCAAAATCCTACCAACTGTCCTGGCTTGAGGCAATTCACACCTCTTTAACCTGGGGTTACCCCTCCCTCTGGATCTGTAAAGGTTTAATTACCTGCAAATGCTCGCATTCAAAGCATGGTCTTGCATCTTTGACTTTGTCTATATATATGTTTCTGGAACCTACTTCTTCATTCACCTGAGGAAGGAGCAGTGCTCCGAAAGCTAGTGACATCGAAACAAACCTGTTGGGCTTTAACCTGGTGTTGTAAGACTTCGTACTGTGCTCACCCCAGTCCAACGCCGGCATCCCCACATCAACACTCAAGAAGCTCGACACCATCCAGGACAAAGCAGCCTGCTTGGTTGGTACCCCATTCACAAACATTCACTCCCTCCACCACCGACAAACAATGGCAGCCGTGTGTACCATCTATAAGATGCACTGCAGTAACTCTCCAAGGCTCCTTAGACAACACATTCCAAACCCACAACTACCACCTAGAAAGACAAGAGCAGCAGACACTTGGGAACACCATCACCTAGAAGTTCTCCTCCACGTCCCTCACCACCCTGACTTGGAAATATATCACCGCTCCTTCACTGGCACTGGGTCAAAATCCTAGAACACCCTCTCTAACAGCACTATGGGTGTATCTGCACCACATAGACTGCAGATGTTCATAGAACATAGCACATAGAACTGTACAGCACATTACAGGCCCTTCGGCCCACGATGTTGTGCCGAACTAGTCTGAAACTAAGATCAAATCAACCTACTCCCAATCATTCTAGTGCACTCCATATGCCTATCCAATAACCGCTTGAAAGTTCCTGAAGTGTCTGACTCCACTACCATAGCTGGGAGTGTTTTCCACGCCCAACCACTCTCTGAGTAAATAACCTACCTCTGACATCTCTCCTATATCTTCCACCATGAACCTTATAGTTATGCCCCCTTGTAACAGCTACATCCAGCCGAGGAAAAAGTCGCTGAACGTCCACTCTATCTATCCCTCTCATCATCTTATACACCTCAATTAAGTCACCTCTCATTCTCCTTCGCTTCAATGAGAAAAGCCCTAGCTCCCTCAACCTTTCCTCATAAGACCTACCCACCAATCCCGGCAGCATCCTGATAAATCTCCTTTGCACCCTTTACAATGCTTCCACATCCTTCCTATAATGAGGTGACCGAAACTGCACACAATACTCCAAATGTGGTCTAACCAAGGTCTTGTACAGTTGCAGCACAACCTCACTGCTCTTAAATTCAATCCCCCTGTTAATAAATGCTAACACATGGCTCAATCCACTTGGGTGGCAACTTTCAGAGATCTATGGACATGAACTCCGAGATCTCTCTGCTCCTCCACATTCTTCAGAACCCTGCCGTTAACCCTGTAATCCGCATTCAAATTTGACCTTCCAAAATGAATCACTTCACACTTATCAGGGTTAAACTCCATCTGCCACTTTTCAGCCCAGCTCTGCATCCTATCAAAGTCTCTTTGCAGCCTACACCAGCCCTCCACATTATCCACTACTCCACCAATCTTGGTATCATCAGCAAATTTACTAACCCAACCTTCAACTCCATCATCCAAGTCATTGCTAAACATCACAAATAGCAGAGGACCCAGCACTGATCCCTGTGGTACACCGCTGGCGACTGGGCTCCAGGATGAAAATTTACCATCTACCACCACCCTCTGTCTTCTATGTGATAGTCAGTTACTGATCCAATCGGCCAAATTTCCCTCTATGCCATGCCTCCTTACTTTCTGCATGAGCCGACCATGGGGCACCTTATCAAATGCCTAACTAAAATCCATGTATACGACATCAACTGCTCTACCTTCATCTATGCACTTAGTTGCCTCCTCAAAGAATACAATCAAACTTGTGAGGCAAGACTTACCCCTCACAAATCCGTGCTGACTATTCTGGATTAAGCTGTATCTTTCCAAATGATCATAAATCCTATCCCTCAGGACCTTTTCCAATAATTTACCTATGACCGAAGTGAGACTAACTGGCCTATAATTCCGAGGGTTATACCTATTCCCTTTCTTGATCAAGGGGACAACATTCGCCTCTCTCCAGTCTTCTGGCACTATTCCTGTAGACAGTGAGGACATAAAGATCAAAGCCAAAGGCTCTGCAATCACACCCCTTGCCTCCGAAAGAATCCTAGGATATATCTCATCAGGCCCAGGGGACTTACCTATCCTCAGGCTTCTCAAAATTTCTAACACATCTTCGTTCCGAATATCTACCTCCTCCAGCCTACCAACCTGTATTGCATTATCCTCCTCAACAACATGGCCCCTCTCCTTTGTGAACACTGAAGAAAAGTATTCATTTAGGACCTCTCCTATATCTTCAGACTCCATGCGCACGTTCCCACTACTGTCCTTGACCGGCCCAACTTCACCTTGGTCATTCTTTTATTCCTCACATAAGTGTAAAAAGCCTTGGGGTTTTCCTTGATCCTACCGCCAAGGACTTCTCATGCCCCCTCCTAGCTCTCCTAAGCCCTTTCTTGAGCACCTTCCTAGCTATCTTGTATCCCTCAAGGGCCCTAACTGAACCTTGTTTTCTCATCCTTGCATAAGCCCCCTTCTTCCTCTTGACAAGACAGTCAACCTCTTTTGTAAACCATGGTTCCCTCACTCGAGCATTTCCTCCCTGCCTGACAGGGACATACATATCAAGGACACGCAGTATTTGCTCCTTGAACAAGCTCCACATTGTGCCTATCCCTGACAGTTCCTGTTTCCATCTTATGCTCCCAATTCTTGCCTAATCGCATCGTAATTACCCTTCCCCCAGTTACAAACCTTGCCCTGCCATATGTTTCTATCTTTCTCCATTGCTATAGTGAAAGTCACTGAACTGTGGCCACTATCTCCAAAGTGCTCTCCCACAATCAAATCAAACATTTGGCCCGGTTCATTACCCAGTACCAAATCCAATTTGGCCCCGCCTCTTGTCGGACTATCCCATATTGTGTGAGGAAACCTTCCTGCACACACAGGATAAAAACAGCACCATCCAAACTATTCAAATTATAGTGGTTCCAATCAATATTTGGAAAGTTAAAGTCACCCATGACAACTACCCTGACTACCGCACCTATCCAAAATCTGCATTGCAATCTTTTCCTCCACGTCTCTGTTACTGTTTGGGGGCCTATAGAAAACTCCTAACAAAGTGACCGCTCCTTTCCTATTTCTAACTTCAGCCCACACTACCTCAGTGGACAGATCCTCCTCAAACTGCCTTTCTGCAGCCATTATACTATCCTTGATTAACAATGCTACTCCTCCACCTCTTTTACCACCTTCCCTAATCTTGCTGAAACATCTAAACCCTGGAACCTCCAACAACCATTCCTGCCCCTGTTCTATCCATGTCTCCGTAATGGCCACAACATCGTAGTCCCAGGTACCAATCCATGCTTCAAGCTCACCAACCTTATTCTTGATGCTCCTCACATTGAAGTAGACACACTTCAAACCACCTTCATGCCTGCAGGTCCTCTTCTGTTCCCGTACCAGCCTCCCCGAACAGATGCCAGAATGTGGCGACTAGGGGCTTTTCACAGTAACTTCATTTGAAGCCTACTTGTGACAATAAGCGATTTTCATTTCATTTCATTTCATTTCCTCAGTACTGCACTACCCTCAACTTCCTGAACTCCAGCAACGCTATCTCCTGGACTACAAACCAGTTTCCCATCCCCCTGCCAAATTAGTTTAAACCCCCCCGAAGATCTGTCACAAATTTCCCTCCCAGGATATTGGTGCCCCTCTGGTTCAGGTGTAACCCGTCCTGTTTGTACAGGTCTCACCTTACCCAGAATGTGCTCCAATTATCCAAGTAACTGAAACCCTCCCTCCTACACCTACGTCCCTGTAGCCACGTGTTTAACTGCACTCTCTCCCTGTTCCTCACCTCGCTGGCACGTGGCACTGGCAGCAAACCAGAGATGACAACATGGTCTGTCCTGGCTCTCAGCTTCCACCCTAGCTCCCCGAATTCCTGTTTTATATCCCCGTACCTTTTCCTACCTATGCCGTTGGTACCGATGTGTACCCCTGACTTGTGGCTGCTCCCCCTCCCCCTTAAGGATCCTGAAACCACGATCAGAGACATCATGGACCTTGGCACCCGGGAGGCAACACACCAACCGTGAGCCTCTATCATTGCCACAGAACCGCCTATCTGTACCTCTAACTATAGAGTCTCCCTTGTTCTCCCCACTTCCCTTCTGAGCCACAGAGACAGACTCAGTGTCAGAGACCTGGTCATCGCGGCTTACCTCTGGTAGGTCTCCCTGTAGCTTCTATCTATAATCGACTCTGCCTCCCGAATGATCCTCAGTTCATCCAGCTCCAGCTCCAGTTCCCTAACACGGTCTTTGAGGAATTGGATGGGTGCACTTCCCGCAGGTGAACTCAGCAGGGCCACTGATGGTGTCCCTCACCTCGAACATCCTGCAGGAGGAACATTGCACTGCCCTCTCTGCCATCCTTTCCATTTATCCACTTGACAATTACAGAGAGAGAAAAAAAGCTTACCTGATTTTCACACTCCCCGCAGGTTAGAGGTGGTGGAAGTGTGGAGAGAGGAAAAGGAAAGAAAAGCTCACCTCACCAACTCACCACACAGTCTTTTTTTTTTGGTTAGAGGAGGAGGATGGGTGGGAGACACTACCTGTGTAGTGTCTCGGGTTTAGCCACTGCCTGAAATATATTAGTTCTAGAAACTCACCTGACAGCAGCTTTCCACAATTCACTCCCCGCAACAGCCAATCAGCGTCGCCGCTCTGCTGCCCTCTGCAGGATACTTGCCTCAACTTGTCCCCGCAGTCTATCCTCACTGAGAGCTCCTTCTAGTTGCAGTGACTGCACCTGAGGCAAATCATCCCACAACAGCCAATCAGCGTCGCCGCTCTGCTGCCCTCTGCAGGATACTTGCCTCAACTTGTCCCCGCAGCCTTTCCTCACTGAGAGCTCCTTCTAGTCGCAGTGACTGCACCTGAGGCAAATCACCCCGCAACAGCCAATCAGCGTCGCCGCTCTGCCGCCCTCTGCAATTCACCACCACCTTCCCAAGGGCATTTAGGAATGGGCAACAAATACCGGCCTAGCCAGCGACAGCCATTTCCTATGAATGAATTCATAAAAATTCCAATAACCTCCTCATTTAATATAGTCGTGGTAAAGTCTCCTTCCTTGATTAACCCTGATGCAAAGCCCCCATTTAACTTCTCAGCCACGCTCTCTACCTCCATCAATAGGTCTCGGTTTTTGTTCCTAATCAGTGGTACTGTTGTTCTGGTAGCCACAAACCTATCGCTCTCTGTTCCTCTTTTCTCCTTCTTCACCACCCTGTATCTTTATATTCATCCTGATTCTCCCTCCTCTAATAAAGCGGGTGCTCCGGTTTCCTCCCACAGTCCAAAGATTTGCAGGTGGATTGACCATGATAAATTGCCCTTAGTGTCCAAAATTGCCCTTAGTGTTGGGTGGAGTTACTGGGTTATGGGGATAGGGTGGAGGTGTTGAACTTGGGTAGGGTGCTCCTTCCAAGAGCTGGTGCAGACCCGATGGGCCGAATGGCCTCCTTCTGCACTGTAAATTCTATGATAACTATGAATATACGATCACTTGATGTGGAGGAATAAGCAGCACCGATGTGTAAAATGTCAAGGTAGATGTCACCTCTACATTACATTGGCAGGTTTGATACGTTGAAATGGATGTCAGAGGATACATTTCACTGGGCAGAGTTTTTGCTGTGGGGCGCATCCACTGGGCGAGGGTCAAGGCAATTGGGTGCAAAGGTCACAGCATTCACAATAGTCTAGTCATCAAGACTGAAAGACTAGAAAATGAATGAGTAGGGAATTTGGAGCGCAATGAATCCTGCAGAGTCCACACTGAGGCCAAAACCTAGAAGCAATTAGATATAGCACTTCGGGCGAAGGGGAGCAAAGGATATGGCGGGGGAAGGCAGGATTAGACTACTGAGTTGGATGATCAGCCATAATCATAATGAATGGCAGAGCAGGCTCGAAGGGTCGAACAGCCTCCTCCTGCTCCTATTTTCTATGTTAGTGAGCTGGGTTCCGTGCAACAAGCCCCAACACAGAAAATATTCCCCCTGGTATCTGCTGACACCATTAGGATGACCATCAGCTTTCAGTAAATCTTGAACTTCAACATTTAATTCTGTTTGGTTAATCCTTCAAAATCACACCAGTTTAAATCTAATGGCTGGGATTTTTCACCCTGCATTTTGCAAATGTAGTTTGAAGAAGCATTATTGGTGGAGAGAGACATCAAAAGCACTGAGCAATTAGCAACAATCCTAACCACAGGTAACATTTAACCTGCAGTGGGAGACAGCAAGATCATAAATCTAAAAGGACTCAGCTGACAGCAATAAAAGGCAACAAAGTGAGTCAACAGTGCCAGTTTGAAACGAAACACACTTTTGAAGTGGAACAACTTTTTCTATTAAATTACTGATAGATTACAAGTCTGAAAATCCTTTGTGCTAATTAAATAGGCAACTTTCTGTCAGCTTATGTTATGATCTTCTTGTTATTCATAAGAAAACTTGCAAAATTATATCCAAATCAAACAAAGACTTGGAGTAGTTGGGGCTCACCTGTAAGAAGCTCGAGGTTATTTCTTGCTTGCCTTCAGTAGACTGATCGGGGCTCACTCAGCTCTGTACCCCTCTATATATATCGTCCTTGGTTCTGCGATGAACGTAACAGCTTCAATTTGGAAACATCCTGCTTACAGAAAGTGATCAATACAGTATGACCATTGGCAAACAGTGTTCAACTCAGCACACTTCCAATCTGGGATTGTAGGTTGCTGCAGTCCCTGGAGATTGAATCTTTCTATTTACACATCAGAGTAAACACTGTAGCTGCCAGGGGAGGTTAGAAACAGCTTAGGCTAAATATTGGCAATTGTCATTCACCAATGGCTAAAACGTGCACCGCCGGTCAACCTCAATGTGGTGAACAACACTTCATCCTTCACATTGCCAAGATTTGATATCTCTTTTGAAATATCACCAGTTGCATTATCGGCTGGGCTCTGAACTTCACAATTGCAGATGTGGAAGACCGTCATATTTATCATTTACATTGTTATATGTGTTTGTTCAGATCATCCTAAGTATTTGAACTTTGTGTGATTTTGTAAATCTTCCATTAGATATGGGCATTGCTGGCAAGGCTAGCATTTATAGCACATCCCTGATGGTAAGGCCTTTGAATGTCAATAATAATATTCTTTATTGTCAAAAGTAGGCTTACAAGGGACGATGGTTAGATCCTGTCTTGTGGGAGATGGTCATTGCCTGGCACTTGTGTGGCATGAATGTAACTTGAAATTTGTCAGCCCAAGCCTGGATATTGTCCAGGTCTTGCTGCATTTGGACATGGACTGCTTCATTATCTGAGGAGTCACGAATGGTGCTGAACATTGTGCAGTCATCCGCAAACATCCCCACTTCTGACCTTATGATGGAAGAGGCGTCATTGATGAAGCAGTTGAAGATGGTTGGGCCTAGGACACTGTCCACAGCAGTAACTTTCCACAATCACATTCCCGTTGGGACAACCAACGTGCCCGTCCCTGTTCAGGCTGGCTTTTATGTTCAGTTCTAATGAGCCCTACCTGGGAAGCTCATACTCCATGAGCCCCATGGGGAGATCGATGATGGTTTCCCCCTGGGCCTCGTTGGGGTCATGGTCATCGCATAGGGGCAGACTCCTGATTCTAACTGGTTCTCAGCGCGAGAGACCAGGACCAGAATTCTCCAACCATTGGAACTCCCTCTTCCCCCTGGCAGTGCACCCCCGCCCATAGGTTTCCTGGCAGTATGGGGTGGCTTCTTTGGGAAATCCCATCAACAAGCGGCGGGAGAAGAGAATCCCGCTGCCAGTGTTCGGCGCGCCACCGAGAAACCCCCGACTGGGGGGCCAGGCCCATGTTGGAACTGTCTGCAGCCTTGAAACATTTCCTGGGGCTGTCATCAATTCCTTCTTGGAACAAAATGGGCATTCCATGTTGCCAGAAAGAATAGAGTACTCAATGATTGCCAGAATTTGGAATGGACCAGATATTGGGCACAAGCATCAATACATTGGAAGTATTAAAGGCAGACAGAATGAGGATGAAACAGCTCTAGCAGGCTTAGTGACCACAGATGAGTCTGAGTAGAGTGGATAAAGCGAATTGCAAAGTAATAACACGTACAGTCCATTACCCTGTCCATGGGCTCCCCACCCCTCAGCGGGGGAGCTTGTACTCAACGGGGCTCCTGGGGAGACTAATTGCTCCAACGTCGTAGGTCTTTACTGGTTATTACAGCAGGAGACAAAATTGAAACAGTTATGAGAGGCAAATTATGCCCAGGAACAGCCAAGAACCAGTTCATCGATGCTTCAGGTGCAACTCAAAGTAATGAGCTGTCGAAAGTCGAAAGCCAGGAGGCTGGATTCTCCAATTTTGAGACTAAGTGCTGACGTCGGCATGGGAACCGTGGTGTTTTACCAAAGGAAAAATGGCGCAACAGCTTCAACAATTCAGCAACTTTAAACGGGTTAGCACCATAGCCACGTGGAATGCATCCAGTTCCATGCAAGACGCGCAAGATTCTCCAGGTCAGTGATTGGCGCACATGAGGCGCACACTCCGCAGCCGCACATAAACGATCCATCGCCCCACACACACCGTCCCGGTCACAAGATGGCTGCAAGGAGAGCAGCGCCACGGTTCAGGGACGCTGAGCTGGAGACCCTCCTGGACACCGTGGAGGAGAGAAGGATGACCGCCAGACGCCGTCGTTCGCCGTGCCTGGGCGCAGGTGGCAGAGGTGGTCAGCATCATGGGCAACGTCGCCCTGACTGGCCAGCAGTGCCGGAAGAAACTCCACGACGTCCTCAGGGTGGCCAGGTGAGTAGGCAGCACGGTGACCCTGGCACTAACCTCACCCCCGCCACACACCCGGAACCCAGATCCGGCCCCTCTCTGCCAAGGGTCGGTACTACCCCTGCCCTGCCCCACATGCCAGCATCCATGCCAGCCACAATAGCCAGTGCCCTGGCCACTGATGCCATCATCTACCCAATCCCTGAACGACATGCGTCAGACCGTCTAACAGTGTCACTGTTTGTGCTTGCAACCCCCCCCCACGGCCGAGAAGAAGGGTGCGCACAACCGCCAGGAGCGGGAGAAGACCGGAGGGGGACCACCAGGCCTGCGGCCCCTCACCACGCCCGAACTGAGGGCACTGGACGTGGTCGGCGGCCTGGAGGAAAGGGAGGCCACCGAGGTGGAGGTCAGCGGCAGGCGAGTAGGTGAGACCCTGCTTAGTTGCGGATTCCCATGACACATGTGTGGACACCCCACACACCCCCACCCCCCCATCATGCGGTGTGGAGCACCAGAGCTCATCGCAGAGCGGGTTGTTATCATTCTCCATCCCATGGGCCAGACCCCAGGGTCCCCAGCTCGTAGTGCCGCAGGTACGTATAACGGAGAGGTGTGCAAGCAGGTGTAGCCATCTAGGATGGCCACGTCCCGATTACAAAATGGACACTTTGCAAAGAATGCAGTGAAAATTGGACAATACCGAGAAAGCAAGCAGTTGCAAGGTTTGTCTATTGATTGGAGCTATAGCTCCCAGACAAGACCGAGACTGCAGAACCATCTACATACTAATGAGACATCTCCGGGGACAAAAGGGTAACATTTAGGTAAACAATGCTAAGACAGACACCCCAGGCCAGAGGAGACTAAAACAAAGCAAACCAACTGCCACCTAGGACACGCCCAGCAACCAGGGAACCCACCCCTCTATAGGAGGAAGATCGATAAGAACGATTGGGAAACGGCCCAATTAATTGGGGCCACGTTCAAGGCCCGCCCAAAAGCGCGCAAAGCCCTTTCGAGTATAAAAAGGACTCCCCAAGAGAGAATCGCTCTCTTGTCCTTGGCTCTCAGCGAGGAGAGACCTGCCAAAGCTGCTCCAGACCAAGTAAGTTCCAAGTCAACGCACGCTACGAGATAGACGCTCTTAGCTGCTATCCTGTAAACAGCTCAACTCAGCAGCCTCAGAACCGAGCAACGGCCATTGTTCCTCTGACTGAGTGGGCACCCCAAGCTAAGTATAGGCTTTTAGCAGTAGTGATAGTTTAGGTTGTCGTGTTTTATGCATGAGTGTATTTGACTGTGTGTAAATAAATGAGCATTGCTTTTGAACTTACTAACTGGTGTATCGAGTCTTTGATCAGTATTCGGTTCTGAACCTTGTGGCGGTGTCGAAAGATACCTGGCGACTCTTGAGCAAACGTAATTAAACAGAGATAAATTAAGAAACAACAGCAACGAGCAACATTTACTGGCGACATCTGACGGCTCTCGATTTAGAAGTGGCCTAACCACTACGAGAGAACCCAAATTTGAATTGGAATCCAATTAGAAACAGAAAAACCACAAGTGTAAGAACAGTACTGATCAAACCTCCGAGATTCGGAAGTGTGTTAATGCATGCGTACTAACAGGGATATAAGGTAAACCTGAGCGATTTTGTTGCGTAAAACTGTCGGGGGTTTTGTAGGCCGGAAATTAGCGTAAGCCGTACCCGTGTTTACATCACCACTTTATCAGCCCCTGTTCCAAATTCAGTAGAGAACCTAGTTAGAGAGAATGGCAATGAAGGCAATGGAACGCCTTATGAACCCCCAGGAATTTGAGGTCGCAGCGACCAGTAGAGTAGGACAGTGTCCCGTATGGGAAGATGAGATCAGGAAATATCTCAAAGGGAAAGGCCCCTTTGGAGTGAATTCTGCACCAATGATGAAACAGGTTCCGGGCGTATAGGACATACTTGGTGGGAGAACCTGTCAGAGATCCACAAAAAGAGCTTAGGGAAAGCAGGCAAGGCAATGGCAATCGTGTCCTGTTTGGCACAATTGCGAGGCACAGAGGAGGTCGTTAGGACGCTCTGTAGAGAGATGGAGGAGAGAGACAGAGGTAGTGAGGCAGACGTGAGCGAGGTAGAGAAGGAGAATAGAGATTTGAAAGAGCAGTTAGCAGCGAGAGACAGAGAGGTGGATGATGCCAAGTGGGCACACCAGTCTTGTCTCGCGCATTTGAGTAGCTTCCAAACGCAATACGATAAGGCCTACCAGGACACGCAACGTGCGGTCTTGGTAAGACAAGAGACCGAGCAACAAAGTTGAGAAATTGCAGAAACAATGCAATGATTTGAAAGCAGACCCACGAGCACTCCATACTTCCACGACGGAACAAAGGCAGAGCTCAATAGACCACGCAAAGTGCCGGAAGCATATTGCAGAATTGCAATCTCTGCTTTCCTTTCAAAATGGGTTTCAAAGCACATTTGCACCCCAGTTAGATCAGGAAACCGGCCCCGATTGGCAGGAATTGAACGAGACTGCCCATAGATACGTACATGGGACATGTACGCAGGAAAAACCCCAGAAAAGGAAAGCGCCCCAACCCCCAACCGAACAGGCAGAACACACCCCCATGAACCCTGTAACCACACACCGCAGGGCCGCAGCAGAAGGAGACGCAGATTTCCTTTACGCAACCCCGTTAACCGTGACCCAATTACAGGACGCGTGTGGAAAAATTACACCGTTCCTTCCCACATCAGACCCCCACCAATTTTTCGCAAAAGTCAAACAGCAGGCTACCATGTACGGACTGGACAAGAAGGAGCAAGTGACGCTCACAGTTTTAAGCCTCAACCCTTCAGTCGTGGCAGCCCTTCCCGACCCACAGAATGTAGGAGGAGGCACACTCCAAGAGATGCACACAGCAATCCTTGATGCAATCGGCTATAACAGAGGAGACCCCGTAGAAGGCCTAAAAAAGTGTAGGCAAAAGAAAACAGAGCACCCCACAGCGTTTGCTGGACGCTTGTGGATACACTTCACACCAGTTTTCGGAGAGTTAGCCCACGCCCATTTGTCCCCAGATAATATGGTCAAATGGAACTGAATCCTAGTCTCTCACGCAACAGACGCAGGACAGAAAGCTTGTGCAAATTATGACCCCTCAGACGAGGCCCACAATGAAAAATGGGTTTTGAAAAGGTTGTCCCGCACTTGGGAGCAATCAGTCCAAGGCAAAACCGCATTTATAACACCCGATGAAGAGCAGGCAGACATGAATCCAGTTAAAGCGCACCAGAACCCCGCATGGGTAAATGAGGGCAGGAACAGCCCACCCCAGCCAAAATCTCACGAACTTAACAATTGTGGACAGTTAGGACACTTTGCACGAGAGTGCAACGCGCCCCAAAAGCAGCAGAGAAACCAACAGACAGGCACCCTAAACAGGAATAGGGCAAAGCCGATCCATAGTGTTAGCGCCCGTTCAGAGAATGCAGACATGAACGGCACCGACTGACGGTGTTCGGGCTCCCAACTTGGGTCTGCAACACCCTTTGGGCCAAGTCCGGTAGACCGGTAGTAGCAGGCAAAGTTCGGGGACACCCCGGAGAATTTCTTTGGGACACAGGAGGGTCCCGCACCACACTCAATTCCTCCACGATGTTTCAGCGATGCACGTGGCCCACAACAGACACCATCACACTCAGCGGTTTTACAGGTCATTTACAACAGGGACACATCACAGCCCCTGTAGCGATACAAATACGTAACATTACAACTAAGCACCCCGTAGTTTTGGTTGATCTGCCCCAGACAGCAGAAGATATCCTGGGGATAGATTTTATGAGCTCCCACAACCTTTCTTTTGACCAATTAACAAGTGTGTTTGGAAAATGGCAAAGGCAGCACGAGCCCCCGCCACGCTCACTGTAGGAGAATACGTAAACAGGAGTAGCTCAGTAGGAGACTTCTGGTTCGACCCTCGAGCCATTAGTGCAGACAAACCGGTTAGGGCAGTCCTGCAGGAACACAAAGCAGCATTTGCACAGCACAAGCACGACTGTGGCAGTTTGACTGGCTTTGTGAACATTACAGGTCCCGACCCTAAACCCCAGAAGCAGTACGGATTTCCCCAGGAAGCAGAGGGAGAAATCTCCAAAGTAATAGAGAGTTTGTTGGATCAAGGCATACTCAGATCAGTAGCCTCCACAAACAACGCTCCGATTTGGCTCGTCAGGTAACCGGATGGATCATGGCGACTGACCATTGATTACCGGAACTGAACAAAGTAACCCCAGTAGCAGCCCCCACCGTAGCCACGAGTCCCGAGACCATGCTCAAACAGGGACTCCAGTCAAGATTGTTTCGGTTTTGGACATTAGCAACGGCTTTTGGTCCATTCCATTGGCAAAAGCGTGCCAGTACAAATTCGCCTTTACATTCCAGGGACAACAATATACGTGAACGTGCCTTCCACAAGGCTTCCACAACTCTCCCTCCATTTTCCAACGACAGCTGGCAAATGGATTAGCAAAATTTTCTCCCCTCCCCCAATTGTCTGGTCCAGTACGTAGACGACTTGTTACTACAGACAGACACAAAGGGAGAGCACATTTCGCTTCTCGCCGAACTCCCAGGTCTCCTAAAGGAAATTGGTTGTAAAGACAACTCCAAGAAGGCCCAGATTTTGAAAGAGAAACTGATTTACTTGGGAACAGTTATCACACATGGTAAACACGAGATCGAGCAAAAGAGAATTGACTCGATCGTCAAATTGCCAGTTCCCCATAATGGTTCAGCCCTCCGGTCATTTTTAGGACTGGTTGGCTACTGCTGAAACCATATTGACGGTTTCGCCACGAAAGCAGCGCCCCTATCCGAACCTCTCAAGAAGCAGGCAGCTTGGGAATGGCTTCCACAGCATACAGATGCCGTGGATGCTTTAAAAAGAGCACTCAGCACAGCCCCCGCACTATAGGTCCCAGGTCCACTTTCCCCGTAATCTATCGAACTAGCAAGCATCGACCGAACCCTTTCGGCCGTGCTCCTCCCGGAACGCCATGACCAATTACGCCCCGTAGCATACGCCTCACGCATGTTAGACCCTGTAGAGCAAGGATTTTCTGCCTGTGAAAGGCACCTGCTCGCAGTTTTTTGGGCAGTACAATACTTCGCCTACATTACAGGACTCAACCCCATCACCATTCTCACTGAACACACCCCGACCCAGCTATTGTTAGACGGCCGACTTAAGGATGGCACAGTCAGCCAAATCTGTGCAGCCCGTTGGACCCTTCTTTTACAGGGACGGGACATTACAGTAAAAAGAACCAAGACCCACGCCTTCCTTGCCGATAATTTACAGTATGTAGGCACCCCTCATGAGTGTGAGATCATCACCACAAAACACAACACAGGCCCATTTATACCCAAAACACCTCCCAGGAAAACAGGTAATGCACCCCAGAGACCCCAGCCCACAGACACGTGCACACCCCTGAAGATTTATGTGGATGGCTCATCCACAGTGTTAAATGGAAAGAGAATTACCGGTTGCGGTATTTATGTAGAGGACGCGCAGGGACGCGCCCTAGATGGGATTTCACTAAAGTTGCCAGGACACTTAGGCTCGCAGGCAGCAGAACTGGCAGTGATCGCTTACATTGTAGACCACACTGACTCGTTCCCAACCCCAGCAGACATCTATTCGGACAGCTTGTATGTCTGCAATAGTTTGACGGAATTCCTACCCCTGTGGGAAATGAGATGATTTGTTTCCGCGGACGGTAAACCTCTACCCTCAGCCCCATTACTCTGCCATATCTTAGAGACAGTGAAGGATAGAAAATAGGGAATAATTAAAGTTGGCAGTAATCACCGTTCTTCCCCCCCGGTAACATTAAAGTAGATGCCCTCGCGAAGGCAGGCTGCAGGCATGGTTATTTTTGGAACCCCCCCCCCCCCCCCCGAAAGCACCCCAGTACACGCAGTTCAGGTCTCACAGACCAATATTCAGGATCTAGCGAAGGCACAGAAAGAGGACGAGAAACTCAGGGAAGTTTTAAAGGGTACCTTCCCAGCCCCGTATGATAAATACCAGAATGCAATAACCACACACGACGGTGTGATTTTAAAGGTTGGCATTTATATAGTTCCCAGCCAGGACAGGAACCAGGTCATTTGTCAGTTCCATGACAATCATGGACACCAAGGAATTGAACCCACCCTAGCCCACCTCAGACCGCTCTGCTGGTGGCCTGATTTAAAAGCTGATGGTACCCACTACATAGAGAATTGCTTGATCTGTGCCCAGAACAATCCGGACAGATATGCGAAAAAGGCTCAACTTAGTCATACCCGCCCCGTTAATGGACCCTGGACAAATCTACAGATAGATTATATAGGACCCCTACCACCGTGTAGAAATGGTTATAAGTATGTGTTGGTGGTCATCGACACCTTCACAAAATGGGTGGAAGCATTTCCATTGAGAACTAGACAACAAGACAACAGCTAAAATACTAACACACCACATCTTTACAAGATGGGGACTCCCCCGCAGTATAGAATCCGATCAAGGCTCCCATTTTACAGGATGTGTAATGAAAAACGTCCTCACGATTTTCGCATTCAACAAAAGTTTCACATAGCTTACCACCCCCAGTCAAGTGGTATTGTCGAGAGGATGAACAGGACATTAAAAACCACCCTTAGGAAAATGGTTCAGCAGAATAACAGCACCTGGGATTCAGTTCTCCCATTTGCTTTAATGTTTCTAAGGAACACGGTATCCACGTCCACAGGATACACCTCCCACACCCTCATGACCGGACGCCCCATGAAAGGCACTGAGTATTTATTCGGACTGGATTTGGCCAGCCCCGCAGTCAAAGTCCTCCCGCATGAAAATGCTGTACAATAATTGATAGAGAACATAAAGACAGCCCTACTCGCAGCAGCTTTGAGACTTGGGACCAGGAAGAAACAGAGCAAGGCTTGTTTCGACAAAACAGTACACGCCACTGAGTTTGCAGTAGGGCAGCAAGTGATGCTTTCCCTATACAACCCCAGTTCATTCCTTTCCCCTATATTCTCCGGACTGCACTCCATTTCGGACAAAGTCAGCCCTCGGTATACAAGATTACACATCCCAATGACAAGTCTGCATGGTTTCACATAAACCAGCTTAAGGCTTATGGCTCGCAGAATAGCCACACAAACCACATCTCGCTCGCAGCAGCAGACGAGCACGCCCCGCCCACAGATGACGTTTTCCTACCCTCCCCCAACCAGTCCAGCCCATCCTCAGGCATGACTTCAACTCCACCCCAGAGGCACAACTCCGCCTCTCCCTTCCTTCAACCAGCAGCGACAGCGACAGTGATAGCGATCACGATGACGATGGCCACAGCACACCACGGTTACGATTATCCCCCTGTACCAGGCCCCACTCCCAGCGAATCCGAGCATGATTCCACTGACCCCTTCCAGATTACATATATCAAAGCCCCTGACCCAGACCCACCGCCTGACGATTACGGATTGAAACCTCGTAGCTCCAACCTCGACACACGATTCTGGCACCGAGACAATTTGTTCAGGCTCATCCGGAATGATGAGATATACCCCAATTCGCCCCAAGCAGCTTTAGCATGGTTACTACAGTCAAGAGTTTGGCAGCCGGGGGAAGATGATGACATAGAGTCTGAATCCCACCAAACAAATCCCTTTGCGGCCCTGTTCTCTATTGAGCAATGAGGTGTCCAGATGATGGAAAAAAGGAACCGATGGAGAGATACGGTGTCCTTTCTGATGGAACCTGCACCATGTTTGATGTATGTTTGTTCGTTAGTGTTAATGTTACGTGTTGTTTGTAAACTTGAAAGTTTTTACGGCCCACGTCACCACTCCTTTAACGCCCCCTCGCAGTTAATGGAACAAGTTTGTCCACAAACAACCGTTCAGAGGAACTAGTTTGTCAACAGAAACCAGTTTAGAGGTACAAGTTTGTCGACAGACACCTGTTCAGCGGGACAAGTTTGTCAGCAGACAACAAGGTAACCCCCATGACGACCACATTCTTACCCCTTCTTGCCGGTTGCTCAGGCAGTAGAGAAACGGTACTGGTCCCCACCCTGCCTGAGGACCCCCCTCAGGTCAGCTACGCTCGGGTAGAGCACAAACAGCATTGATCACCATCCTACCCGGGGATTCCACCCATTTCTTACCCGCCGCGAACCATACGCACCCCATTTCGGCACTTATGGTTCAAAATTCTATTGTTTGTTTTTGGCGACCTTTAGGTTGCTTCCGTATGCTAGTTACATCCTAAAACACTAGGATGGTAAATCGCACAGGCTGCGAGACAGCTCGCACTATGTCAGTTTTCTCCGATGTCTTGTCCAAATATTCGGGTTTTTTTTTTTAAATGAGGGAGTCACAGATGGTGACCAATTACAAAGGGAAATTGGCAATAAAGGACAGACAGACAGACATACGAGATCTTAAGCAAGATAATAACAGAAATTATGCTTGTGTTCACAGAACGCCAGAAACCCCAGGAACCCCAGAGGAAGAAAAAGAAGAAGACAGAAAGATGGAAAGGTGAAGACAACATTCATGTTCTCCTGGATCTTAGCGGGATCCCTTCAGTTGCTAACGGATGCTACCCCCCTGACCCATACCACACAAGCCGTGAATGATTCCCACCCCCGCAATACACAGAACCCCGAGATAGCTAGCCCCGCGACATCTAACAATACCCCGACCTGGTGTATTAGGTTTATCACCTGGTACTCACTATCGTATGTAGTAGAAGCCCTCTTAGTACTGGCGATATTTTGCAATGTCGTGCAGACACTTAGAGTCAGGAAATGGCGAAAGGGAGCCTACCGCTCTCGCACCCCGGTATACTGGTTTAGGTCCCCCATTTCCGGATTCCACCAAACCCCCAAATCCCTTGACATGAATTAAAGTGCATCCATTTCTCTTTGTATATTCTGTTAAATGAAGAAATGTAAACCTCTGTGCCTGACTGCCAGGCCAGAGAAATTTGTGTGCTGCTATTTTGTACAGTTTAAGAGGTTATAGATTATTTTTGGGATTGTTGAGTGAGGATAGTTAATGCATGCATTAATGTCATAGCATCCCGTAGAGTTTTATAATAATGTATGTATTTAAAATGATTTAGGTAAAATTGTGTTTCATAGGGCAGGGCAGAGTAGAGCCTGATTATGGGTGTCCCGTTTGGTCAGAGAACGAAGACGATGCAGTAATGTGATCCTTCACGCTGAGGATCACAAGGAGGGCGTGTAGCCATCTGGGATGGCCACGTCCCGATTACAAAATGGACACTTTGCAAAGAATGCAGGGAAAATTGGACAATACCGAGAAAGCAAGCAGGTGCAAGGTTTGTCTGTTGATTGGAGCTTTAGCTCCCAGACAAGACCGAGACTGCAGAACCACCTACATACTAATGAGCCATCTCCGGGGACAAAAGGGTAACATTTAGGTAAACAATGCTAAGACAGACACCCCGGCGCCAGAGGAGACTAAAACAAAGCAGATCAATGGCCACCTAGGACACACCCAGCAATCAGGGAACCCACCCCTCTATTGGAGGAAAATCGATAAGAACGATTGGGAAACGGCCCAATTAATTGGGGCCAAGTTCAAGGCCCGCCCAAAAGCGCACAAAGCCCTTTCGAGTATAAAAAGTACTCCCCAAGAGAGAATCGCTCTCTTTGCTTTGGCTCTCAGCGAGGAGAGACCTGCCAAAGCTGCTCCAGACCAAGTAAGTTCCAAGTCAACGCACGCTACGAGATAGACGCTCCTAGTTGCTACCCTGTAAACAGCTCAACCCAGCAGCCTCAGAACCGAGCAATGGCCATTGTTCCTCTGACTGAGTGGGCACCCCAAGCTAAGTATAGGCTTTTAGCAGTAGTGATAGTTTAGGTTGTCGAGTTTTATGCATGAGTCGATTTGACTGTGTGTAAATAAATAAGCATTGATTTTGAACTTACCAACTGTGTATCGAGTCTTTGATCAGGATTCGGTTTTGAACCTTGTGGCGGCGTCGAAAGATACCTGGCGACTCTTGAGCAAATGTAATTAAACAGAGCCAAATTAAGAAACAACAGCAACACAGGCGGTTTGGGAAGTGAGGGGGAATGGGTCTGGGATGTGGTGCCCGTGCCCATGGCATGTGCCCTCCCTCCAAACCCTCCCTCCTACTCGGCGTCCTGCACGCGTTGGCCCTGGTGATGAGCTTGTGCGGCCTCCCGTCCCTGCCCAGGCCCCATGTCCTGCTCATTGTCCTCCTCCCCTGCATTCTCGTCGGACAGGGCCAGCGCTTCCTTCTCCTCCAGCACTTCGCCCCTCTGTTGCGCGATGTTGTGGAGGATGCAGCAGGCCACCGTGATACAGGCGGCCCTCACAGCATCATCCTGGAGGGCAGCTCCAGAGCGGTCCAGGCACCTGAAGCGCTAACAGTGGTTTGTCTTGCTGCCTCACAGCTCCAGGGCCCCAGGTTCAATTCAGGCCTCGGGTTACTGTCTGTATAAAGTCTGCATGTTCTCCCCGTGTCTGCGTGGGTTTCCTCCGGGTGCTCCGGTTTCCTCCCACTATCCAAAGATGTGCAGGTTAGGTGGATTGACCATGCTAAATTGCCCTTAGTGTCCAAAACGTTAGGTTGGGTTACGAGGATAGGGTGGAGGCGTGGGCTGAAGTAGGGTGCTCTTTCCAAGGGCCAGTGCAGGCTCGATGGACCGAATGGCTTCCTTCTGCACTGTAAATTCTATGATTCTATGATGTCAGGAATCACCGCGTGTGCGAGGAAGAAGGAGTCATGCACACTGCCCGGGTATTGGGCGCAGAGGTGCACGATGCGCAGCTGATGGTCACAGACCAGCTGGATGTTCATTGAGTGGAACCCCCATCGATTAGTGTAGAGCGACATGCAATTTGTTTATCGCCATCTGGACCTGGGGCATCCCGGCGATGGCAGCAAACCCTGCTGCCTGGGCATCCTGGTGGCCTGGGTCCACGTGGAACTGGATGTATTGAGTCGCCTGGGCATATAGGGCCTCTGTGACAGTGTGGATGCACGTGTGGGAGATCCCGGCCAGCTCCCCGTCGCGTAGAAGTTCAGGGCGACAGTCACCTTGATGGTTACCGGGAGCGGGTGTCCTCCCCCATACACCCGCGGTGTCAGATGTGCCATCATCTGGCAGTATATTGCACTGTCTTAAATGACAGGTGGTGCCGATACACACAAGGCCTCATGCGGCGTCTCCTTAGCGCTTCCTCCTCCTCGGCCTGTTGGGCGGTCGGCCGCCCAGCCTGTGCAGCAGCCACCTGCCCGTCCGCCCTCTGCCCCTCTGCAGCCCGGTCCCCTGCAGCCCGGCCCCCTGCAGCCCGGCCCCCTGCAGCCTGGCTCTCTGCAGCCCGGCCCTCTGCAGCCCGGCCCCCTGCAGCCCGGCCCCCTGCAGTCCGGCCCTCTGCATCCCGGTCCCCTGCAGCCCGGCCCTCTGCAGCCCGGTCCCCTGCAGCCCGGCCCCCTGCAGCCCGGTCCCCTGCAGCCCGGCCCCCTGCAGCCTGGCTCTCTGCAGCCCGGTCCCCTGCATCCCGGCTCTCTGCAGCCCGGCCCTCTGCAGCCCGGCCCTCTGCAACCTGGCTCTCTGCAGCCCGGTCCCCTGCAGTCCGGCTCCCTGCAGCCCGGCTCTCTGCAGCCCGGCCCCCTGCAGCCCGGCCCCCTGCAGCCCGGCCCTCTGCATCCCGGTCCCCTGCAGCCCAGCCCTCTGCAGTCCGGTCCCCTGCAGCCCGGCTCTCTGCAGCCCGGCCCCCTGCAGCCCGGCCCCCTGCAGCCTGGCTCTCTGCAGCCCGGTCCCCTGCAGCCCAGCCCCCTGCAGCCAAGCCCTCTGCAGCCCGGTCCCCTGCAGCCCGGCCCTCTGCAGCCCGGCCCCCTGCAGCCTGGCTCTCTGCAGCCCGGTCCCCTGCAGCCCGGCCCCCTGCAGCCAAGCCCTCTGCATCCCGGTCCCCTGCAGCCCGGCCCCCTTCAGCCGGGCCCCCTGCAGCCGGGCCCCCTGCAGCCCGGCCCCCTGCAGCCCGGCCCCCTGCAGCCCGGTCCCCTGCAGCCCGGCTCTCTGCAGTCCGGCCCTCTGCAGCCCGGTCCCCTGCAGTCTTGCCCTCTGTAGCCCGGTCCCCTGCAGCCCGGCCCTCTGCAGCCGGGCCCCCTGCAGCCCGGCCCCCTGCAGCCCGGCCCCCTGCAGCCCGGTCCCCTGCAGCCCGGCCCTCTGCAGCCCGGTCCCCTGCAGCCCGGCCCCCTGCAGCCCGGTCCCCTGCAGTCTGGCCCCCTGCAGCCCGTTCCCCTGCAGCCCGGCCCTCTGCAGGCCAGTCCTCTGTAGCCCGGCCCTGTGCAGCCCGGCCCTCTGCAGCCCGGTCCCCTGCAGCCCGGTCCCCTGCAGTCTGGCCCTCTGTAGCCCGGCCCTCTGCAGTCCGGCCCTCTGCAGCCTGGTCCCCTGCAGTCTGGCCCTCTGTAGCCCGGCCCTCTGCAGTCCGGCCCTCTGCAGCCTGGTCCTCTACAGCCTGGTCCTCTACAGCCCGGCCCTCTGCAGTCCGGCCCTCTGCAGCCCGGCCCTCTGCAGCCCGGCCCCCTGTAGCCCGGTCCCCTGCAGTCCGGCCCTCTGCAGTCCGGTCCTCTGCAGCCCGGTCCCCTGCAGTCTGGCCCTCTGTAGCCCGGCCCTCTGCAGTCCGGCCCTCTGCAGTCCGGTCCTCTGCAGCCCGGTCCTCTGCAGCCTGGTTCTCTGCAGCCCGATTCTCTGCAGCCCGGCCCTCTGCAGCCCGGCCCTCTGCAGCCCGGTCCTCTGCAGCCCGGCCCTCTGCAGCCCGGCCCTCTGCAGCCTGGCTCTCTGCAGCCCGGTCCCCTGCAGTCCGGCCCTCTGCAGCCCGGTCCTCTGCAGCCCGATTCTCTACAGCCCGGCTCTCTGCAGTCCGGCCCTCTGCAGCCCGGCCCTCTGCAGTCCGGCCCTCTGCAGGCCGGTCCTCTGCAGCCCGGCTCTCTGCAGCCCGATTCTCTGCAGCCCGGTTCTCTGCAGCCTGGTCCTCTGCAGCCCGGCCTTCTGCAGCCCGGTCCCCTGCAGGCCGGTCCTCTGTCGTCCGGCCCTCTGCAGTCCGGTCCTCTGCAGTCCGGTCCTCTGCAGCCCGGTCCTCTGCAGCCCGGTCCCCTGCAGGCCGGCCCTCTGCAGCCTATTCCTTTGCTGGCTGACCCGCTGCTGCCTGCTCCGCTGCTGCAGCTTCCCCCTCCTCTCCGAGCAGCCCCGAGCACGCGGTCGCAGGGCATCTCGCAAGAGCTGCGACCAGCGCCATGGCGGCCAGCATTACTGGTTGAATGGCAAACGCCATTGTGTGCAGAGGGTAGATGGCCAACATGTCAGCATGGCGCATACTCCCATGCCCAGGCAGGTTCCACGGGCAACACGGTAGCCTCGGTTGGCACTGCGGGCTCCACCCACGCATGTCCTCCTCCCACCCCAGCACCATTGGCACTCCCGGCTCTGGCACCCATTGTGCCTGTGTGTAGGTGGCATAGGCGGTCAGCGCCATGGGCAACAGCGCCCGCACCGGCGTACAGTGCTGAAAAAAACTTTGCGATCACCTCAGGGCGGCCAGGGTGAGTAGGAAGCACTGTGCCCCTGGCACTAACCCCGCTCCACCACCCACCCGTAATCTCCCCCCTCCCCCCCCACCCCGGACGACAACCAAACCCCCACCCTGCCCCACATTAACATTCTTCATTTTGTTGACCTAGCGGCCAGATTTAGTCTTTATACAAAAATATTTAGTAAAGATAAAGGACTTATTATAGACACAGTGAGAAGTCTTACAACACCAGGTTAAAGTCCAATAGGTTTATTTCGAATCACTAGCTTTCGGAGCGCTGCTCCTTCCTCAGGTGAATGAAGAGGTGGGTTCCAAAAACACATATACAGACAAAGTCAATGATTGAATCATAGAATTTACAGTGCAGAAGGAGGCCATTCGGCCCATTGGGTCTGCACCAGCCCTTTGAAAGGGCACCCTAATTAAGCCCACACTTCCCACCCTATCCCCATGACCCGGCAACCCCACGTAACCTTTTTGGACACTAAGGGCAATTTAGTATGACCAATCCACCTAACCTGCACATCTTTGGACTGTGGGTGGAAACCGGAACACCCGGAGGAAACCCACGCAGACATGGGGAGCACGTGCAGACTCCGCACAGTCAGTGACCTAAGCCGGAATTGAACCTGGGACCCTGGAGCTGTGAAGCAACTATCCTGGCTTGAGACAATTCACAGTTCTTTAACCTGTGATTGTCCCTCTCTCCAGTCGCACCGTCTGGACCTGGAAAGACTTATTTACCTGCAAAGACTCGCATTCAACGTATCGTGTTTGATCTTTGACTTTGTCTGTATATGTGTTTTTGGAACCCACCTCTTCATTCACCTGAGGAAGGAGCAGCGCTCCGAAAGCTAGTGATTCGAAACAAACCTGTTGGATTTTAACCTGGTGTTGTGAGACTTCTTACTGTGCTCACCCCAGTCCAACGCCGGAATCCTCAAATCATTATTATAGACAGTCATGGAGAAATGGATAGGGACTGGAGTGGGACACAGTGAAGTTGATGACTAATAATGGAAAGGAATTTGCCAATAGCAAGTTCAGAGAAGTGTGTGAAAACACGAACATTGTGATTATGTGAACATTGTGTCCCAGCACAGGGCCTGCCGAACCCAGGGCCAGGGTCTGTGAGACAGGCCTGCACACCAAGCTGTGCTTTTTTTCCTGGAGCACTCAGTATTTGCCCTGCCCTACAGCTGGTGTACACCTTGCTCCCAATGATTCCGCTTGCTGCATTCCCTCTACACAGTCTCATATCTCTGACTTCTGACTGTGAGGTCTACATAACCCCTGGACGGTCTGTAATCTGTGACTCCTTCCCACATCATCACAGGAGTGTCTGTCCTCTGGCTCCTGACTGCAAGCCCCAGATCAAGGAATTGGCTTTCATAGCGTTCCCCATTGCCATGAAGACTAAGCACGCCAGTATTTACCTCCAAAGCCAGTTCCCTCACCACCTTCCCAAGTTTCCATGCAATCCATCCCTCACGTGCCGCACTAACAATACACCCACCCCCTCCATTTCAGAGTCTACGTGCATCCCCTTCCAGTCAAAAATGTGTTAAGCCTTGACCCTCCTGTTTGTCAGCAGTTTGCGTATCCTTGTCGGGCTCCAGCTTCCCAACCCTCAGTCTACATTCTGCTTTCCAATGTCCCTCATCCTCCTCCACCTCCTTGCCCCTCTGCCTTCCATCGTGCCCCCTTTCCCCTCACAGCCCTTGCACAGTCACCCTTCCCCATTGCCCCCCATTGTGTTCGCTGTTCCCCCCTTACAACTGGGGGGAGGGAGGGCTCACCTCAGGAGGTGCCCGTGCACACAGCTCTAGGTGGGGTGGGTACAGGTTCACATGGCCCATCCATGGGCATGTTATGTGTGGTGGGCTCGGTGGGGGGAGGGGGGGGGGGGGGAAGTAGGAATTTCCACCATAACAACTATGGGATCCAGTGTTTTTGAGGAGGCTGGAGGCTAAAAGGAGGAAACTCTACCTTCACATCATGAAGTTTCAGGTGTGCATCTGGCACGCGGACTCTGAGAGAGGGAGCAATGAGTTTGCAAATAAAACCACCATCTTTCTGGGCCACATCATTGGCATTGGCTCAAAATAAAAGCAACAGTGAATGTGATGGGAAGGGGTCTGAAACAAAGTGGGAGGAGCACACTACTGGGCCAAGTGTCCCTTTCTGGGCCGCCCTTACGTGTTGGTGCCACAAGAGGGAACAGGAGTTAGCTTAGTTAGAAAGGATGAAGATCTCCTCGGGACGAAAGCTACAGAAAATCTCATGTACTGGTTTCCTCCCACAAGTCCCGAAAGACGTGCTATTCGGTAATTTGGAAATTTTGAATTGCCCTCTGTGTACTGGAATGTGGCGACGAGGGGCTTTTCATAGTAAGCTCACTGCAGTGTTAATGTAAGCCTACTTGTGACAACAAAGATTATTAAAGGACACATATTATAGATATCGACTCATTAGAGGTACTGAAGATGTTAAAGCCTGTGACTGCGACAGGCATAACCTTTTCTGAGGAAGTGTTTGGGTGAAATTTGAAATGGAAGCAGGAGTGGTGTGTGTGTCCTCGTTGTGTGAGGTCTTTACTGAGATGAATAAGAGCCGCACCCCCCCCCCCCCCCCCCCCACCCCCCCTCCGCCCCCGAGGTCTCACCAGGAAATCAAGTTTGATCTAAATAAACAATGCTGAAGTCTAAAGGCTGTGTGGAGTTGTTGACTGACGATCTGATGAGGAATGCTGTTGAGAAGTGGATCAATAACCCATTTACTTTAATTGCTCAGCAATGAGAAATATTTACTGTAATTACTGTGAACATGAATTGGCAAGTCAGGGTTCAGCTAACAACTGTAAATGCTGAAATGCTTCAATGACCCCTTCACTGACTATCTTGTAAAGTCACAAACTGGACGATGGAACATTTGAAATTACACTTTAATGGCTGAAATAGTTACAAGTAAATCAGAGTTAGGTTGGTTCAGTACTTTCCCACAAATGTTGTCCTTAACACTTCAAACATAACATTTTAATCTCCATTAGGTTCAATTCTACAATTTTCCATTGCAATTGATAATGCAATCAGATTTTTCCCAATAAACAGTGTATTTTTATGATTTTTCCTGATTGGTTTTCCAATATATTCAGCAGGGAGGGTCAAAGCGCAGAAGAGCAATAGTAATAGGGGACTCTATAGTCAGGAGCACAGATAGGCGCTTCTGTGGACGTGAAAGAGACTCCAGGATGGTATGTTGCCTCCCGGGTGCCAGGGTCCAGGATGTCTCAGAACGGGTAGCGGGCATCCTGAAGAGGGTTGGGCAAACAGGCAGAGATCGTTGTACATATTGGTACTAACGACATAGGCAGGAAGGGGCATGAGGTCCTGCAGCAGGAGTTCAGGGAGCTAGGCAGAAAGTTAAAAGACAGGACCTCTAGGGTTGTAATCTCGGGGTTACTCCATGTGCCCCGTGCCAGTGAGGCTAGAAATAGGAAGATAGAGCAGCTAAACACGTGGCTAAACAGCTGGTGTAGGAGGGAGGGTTTCCATTATCTGGACCACTGGGAGCTCTTCCGGGGCAGCTGTGACCTGTATAAGAAGGATTGTTGCATCTAAACTGGAGAGGCATAAATATCCTGGCCGCGAGGTTTGCTAGTGTCACACGGGAGGGTTTAAACTAGTATGGCAGGGGGGTGGGTACTGGAGCAATAGGTCAGAAGGTGAAAGCATTGAGCGAGAACTAGGGAATAGAGCCAGTATGGCTCTGAGGAAGAGCAGACAGGGTGAAGTTGCTGAACACAGCGGGACTGGTGGCCTGAAGTGCATATGTTTTAATGCAAGAAGTATTACGGGTAAGGCAGATGAACTTAGAGCTTGGATTAGTACTTGGAACTATGATGTTGTTGCCATTACAGAGACCTGGTTGAGGGAAGGACAGGATTGGCAGCGAAACATTCCAGGATTTAGATGTTTCAGGCGGGTTAGAGGGGGATGTAAAAGGGGTGTCGGAGTTGCGCTACTGGTTAGGGAGAATATCACAGCTGGACTACGGGAGGACACCTCAGAGGGCAGTGAGGCTATATGAGTAGAGATCAGGAATAATAAGGGTGCAGTCACAATGTTGGGGTTTACTACAGGCCTCCCAACAGCCAGCGGGAGATAGAGGAGCAGATAGGTAGACAGATTTTGGAAATGAGTAAAAACAACAATGACGAAAACAGCCTCAAGTCCCTCAGCCTTCCCTCCTAAGATCTTCTCTCCATACCAGGCAACATTCTGGTAAATATCCTCTGCACCCTTTCCAATGCTTCCACATCCTTCCTATAATGCGGCGACCAGAATTGCATGCAATACTCCAAATACAGCTGCAACATGACCTCATGGCTCTGAAACTCAATCCCTCTACCAATAAAAGCTAACACACCGTACGCCTTCTTAACAACTCTCTCAACCTGGGTGGCAACTTTCAGGGATCTATATACATGGACACCGAGATCTCTCGGCTCATCCACACTACCAAGAATCTTACCATTAGCCCAGTACTCTGTCTTCCTGTTATTCCTTCCAAAATGAAGCACCTCACACTTTTCTGCATTAAACTCCATTTGCCACCTCTCAGCCCAGCGCTGCAGCATATCTATGTCCCTCTGTAACTTGTAACATCCTTCCGCACTGTCCACAACTCCACCGACTTTAGTGTCATCTGCAAATTTACTCACCCATCCTTCTACTCCCTCCTCCAGGTCATTTATAAAAATGACAAACAGCAGTGGCCCCAAAACAGATCCTTGTGGTACACCACTAGTAACTGGACTCCAGTTTGAACATTTCCCATCAACCACCTCCCTTTGTCTTCTTCCAGCTAGCCAATTTCTGATCCAAACTGCTAAATCACCCGGAATCCCATGCCTCCGTATTTTCTGCAGTAGCCTACCGTGGGGAACCTTATCAAACGCTTTACTGAAAACCATATACACTACATCAACTGCTTTACCCTCATCCACCTGTTTGGTCACCTTCTCAAAGAACTCATTAAGGTTTGTGAGGCACGACCTACCCTTCACAAAACCGTGTTGACTATCTCTAATCAAATTATTCCTTTCCAGATGATTATGCATCCTATCTCTTATAAACCTTTCCAAGATTTTGCCCACTACAGAAGTAAGGCTCACTGGTCTATAGTTACCGGGGTTGTCTCTACTCCCCTTCTTGAACAAGGGGACATTTGCAATCCTCCAGTCTTCTGGCACTATTCCTGTAGACAAAGATGACTTAAAGATCAAAGTCAAAGGCTCAGCAATCTCCTCCCTAGCTTCCCAGAGAATCCTAGGATAAATCCCATCCAGCCCAGGGGACTTATCTATTTTCACACTTTCCAGAATTGCTAACACCTCCTCCTTATGAACCTCAAGCCCTTCTAGTCCAGTAGCCTGAAACTCAGTATTCTCGTTGATAACATTGTCTTTTTCCTGTGTGAACACTGACGGAAAATATTCATTTAGCACCTCTCCTATCTCCTCGGACTCCAAGCACAACTTCCCACTACTGTCCTTGACTGGCCCTACTCTTACCTTAGTCATTCTTTTATTCCTGACATAAGCTTTAGGGTTATCCTTGATCCTACCTGCCAAAGACTTCTCATGTCCGCTCCTGGCTCTTCTTAGCTCTCTCTTTCGGTCCTTCCTAGCTAACTTGTAACTCTCGAGCGGCCGAACTGAACCTTCATGTCTCATCTTTACATAAGCCTCCTTCTTCCTCTTGACAAGTGTTCCGACTGCTTTAGTAGACCACGGTTCCCTCACTCGACCACTTCCTCCCTGCCTGACAGTACATACTTATCAAGGACACGCAGAAGCTGTTCCTTGAACAAGCTCCACATTTCCATTGTGCCCATCCCCTGCAGTTTCCCTCTCCATCCGATATATCCTAAGTCTTGCCTCATCGCATCATAATTGCTTTCCCCCAGATATAACTCTTGCCCTGAGGTAGAGACCTATACCTTTCCATCACTCAAGTAAATGTAATCGAATTGTGGTCACTATCACCAAAGTGCTCATCTACCTCCAAATCTAACACCTGTCCTGGTTCATTACCCAGTACTAAATCCAATATGGCCTCGCCTCTTGTTGGCCTATCTACATACTGTGTCAGGAAACCCTCCTGCACACATTGGACAAAAACGGACCCATCTAAAGTACTCAAACTATAGCGTTTCCAGTCAATATTTGGAAAGTTAAAGTCCCCCATAACAACCACCCTGTTGCTTTCGCTCCTATCCAGAATCATCTTTGCAATCCTTTCCTCTACATCTCTGGAACTTTTCGGGGGCCTATAGAAAACCCTAACAGGGTGACCTCTCCTTTCCTGTTTCTAACCTCAGCCCATACTACCTCAGTAGACGAGTCCTCATCAAACGTCCTTTCTGCCACCGTAATACTGTCCTTGACTAGCAATGCCCCCCCCCCCCCCTCTTTTACCACCTTCCCTGAGCTTACTGTAATATCTAAACCCCAGCACCTGCACCAACCATTCCTGTCCCTGCTCTATCCATGTCTCAAAAATGGCCACAACATCGAAGTCCCAGGTACCAACCCATGCCGCAAATTCACCCACCTTATTCCGGATGCTCCTGGCATTGAAGAAGACACACTTTAAACCACCTTCCTGCCTGCCGGTACACTCCTGCAACTTTAAAACCCTACTCATGACCTCACTACTCTCAGCCTCCTGTGTACTGGAGCTGCAATTCAGGTTTCCAAGCCCCTGCTGAACTAGTTTAAACCCTCCCGAAGAGCATTAGCAAATTTCCCCCCCAGGATATTGGTACCCCTCTGGTCCAGGTGTAGACCATCCTGTTTGTGGAGGTTCCACCGATCCCAGAATAAGTCCCAATTGTCCAGAAATCTGAAACCCTCCCTCCTGCACCATCCCTGTAGCCACGTGTTCAACTCCTCTCTCTCCCTATTCCTCGTCTCGCTAGCACGTGGCACGGGTAACAACCAGAGATAATAACTCTGTTTGTCCTAGATCTAAGTTTCCACCCTAGCTCCCTGAATTCCTGCCTTACATTCCTATTCCTTTTCCTATCTATGTCGTTGGTACCTATGTGGACCACGACTTGAGGCTACTCCCCCTCCCCCTTAAGGATCCCGAAAACATGATCCGAGACATCACGCACCCTGGCACCTGGGAGGCAACACCAACCGTGAGTCTCTCTCGTTCCTACAGAATCTCCTATCTATCCCCCTAACTATGGAGTCTCCAATGACTAATGCTCTACTCCTCTCCCCCCTTCCCTTCTGAGCAACAGGGACAGACTCTGTGCCAGAGACCTGTACCCCATGGTTTACCCCTGGTAAGTCATCCCCCTCCAACAGTATCCAAAGCGGTATACATGTTACTAAGGGGAACGACCACAGGGGATCCCTGTACTGACTGCTTCCTCCCAGCCCCTCTCACTGTCACCCATCTATCTTTATTCTTCGGAGTAACTACATTCCTGAAGCTTCTATCTATGACCACCTCTGCCTCCCGAATGATCCGAAGTTCATCCAGCTCCAGCTCCAGTTCCCTAACGCGATTTCTGAGGAGCTGGAGATGGGTGCACTTCCCACAGATGAAATCAGCAGGGACACTGGTGGCGTCCCTCACCTCAAACATTCTGCAGGAGGAACATTGCACTACCTTCCCTGCCATCCCCTCGAGATAAAAAAAGAAAAAGAAAGAAAGAGCTTACCTGTTATTCACTCCGCTTCTCAGCAAGCACCCACTCAGCAACCTCTGCGCCCCACACGATAACACCTGAGGGAAAATAAAAGAAAAACTACTTACCAGTCACCAGCCCTCTTTATTGCACGTTTGAGATTTGTCCTACTTTCCCGATATTCCTCCAAAGCTTCATCAGTTTTAAGTCGCCTCGATCTTATATATGCTTCCTTTTACATCTTAGCTAGTCTCACAATTCCACCCGTCATCCATGGTTCCCTAATCTTGCCATTTCTATCCCTCATTTTCACAGGGACATGTCTGTCCTGCACTCTAATCAACCTTTCCCTAAAAGACTCCCACATTTCAAATGTAGAATTACCCTTAAATAGCTGCTCCCAATCCACATTCCCTAGCTCCTGCCGAATTTTGTTATACTTGGCCTTTCCCCAATTTAGCACTCTTCCTTTAGGACCACTCTCGTCTTTGTCCATGAGTATTCTAAAACTTACGGAATCCTGATCGCTATTCCCAAAGTAATCACCGACTGAAACTTCAACCACCTGGCCAGGATCATTCCCCAATACCAGGTCCAGTATGGCCCCTTCCCGAGTTGGACAATTTTCAAACTGCTCTAAAAAAACTCTCCTGGATGCTCCTTACAAATTCTGCTCCATCTACGCCTCCAACACTACATGAGTCCCATTCAATGTTGGGGAAGTTAAAATCTCCCATCACGACCACCCTATTGCTCCTACATTTTTCTATAATCTGTCTACATATTTGTACCTCTACTTCACGCTTGCTTTTGGGAGGCCTGAAGTAAAGTCCCAACAATGTTACTGCGCCCTTCCCATTTCTTAGCTCTACCCATATTGCCTCAGTGCTCGAATCCTCCACCGTGCCCTCCTTAATCACAGTTGTGATGTCATCTCTGACCAGTAATGCAACTCCTCCACCCCTTTTACCTCCCTCTCTATCACTCCTGAAGCATCTATACCCTGGGATATTTAGTTGCCAGTCTTGCCCTTCCCTCAACCAAGTCTCAGTAATATCAATAATATCATATTCCCAGGTACTAATCCAAGCCCTAAGTTCATTTGCCTTACCTGCTACACTTCTCGCATTGAAACAAATGCACCTCAGACCACCTGTCCCTTTGCGTTCATCATCTCTTCCCTGTCTACTCTTCCCCTTAGTCACATTCAGTTTATTATCTAGTACCTTACTGGCTTTAGTTGCTGCCTCTTTACTGAGCTCTAACTTCCTAATCTGGTTCCCATCCCCCTGCCACATTAGTTTAAAACCTCCCCAACAGTGTTAGCAAAAGCACCCCCTAGGACATTGGTTCCAGTCCTGCCCAGGTGTAGACCATCCAATTTGTAATGGTCCCACCACCCCCAGAACCGGTTCCAATGTCCCAACAATCTGAACCCCTCCCTCCTGCACCATCTCTCAATCCACATATTCATTCTGACTATTCTTGAATTTCTACTCTGACTGTCTTGTGGCACTGGTAGCAATCCTGAGATTACTACCTTTGAGGTCCTACTTTTTAAAGTAGGAAGGAACTTAAGCAAGCAACTTTATCTGAGGCTGTTTAGCACAGGGCTAAATCGCTGGCTTTGAAAGCAGACCAAGGCAGGCCAGCAGCACGGTTCAATTCCCGTAACAGCCTCCCCGAACAGGCGCCGGAATGTGGCGACTAGGGGCTTTTCACAGTAACTTCATTTGAAGCCTACTTGTGACAATAAGCGATTTTCATTCATTTCATTTCAAGCAAGGAGTCAGGAGGGCTAGAAGGGGTCACGAAAAGTAATTGGCAAATAGGGTTAAGGAGATTCCCAAGGCTTTTTACACGGACATAAAAAGCAAGAGGGTAGCCAGGGAAAGGGTTGGCCCACTGAAGGATAGGCAACGGAATCTATGTGTGGAGCCAGAGGATATGGGTGAAATACTAAATGAATACTTTGCATCAGTATTCACCAAAGAGAAGGATTTGGTAAATGTTGAGTCTGGAGAAGGGTGTGTAGATAGCCTGGGTCATATTGAGATCCAAAAAGACGAGGTGTTGGGCATCTTGAAAAATATCAAGGTGGATAATTCCCCAGGGCCTGATAGGATCTACCCCAGAATACTGAAGGAGGCTAGAGAGGAAATTGCTGAGGCCTTGACAGAAATATTTGTATCCTCACTGTCTTCAGGTGATGTTCCAGAAGATTGGAGAATAGCCAATGTTGTTCCTTTGTTTAAAAAGGGTAGCAAGGGTAATCCAGGGAACTATAGGCCAGTGAGCCTTACGTCAGTGGTAGGGAACCGAGACAGGATCTACTCTCATTTGGAAGCAAATGGGCGTATTAGTGAGAGGCAGCACGGTTTTGTGAAGGGGAGGTCGTCTCACTAACTTGATAGAGTTTTTCGAAGAGGTCACAAAGATGATTGATGCAGGTAGGGAGGGGGTGTCGTCTATATGGACTTCAGTAAGGCCTTTGACAAGGTCCCTCATGGTAGACTGGTACAAAAGGTGAAGTCACACGGGATCAGGGGTGAGCTGGCAAGGTGGATACAGAACTGGCTAGGTCATAGAAGGCAGAGAGTAGCAATGGAAGGGTGCTTTTCTAATTGGAGGACTGCGACTAGTGGTGTTCCGCAGGGATCAGTGCTTTTCGTAGTGTATATAAATGATTTGGAGGAAAATGTAACTGGTCTGATTGGTACGTTTGCAGACGACACAAAGGTTGGTGGAATTGCGGATAGCGATGAGGACTGTCAGAGACTTGGGCGGAGAGATGGCAAATGGAGTTTAATCCGGACAAATATGAGGTAATGCATTTTGGAAGGTCTAATGCAGGTAGGGAATATACAGTGAATGGTAGAACTCTCAAGAGTATTTAAAGTCAGAGAGATCTAGGTGTACAGGTCCACAGGTCACTGAAAGGGGCAACACAGGTGAAGAAGGTAGTCAAGAAGGCATACGGCATGCTTGCCTTCATTGGCCGGGGCATTGAGTATAAGAATTGGCAAGTCATGTTGCAGCTGTATAGAACCTTAGTTAGGCCACACTTGGAGTATAGTGTTCAATTCTGGTCGCCACACTACCAGAAGGATGTGGAGGCTTTAGAGAGGGTGCAGAAGAGATTTACCAGGATGTTGCCTGGTATGGAGGGCATTAGCTATGAGGAGCAGTTGAATAAACTCGGTTTGTTCTCACTGGAAAGATGGAGGTTGAGGGGCGACCTGATAGAGGTCTACAAAACTATGAGGGGCATAGACAGAGTGGATAGTCAGAGACTTTCTCCCAGGGTAGAGGGGTCAATTACTTGGGGGGGGGCGGTTTAAGGTGCGAGGAGTAAGGTTTAGAGGAGATGTACGAGGCAAGTTTTTTTACACAGAGAGTAGTGTGTGCCTGGAACTCGCTGCCGGAGGAAGTGGTGGAAGCAGGGACGATAGTGACATTTAAGGGGCATCTTGACAAATACATGAATAGGATGGGAATAGAGGGATACAGACCCAGGAAGTGTAGAAGATTTTAGTTTAGACGGGCAGCATGGTAGGCACAGGCTTGGAGGGCCTAAGGACCGGTTCCTGTGCTGTACTTTTCTTTGTTCTTTGTTCTTATATATTCCCGGTGTAATAAGTATTAAAAACCATTAAAAGGTTTGGAAGCAATCCTCACCCTTTTCAAGTGCATGAATGACATCTCATACGGATTGTTCTGTTACAAAAGGTGACGCTGATGTCAGGGTTGGGAGATTTTACAATAGAGACTGGCATGCTCACACTTGGAATTTTGAAAACACAGTTGTGGTACTACCTCCCCTACACCCCCCCCCCCCCCCCACGCCCTCCCCCCCACCCACCACCACCCCCAAGAATCCTGACAAGCAACAGCATTAGTCTTGGAATTCTCAGATGACATGGAGATCAAATATGAGTGAGCAATGCAATTCGGGTGAAGGGGCATAGCCAGCAAACTGACAAACAAATATAACAGAGCAACAAGCCACATGTGAGATGGGTGACAGCAAAAGAGCGAAAGAGGTACCAACTGGAGAACAGGCCATCCTAGACTGGGTATTGTGCAATGAGAAAGTAATCATAGGCAATCTAGCTGTGTGAGACCGCTTGGGGATGAGCGACCATAACATGTAACAATTTTTCATCAAGATGGAGAGTGACATAGTTGATTCTGAGACTAGGGTCTTGAATCTTAATAAAGGAAATTACAATGATATGAGGCGTGAGTTGGCTGTGATAGATTGGGAAAAGTTACTGAAAGGGATGATGGTGGATAGGCAATGGCAAACAGTCAAGGAGTGTATGGGTGAACTGCAACAATTGTTCATTCCTGTCTGGCACAAAAGTAAAAGAGGAAAGGTGGTCAATCCATGGCTGACAAGGGAAATTAGAGAGAGAGTTAAATCGAAAGAAGAAGCTTACAAATTGGCCAAGAGAAACAACAGATCTGAGGATTGGGAGCACTTTAGAATTCAGCAAAGGATGACAAAGAGATTGATTAAGAAGGGGAAAATAGATTACAATGAAAAGCTTGCAGGGAATAGAAAAACAGACGATAAGTTTCCATAGGTTCGTGAAGAGAAAAAGATTGGTGAAGATAAATGTATCCCTTAGTCAGAAACAGGGGAACAAAGAAATGGTTGACCAACTAAATACATACTTTGGTACTGTCTTCAAAAAGGAGGACACAAATAAGATACTAAAAATAATAATAATAATTTTAATAATAACAACAATCTTTATTGTCACAAGTAGGCTTACATTAACACTGCAATGAAGTTACTGTGAAAAGCCCCTAGTCCCCACACTCCGGCACCTGTGCGGGTACACAGAGAGAGAATTCAGAATGTCCAATTCACCTAACAGCATGTCTTTCAGGACTTGTGGGAGGAAACCGGAGCAACCGAAGGTAACCCACGCAGACACGCGGAGAACGTGCAGACTCAACCCAAGCCGGCAATCGAACCTGAGACCCTGGCGCTGTGAAGCCATAGTGCTAACCACTATGCTACCATGGTGCCCTAATGTTGGAGAACGCAGGGTTTAGTGAGAGGGAGGAACTGAAGGAGGTCAGTATTAGTAGAGAAATTATGTTGGGGAAATTGATGGGATTGCAGGCTGATAAATCCCCAGGGCCTGATAATCTACATCGCAGGGTGCTGAAGGAAGTGGCCGAAGAAATAGTTGGTGCATTGGTGGTCATCTTCCAGGATTCTATAGACTCTGGAACCGTTCCTACAGATTGGAGGGTAGCTAATGTCACTATTTAACCTCACTATTTAAAAAGGAAGGTCGAGAGAAACTGGAAATTCTGGACCAGTAAGCCTGATGTCGATCGTGGGGAAAATTCTAGAATCCATCATCAAAGATTCTATAGCAGAGCACTTGGAAAACAGTGACAGAATCGGACTGAGTCAGCATGGATTGATGAAAGGGACAAATCTATTGGAATTCTTTGAGGATGTGGTTTATTTGGACCAATCTGGATGGGAGGGTGAGCTGTGAGGAGGATGCAGAGATCCTTCAGTGTGATTTGGACAAGATGAATGAATGGGCAAATGAAATGCAGGTGAAATATAATTTGGATAAGTGTGAGGTTATCCACTTTGGCAGCAAAAATGGGAAGGCAGATTATTATCTGAATGGCCATAAATTAGGAGAGGAGAATGCGCAACGAGACCTGGGTTCCTCGTACACCAGTCACTGAAGGTAAGCATGCAGATGCAGCAGGTGGTAAAGAAGGCAAATGGTATACTGGCCTTCATTGTGACAGGATTCGAGTACAGGAGCAGGGATATCTTGCTGTAATTGTACAGGGTCTTAATGAGGCCACACCAGGAATATTGTGTGCAGTTTAGGCCTCCTCATCTGAGGCAGGATGTTCTTGCTCTAGAGGAAGTGCAGCAAAGGTTTACCAGACTGATTCCTGGGATGGCAGCACTGACATATGACGAGAGATTGAGTCAGTTAGGATTGCATTTACTGGAGTTCAGAAGAATGAAGGGAGGTCTCATAGAAACCTATTAAATTCTACCAAAACTGGACAGGGGAAGTGCAAGCAGAATGTTCCCGATGGTGGGTGTGTCCAGAACCAGAGGTCACAGTCTGAGGATATGGAGTAGATCATTTAGCTGGTTTGTAATGCAGAACAAGGCCAGCAGCGAGGGCTCAATTCCTGTACCAGCCACTACCCGAACAGGCGCCAGAATGTGACGACTAGGGGCTTATCACAGTAACTTCATTGCAGTGTTAATGTAAGCCTACTTGTGACAATAAAAAGATTATTATTATTCAGACAGAGATGAGGAGAAATCTCTTCACCAGAGTGGTCAGCCTGTGGAATTTGTTAGATAGATAGTTTTTTGAAGAATAAAGGGATTAAGGGTTATGGTGTTCGGGCCGGAAAGTGGAGCTGAGTCCACAAAAGATCAGCCATGATCTCATTGAATGGTGGAGCAGGCTCGAGGGGACAGATGGCCTACTCCTGCTCCTAGTTCTTATGTTCTTATGTTACCATGGAAAGTAGTTGAGGCCAAAATAATAACAATAATTTTTATTAGTGTCACAAGTAGGCTTACATTAACACTGCAATGAAGTTACTGTGAAAAGCCCCTAGTCACCACATTCAGGCGCCTGTTCGAGTACACTGAGGGAGAATTCAGAATGTCCAATTTATCTAACAGCACGTCTTTCGGGACTTGTGGGAGGAAACCGGAGCACCCGGAGGAAACCCACGCAGACACGGGGAGATCGCGCAGACTCCGCACAGTGACCCAAGCCGGGAATCGAACCCGGGTGCCTGGCGCTGTGAAGTAACAGTGCTAACCACTGTGCTATCATGCCACCCACAAACACTGTATGCTTTTAAGAAGCAGTTAGATTTAGCACTTGGGCGAAGGGGATCAAAGGATATGAGAGGAAAGACGGGATCAGGCTATAGGTTGGATGATCAGTTATGACCATAATGAATGGCAGAGCAGGTTCGAAGGGCTGAGTGGTCGTCCTGCTCGTATTTCCTATGTTTCTTTCTTCCTATGTCATTAATGGGGAGATGGTCAGTTAACATGATACAGATTGAAGTGGAGTCTGAAAAGAGTACAAGTAGCTGATGTGAAGAAAACCTCTAGCATTTAGGCACCTTTGGCTAACTCAGCACACTACGCAGAAAGTAGGGTACAGGTCTGGGGGAAAAATGTGAAGTTCTTAGTGGGGGGGGTGGGGGGGGGGTTGGTGGGGGAGTGTGCAAGAAATATATATATGTTAAAGCTGGAGTATGGTTTCCCATCAATGTAAAAAACTGAAGCCACCTGCAGAAGTTCAAAAGCATTCGAAAATTCTGTACTACTGGGCACCTGGGTTAGAATTTGTTCATTTTTGACTGGGCTCAACTCTGTTGTGCCTAAACCACAGTGTGTCTTTAACCCGTATATGATGGACAAATGACCACAAGTTGTTTCGTACAATAATATAATTTATTCACTAATACACAAATGTTAAAATTATTTCAATCACACACACATAAGTTGAACTGCAAGCTATTACATGCAAGACCTTAACTTGACTGGCTGTACCGGGCAGATAAGACCTTTATCCAGAGTCTGCCGTCTTGCAGTATTGATGGCCAATGGTGGTCGTCGTCATCCTTGGCTCTGATCCTTCTATCAGTAGCGTGGATGGTCTTCCTCTTCTTCGGTTGGTGAAGGGTCACCATTGTTGGTTGCTGTTGAGAGAGCGAGTAAGGGGTTGCGCAGCGCCTTTTATTCCTGGGAGTTTTGTGCCCTTTTGGGTGGTCACAGGTGAACTTCCAAAAAATCGATCAGGGCTCGATCACTCAAAGGAAACAGACGCCACCAAGTCTGCTACATTATATCGATTTGTATTTTAAGCCCATTGCCCCAGGATGGCCTCTTGATGGCCTTTTTCCTGTGCTATTTGCAAAGTCTGGGCTGCAGCCTTTTGTTTATTTGAGGGCTGCAGCCTGTTTGTCCCTGAACTTGGCCACTTTTCCCAGCGTCCTCTGCCGGATGCCATTTTAGGTGGCCACACATTTGTCAAACTCAACCATAAAAATATTCAATAACCCAGCCTTCACTGCTCTCTGGGGAAGAGAATTCCACAGACTAACAACTCTTCGGAAAAAAATGTATCATCTCCATCTTAAATGGAAGACTCCGTATTTTTAAACTGTGGCTGCTAATCCTAATCTTTCCCATAAGAGGAAACGTCCTCTCAGTATCAACCCTGTCAAGACCCCTCAGGATCTTGTGTTTCAGTAATATCACCTCTCATTCGTCAAAACATCAATGAATACAGACCCTACCTTTCCTATTAAGCTAACTCCTTCATCCCAGGAATCAGTCAAGTGAACCTTCTTTGAACTGCTTCCAATGCAAATATCTCCTTTCTTAGGTAAGGAGACCAAAACTGCACACAAAACTCCATATGTGGTCTCACCAGAGATCAGTGCAACAAACCTCCCTACTTTTATATGCCGTTCTCCTTGCAATAAACATCAGCATTTCATTTGCCTTCCTACCTACCTGCTGCACATGCATAGTAGCTTTTCCTGATCCATGCAACTGGACCAAGATCCTTCAATCCATTTAAATGGTACGCTGCTTTTCTATTCTTTCTGCCAATGTGGATAAGTTTATAGTTCCCCATCACTCACTTTACCTATCTATACCCCTTTGCAGACTCCTTATGTCCTCTTCACAATTTACTTTCCTATCTACCTTTATGTCATCAGCAAATTTAGCAACCATACATATTGTCCCTTCATCAAAATCATTCATATCAATTGTAAATAGTTGAGGCCCAGTACTGATCCCTTTAGCACTCCACTGGTTACATTTTGCCAACCTGAAAATTATTTTGTGCAGTAACTTTGGATATGGAACCTTATCAAATGCCTTTTGGAAATCCAAATAGACTACAACTGCAGATCCCCTTTTATCCCTGCTGCATGTTCAAATAACTTCAATAAATTAGTCAAACATGATTTTCCTTGCCATGTTGATTCTGTCTGACCACATTAAGATTTTTTAAGCGCCCTGTGTTGTGAACAAAATTTGTGCTTTTCTTACTGCCCATTCAAACTTACCCTGAACAAATGCAACATCATGCTTGATCTCATGTATGCACACATGCACACCCACAAAGTTTTTATACAGATAAAGGCAGGCCTGTGGTTTCCTGAATGATTCAATGATTTAAAGTTTACTTGACGGTCCTGTAAAATGAAGAGTTCACAGCAGATTGTGAGATTTATTGTAGTTGAATGTCAAAGAGGTTGGTTTTCAGGTGAACTTTGAAACAGGAACAGTTTAAATAATTTGTCTGTTTAACGATTTGAAGTTAGTTTTAATAATAATAATTTTTATTATTGTCACAAGTAGGCTTACATTAACACTGCAATGAAGTTACTGTGAAAATCCCCGAGTCACCACACTCCGGCGCCTGTTCGGGTAAACAGAGGGAGAATTCCGAATGTTCAATTCACCTAACAGCACATCTTTCAGGACTTGTGGGAGGAAACCGGAGAACCGGGAGGAACCACGGAGACACGGGGAGGCAACATGGATTTGTTCATTGTCACGTGTACCAAGGAATAGTGAAAAGTATTTTTCTGCGAGCAGCTCAGCAGATCATTAAGTACATGAAAAGCAAAGGAAATAAAAGAAAATACATAATAGGACAACACAAGGTACACAATGTAACTAGATAACACCGGCATTGGGTGAAGCATACAGGAGTGTAGAGTTAATGAGGTCAGTCCATGAGAGGGTCGTTTAGGAGTTTGGTAACAGTGGGGAAGGACCTGTTTTTGAGTCTGTTCGTGCATGTCCTCAGATCTTTGCATCTCCTGCCCAATGGAAGAAGTTGGAAGAGTGAGTAAGCCGGGTGGGAGGGGTCTTTGATTATGTTGCCCATTTTGCCCAGGCAGCGGGAGGTGTAGATGGAGTCAATGGATGGGAGGCAGGTTTGTGTGATGGACTGGGCTGTGTTCACGACTCTCTGAAGTTTCTTGCAGTCTTGGGCCAGGCAATTGCCATACCAGGCTGTGATGCAGCCCGATAGGATGCTTTCTATGGTGCATCTGTAAAAGTTGGTAAGAGTTAATGTGGACATGCCGAACTTCCTTCGTTTCCTGAGGAAGTATAGGCGCTGTTGTGCTTTCATGGTGGTAGCATCGACGTGGGTGGACCAGGACAGAATTTTCGAGATGTGCACCCCTAGGAATTTGAAACTGCTAACCATCTCCACCTCGGCCCCGTTGATGCTGACAGGGGTGTGTACAGTACTTTGCTTCCTGAAGTCAATGACCAGCTCTTTAGTTTTGCTGGCATTGAGGGAGAGATTGTTGTCGCTGCACCACTCCACTAGGTTCTCTATCTCCCTCCTGTATTCTGACTCATCGTTATTCGATAACTGACCCACTATGGTCATATCGTCAGCAAACTTGTAGATGCAGTTGGAACCAAATTTTGCCACGCAGTCATGTGTGTACAGGGAGTATAGTAGGGGGCTACGTACACAGCCTTGAGGGTCCCCGTATTGAGTACTATTGTGGAGTTGTTGTTGTTTATTCTCACTGATTGTGGTCTGTTGGTCAGAAAATCAAGGATCTAGATGCAGAATGGGGAGCCAAGTCCTAGGTTTTGGAGCTTTGATATGAGCTTGGCTGGGATTATGGTGTTGAAGGCGGAGCTGTAGTCAATAAATAGGAGTGTGATGTTGGAGACTTTGTTGTTGAGATGCTCCAGGGATGAGTGTAGGGCCAGGGAGATGGCATCTGCTGTGGACCGGTTGCGGCGGTATGCGAATTGCAGTGGATCAAGGCATTCTGGGAGTATGGAGGTGAATCGCTTCATGACCAACCTCTTGTAGCACTTCATTGCGACTGAAGTCAGGGCCACCGGACGGTAGTCATTGAGGCACGTTGCCTGGCTTTTCATTGGCACCGGTATGATAGTGGTCTTCTTGAAGCAGGTGGGGACCTCGGAGCGGAGTAGGGACAGGTTAAAGATGCCCGCGAACACATCTGCCAGCTGGTCCGTGCAGGCTCTTAGTGAATGACCAGGGATCCCATCCGGACCCGTCGCCTTCCAAGGGCTCACTTTCAGGAAGAACGTGAAGATTCCACACAGACAGTGACCCAAGCAGGAATCGAACCTGGGACCCTGGTGTGGTGAAGCAACAGTTCTAACCACTGTGCTTCTGTGCCGCCCAGAGTCTGATCATCAGGCTGGCTGACAATTGATGGTTCTGTTGGATTTGCTGGCTCCAGGCGTAATAAGGGTGCAGTTCTGAACCCAGTTCCGATCACGAGTGCCGGGTTAACAGTTCTGAGTCCCACCCAACCTGATTTGAATGGGGAGGCCATTGTGATATAATGGAGAGTAACAGTCGCTATGTATAATAGCGAGTAACAGCCCCTGTATATAATGGGGAGTGAAAGCCACTGTGTATGTAATGGAGAGTAACAGCTGCTATGTATGTAATGGAGAGTAACAGCTCCTGTGTATAATGGATTAACAACCCCTGCATATGTAATGGAGAGTAACAGCTTCTGTGTATAATGGATTAACAACCCCTGCATATGTAATGGAGAGTAACAGCTCAGGTGTATAAAGGTGTGTAACAGCTAATGTGTCTAATAGAGAGTAAACAGCCCCTGTGTATGTAATGGAGTGTAACAGCCCCTGTGTATAATATAGATAGCCCCTGACTATGTAATGGAGTGTAACAGCCTGATTATAATGGAGAGAAACAGCCCCTGTGTATAATGGAGAGTAACAGTCCTATTTATAATGGATTTACAACCCCATGTAATGGAGCGTAACAGTTCTTGTGTATATTGGAGTGTAATAGTCACTGTGTATAATGGAGTCCAGTATTACCTTGATGACATACTGGTATCAGGCAAGATTGATGAGGATCATCTCAAGAAATTGGATGCCACCCAAGAAAGGCTAGAGGAATGAAGCCAATGGGTTTGCAAGGAAAAATGTGAGTTTTATTTCTGTGGAATATTTGAAGAACGCTGAAAAGAATGAGAGGTGGCACGATTGAAACATAAATGTTCTTAAGGAGTTAGACAGGGTAAATGTTGGGAGGATGTTTCCACTCATGGGAGAGGGTAATAGCAGAGGACATTGTCGCACAATAAGAGAGCTCATTTAAGGCGGATTTGAGGAAGAATTTCCCCTCTCAAAGAGCGGTGAATCTTTGGAATTCTTTACCCCAGGAAGCTGCGAAGGCAGAGTCCTTGGAAATTTACAAGGCTGAGATCCATAGATCTTTAATCAGTAGGGGAAAAGTTATGGAGATAAGGCAGGAAATTGGACTTAGTGAGTGTTAGATCAGCCATGATCTTATTCAATGGTGGAGCAAGCTCCAAGGGCTGAATGGCCCACACCTGTTCCTATTTCTTATGATACTGCTGAGCTTTATAAAGTGCCTTTCAAGGTCAAGACTATTGTGGATGCTCCAGTTCCTCATAATCAGCCAGCTTTGCTCATTCTTAGGGATGCAGAATTATTACAGGAGATTCACTCAATAGCTGGCAAACTCCTAGAACCATAAAGAGGTCCATGACTTTGGACAATATTGGGCCCACTCCAGTGCTCTTCCTGATTCGGACTAAAGTGATGGGTGTGCGTTCTCCAGGTGTGCAAAATAGGAGATGTCTTTCTGAGCCTGCATGGGTTTGTGTGTCAGATCAAAGCCGGGATACGGGCGGAAATCTGTAATGCTGCGTTCAATAAGACAAAAGCAGCGCTGACAGATTCCCAAGTTCTGATGGTAGATTTTCAATATTTGATGTTATATATGTGAGCACACAGCAACGATGAACCCTGTTTGCAGTTAAAGAAGGGATACCTGCGTGTGGACTGAATATTCAGGTGAGTGGTCGATGATCAGTCAGGAGTCTGAATCTCTGTCCAAACAGTTATGTGTACAATTTCCAGATTCCAAAAATGATTCCCAATGCTTCATGTTCAATCTTGAGAACTTTCACAGAATTGTTACAGTGCAGGAGGCCAGTTGGTCCATCATGTGTGCACTGGCTCACCATACTGATGCCATTCTCCTGCCTTTCCCCCACACCCATGCATTTGGCTCTCTATTGTATTTCAAGTCCGTGAAGCAAATGCTATGGGTCTTTCCACACCAGAGGGCATTGTGTGAGAAAAAGGCCCAATACCTCAAAGTGATGCATCACATGCAAGGTGCAGCAGGAGGGAGAGGTCAAAGTGAATCAGTGCTAATTTTGCTTTTTTGAACGCAACATTACAGGTTTCTGCCCATTTCCAGGCTTTCTTCTGACACAGAAACACATGCAGATTTGTGATGCATGACAACTCCTCCCCAAACTTCCAAACTCACCTGCCATTCATCCTTACATTTCCATGAGAATGGAGCTATCAGCTACTTCAGGGTGTTTGCTTTTGGGTATGCAAGTTAATATTCCACCAACGTTGAGGAAATCAGTGTTGGACCATATGCACTCAGATCACTGTGAAATAGTTTGCATGCAAGAAATCACCAGGAGTTACATTTAGTGGTCTGGCCTCGATCAAGACATTAAATAAAGGCAAGACCTTGTACTATATGTCAAATGTGAGAGACATGCTTCAATTGGCCCTGCTCCATCCATGGGATTGGCCAACAAACCCTTGGCCGAGCATCCACATCAATTCTGCAGGTCCATTTGAAGGAACAATGTTCATTGTGGTTGTGGATGCTCATTCCAAATGGCCAGACATTTCAGTGATGTCCCTCATTACTGGTGAGGGTACAATTCAAAGGCTAAGAGAAATGTTCAGTCATTACGGGTTACCAGAACAACGTGTGACTGACAGCCGATCTCAGTTTATCTTGCAAGAATTGCAGACTTTTTTGAGATGTCATGGAATTCATCTCATCACCATACCATTCGAATGCAGAGGTCTGTTCAAACCATGAAACAGGCTTTAAGTTTGTCGCAAGGACATTCTTCCATTCAAAAGCACCTGAACACATTTCTGGCAGAAGCTACAACTAAAGCAATGCTGGCATTTCTACTAATGGGATGGCAACCATGCACTTTGATCTGTTGTAACTAATGAAACCCAACAAGTTGTGCAGAATCAACAGCATGACCAAGTGGAGAGAAGAACACAAAGATCAAAGCAAACCCAAGGATTTTCTGTTCGGGACAAGAGGTCTAACTTCTGCTCCCGGAGCTAAATGAGTTCCTGTTACTATGATTGTTCAGACAGACCAGTTTCGTACACAGGCCCAATGGCGAGTGATACATAGAAGATAGGAGCAGGAGGAGGCCTTTTGGCCCTTTGGGCCTGCTCCGCCATTGATCACGATCATGGCTGATCATCCAACTCAATTCCCGGGATCAATTCCCGTACCAGCTGAGAATTCTGAATTCTCCCTCTGTGTACCCGAACAGGTGCCGGAGTGTGGTGACTAGGGGCTTTTCACAGTAACTTCATTGCAGTGTTAATGTAAGCCTACTTGTGACAATAAAGCTTATTTATTTAATAGCCCAATCCAACTTTCTCCCCATAACCTTTGATCCCATTCGGCCCAAGTGCTAAATCTAGCCGCCTCTTGAATATAGTCAACGTTTTTGCATCAACTATTTCCTGTGGTAATGAATTCCACAGGCTCACCATTCTTTGGGTGAAGAAATGTCTCCTTATCTGTGTCCAAAATGGTTTCCCTGAATCCTCAGACTGTGACCCCTGCTTCTGGACACACCCACCATCGGGAATATTGTCCCTGCATCTATCCTGTATAGTCCTGTTAGAATTTTATAAGTCTCTATGAAATCCCCCCCTCATTCTTCTGAACTCCAGCGAGAACAATCCAAACCTAATCAATCTCTCCTCATATGACAGTCCCGTCATCCCTGGAATCAGACTGGTAAACCGTTGCTGCACTCCCTCGAGAGCAAGAACATCCTTCCTCAGAGAAGGGGACCAAAACTACACACAATATTCCAGGTGTGGCCTCACCAAGGCACTGTATAATTGCAACAACACATCCCTGCTTCTGTACTCAAAACCTCTTGCAATGAAGGCCAACGTATCATTAGCCTTCTTTACCGCCTGCTGCCCTGTATGCTTACCTTCAGCGACTGGTGCACAAGGCCACGCAGGTCCCGCTGCACACTCCCCTCTCCCAATTTACAACCATTCAGGTAGTAATCTGCCTTCCTGTTTTTGCTTCCAAAGTGAATAACCTCACACGTATCCAAATTATACTGCATCTGCCATTGATTTGCCCACTCACCCAGATCATGCTGGAGGATCCCTGCATCCTCGTCACAATTCACCCTCCCACCCAACTTGGTATCATCTGCAAACTTGGAAATGTTACATTTTGTTCCCTCATCCAAATCATTAATATATATTGTGAATAGCTGCAGTCCCAGCACCGATCCCTGTGGCACCCCACTAGTCACTGCCTGCCAATTTGAAAAGGACCCATTAATTCCCCCTCTTTGTTTCCTCTCTGCCAACAGGTTTTCTATCCATCTCAATACACTTCCCCCAATCCCATGCAATTTAATCTTGCACAACAATTCCTTCTGCGGGACTTTGTCAAACGCCTTCTGAAAGTCCAAATATACCACATCGACTGGCTCCCCCTTGTCAACTGTACTGGTTACATCTTCAAAGAATTCCAACAATTTGTCAAGCATGATTTCCCCATCATAAATCCATGCTGACTCTGACTGATCCTGCCACTGTTTTCTAAATATTCCACTACAAAGTCCTTGATAATGGATTCAAGAATTTTCCCCGCTACTGATGTTGGGCTTACTAGTCTATAATTCCCTTTCTCTCTACTTCCCTTTTTGAATATTGGAGTGACATTAGCTACCCTCCAATCTGCAGGGACTGTTCCAGAGTCTATAGAATCCCGGAAGATGATCACCAATGCATCCACTATTTCCAGTGCCACCCCTTAACACTCTGGGATGCAGATTATCAAGCCCTGGGCAGTTTTTTCCGCCTTAAATCCCATCAATTTTCTCAGCACCATTTTTCTTGCAATATTAATCTCCCTCAGTTCTTCCCTCTCCCTAAACCTTTCATTCTCCAACATTTCCGGTATCTGATCTGTGTCCTCTTTTGTGAAGAGAGAACCAAAGTATGTATTCACTTGCTCAGCCATTTCTTTGTCCCTTATCATACAGTTAGTTCCCTGTTTCTGTCAGTAAGCTTACTTTCGTATTGTTGTACCTTCTCAATCAATCCCTTGGTCCTTCTTTGCTAAACTGCTCCCAATCCTCAGACCTATTATTTTTCATGGCCAATCTGTACGCTTCTTCTTGGGATCGGATACTATTTCTAATTTCCTTTGTAAGTCATGGATTGGCCCTCTTACCCATTTTGCTTTTGTGCCAGACAGGAATGAACAGTTGCTGCATACGTTCCTTGAATGTTTGTCATTGCAAGGCCAACTCACACCTCATATCTTCAGTTTCCTTTATTAAGATTCAGCACCCTAGTCTCCGAATCAACTACTTCACTCTCCACCTTGATAAAAAATTCTATCATGTTATGGTCGCTCATCCCCAAGGGGTCTTGCACAGCCAGGTTGGCAATGATTCCCTTCTCATTATACAGTACCCAGTCTAAGATAGCATGCTCTCTAGTTGGTTCCTTCACATATTGGTCAAGAAAACTGTCCTGTCTCCACTCCAGGAATTCCTCCTCTACGGCATTGTGGCTAGTTTGATTTGCCCAATCTATGTGCAGATTAAAATCACTCATGACCACCAATATTTCCTTACGACATGCATCTCTAATTTTGTATTTAATGCCATTCCCAACATCTCCACTGCAGTTTGGGGGTCTATATATGACACCCACTAATGTTTTTTGCCCTTTGGTATTTATCAATTCTACCCATATGGACGCCACATTGTTAGAGCTAATATTCTTTCCCACTATTGTGTCAATTTCCTCTTTAACCAGCAGTGCCACGCCACAACCTTTTCTTTTATGCCCATCCTTCCTAAATACGGAATACCCTGGGACATTCAGTTCCCATCCCTGGTCACCTTGTAGCCATGTCTCCGTAATCCCTGTTATATTGTATGATCTCACCTGGCGGAGATATGTTGACCAACTGTTGCCTTGTCAAGCACCATCTAAGGATACACCTCTGATAGAAGATCACCTGATTTCATCACTTCGAGTGAGCCACCTTCATGTCAAGGAATGCTGTTTCCAATCTCACCTTCTCAGTCTCGCTCGACTGATGTTAAAGTTGTCTCACCTTTGCCAGCATTGGACATAACTCCACACATGGTCCTTCCCGTAGGAGCTGTAGGCCGTGAATTAGGATAACCATTCCTGGCCCTCCTTTGTGACTCAACTGTCTTGCTCTTTTTATTACAAAACTTTATCAAAGGTATCAAAGAATATTCTGGAGACATCCTGTTTGGATGGCCAGTGCTTAGCACCTTTTAATCTCTTTTGAGTCTGACTCTTGCCTTAGTCCAGACAAACCATTGATCAGGATGTTGTTTACAAGACTAAAATAATGGGCCCCCATTAAGGTGCAATGCCTTTGGCTCCCAAGTTAATATGTTTGTGATAAAGTCCATTTCTCCTTTCTGTTGGTAATGCTTGGTTATACAGTGGCTGTTATCTGGGGCCATTAACTCTCATGGTCTGCCAGCTTCTTTAATTGGATTGTCTCGTGGCCACTGTTTTGTTCTTGAGAAGGTAATGTCGCAGTGTCTTGGTTTCGGTACTGACTAGTTCAGAAGATTAACCCTTTACAGTGCAGTTGTTTACAGTATTTATGTCCATGGGGTTTTACATTTAATAAAAGTCCAGTTGGGAGAGATTCTTACCCTACATTCTGTAGAAGCACCAGAGGCCTGCACCCGGAGAGACCGCCTGAGCACTGAGTTATAGTTAAGGCTAACCTATGTAATGTTTTTTGAGGCAGTCTATCCTCTTTCCCTAGCTCAGAAAATGTTCTGTTGAACAAACATTTCCAATAAGGGGAATACATTATGTATTGTATGACTTATCTGGCTTGCCGTACTTTGCAAACCAGTGTATTATGGGATCGTGGGATCCTTTTTTTCTTTAGTTCGACTGCTAAAGCTGCCTTCTGTGGCTGCCACTATTCAATTTCTGCTTTGCCAGCTACTTTTGATTCTATGGACTATTGATTCTAATCCACCAGGGTTATATGCCATTTTGACTTCCTGAAATTTGTCCTCCTGCAGTTAAACAGTGGAAGCAGCATGAGATACACAGAGCCAAATGATACCACAACTAATGGATCATATCAAAAGTTCTGCTGTCCGGTGTCATCCAGTTGTGAATGATTAAAATGGTTCAATATCTAACCGGAGGAGGCGGTTCCATAAATATCCCCATCCTCAATGATGGGGGAGCCCAGCAATTAGTGCAAAAGATAAGGCTGAAGCTGTTCCAACCATCTTCATCAGCTTGAAGTGCTGAGTCCATGATGTATCTCACAACCTCCCAGATACTGAAACAGTCCATGTCCATATGCAACTAGACATGGATAACATTCAGGCTTGGGCTAAGTGGAAAGAAACATTGGAGTGCCAGACAATGACCATCTCGAACAAGAGAAAATCTAACCATCGCTCATTGACATTCTATAGCATTACCATCACTGACTCCCCTACTATCAACATACTGCAAGTTCCCATTGACCAGAAACTGAACTGGAACAGACAAATAAATACTGTGGCTATCAGAGCAGACCAAAGGCTGGGAATTGTGCAGCAAGTAACTCACCTCCTGACTCCCAAAAGCCTGTCCACGATCTACAAGACACAAGTCAGGAGTGTAATAGAATCCTCTCCACTTGCCTGGTGAGTACAGCTCCAGCAGCATTCAAAAAGCTTGACACAATCCAAAACAAAGCAGCCCGCTTGATTGGCACCCCATCTACCAACGTAAACATTCACTTGCTCCACCACCAATGCACAGAGGCAGAAATGTGTACCAACTACAAGACGCACTGCTTCACCAAGGCTCCTTCGAAAGCACCTTCCAAATCTATGACGTCTACCACCATGACAAAGGCAGCAAGCACACAAGAATAGCACCCCTCCAAGCTACACAGCATCCTCACTTGGAAATATATTGCTATTCCTTCAGTTACTGATTAAAACTCTTGGCACTCCCTCCCTAACAGTACTGCAGTGGTTCAAGAAGATAGTTCACCACCACCTTCTCATAGCAATTAGGGATGGGCAATAAATGCTGGCCAAGCCAGTGACAACCACATCCTGTGAAACAATTAAAAGCTTTTCTTTTGGCTTATTTTTTCCTTGTCCATTCATTAATTATACTAAACACAATAGCATATTCATTGTTTCCTGAATGCACCCCAACTAACATATGCTCTGTGTTTCCCCATTTTATTCATCATAGCCAAATCCAGCACACTGCTTTCTTCCTTGTTAGGCTGGAAAACACTGATCAAATGTTCTCTTTTACCATTTCAAGGATTTCTCACTCTTTATACTGTTACTATTCCAGTTTATATTAGGACCCCATTACCACTACTATATATATATATATATATATATATATATACACACACACTTCTTGCACATTTCCATAATGTATTTTCTCTCCTCTCACTCCTGCCATTTGTGGGACTATAGAAGATATCCAGTGCCAAATTGCTCCTCTATAGTCTATTCATTCCAAGCAAATCTTCTAGTTAAGAGAGCTGGAATGTCAGATTAGATGTTTTGGTTAGGAAGGACACAATGGCAGAATGGCCTCCTTCTGTGCAGTACATCTTTCTATATTTCAAATTGATCGTCTTTCACCCCTCAACTATTGGGAACAAAATTCTCTTTCCCCCCCTCCCTATCGCTTCTGAATCCGGCCATGTGAGAGTACTTTTAAGAAATGGGTGTTTAAGAAATGTATCTGTAAGAAATGAGTGTCTATCAGTGATGTCAGAGAGTGGATGGAGCTGGGCTGTCTTCAGCTTTTTACTTTCATTTTAGGCTGTTTGCTGCAGGGTGTGTTTTAGTTTCGTTTTCAGAGCTGGATAGCTGCAGTCACAGCCAGGTGTATGAATCTCTCTCTGTAATCTAAAGACTAAATCGATCCTGGTGATTTAAAACTAATAACATTAGTGACTTTAACCTGATGTGCTTCTGGTAAAAGGTGTTTTAAGTCTTATGGATGTTAAAAGGAAAGCTTAAAGGATTACTTAGTGTCGTACAAGTTTTTACACAGAGGGTAGTGTGTGCCTGGAACTCGCTACCGGAGGAGGTGGTGGAAGCGGGGACGATAGTGACATTTAAGGGACATCTTGACAAATACATGAATAGGATGGGAATAGCGGGATACGGACCCAGGAAGTGTAGAAGATTGTAGTTTAGTTGGGCAGCATGGTCGGCACGGGCTTGGAGGGCCGAAGGGCCTGTTCCTGTGCTGTACTTTCCTTTGTTCTTTGTATTCTTTGGGGGTTGTATTTGAATTAATGGTTGCTAAGATGTTTACTGTATGTTTTAAAAAGGTTAACTTGAGTTCATAAATAAACATTGTTTTGCTTTAAAAAATACTTTTCGATTTCTGCTGTACCACACCTGTAGAGTGGGCCGTGTGCTCCCCATACCACAATCTATTAAAACTTGTGGGTCAGGTGAACTCCATGATACACTTTGGGGTTCTCTAAATCCTGGCCCATAACAATACCTCGTCAACGGGAACATTAAGTTCCCATTTCTCCCTTTCTTTCAGACAGGTTACTTTCATTGCGACACAATCATAGCCTTGTGTGCGGACTAGTGCCTCAGTTCACTAACTTTATTTATCTTGCAACGTGCACTTATGTACGTGCACTATACATCCACCTTAGACTGCCTCCTATTTCTGAACTGTGCCAAACAGCATAAGCAGTAGACAGCTAAGCGATTCCACAAAGAACACATCAGATCTAAGCTCTGCAATTCTTCCACATCCAGCCGTGACTGGTGGTGGACAATTAAACAACTCACCAGAGGAGGAGACTCGATAAATATTTCCATCCTCAATAATAGAGGAGCCCAGCACATACGTGCAAAAGACAAGGCGGAGGCATCCGCAACAATCTTCAGCCAGAAGTGCCGAGTGGCTATCCATCCCAGTCTTCTCCAGAGGTCTCCAGCATCACAGATGTCAGTCTTCAGTTAATACGATTCACTTCACCTGAAATCAAGAAACAGCTGGAAGCACCAGATACTGCAAACGCTATGGGCCCTGACATTTCAGCAATAGTACTGAATACATGTGCCCCAGAACTTGCCGCACCCCTAACCAAACTGTTCCAGCACAGCTACAACACTGGCATCTACCCGGCAATATGTAAAATATCCCAGGTGTGCCCTACACATCAGAAACAGGACAAATCCAACCCAGCCAATTACCATCCTATCAGTCTACTCTCAATGGGAATCAGGGGGGAAACTCTCCACTGGTTGGAGTCATACCTGGCACAAAGGAAGATGGTTGTGATGGTTGGAGGTCAATCATCTCAGCTCCAGGACATCAGTGAAGGAGTTCCTCAGGGTGTCTTAGGCCCAACCATCTTCAGCTGCTTCATCAATGACCTCCATTCCATCGTAAGGTCAGAAGTGGAGATGTTCGAAAATGACTGCACAATGATCATCAGCCTTCGTAACTCCTCAGATAATGAAGCAGTCCATGTCCAAATGCAGCAAGACCTGGACAATATCCAGGCTTGGGGTGACAGTGGCAAGTTACATTCGTGCCACACAAGTATCAGGCAATGACCATCTCCTACAAGAGAGGATCTAACCATTCCATCTTGACACTCAATGGCATTACCATCGCTGAATGCCCCATCATCAACATCCTGGGGTTATCATTGATCAGAAACTGGAATGGACTAGCCATATTAATACTGTGGTACCAGGGCAGATCAAAGGCTAGGAATCATAATGCGGGTAACTCACCTCCTGACCCCCTCACAAAGCCTCTCCACCATCAAAAAGGCACAAATCAGGAGTGTAATGGAATACTCTCCACTTACCTGATGAGTGCAGCACCAACAACACTCAAGAAGCTCAACACCATTCAGGACAAAGCAGCCCACTCAATTGCTCCCTCTTCCACAACCTTCAAATCCTCCACCACCGACAAACGGTAGCAGCCGTGTGTACCATCTACAAGATGCACTTCAGTAACTTGCCAAGGTTCCTTCCGCAGCACCTTCCAAACCCACAACTGCTGCCATCTAGGATAGGAGTAGCAGATACCTGGGAACCCCACCACCTGGAGGTTCCCCTCCAAGTCACTCACCACCCTGACTTGGAAATATATAATAATAATCGTTATTATTTTCACAAGTAGGCTTCCATTAACACTGCGATGAAGTTACTGTGAAATCCCCTAATCGTCACACTCCGGCGCCTGTTCGGGTACACAGAGGGAAAATTCAGAATGTCCAATTTATCTAATATGCATGTCTTTCAGGACTTGTGGGAGGAAACCCATGCAGACACAGGGAGAATGTGCAGATTCCGCAGTGACCCAAGCAGGAATCAAACGTGGGACCTTGGCGCTGTGAAGCAACAGTGCTAACCACTGTGCTAATCTCAGTTCCTTCACTGTCGCTGGGGCAAAATCCTGGAACTCCCTCCCTATCAGCATTGTGGGTGTACTTACACTTCAGGGACTGCAGCGGTTCAAGAAGGCAGTTCACCACCACCTCCTGAAGGGAAACTAGGTATGGGCAATAAATGCTGGCCAACCAGCAACTCCAACATAGCTGTTTAGCACAGGGCTAAATCACTGGCTTTGAAAGCAGACCAAGGCAGGCCAGCAGCACGGTTCGATTCCCGTAACAGCCTCCCCGAACAGGCGCCGGAATGTGGCGACTAGGGGCTTTTCACAGTAACCTCATTTGAAGCCTACTTGTGACAGTAAGTGATTTTTATTTTCATTTCAAATGAATTCGAAAAATGGAAGCCACCTGCTTCACATGTCCAGCATTCTCTAAAAGAGCCCCCTACAGTGCAGGAGGCAATTTGACCCTTCACGTCTGCACCAACCTTCTGAAAGAGTACCCTACCTAGGCCCACACCCCTACCCTACCCTTATAGCCCCACCTAACCTGCACGTTTGGACTGTGAGAGTAAACCAGAGCACCTGGATGCAAACTCCATAGTCACCCAAGGCCGGAATTTAACTTGGATCCCTGGTGCCATGAGGCAGCAGTGCTAACCACTGTGCCATCAAAACCTAACTAGTTCCTAAAAGGAGACAGAGGCTCCATCAATAGCCCCCACCTCAATGATGGCAGAGATTAGCAATCAAGTACAAAAACATGGTTGACCTGTGAGCAACTTCCTTAATGCAGAAATGCTGTGTGGGTGCAGCTTCTCTGGCTCCTTCTGAGGTCCTCACCACCACAGATACCAGTCTTCATTCATATGAATTCACTCCACTTCATATTAAGAAATGATTGAGTGGTCTGACACAGATCCAATATCATGCCTGTTATGCTGAAACCATGTGCCTCTGAACTAGCCTCTGCTCTAGCCAATTGCTCCAGAACTATCGCGCTGGCAGGTACCCAACAACGTGGAAAACCTCCCAAGTATGTCCTGTCCACAAAGGCCATGATAAATCCAACTCAGTCAATTAATGCCCTGTGAGGCTTCTCTCAAACACCAAAGTAATGGAAGTAGTCAGCAACACTTTACTCATTGTTAACCTGCTTCAAAAAATCAGTTTGGGTTTTCTAAGGTGATGGGATTCTTATTTTCCTCTTCTAATAAGTATCGGTAGTCCGGTTGGTGAGGTTCAAAAATATTACTTTATTGTCAGGCACTTGGCTGGTACGAAATGGCCTTTTGACGATTACAAAATGAATGAAAAATTTGGCGTTTGGTGATTACACTTGAATACAACACTAGCCTCCAGGTGATTACAAAAGAATAAAACCTTGGAAAATAAATATCAAAAAATACATAGACAACATGGCAGCACACTGCAAAGCACAAATAAACAAATAAAAGACCGGACATACACAAAAGAAAGTTGGTTTAGAACGAAGACCTGCAGCATGAGGCACTCTTTTTAAAGGTCTTTATGTTTGGTTTAACCCCTTCGGTGTCCTATTGGCTCCTCACTTTGAGCAGTAGCCCTTCAGTTTGTTTAACTGAATGTCTGTCACATAGGTAATAAATTCTTGAACACCCATTTGATCTTAATTGCTGCAGTATGACATCAGTACTGAGCCTGAAACCTGCATAGATTAATGTATATCAACCTTGTAATAAATTCTAAGAGTGAACATCAGGGGCGTCATTCTCCGACCCCCCAGCGAGTCGGAGAATGGCCGTTGGCTGCCGTGATTCCCGCCCCCGCCGGTTGCCGAAGTCTCCGGCACTGGATATTCGGCGGGGGTGGGAATCGGGCCGCGCCGGTTGGCGGGCCCCCCCGCTGGATTCTCCGGCCCATTAAACCACCTTTTGAACGGCGGGACAAGGCGGCGTGGGCGGGCTCCGGAGGGGGTGGGGGGGGGGGGCGATCTGGTCCCGGGGGAGTGCCCCCACGGTGGCCTGGCCTGCGATCAGGGCCCACCGATCCGCGGGCGGGCCTGTGCCGTGGGGGCACTCTTTCCCTTCCGCCTCCGCCACGGTCTCCACCATGGCGGAGGCGGAAGAGACTCCCTCCACTGCGCATGCGCGGGAAACTGTCAGCGGCCGCTGACGCTCCCGCGCATGCGCCGCCCCGAGATGTCATTTCCGCACCAGCTGGCGGGGCAACAAAGGCCGTTTCCGCCAGCTGGCGGGGCGGAAATTCCTCCGGCGCCGGCCTAGCCCCTCAATGTTGGGGCTCGGCCCCCAAAGATGCGGAGCATTCCGCACCTTTGGGGCGGCGCGATGCCCATCTGATTGGCACCGTTTTGGGCGCCAGTCGGCGGACATCACGCCATTTCGGGAGAATTTCGCCCCCGGTCTTTACACTGGACACAAAGGCTTAATTGATTATATGAGCTTAACTAACCCCTATATGAATTAAACTAGATTCTATCATAAGGACCACTTGGCTCCACAGCATGGACAGAAGGATTAGATTCTGGATGAGAGGGGAGAGTGATAACCCTTTCTATCAATACAGCATTTGAACAAGTGTGACACCAAGGAGTTTCAGCAAAACTGAAGTCAATTTGGAAGAAGGGAAAAACTGTCCAGTTGCTGGGGAGTCATACCGGGCACATATCAAAATGATTAGACTTGTTGACGGTCAAATATCTAAGCCGCAGGATATTGCTGCAGAATTTCAACATAGTATCATAGGTTCAACCATATCCAGCTGCTTCATCAATGACTTTTCCTTTAAATCCAGAGGGAGGGTTCTTCATTAATGATTGCATGGTATTCAGCACAATTTAAAATTCCTCATTTAATGAAGCAGTACCATTCTCAAATGTAGCAAGATATAGGATTGGCTCAATAAATGAGAAGTAACATTTGCGTCACAGTGTCAATGATGATCACCATGTCTAGATGATATTTAATGGCATGACTGTCATTGAGCTTTCACCAACCTGGGTGGTCGTTCCTGACCAGAAATGTTACTGGACCAACCATATATGACAGGTACTGTAGTGGATCAGAGGCTGGGTATTTTACAGCTGTGTTTTTAAAACTTTTTTCCCAGGACCCACTTTTGCCAACTAGTCGACCTTCGGGAGCCACACAGCCAACTATCGCAACCCACGCCGGCCAACCTTCCATTACACACTCAGTGTTTGCTTAATAATGCGAAAGAGGAGGCTGCTGGGTCCTCACAATCTCACTTGAATCAGTTTCAAAGGAAGAGAGAGCAATGCGCATAGCAAGTGCAGACTTCAGTCAGTTCCTTTGTGCCATCTTCATCTTCATGAAAACAGAAAATCCAACCTCGCACATGTTGGTCGTTGTGAAGGGCAATAGCAACAAACTGCTAGTTTACTCAGCACTGGACACTCCTGGAAGATGCTACTCCAGAATGCTGACATCCTTATGGGCATTTGGGCTATTTTTAATGTGGTATCACCTTCTAGGGAAAATTAAGTTAGCTCATAAATGTTGCCCTTCCTCGGGTCATCCATATCCTGAGAATGAAAAAGTATTAAAATGAAATGCAATCTCTTTTGGTTTACCACAGAACTGACAAATTAGACCAGTTCGACAACATCTATTCCAAAAACTTTGCAGTTGACTGGTAGTTTAAAAAACCTCTAGCATCGCAGTATGTTCAATGAAAACACTTAATGAAGTTAATTTCACTGATCAGTCTATGGATCAAAATAGAGACTTTAAATCCTGGCACAAACCAAGATATAAATTTTCCTTAAACTGATAAACAATTCATAGACTGCAAATTTATAGCAGCTCCAGGTTACTGACATTTATTGTTGTGCTTCTGGCCAATGTGCTTATGTGAACTTGGGGCATCCGCTTTCATTTGGATGATTCCTTGCCCAACAAGTACAGAGGAAGTATTTTTAAGGAGAGAAGATATTATTTTATATGGGTAAACTTCCCAAATGTTGGCTGGTTTCCAAATACCCTAATAGAACGTGAGCTGGAAAGTAATGAGCACTTTCAGTAAATATTTTGGGGAAGGCTATTGAGTTGGATAATCAACCATGATCATAATGAATAGAGGAGCAGGCTCGAATAGCCTCCTCCTGCTCCAATATTTTTTGTTTCTATGATACTTTGTCCCAAACAATTCATTTCGTACCACTGGATATGAATCCAAAGTGTTTTGGGTTTGAACAGCATATGTCGAAAACTTGCAAAGATGTGGAAAAGTAGCTTTGATTCATTAAGTCTTAATCCTACACAATATGCCTATGAACAAACACAACAGCTGCCAAATAAAACTGGCCTAGTTTTCCCACTTTTTAATGAGTTCTCTCAAAACAAAAGCAAAATAAAGAAACAAATGAACATTTCTTTTGTAATGAGCACATTTATTCTGATTATAGCTTTAGCTTAGCCATTGTCCCAAAATACCAAAGTTTAAAGAGTCAGGGATTCAATCAATATCTATTTACACTAGTGTGGTCAGTGATAGCAGATTTTTTGAAGGCAGGAAGCTGACATTAAATCCATTCAACATATAGTAAATTACCAGAATCTATCTACTGAATGCACTATAGAGAACTTGGTAAACAGCTGTGTAATGGTTTCTCAAATATGGCAAGAGCAAAAACTCAAATAACTTAATGGGACAATGCATCATATGTCATACAGGTCATGGTACAAGCTGGTGTAAGCTACAATATCCAAATACTGACCCAACTTTGCTTCACCTCAAATTACCTGTCAATGAGTGCTCCTAAATACTAAACGATAAACTTAAAAATAAACTTAAAAAATCCACTAAATTTTCTCATCATAAAAAAATAAATACAGGTTAAGAAACTGCAGTTATTTGTACATTAAGAAAAAATATAATTGTTAGGAGCGAATGATAAATCAAAGACATTTACATTTTTCAACTAGTTTTTTTAAACAATCAATTTTAAAACTTGAAGATTTTTCTTAAGCCACGTAATCTGAATAATAAATTTTTGGTCCAAATTAGACACAAATAATACATATGAATCACTGCATTTAATTGGTCTTTTCCCCCTGTGCAAATGATTAGTATTAAGCTCCACCTTTGCACAAAGGCTGTGTTAATGGGTAAAAGTTTAAACATGAGGCAGTTGTGTCTAAAGGAAAATGATGGTAAACCCCAGGCAAGCCTTTCACATTTTAGAAATTCCAGATTATTCAATTACATTTTTTTAAACTTAGAAAGAGAATCTCAAACAAATAGATTTTAAGAACATACATAATAAATTCAAAACCCTTCAAATTGCAGCTCGTATGTACAGTACATAATAGCTATGGTTAAAGAGTATTCTTTTATATTGTCCTATCAAGACTAGTTCCAAACTTATTACTCGAAGGCCACACATCTTTTAACTTGAATAGAACTTTATAACAAGTTCCATGTATTTTTACTTCAGGAGAAAAGAAAACGCTTTAGATTTGTGTTAACTTAACCAGGACATCGCAGATTTTGGAATATGTGAAAGTAATGCAGATAGTATATCCAGCACATTTTAATTCAGCCGGTGTAGGCTCGCAAAAAAAAAAAAAGCAGCTTTTTTTAAAAAGCAGTATTTTCTTATTGTACCCCTTTTTTAGGTCTGCACTTCTACAAGATAGTAGCATAGATGAGTGTTTCTAAAGGAGTTTTTGCCTTTCTACACATCTCAATAATGTAAAGTACTGCTTCTACCTCAAATCTGATAAATAAAATGGCACGACATTGAAACTATATAGTGTGTAACTACAAACTTGTTAGTTGCCTGAGTGTCCAAGTGAAAAGGTATCATGTCTAAATGGCACTGATCAATTAATGACTGAATGGTATATCAAACTTGATTATCATCAAAGTTCAAATAAAACAAAGAGTTGGCAATGACTAATTCAATTCAGGGGCATCAACTGATACCACAGATTTTGTGGTCGTATGACTTTACTCTTTTATTTGGCCTCCCCCCTTCAATTCAATGAACCCTTCCAAGCAGTTACTAAATAAATTTGATCAACATCAATCTGAACATCAGCTTACATTACTGAATAAAACTGCTGAAATGAGACTAAACTTCTGCTACATATAAAATCTCTAGCTAATATGAAGCCTATGGTACCAACCTCTAAAACCAATAAGATATATACACAGGTTTGGGTATATTAACAAATAGAATATTACAAAATATTACGAAGGCATTTTTCACTTGAAGTTAGCATAATCCGAAAATGCATCAATGTACTCTTGCACGACTTTGTAACAGAATTCATACTGCTCCTGCAGAAGAAAATAAAAATTATAAGTTTCAAATACAGTTTAAAGACATATCAACTACAACAAAAATATTAGGCATTTTGGTTCTAAAAACATGACAATCTCAAGGAAAACATGAAAATGGAGCAAATCTGTGCTATGTTAACCCGTGTTTTATTAGTTACCTTACAGAATTCATCATATTTCATTAAATTCTCAGCTCTGTTATGTAGGGAGGTAGCAAAGGGAAGATTTGTGTTTCTCCATTAATGGAGGTGAAGAGTAGAAAGCATGATCAGTCAAAAAGAAACAGCCAAAATCTCTTCTTTGCGCAAATCTTTTAGTGAGGAGCTGAAGGAAATTAACGGGATTGAAGGCAGACAAATCTCCAGGGCCTAATAACCTCCATCCCAGAATACTTAAGGAAGTGACCCTAGAAATAGTAGATCCATCGGTGGTCATTTTCCAAAATTCTTTGGACTCTGGAATGGTTCCTACAGATTGGAGGGTACCGAATGTAACCCCGTTATTCAAGAAGGAAGGTAGAGAGAAAACAGGGAACTATAGACCTGTGAGCTTAGCATTGGTAGTAGGGAAATTGCTGGAGTCCATTATCAAGAATTTCATAGCACAGCATTTGAAAAGCGGTGGTGCAATCAGACAAAGTCAGCATGGGTTTACGAAAAGAAAATCATGCTTGACAAATCTACTAGAACTCTTTGAAGATGTAACTAGTAGATAAAAGAAAATTACTGCAGATACTGGAATCTGAAAGAAAATACTGGACAATCTCAGCAGGTTTGACAGTATCTATGGAAAGAAAAGGGAACTAAGGTTTCGAGTCTGGATGACTGTCAAAGCTAACTAGTAGAATTGATCAGGGAGACCAGTTGGATGTGGTTTATTTAGACTTTCAGAAGGCTTTTTGACAAGGTCTCACACAGCAGATTAATATGTAAAATTAAAGCACATGGGATTACAGGTAGTGTCTTGAGATGGATAGAAAACTGGTTAGTAGACAGGAAGCAAAAAGTTGGAATAAATTATTCTTTTTCTGATTAGCAGGCAATGACGAGTGGGGCACGGAAGGGGTCTGTGCTAGGACCCCAATTGTTCACATCATATATTAATGATTTGGAAGGCAACTTCCAAATCATTGGAAGAGGCAACTAAAATGTATGATCTCCAAATTTGCAGATGATACAAAGTTGTGTGGGAGGGTGAGCTGTGAGGAGGCTGCAAAGATGCTTCAATGGGATTTGGTAGGCTGAGTGAGTGGGTACATGCATGGCAGATGCAATATAATGTGGTTAAATGTGAGGTTTCCACTTCGTTTTAAAAATAGGAAGGCAGATTATTATTTGAATGGGTGTAAATTGAGAGAGGTGGATACTCAGCGAGACCTTGGTGTCCTCGGGCATCAGTCCCTGAAAGTAAGCACGCAGGTACATCAGCAGTAAAGAAGGTCAATGGTTTGTTGGCTTTCATAGCGTGAGGATTTGAGTATAGTTTTACTGCAATTGTATAGGGTATTAGTGAGGTCACACCTGGAGTATTGAGTGTGGTTTTGGTGCCCTTAGCTGAGGAAGGATTATCATAGAATCATAGAATTTACAGTGCAGAAGGAGGCCATTCGGCCCATCGAGTCTGCACCGGCTCTCGGAAAGAGCACCCTATCCAAGGTCCACACCTCCACCCTATCCCCATAACCCAGTAACCCCACCCAACACTAAGGGCAATTTTGGACACTAAGGGCAATTTATCATGGCCAATCCACCTAACCTGCACATCTTTGGACTGTGGGAGGAAACCGGAGCACCCGGAGGAAACCCACGCACACACGGGAGGATGTGCAGACTCCGCACAGACAGTGACCCAAGCCGGAATCTAACCTGGGACCCTGGAGCTGTGAAGCAATTGTGCTATCCACAATGCTGCCCCAAGTTGTTCTTGCTATGGAGGGAGTGCAGTGAAGGTTTACCAGATTCCTGGGGTGACAAGGCTGTCATATGAGGAGAGACTAAGTCGGTTAGAATTATATTCATTGGAGTTTAGAAGAGTGAGGGGGGATCTCATAGAAACTTACAAAATTCTATCAGGGTTAAACAGGTGAGATTCAGAAAAAAAATGTTCCTGTTGGTGGGGAAGTCCAAAACTAGGGGTCATAGTTTGAGGATAAGGGGTAAACCTTTTAGGACTGAGTGAGGAGAAATTTCTTCACCGAGAGTGGTGAATCTGTGGAATTCACTAACACAGAAAGTAGTCGAGACCAAAACGTTGTGCAAATTCAAGAAGGAATTAGATATAGTCTTGGGGCTAAAGGGATCAAAGGATATGGGGGAAGGCGGTATCAGTGTATTGAACTTGATGATCAGCTATGGTCATAATCAATGGCGGAGCAGGCTCGAATGGCCGAATGTCCTCCTCTTGCTTCTATTTTCTAATTTTAAATAACAGAGGCTCAAAGGCCTTTCAATTACACTCGGTGCATAGTTCAGAAAGGCTTTTATGTGAGATGAGGAACTTGGGCAATGTGATGTTTTCCACAGAAAAGTAGAGTCTTATTCTCAATAATTAGGAGTCTCTTATTCCTTAACCTCATGCATTTGTCAAGGTGTCTCACACAAGGCTTCCTACAAAAATATTGGGTGTATTCAAAATGAGGACATGAAGCATTATGAAAAAGAAAACTGGTTGAAAGAACAAGGAACAAACTGTTGGATTCCTAGATGTTCCTTGGATTGGTAAAGGGTTGCAATTGATGTACTGTCAGTTGTGGATCCCTTTTTGTTCTATGTAGATGACTTGGTTTGTGCATAGTCAGCAGGGTATCAAAATGAACTAAAAGCAGAAAAGTAGTGGCAAATGGCAAAGAGGACAGTAAAAGGCTTAAATGGGATCGAGGCAGGATTAGTGCATATACAAGACACAATTTAATGTGGGTAAGTGCAATTTAACGTATTTTAGGAGAATGGGCGAATATGCTCAATGGATAGGCACTGAAGGGTCCCAGTTGAAGAACAACTCTAGGATTTAAATGCATTCACATTTTCAAAGAATAATGTAAGTAGATGAGACAATGCAAAAAAACAATATGGGTTCCATACGTAGAGCCATATAATAAGAGTATAGAGAAATTGAAAAATGTGTACATGGCCTCAGGGTACAGTGTGCAGCTTTAGGCATTTTATTATAGAAAGGTTTGCACGGAGTGCTGAATTTGGTGCATTTGAGTGCTATAGTGAGAGTTTGGTGACTGAGGGAGTATAAGGCTTCATTTTTATCTAAAGTCTAATCTTTCTTTTATTTAGTTAATTAACTTAAAATTTGCTGTTTGGTTTAGAAGAAGGTGAATTTTCAATCAGCTTTAAACAAAGGTTCTACTTGTAGGTACTTGCAGCTGGAGCTTGTTAATTAGTTAATTGGATTAGGCCAGTTTTCAGAGGCTAGATTCACAGTATAAAAGTGATCCCCTACAGTGCAGACTTTGTTTGCACTGAGTGCTGAATCTGGTGCATTTGAGTGCTATAGTGAGAGTTTGGTGACTGAGGGCGTGCTGAATTTGGTGCATTTGAGTGCTATAGTGAGAGTTTGGTGACTGAGGGAGTTAGGTGAGGAGGGAGTAAGGTGCTCCTTTCATTGTGTTTCCTACATTTCCGCAAAGAGTGAGAAGAGAGCCAGGAGTTTACAGAGAGTGCAGCTGACTGGGAGCAGAGTGGGAGGGCGGAGGTCCAGTTGGTCCACAGGCAGCTATATTCTGTAAGGTAAGAGGGGATGGAGGCTAGGCCAGCTGCATGCTCCTCCTGTAGGATGTGGGTGGTGAGGGATACCACCGGTGTCCCCGCTGACTATACCTGCGGGAAGTGCACCCAACTCCAGCTCCTCAAAGACCGTGTTAGGGAACTGGAGCTGAAGCTGGATGAACTTTGGATCATCCGGGAGCCAGAGGGGGTGATAGAGAAGAGTTACAGGGAGGTAACTACACCCAAGGTACGGACAAGAATAGCTGGGTTACAGTCAGGGGAAAGAAAACAAACAGGCAGACAGTGCAGGGATCCCTCGTGGCCGTTCCCCTTCAAAACAAGTATACCGTTTTGGATGCTGTTGGGGGGGGGAAATGACCTACCGGGGGAAGGCCCTAGCGGCCAGGTCTCTGGCACTGAGTCTGGCTCTGGGGCTCAGAAGGGAAGGGGGGAGAATAGAAAAGCAATAGTAGTAGGAGATTCAATGGTTAGGGGAATAGATAGGAGATTCTGTGGTCGCGAGCGAGACTCCCGGAAGGTATGTTGCCTCCCGGGTGCCAGGGCCAGGGATGTCTCGGATCGTGTCTTCAGGATCCTTAAGGGGGAGGGGGAGCAGCCAGAAGTCGTGGTGCACATTGGTATCAACGACGTAGGTAGGAGAAGGGGTGTGGAGGTAATAAACGAGTTTAGGGAGTTAGACTGGAAGTTAAAAGCCAGGACAGACAGAGTTGTCATCTCCGGTTGGTTGCCGGTGCCACGTGATAGCGAGGTTAGGAATAGGGAGAGAGTGCAGCTGAACATGTGGCTGAAACAGATTGGTAAGCTCGAGGAAATACTTGTTAGGAAGGGAGATGTGTTGGGCATTTTGAAAAACTTGAGGATAGACAAGTCCCCCGGGCCTGACGGGATATATCCAAGGATTCTATGGGAAGCAAGAGATGAAATTGCAGAGCCGTTGGCAATGATCTTTTCGTCCTCACTGTCAACAGGGGTGGTACCAGGGGATTGGAGAGTGGCGAATGTCGTGCCCTGTTCAAAAAAGGAACTAGGGATAACCCTGGGAATTACAGGCCAGTTAGTCTTACTTCGGTGGTAGGCAAAGTAATGGAAAGGGTACTGAAGGATAAGATTTCTGAGCATCTGGAAAGACACTGCTTGATTAGGGATAGTCAGCACGGATTTGTAAGGTCTTGCCTTACAAATCTTATTGAATTCTTTGAGGAGGTGACCAAGCATGTGGATGAAGGTAAAGCAGTGGATGTAGTGTACATGGATTTTAGTAAGGCATTTGATAAAGTTCCCCATGGTAGGCTTATGCAGAAAGTAAGGAGGCATGGGATAGTGGGAAATTTGGCCAGTTGGATAACGAACTGGCTAACCGATAGAAGTCAGAGAGTGGTGGTGGATGGCAAATATTCAGCCTGGATCCCAGTTACCAGTGGCGTACCGCAGGGATCAGTTCTGGGTCCTCTGCTGTTTGTGATTTTCATTATTGACTTGGATGAGGGAGTTGAAGGGTGTGTCAGTAAATTTGCAGACGATACGAAGATTGGTGGAGTTGTGGATAGTGAGGAGGGCTGTTGTCGGCTGCAAAGAGACATAGATAGGATGCAGAGCTGGGCTGAGAAATGGCAGATGGAGTTTAACCCTGAAAAGTGTGAGGTTGTCCATTTTGGAAGGACAAATATGAATGCGGAATACAGGGTTAACGGTAGAGTTCTTGGCAATGTGGAGGAGCAGAGAGATCTTGGGGTCTATGTTCATACATCTTTGAAAGTTGCCACTCAAGTGGATAGAGCTGTGAAGAAGGCCTATGGTGTGCTAGCGTTCATTAACAGAGGGATTGAATTTAAGAGCCGTGAGGTGATGATGCAGCTGTACAAAACTTTGGTAAGGCCACATTTGGAGTACTGTGTAAGTTCTGGTCGCCTCATTTTAGGAAGGATGTGGAAGCTTTGGAAAAGGTGCAAAGGAGATTTACCAGGATGTTGCCTGGAATAGAGTAGGTCTTACGAAGAAAGGTTGAGGGTGCTAGGCCTTTTCCCATTAGAACGGAGAAGGATGAGAGGCGACTTGATAGAGGTTTATAAGATGATCAGGGGAATAGATAGAGTAGACGGTCAGAGACTTTTTTCCCCGGGTGGAACAAACCATTACAAGGGGACATAAATTGAAGGTGAATGGTGGGAGATATAGGGGGGATGTCAGAGGTAGGTTCTTTACCCAGAGAGTAGTGGGGGCATGGAATGCACTGCCTGTGGAAGTAGTTGAGTTGGAAACATTAGGGACCTTCAAGCAGCTATTGGATAGGTACATGGAAATACGGTAAAATGTTATAGTGTAGATGTATTTGTTCTTAAGGGCAGCACGGTAGCATTGTGGATAGCACAATTGCTTCACAGCTCCAGGGTCCCAGGTTCGATTCCGGCTTGGGTCACTGTCTGTGCGGAGTCTGCACATCCTCCCCGTGTGCGCGTGGGTTTCCTCCGGCTGCTCCGGTTTCCTGCCACAGTCCAAAGATGTGCAGGTTAGGTGGATTGGCCATGATAAATTGCCCTTAGTGTCCAAAATTGCCTTTAGTGTTGGGTAGAGGTGTTGACCTTGGGTAGGGTGCTCTTTCCAAGAGCCGGTGCAGACTGTGCAGTGGGCCGAATGGCCTCCTTCTGCACTGTAAATTCAATGATAATCTATGATTAATATAGGACAAAGGTTCGGCACAACATCGTGGGCCGAAGGGCCTGTTCTGTGCTGTATTTTTCTATGTTCTAAAGCACATTATCTACACAGTACTGATAGAATACAGCATCGTCAAATGTGCATTATTCAGATGGGATATTAAACTGAGGTGTCATTTTCTTGGTCTAGATATTAAACCCTGTACCATTACATGAATTTTCAGGGAATTTGCTAGATACTCTGGCAAACATTTGACTCAACCACCATGATCAAAACAAAATAGATTAACTTAGCCAATCACTTCAGTGCTATTTGTTTGATATTGCTGTCAGCAAACTAGCTGTCACATTCACTTAGTCACTGCACTTCACTTGTATGAATTGGTTTGAGATGTTTCTGGGAGACATGAGACAATATAGGTGAGAGGTGAAGATTCTGACATTGGGGTGGGTGCTGGTTCACCAGTCTACTTGGACGGAAGTCAGGATCTCCTCTGTGATAACAGAAGCTGGCAATTAAGAGCCAGCAGGTGGGGAAGGCAGCCAATGGAGGACGGCAGGTGGGTCTTCCATGCTGCCAGCCCAATCATAGGACATGTGCATTTTTAACGGTTGAAGCAGGCAGGCCCCAGAGAATAGAGGGGGATCCCCCTCCCTGGGCCAAGAGCCTCTGGTTCAGATGCCTCCTTGGGAAGCTGCCTCCTCTGCTGCTGACAAAATTGGGAAAAATCACCCTTATTCTGTTGTTTAAGTATTCAAATTGGTTGCCTTCCTTCATTCAATCGCAGATGAGCCATAGACATTCTCGCCACTGGAAAACATCCTTGGTGTCAGAACTGTGTTGGGGAGTTGTCCATCATGCAACCCAAGAGTTGATAAAATTCCATCTTCTTTCTTTCCATATTCTTGAGCGAGATCTTAAGTTTGCTCATGAGTCCAACAACCCAGTTGCTTCAAGTATTGTTAGAGTATGATAACTGAGTGGCAGCAGCAACAAAAATATACATAAGTAGAATCGGCATGTGTGCATTTCAATTTAATTTGACTTGCAGACAGAAATACTTGTCCATTATAATCAAGGTTTGCTGCTTGTTCCTTAGGGTGGCACAGTGGCAGATACTGCTACTTCACAGCACCAGGGACCAGGGTTCAATTCCAGTTGTGGGTGGCTGTCTGTGTGGAGTTTGTACATTCTGTGTCTGCGTGGGTTTCCTCCGGGTGCGCTAGTTTCCTCCCACCGCCCAAAGGTTAGGTGGATTGGCTATTCTAAATTGCCCCTTAATAGACGGCGTTATGGGATGGGGCTTGGGTAGGGTGCTCGCTCGGAGGGTGGGTGCAGACTCGATTGGTCGAATGGCCTTCTTCTGCACTGTAGGGATTCTTACAACTCAGAGAAAGTGGTCTCCCATATTAATGAACAATAAAAGTGGTCATAAGGCATGTAGGAAAGTCAGTTATAAGAGCTCTTTTAAACTGGAAGATGTTTGCGTTCCCAATGAAAGGTGATATGGTGAGCATAAAAATCTCAGTCTATAATTTCTGCTTTTTTAACACAGTATTAACTATTAAAATGTCTTGGCTGTCCTTTCAGAGTCTCAGGCTGAAACAACCAGCAGTAAAAGTACCCATGTTCAGCTCACAGCACTTACCAGTGTCTGGACCATATGTGGCCTCTGTAGCCGTAGACTTTTTACGGTCTGAAATACATCCAGGATGCCCTCAGCTTTTACTCTTTCCAAGACAGTACTCAGAGCACAGAATGTACCTGTCCTTCCAGCACCAGCACTGTAAACATATATCAGTATATACTTTGAATGCAGACATAGAAATTCACAACAGAAACATAAAAATAAGGACACAACAAATAATTTTTAAAATGGGGACTGAATTACTCTTCAAACACTGGCGCAATTGGCCCTGCACTATAACCTTAGTGTTTTAGGCCCGACCATCTTCAGCTGCTTGATCAATGACTTTCCTTCCAAAAGGTCAGAAGTGGGGATATTCGCAGATTACTGCACAATGTTCAACACCTTCTGAAGGGCAACTAGGGGTGGGGAATAAAGGCTGGCCTAGACTTCCGGTTGCGGCTATGCCGAGGTAGGTAGCACGTTCGGCAGCTCCCGCCGGGAACAGACTCTTGGGCTCTTCAGAAGGGCCCCAACGGCAATTGTTCGATGGCTTCCAGTGTGGGAAGGTGACAGCAAGGTCCCCCCGACAGTATATGGATTGGACCAGGAGTGGAGCGGTTAAAAAAAGTGATCCTGGTGCAGCGGAAAGTGCGAGGGAGGAAAAGCAAGATGGCGGCGGGTGGAGACCAAGCAGCGTGGGCGCAGTGGTCGCAGGAGCAGCTTCTTAAACGCTGCTTCGAGGAGCTGAGGACAGAAATGCTGGCGCCAACGAAAGCAGCGATTGAGAAGCTTGTGGAGACCCAGAAGGCCCAAGGGGCGGCGATCCGAGAGGTGCGGCAAAAAGCCTCGGAGAACGAGGACGAGATCTTGGGCCTGGCGGTGAAGGTGGAGGCGCACGAGGCGCTGCACAAGAGGTGGGCGGAAAAATCTGAGGACCTGGGGAATAGGTCGAGGAGGAAGAATTTTCGGATTCTGGGTCTAGCTGAAGATGTGGAGCGGCCCGATGCCGGGGCATATATGAGCATGATGCTCAATTCGCTGATGGGCACAGGAGCTTTCCCGAGGCCCCTGGAGCTGGATGGGGCTCATCGGGTCCTGGCAAGGAGACCCAAAGCCAACGAGCCGCCAAGGACTGTAGTGAGGAGGTTCCACCGCTTTATGGACAGAGAGTGTGTCGTGAGATGGGCCAAAAAAGAGCGGAGCAGCAGGCGGGAGAACACGGAGATCCGAATTTACCAGGACTGGAGTGCGGAGATGGCTAAGAAGAGGGCTGGTTTTAACCGGGCTAAGGCGGTGCTCCATCGGAAGGGGGTGAAGTTCGGGATGCTGCAGCCAGCGCGATTGTGGATCACGTTCCAAGTTCGGCACCACTATTTTGAAACGCCTGATGAGGCATGGAACTTTATCCAGACAGAAAAGTTGGACTCAAACTGAGGGTTTGTCGTGGGGGGATATTTACTGCGTTTGGGGAATGTTCTTTTTGTTTAGGTGCTGGGTGAGGATGGGTGAATGGATTTGATGTGGGGGCTGTGGGAGAGAACATAGAACATACAGTGCAGAAGGAGGCCACCCGGCCCATCGATTCTGCACCGATCCACCCAAGCCCTCACTTCCACACCATCCCCGTAACCCACTAACCCCTTCTAACCTTTTTGGTCACTAAGGGCAATTTTATCATGGCCAATCCACCTAACCTGCACATCTTTGGACTGTGGGAGGAAACCGGAGCACCCGGAGGAAACCCACGCAGACACGGGGAGAACATGCAAACTCCGCACAGACAGTGACCCAGCAGGGAATCGAACCTGGGACCCTGGTGTTGTGAAGCCACAGTGCTATCCACTTGTGCTACCGTGCTGCGCCAGAGTGTGGGAATCGGTGTTGGAGGGGAGGGCCCCGCGGAGGAAAGGGGGGGGTGGAGGCCCGGGGATGGGGAGTTGGGGTAAGGCCGCAAAAAGGAGCTGCGCCAGAGGGGGCGGGGCGGGCTCAGGGAAGCGCAGGCCTTTTTCCCACGTCAGGGAAGGATGGGGGGGAGGGAGGGAGGGGAGAAGGGCGGTGCTGGAGAGGAGCGCACACTGACTGCCAACAAGGGGTGGGGGGATTCTCACACTGGGGGATCGATGGAATGGCGGGAGAGGCCGGGGTCAGCTGACTTACGGGAGTGTCATGGGGGGAGCAAAATGGCTAGATGAGGATCTAAGGGGGGGGGGGGGGGGGGGGGGCGTTTGCTGCTGCATTGGCCAAAGGGGAGCTGGAAGTAGGAGAGGTAGTCGGGGCGGGAGTCCGCCGCCTGGGGGACTGGAGGGTGCGGGAGGCACGGGCATGTGGCTGGCCTAGAAAAGGAGATGGCTAGTCGTAGGGAAGCGGGGTGGGGTGGGGGGGGAAAAGAGTAGCCCCCCGATCCGGCTGATAACTTGGAATGTGAGAGGCCTGAACTGGCCGGTCAAGAGGGCCCAGGTTTTCGCGCACTTAAAGGGATTGAAGGCAGACATGGTTATGCTCCAGGAGACACATCTGAAGGTGGCAGATCAGGTTAGGCTGAGAAAGGGATGGGTAGGGCAGGTCTTTCATTCAGGGCTGGATACAAAGAACAGAGGGTTTGCAAGACTGGTGGGGAAGTGGGTGTCGTTCGAGGCACTGAATATTGTGGTGGATAATGGAGGTCGATATGTGATGGGTGAGTGGTAGGTTGCAGGGGGTGCGGGTGGTACTGGTTAACGTATATGCCCCGAATTGGGATGATGCCGGATTTATGAAACGCATGCTGGCTCGGATTCCGGATCTGGAGGTAGGAAACTTGAAAATGGGGGGGGGGGAGAACGACAACTTCAACACGGTGCTGGACCCAGCACTGGACCGTTCTAGGTCCAGGACGGGTAAGAGGCCGGCTGCGGCCAAGGTGCTTAGGGGGTTTATGGACCAGATGGGGGGAGTGGATCCATGGAGGTTTGCCAGGCCACAGGCCAGGGAATTTTCCTTCTTTTCCCACGTCCATAGAGCCGATTCCCGATAGACTTTTCCATTTTGAGTAGGGCGCTAATCCCGAAAGTGGAGGGAATGGAATATTCAGCCATCGCCATCTCGGACCACGCCCCGCATTGGGTGGAGCTTGAGTTGGGGGAGGAGCACCCGCTGTGGTGCCTCGATGTGGGACTGTTGGCGGATGAGGGGGTGTGCGGGCGGGTGCGGGGGTGTATTGAAAGATACATCCCGGTAATAGTTTGGGGGGCGTTGAAGGCGGTGGTCAAGGAGAGATAATCTCCATTAGGGCCCACAGGGAGAAGAGAGGGGAGGGAGAGGGAGAAGTTGGTAGGGGAGATCTTTAGGGTGGACAGGAGGTATGCAGAGGCCCCCAAGGAGGGGCTATTTAGGGAGCGACGGAACCTCCAGACAGAATACGACCTGTTGACCACTTTCTTGAACCACTGTGGTCCATTTGACGTAGGGACACACAGGCCCGCTCGGAAAACTATACGGCAATGGCTGTTGGGAATGGGAAACGGCAATGGCTGTTCGGAAAGGGATATGGCACTGGCTGTTGGGAAAGGGATATGGCAATGGCTGTTCAGAAAGGGATACGGTACTGGCTGTTCAGAAAGGGATACAGCAATGGCTGTTGGGAGGGGGATACGGCAATGGCTGTTCAGAAAGGGATACGGCAATGGCTGTTGGGAAAGGGATACGGTAATGGCTGTTCAGAAAGGGATACGGCAATGGCTGTTGGGAAAGGGATACGCGAATGGTTGTTCAGAAAGGGATACGGCAATGGCTGTTGGGAAAGGGATACGCGAATGGCTGTTGGGAAAGGGATACGCGAATGGCTGTTGGGAAAGGGATACGCGAATGGCTGTTGGGAAAGGGATACGCGAATGGCTGTTGGGAAAGGGATGCGGTAATGGCTGTTAGACAACGGATACAACATTGGCTGTTGGGAAAGGGATACGGTAATGGCTGTGAAAGGGATGTGACAATGGCTGTTCAGAAAGGGATACGGAAATGGCTGTTGGGAAAGGGATAAGGCAATGGCTGTTGGGAAAGATATAAGGCAATAGGTGTTGGGAAAGATATAAGGCAATAGGTGTTGGGAAAGATATAAGGCAATGGCTGTTGGGAAAGGGATACGGTAATGGCTGTTCAGAAAGGGATACGGCATTGGCTGTTCAGAAAGGGATACGGCAATGGCTGTTAGGAAAGGGATATGGCAATGGCTGTTCGGAAAGGGATACGGCAATGGCTGTTCAGAAAGGGATACGGCAATGGCTGTTCAGAAAGGGATACGGCAATGGCTGTTCAGAAAGGGATATGACAATGGCTGTTCGGAAAGGGATGCAGCAATGGCTGTTAGGAAAGGGATACGGCAATGGCTGTGAAAGGGATATGGCAATGGCTGTTGGGAAAGGGATACGGCAATGGCTGTTCAGAAAGGGATATGGCAATGGCTGTTCGGAAAGGGATACGGTAATGGCTGTTCGGAAAGGCATACGGCAATGGCAGTTCAGAAAGGGATACGGCAATGGAAGTTCAGAAAGGGATACGGCAATGGCTGTTGGGAAAGGAAACGACAATGGCTGTTCGCAAAGGGATACGGTAATGGTTGTTGGGAAAGGGATACAGCAATGGCTGTTGGGAGAGGGATACGGCAATGGCTGTTGGGAAAGGGATACGGTAATGGCTGTTCAGAAAGGGATACGGCAATGGCTGTTGGGAAAGGGATCCGCGAATGCTGTTCAGAAAGGGATACGGCAATGGCTGTTGGGAAAGGGATACGCGAATGGCTGTTGGGAAAGGGATACGCGAATGGCTGTTGGGAAAGGGATACGCGAATGGCTGTTGGGAAAGGGATACGCGAATGGCTGTTAGACAACAGATACGACAATGGCTGTTCGGAAAGGGATACGGTAATGGCTGTGAAAGAGATGTGACAATGGCTGTTCAGAAAGGGATACGGAAATGGCTGTTGGGAAAGGGATAAGGCAATGGCTGTTGGGAAAGGGATAAGGCAATGGCTGTTGGGAAAGGTATAAGGCAATGGGTGTTGGGAAAGGGATACGGTAATGGCTGTTAGGAAAGGGATATGGCAATGGCTGTTCGGAAAGGGATATGGCAATGGCTGTTCAGAAAGGGATACGGCAATGGCTGTTCAGAAAGGGATACGGTAATGGCTGTTCGGAAAGGCATACGGCAATGGCAGTTCAGAAAGGGATACGGCAATGGAAGTTCAGAAAGGGATACGGCAATGGCTGTTGGGAAAGGAAACGACAATGGCTGTTCGCAAAGGGATACGGTAATGGTTGTTGGGAAAGGGATACAGCAATGGCTGTTGGGAGAGGGATACGGCAATGGCTGTTGGGAAAGGGATACGGTAATGGATGTTCAGAAAGGGATACGGCAATGGCTGTTGGGAAAGGGATCCGCGAATGCTGTTCAGAAAGGGATACGGCAATGGCTGTTGGGAAAGGGATACGCGAATGGCTGTTGGGAAAGGGATACGCGAATGGCTGTTGGGAAAGGGATACGCGAATGGCTGTTGGGAAAGGGATACGGTAATGGCTGTTAGACAACAGATACGACAATGGCTGTTCGGAAAGGGATACGGTAATGGCTGTGAAAGAGATGTGACAATGGCTGTTCAGAAAGGGATACGGAAATGGCTGTTGGGAAAGGGATAAGGCAATGGCTGTTGGGAAAGGTATAAGGCAATGGGTGTTGGGAAAGGGATACGGTAATGGCTGTTAGGAAAGGTATAAGGCAATGGCTGTTCGGAAAGGGATATGGCAATGGCTGTTCAGAAAGGGATACGGCAATGGCTGTTCAGAAAGGGATACGGCAATGGCTGTTGGGAAAGGGATACGGCAATGGGTGTTGGGAAATGGATACGGCAATGGCTGTTCAGAAAGGGATAGGGCAATGGCTGTTCAGAAAGGGATAGGGCAATGGCTGTTCAGAAAGGGAGACAACAATGGCTGTTCAGAAAGGGATACGGTAATGGCTGTTAGGAAAGGGATACGGTAATGGCTGTTCAGAAAGGGATACGGCAATGGCTGTTAGGAAAGGGATACAGCAATGGCTGTTCGGAAAGGGATACGGCAATGGCTGTTCGGAAAGGGATACGGCAATGGCTGTTCAGAAAGGGATATGGCAATGGCTGTTCATAAAGGGATACTGCAATGGCTGTTAGGAAAGGGATACAGCAATGGCTGTTAGGAAAGGGATACTGCAATGGCTGTTAGGAAAGGGATGCAGCAATGGCTGCTCAGAAAGGGATATGGCAATGGGTGTTCAGAAAGGGATAGGGCAATGGCTGTTCAGAAAGGGATAGGGTAATGGCGGTTGGGAAAGGGATACGGCAATGGCTGTGAAACGGATAAGGCAATGGCTGTTCGGAAAGGGATACGGTAATGGCGGTTGGGAAAGGTATAAGGCAATGGGTGTTGGGAAAGGGATACGGTAATGGCTGTTAGGAAAGGGATAGGGCAATGGCTGTTCAGAAAGGGATACGGAAATGGCGGTTGGGAAAGGGATACGGCAATGGCTGTGAAACGGATAAGGCAATGGCTGTTCGGAAAGGGATACGGTAATGGCGGTTGGGAAAGGTATAAGGCAATGGGTGTTGGGAAAGGGATACGGTAATGGCTGTTAGGAAAGGGATACGGCAATGGCCGTTGGGAAAGGGATACGGTAATGGCTGTTAGAAAAGGGATACGGCAATGGCTGTTAGGAAAGGGATACGGCAATGGCTGTTAGGAAAGGGATACGGCAATGGCTGTTAGGAAAGGGATACAGCAATGGCTGTTAGGAAAGGGATACGGCAATGGCTGTTAGGAAAGGGATACAGCAATGGCTGTTCGGAAAGGGATACGGCAATGGCTGTTAGGAAAGGGATACGGCAATGGCTGTTAGGAAAGGGATACAGCAATGGCTGTTCGGAAAGGGATACGGCAATGGCTGTTCAGAAAGGGATACGGTAATGGCTGTTAGGAAAGGGATACGGCAATGGCTGTTAGGAAAGGGATACGGTAATGGCTGTTAGGAAAGGGATACAGCAATGGCTGTTCAGAAAGGGATATGGCAATGGCTGTTCAGAAAGGGATACGGCAATGGCTGTTAGGAAAGGGATACAGCAATGGCTGTTTAGAAAGGGAAATGGCAATGGCTGTTAGGACAGGGATATGACAATGGCTGTTCAGAAAGGGATACGGCAATGGCTGTTAGGAAAGGGATACAGCAATGGCTGTTAGGAAAGGGATATGGCAATGGCTGCTAAGAAAGGGAAATGGCAATGGCTGTTCGGAAAGGGATATGACAATGGCTGTTCAGAAAGGGATACGGTAATGGCTGTTCGGAAAGGGATACGGTAATGGCCGTTGGGAAAGGTATAAGGCAATGGCTGTTAGAAAAGGGATACGGTAATGGTTGTTCAGAAAGGGATACGGTAATGGCAGTTAGGAAAGGGATACGGCAATGGCAGTTCGGAAAGGGATACGGTAATGGCTGTTCAGAAGGGAATAACGTAATGGCTGTTGGGAAAGGGATCCGGCAATGGCTGTTCGGAATGGAAAACAGTAATGGCTGTTCGGAAAGGGATACGGTAATGGCTGTTAGGAAAGGGATACGGCAATGGCCGTTCGGAAAGGGATACGGTAATGACTGTTGGGAAAGGGATACGGTAATGGCGGTTAGGAAAGGGATACGCTAATGGCTGTTCAGAAAGGGATACGGCAATGGCTGTTAGGAAAGGGATACAGCAATGGCTGTTAGGAAAGGGATACGGCAATGGCTGTTAGGAAAGGGATATGGCAATGGCTGTTAGGAAAGGGATACAGCAATGGCTGTTAGGAAAGGGATACAGCAATGGCTGTTCGGAAAGGGATCCGGCAATGGCTGTTCGGAATGGAAAACAGTAATGGCTGTTCGGAAAGGGATACGGTAATGACTGTTGGGAAAGGGATACGGTAATGGCGGTTAGGAAAGGGATACGCTAATGGCTGTTCAGAAAGGGATACGGCAATGGCTGTTAGGAAAGGGATACGGCAATGGCTGTTCAGAAAGGGATACGGCAATGGCTGTTAGGAAAGGGATACGGAAATGGCTGTGAGGAAAGGGATACAGCAATGGCTGTTAAGAAAGGGATACAGCAATGGCTGTTAGGAAAGGGATACAGCAATGGCTGTTAGGAAAGGGATACAGCAATGGCTGTTAGGAAAGGGATACAGCAATGGCTGTTAGAAAGGGATACAGCAATGGCTGTTAGGAAAGGGATACGGTAATGGCTGTTCAGAAAGGGATATGGCAATGGCTGTTCAGAAAGGGAGACGGTAATGGCTGTTAGGAAAGGGTTACGGCAATGGCTGTTAGGAAGGGGATACGGCAATGGCTGTTAGGAAAGGGATACAGCAATGGCTGTTCAGAAAGTGATACGGCAATGGCTGTTCGGAAAGGGAGACGGCAATGGCTGTTCGGAAAGGGATATGGCAATGGCTGTTCGGAAAGGGATACGGCAATGGCTGTTAGGAAAGGGATACGGCAATGGCTGTTCAGAAAGGGATACGGAAATGGCTGTTGGGAAAGGGATAAGGCAATGGCTGTTGGGAAAGGGATAAGGCAATGGCTGTTGGGAAAGGTATAAGGCAATGGGTGTTGGGAAAGGGATACGGTAATGGTTGTTGGGAAAGGGATACAGCAATGGCTGTTGGGAGAGGGATACGGCAATGGCTGTTGGGAAAGGGATACGGTAATGGCTGTTCAGAAAGGGATACGGCAATGGCTGTTGGGAAAGGGATCCGCGAATGCTGTTCAGAAAGGGATACGGCAATGGCTGTTGGGAAAGGGATACGCGAATGGCTGTTGGGAAAGGGATACGCGAATGGCTGTTGGGAAAGGGATACGCGAATGGCTGTTGGGAAAGGGATACGGTAATGGCTGTTAGACAACAGATACGACAATGGCTGTTCGGAAAGGGATACGGTAATGGCTGTGAAAGAGATGTGACAATGGCTGTTCAGAAAGGGATACGGAAATGGCTGTTGGGAAAGGGATAAGGCAATGGCTGTTGGGAAAGGTATAAGGCAATGGGTGTTGGGAAAGGGATACGGTAATGGCTGTTAGGAAAGGTATAAGGCAATGGCTGTTCGGAAAGGGATATGGCAATGGCTGTTCAGAAAGGGATACGGCAATGGCTGTTCAGAAAGGGATACGGCAATGGCTGTTGGGAAAGGGATACGGCAATGGGTGTTGGGAAATGGATACGGCAATGGCTGTTCAGAAAGGGATAGGGCAATGGCTGTTCAGAAAGGGATAGGGCAATGGCTGTTCAGAAAGGGAGACAACAATGGCTGTTCAGAAAGGGATACGGTAATGGCTGTTAGGAAAGGGATACGGTAATGGCTGTTCAGAAAGGGATACGGCAATGGCTGTTAGGAAAGGGATACAGCAATGGCTGTTCGGAAAGGGATACGGCAATGGCTGTTCGGAAAGGGATACGGCAATGGCTGTTCAGAAAGGGATATGGCAATGGCTGTTCATAAAGGGATACTGCAATGGCTGTTAGGAAAGGGATACAGCAATGGCTGTTAGGAAAGGGATACTGCAATGGCTGTTAGGAAAGGGATACTGCAATGGCTGTTAGGAAAGGGATGCAGCAATGGCTGCTCAGAAAGGGATATGGCAATGGGTGTTCAGAAAGGGATAGGGCAATGGCTGTTCAGAAAGGGATAGGGTAATGGCGGTTGGGAAAGGGATACGGCAATGGCTGTGAAACGGATAAGGCAATGGCTGTTCGGAAAGGGATACGGTAATGGCGGTTGGGAAAGGTATAAGGCAATGGGTGTTGGGAAAGGGATACGGTAATGGCTGTTAGGAAAGGGATAGGGCAATGGCTGTTCAGAAAGGGATACGGAAATGGCGGTTGGGAAAGGGATACGGCAATGGCTGTGAAACGGATAAGGCAATGGCTGTTCGGAAAGGGATACGGTAATGGCGGTTGGGAAAGGTATAAGGCAATGGGTGTTGGGAAAGGGATACGGTAATGGCTGTTAGGAAAGGGATACGGCAATGGCCGTTGGGAAAGGGATACGGTAATGGCTGTTAGAAAAGGGATACGGCAATGGCTGTTAGGAAAGGGATACGGCAATGGCTGTTAGGAAAGGGATACGGCAATGGCTGTTAGGAAAGGGATACAGCAATGGCTGTTAGGAAAGGGATACGGCAATGGCTGTTAGGAAAGGGATACAGCAATGGCTGTTCGGAAAGGGATACGGCAATGGCTGTTAGGAAAGGGATACGGCAATGGCTGTTAGGAAAGGGATACAGCAATGGCTGTTCGGAAAGGGATACGGCAATGGCTGTTCAGAAAGGGATACGGTAATGGCTGTTAGGAAAGGGATACGGCAATGGCTGTTAGGAAAGGGATACGGTAATGGCTGTTAGGAAAGGGATACAGCAATGGCTGTTCAGAAAGGGATATGGCAATGGCTGTTCAGAAAGGGATACGGCAATGGCTGTTAGGAAAGGGATACAGCAATGGCTGTTTAGAAAGGGAAATGGCAATGGCTGTTAGGACAGGGATATGACAATGGCTGTTCAGAAAGGGATACGGCAATGGCTGTTAGGAAAGGGATACAGCAATGGCTGTTAGGAAAGGGATATGGCAATGGCTGTTTAGAAAGGGAAATGGCAATGGCTGTTCGGAAAGGGATATGACAATGGCTGTTCAGAAAGGGATACGGTAATGGCTGTTCGGAAAGGGATACGGTAATGGCCGTTGGGAAAGGTATAAGGCAATGGCTGTTAGAAAAGGGATACGGTAATGGTTGTTCAGAAAGGGATACGGTAATGGCAGTTAGGAAAGGGATACGGCAATGGCAGTTCGGAAAGGGATACGGTAATGGCTGTTCAGAAGGGAATAACGTAATGGCTGTTGGGAAAGGGATCCGGCAATGGCTGTTCGGAATGGAAAACAGTAATGGCTGTTCGGAAAGGGATACGGTAATGGCTGTTAGGAAAGGGATACGGCAATGGCCGTTCGGAAAGGGATACGGTAATGACTGTTGGGAAAGGGATACGGTAATGGCGGTTAGGAAAGGGATACGCTAATGGCTGTTCAGAAAGGGATACGGCAATGGCTGTTAGGAAAGGGATACAGCAATGGCTGTTAGGAAAGGGATACGGCAATGGCTGTTAGGAAAGGGATATGGCAATGGCTGTTAGGAAAGGGATACAGCAATGGCTGTTAGGAAAGGGATACAGCAATGGCTGTTCGGAAAGGGATCCGGCAATGGCTGTTCGGAATGGAAAACAGTAATGGCTGTTCGGAAAGGGATACGGTAATGACTGTTGGGAAAGGGATACGGTAATGGCGGTTAGGAAAGGGATACGCTAATGGCTGTTCAGAAAGGGATACGGCAATGGCTGTTAGGAAAGGGATACGGCAATGGCTGTTCAGAAAGGGATACGGCAATGGCTGTTAGGAAAGGGATACGGAAATGGCTGTGAGGAAAGGGATACAGCAATGGCTGTTAAGAAAGGGATACAGCAATGGCTGTTAGGAAAGGGATACAGCAATGGCTGTTAGGAAAGGGATACAGCAATGGCTGTTAGGAAAGGGATACAGCAATGGCTGTTAGGAAAGGGATACAGCAATGGCTGTTAGGAAAGGGATACGGTAATGGCTGTTCAGAAAGGGATATGGCAATGGCTGTTCAGAAAGGGAGACGGTAATGGCTGTTAGGAAAGGGTTACGGCAATGGCTGTTAGGAAGGGGATACGGCAATGGCTGTTAGGAAAGGGATACAGCAATGGCTGCTCAGAAAGGGATATGGCAATGGGTGTTCAGAAAGGGATAGGGCAATGGCTGTTCAGAAAGGGATAGGGTAATGGCGGTTGGGAAAGGGATACGGCAATGGCTGTGAAACGGATAAGGCAATGGCTGTTCGGAAAGGGATACGGTAATGGCGGTTGGGAAAGGTATAAGGCAATGGGTGTTGGGAAAGGGATACGGTAATGGCTGTTAGGAAAGGGATAGGGCAATGGCTGTTCAGAAAGGGATACGGAAATGGCGGTTGGGAAAGGGATACGGCAATGGCTGTGAAACGGATAAGGCAATGGCTGTTCGGAAAGGGATACGGTAATGGCGGTTGGGAAAGGTATAAGGCAATGGGTGTTGGGAAAGGGATACGGTAATGGCTGTTAGGAAAGGGATACGGCAATGGCCGTTGGGAAAGGGATACGGTAATGGCTGTTAGAAAAGGGATACGGCAATGGCTGTTAGGAAAGGGATACGGCAATGGCTGTTAGGAAAGGGATACGGCAATGGCTGTTAGGAAAGGGATACAGCAATGGCTGTTAGGAAAGGGATACGGCAATGGCTGTTAGGAAAGGGATACAGCAATGGCTGTTCGGAAAGGGATACGGCAATGGCTGTTAGGAAAGGGATACGGCAATGGCTGTTAGGAAAGGGATACGGCAATGGCTGTTCGGAAAGGGATACGGCAATGGCTGTTCAGAAAGGGATACGGTAATGGCTGTTAGGAAAGGGATACGGCAATGGCTGTTAGGAAAGGGATACGGTAATGGCTGTTAGGAAAGGGATACAGCAATGGCTGTTCAGAAAGGGATATGGCAATGGCTGTTCAGAAAGGGATACGGCAATGGCTGTTAGGAAAGGGATACAGCAATGGCTGTTTAGAAAGGGAAATGGCAATGGCTGTTAGGACAGGGATATGACAATGGCTGTTCAGAAAGGGATACGGCAATGGCTGTTAGGAAAGGGATACAGCAATGGCTGTTAGGAAAGGGATATGGCAATGGCTGTTTAGAAAGGGAAATGGCAATGGCTGTTCGGAAAGGGATATGACAATGGCTGTTCAGAAAGGGATACGGTAATGGCTGTTCGGAAAGGGATACGGTAATGGCCGTTGGGAAAGGTATAAGGCAATGGCTGTTAGAAAAGGGATACGGTAATGGTTGTTCAGAAAGGGATACGGTAATGGCAGTTAGGAAAGGGATACGGCAATGGCAGTTCGGAAAGGGATACGGTAATGGCTGTTCAGAAGGGAATAACGTAATGGCTGTTGGGAAAGGGATCCGGCAATGGCTGTTCGGAATGGAAAACAGTAATGGCTGTTCGGAAAGGGATACGGTAATGGCTGTTAGGAAAGGGATACGGCAATGGCCGTTCGGAAAGGGATACGGTAATGACTGTTGGGAAAGGGATACGGTAATGGCGGTTAGGAAAGGGATACGCTAATGGCTGTTCAGAAAGGGATACGGCAATGGCTGTTAGGAAAGGGATACAGCAATGGCTGTTAGGAAAGGGATACGGCAATGGCTGTTAGGAAAGGGATATGGCAATGGCTGTTAGGAAAGGGATACAGCAATGGCTGTTAGGAAAGGGATACAGCAATGGCTGTTCGGAAAGGGATCCGGCAATGGCTGTTCGGAATGGAAAACAGTAATGGCTGTTCGGAAAGGGATACGGTAATGACTGTTGGGAAAGGGATACGGTAATGGCGGTTAGGAAAGGGATACGCTAATGGCTGTTCAGAAAGGGATACGGCAATGGCTGTTAGGAAAGGGATACGGCAATGGCTGTTCAGAAAGGGATACGGCAATGGCTGTTAGGAAAGGGATACGGAAATGGCTGTGAGGAAAGGGATACAGCAATGGCTGTTAAGAAAGGGATACAGCAATGGCTGTTAGGAAAGGGATACAGCAATGGCTGTTAGGAAAGGGATACAGCAATGGCTGTTAGGAAAGGGATACAGCAATGGCTGTTAGGAAAGGGATACAGCAATGGCTGTTAGGAAAGGGATACGGTAATGGCTGTTCAGAAAGGGATATGGCAATGGCTGTTCAGAAAGGGAGACGGTAATGGCTGTTAGGAAAGGGTTACGGCAATGGCTGTTAGGAAGGGGATACGGCAATGGCTGTTAGGAAAGGGATACAGCAATGGCTGTTCAGAAAGTGATACGGCAATGGCTGTTCGGAAAGGGAGACGGCAATGGCTGTTCGGAAAGGGATATGGCAATGGCTGTTCGGAAAGGGATACGGCAATGGCTGTTAGGAAAGGGATACGGCAATGGCTGTTCGGAAAGGGAGACGGCAATGGCTGTTCGGAAAGGGAGACGGCAATGGCTGTTCAGAAAGGGATACGGCAATGGCTGTTCAGAAAGGGATACGGCAATGGCTGTTAGGAAAGGGATACAGTAATGGCTGTTCGGAAAGGGAGACGGCAATGGCTGTTCGGAAAGGGAGATGGCAATGGCTGTTCGGAAAGGGAGACGGCAATGGCTGTTCAGAAAGGGATACGGCAATGGCTGTTCAGAAAGGGATACGGCAATGGCTGTTAGGAAAGGAATATGGCAATGGCTGTTCGGAAAGGGATACGGCAATGGCTGTGAAAGGGATATGGCAATGGCTGTTAGGAAAGGGATATGGCAATGGCTGTTCGGAAAGGGATACGGTAATGGCTGTTCAGAAAGGGATACGGCAATGGCTGTTCAGAAAGGGATACGGCAATGGCTGTTCGGAATGGAAAACGGTAATGGCTGTTCGGAAAGGGATACGGTAATGGCTGTTAGGAAAGTGATACAGCAATGGCTGTTCAGAAAGGGATACGGCAATGGCTGTTAGGAAAGGGATATGGCAATGGCTGTTTAGAAAGGGAAATGGCAATGGCTGTTCGGAAAGGGATATGGCAATGGCTGTTAGGACAGGGATATGACAATGGCTGTTCGGAAAGGGATACGGTAATGGCTGTTGGGAAAGGTATAAGGCAATGGGTGTTTCAAAAGGGATACTGTAATGGCTGTTAGAAAAGGGATACGGTAATGGTTGTTCAGAAAGGGATACAGTAATGGCAGTTAGGAAAGGGATACGGCAATGGCAGTTCGGAAAGGGATACGGTAATGGCTGTTCAGAAGGGAATAACGTAATGGCTGTTCAGAAAGGGATACAGCAATGGCTGTTGGGAAAGGGATCCGGCAATGGCTGTTCGGAATGGAAAACAGTAATGGCTGTTCGGAAAGGGATACGGTAATGGCTGTTAGGAAAGGGATACGGCAATGGCCGTTCGGAAAGGGATACGGCAATGACTGTTGGGAAAGGGATACGGTAATGGCGGTTAGGAAAGGGATACGCTAATGGCTGTTCAGAAAGGGATACGGCAATGGCTGTTAGGAAAGGGATAGGGCAATGGCTGTTCAGAAAGGGATCTGGCAATGGCTGTTCAGAACTGGATGCGGTAATGGCTGTTCAGAAAGGGATACGGTAATGGCTGTTCAGAAAGGGATACGGCAATGGGTGTTCAGAAAGGGATACGGCAATGGCTGTTCGGAAAGGGATACAGTAATGGCTGTTAGGAAAGGGATACGACAATGGCTGTTAGGAAAGGGATACGGCAAAGGCTGTTTGGAAAGGCAACCGGCAATGGCTGTTCAGAAACAGATACGGCAATGGCTGTTCGTAATGGAATACGGTAATGGCTGTTCGGAAAGGGATACGGTAATGGCTGTTCAGAAAGGGATACGGCAATGGCTGTTGGGAAAGGTATAATGCAATAGCTGTTCTGAAAGGGATACGGTAATGGCTGTTGGAAAAGGGATACGGCAATGGCTGTTGGGAAAGGGATACGGTAATGGCTGTTGGGAAAGGGATACGGCAATGGCTGTTCGGAAAGGGATACGGCAATGGCTGTTGGGAAAGGGATAAGGCAATGGCTGTTGGGAAAGGGATATGACAATGGCTGTTCAGAAAAGAATACGGTAATGGCTGTTCGGAAAGGGATACGGTAATGGCTGTTCAGCAACGGATACGGCAATGGCTGTTCGGAAAGGGATACGGCAATGGCTGTTGGGAAAGGGATACTGTAATGGCTGTTCGGAAAGGGCTACGGCAATGGCTGTTCGGAAAGGGCTACGGCAATGGCTGTTCGGAAAGGGATCCGGCAATGGCTGTTCGGAAAGGGATACGGCAATGGCTGTTCAGAAAGGGATACGGTAATGGCTGTTAGGAAAGGGATACGGCAATGGCTGTTCGGAAAGGGATACAGTAATGGCTGTTAGGAAAGGGATACGACAATGGCTGTTAGGAAAGGGATACGGTACTGGCTACATGTGTGGCAGTGGCTTCCAGACAAATATGTCCTGAAGCACCCCTCTTCATTCATTTGTGCTTCCCTGCCACTTCCAACATCTCACAAACCCCAGGGTCTTTGATTTACTCATGTAACTTCTTGGACTCTTCCCGTCGGTCCATAATCACTCTCCACAACTCTAATCGTCCACCCACAAACTCCACTTCCTCCCTCTCGGAGAAAAAGCACCCCCACCCCCACATGATCCTCAATCAGCTTTCCTCCTCCCCTAAATGTTTTTGTTTCCCGTAAAAAGATTTTGTTTCTTTACAAAATACAACTTTAAAAATACTGAATTAGAATGTTGATAGAAAGTATTTGACCATTAATTATATAAAAACAACACAAACTCAAATATGACACAATCCTGCACTTTGGTATTCAGGTACACATGTACAATTTAGTCATTATTTGATTGGGCAATGTTGCCTGTAGCACATTGGTAAGTAGTCTGTGACTTACCTGCAATGCACTGTGATTGGGTGGTTCCCTGACTGCTGCTGCTGTTTTTGAACTGCTGCAATCAGGTTGATCATCCCTTTCCCATCAGCAGGAATTCCCACCTCAGGCCAGCCATGAAAATGGAACTGTCTGATCTGCCGAATTTTGTTTTCCTTGAGGAAATGCCATAGATTACACGGTTAGTTCCGCACTGGATAGAACCCACAACAAAATAAATCGTCTATACGCCAGATTTTGCTTGAGCAGGACATCTTGTGACATTTGTGCATGATAAGGTTTTAAAAGCTCAGAACAGTATGGTGTCGACAACAGGGGCATTAGGAAACTTTGTGAAAAATGGGACAAGCAGTACATCTCCTTAAACAATGCGATTTAAGAATGGAGAAAGAAATAAGAGGAAGAACGGAGAAGGAGGGTGAATTAAAGTTGATGAATTTAATGCAGAAATCAAGTACAAAAAGAGAACTAAAGAGAGGGAAAGGAAAAGAAGATGAATGAGAGAGCATGAGAGAGAATAATGCCAGAGGCTCACTGTGCCCAGGAGTCAGCACGTATCAGAGTGAGCCTGAAAAAGAACAGTGCTGGAGACCCACAGTTAAAATTGGCAGTGGAAAATCAGCAAGCCTGAGGGAAAACTGTCAGAAAGCCCACAGTTAAAAGCAGTGGCAGAGAAAGTCAGCAAGAGTCGGAACAAACATGCCTTAAAAAAAGAGGGAAAAAAATCAAATGTAACATCAGAAGGAAGTGACTAAGTGATTGGCTACTGAGTATTTCTTATTTTCTCGCTCTAAACTAGGACATTTGTTTAACTAGGAATTGGGAGTTACAAATTTCAATCAGGCCAAGTACAAGTGAATTATTAAGAATATTAGCACAAGGCAGGTCGAGAGACAATAATTAAAATAAGTAATTTAAACAAGGTCCAACTAGATTCTGAAACTGGAAATGTAGATAACTTAGATTATGGGTGGGCTGAGAACTGTTGCTTGCAACTCCTGAACCACGCGAGAAGTTCAGGATGCTCCACGTGTCTTGAAGACCACACACGTCAGAAGCACCTCCAGCTCAGGATTTCCAAGAATATGGGGTAGCTAGAATCACTGTGAGCATCAGGGGGGTTGAGAGTTTCCTGCATCATACATTTCCTGAGGGAGTCACCCAACAGGCAATTTGAGTTCAGGATAGTAAGTGAGCCGCCATTCATGGAAGAGTGGGAAAGTGGCATGGAGTGCAGGTGTCTTTGGAGTGTTTGCCACTTTTCAACCAGTACTGCGAATTCCAACAGCTGGGAGTGACAACAACTTGAAGCAGTACATCCCAGCCCAAAGCACCACTGGGAAAGGGAATGCACAAGAGAGATCAAAGAGTAGAAATGCAGGTGTTAAAAAGGTTTCCGCAGTTGGGGGAACAGACATGCATTTTGTAACCATCATTGTGAGCCCTGCGTGGTTTTAGGATAAAGGATATCACAGAGGGGGTGCAGAATATTCTGCAAGGGAAAGAGAGTAAGCCAGAGGCTGTGACATGTTGGTACCAATGACAGGGAACATGCATTGAGATCGAAGGTCAGGTGTTCAGGAACTAGGACCTCAAGGGAAGTAATCTCCGTATTATTTCCAGCGCTATGTGCTAATGAGAGAAAACCAATAGGGAGAACCAATGCATGATTTAAGGTGTGGCACAGGAAGGAGAGATTCAGATACTTGGGACATTGGTATGAAATCTATAGCAAGAGGCACCTATTCAAAAAGGACAGGTTACACCTCGACAGGACTGGGACCAATACGCTCGCAGAAGGTTCAAGAGCGGCACAGTGGTTAGCTCTGCTGCATCACAGCGTGAGGGACCCGGGTTCAATTCCAGCCTCGGGTGACTGTCTGTGTGGAGTTTCCACTTTCTCTTCATGTCTGTGTGGGTTTCCTCTGGGTGCTCCGGTTTTCCCCCTCAGTCCTGTGCAGGTTAGGTGGATTGGCCATGCTAAATTGCCCCTCAGTGTCCAAAGATGTGCAGGTTAGATGGGGTTATAGGGGTTACGGGGATAAGGTAGTGGCGTGGGTCTTGGTAGGGTGCTCTTTCAGAGGGTCGGTGCAGACTCGATGGACTGAATGGCCTTCTTCTACATTGTAGGAATTCTTTGGTCCATTCTATGGTTCACTAGCAGGCAGGGGAGGGTTTAAAGTAAATTGGCAGACCACTGGCAACATATAGAACTAGAAAAGAGGAACATGGTGCGTAAAGAAGTCAGTTTTGGATAGTACTTTAGAAGGTAGTAGTACGATATTGGATTGGAGCGGTCGAAGGACTATGAGGAATACAAGGTCAGGTTTGCAATGCATTTATGTAAACACACAAAATGTGGTGAATAAGATTGGTGAATTGCAAGCACAAATAGCCATGTGAGAGTACATGTAGTAGCAATACCAGAAATTAGGCTTAAAAATGGGAAGGAGTGGGTGCTTAATATTCAAAGAAACAAAGTGTTCAGAAAAGTTAGGGGAAGGAATAAAGATGAGATGGTAATACGGATTAGGGAAAACATTGCAGTGTTGAAAAGAGTATGTCTTGGAGGCAGCAAAGACAAAATCCATTTGGTTAGAGTTGAGAAGCAAATCTGCAGGGAAATCGGAGCGATGTGTAACATAGATTGGCGATATTGGGCAACTTTATTTACCCAAATATTGACTGAGATGTTAGAATCATGGGCAAAAAGGGGGTGGAATTTCTGAGTCATGTTCAGGAGAACCTCCTGAACCAGAATGCCCATGGCATTGCTGGATTTGGTGCTGGGGAATGAGGTGAGCCATGAGGATCAAGTCCCTGTGGGGGAAACACTTCGGTAAACATGATCATTGTATCAGAAAATGTAGTTAGCAATGGAGAAGAGCAAGCAGTGAACTAAATTAGAACTTCTAGATGGGAAAAGGGCCAACTTCAATATGATAAGAGGGAATCTAGCTGGGGTGAAATGGAACCAAAGACACAGGAAAAACTGTAATAGAACATAGAATAATACAGCGCAGTACAGGCCCTTCGGCCCACGATGTTGCACCAAAACAAAAGCCATCTAACCTACACTATACCATTATCATCCATATGTTTATCCAATAAACTTTTAAATGCCCTCAATGTTGGCGAGTTCACTACTGTAGCAGGTAGGGCATTCCACGGCCTCACTACTCTTTGCGTAAAGAACCTACCTCTGACCTCTGTCCTATATCTATTACCCCTCAGTTTAAAGCTATGTCCCCTCGTGCCAGCCATTTCCATCCGCGGGAGAAGGCTCTCACTGTCCACCCTATCCAACCCCCTGATCATTTTGTATGCCTCTATTAAGTCTCCTCTTAAGCTTCTTCTCTCCAACGAAAACAACCTCAAGTCCATCAGCCTTTCCTCATAAGATTTTCCCTCCATACCAGGCAACATCCTGGTAAATCTCCTCTGCACCCGCTCCAAAGCCTCCACGTCCTTCCTATAATGCGGTGACCAGAACTGTACGCAATACTCCAAATGCGGCCGTACCAGAGTTCTGTAAAGCTGCAACATGACCTCCTGACTCCGGAACTCAATCCCTCTACCAATAAAGGCCAACACTCCATAGGCCTTCTTCACCACCCTATCAACCTGGGTGGCAACTTTCAGGGATCTATGTACATGGACACCTAGATCCCTCTGCTCATCCACACTTTCAAGTACTTTACCATTAGCCAAATATTCCACATTCCTGTTATTCCTTCCAAAGTGAATCACCTCACACTTCTCTACATTAAACTCCATTTGCCACCTCTCAGCCCAGCTCTGCAGCTTATCTATATCCCTCTGTAACCTGCTACATCCTTCCACACTATCGACAACACCACCGACTTTAGTATCGTCTGCAAATTTACTCACCCACCCTTCTGCGCCTTCCTCTAGGTCATTGATAAAAATGACAAACAGCAACGGCCCCAGAACAGATCTTTGTGGTACTCCACTTGTGACTGAACTCCATTCTGAACATTTCCCATCAACCACCACCCTCTGACTTCTTTCAGCTAGCCAATTTCTGATCCACATCTCTAAATCACCCTCAATCCCCAGCCTCCGTATTTTCTGCAATAGCCTACCATGGGGAACCTTATCAAACGCTTTGCTGAAATCCATATACACCACATCAACTGCTCTACCCTCGTCTACCTATTCAGTCAACTTCTCAAAGAACTCGATAAGGTTTGTGAGGCATGACCTACCCTTCACAAAGCCATGCTGACTATCCCTGATCATATTATTCCTATCTAGATGATTATAAATCTTGTCTCTTATAATCCCCTCCAAGACTTTACCCACCACAGACGTGAGGCTCACCGGTCTATAGTTGCCGGGGTTGTCTCTGCTCCCCTTTTTGAACAAAGGGACCACATTTGCTATCCTCCAGTCCTCTGGCACTATTCCTGTAGCCAATGATGACATAAAAATCAAAGCCAATGGTCCAGCAATCTCTTCCCTGGCCTCCCAGAGAAACCTAGGATAAATCCCATCAGGTCCCGGGGACTTATCTATTTTCAGCCTGTCCAGAATTGCCAACACCTCTTCCCTACGTACCTCAATGCCATCTAATCTATTTACCTGGAGCTCAGCATTCTCCTCCACAACATTGTCTTTTTCCTGAGTGAATACTGACGAAAAATATTCATTTAGTATCTCGCCTATCTCTTCAGACTCTACACACAACTTCCCATCCCTGTCCTTGACTGGTCCTACTCTTTCCCTAGTCATTCGCTTATTCCTGACATACCTATAGAAAGCTTTTGGGTTTTCCTTGATCCTTCCTGCCAAATACTTCTCATGTCCCCTCCTTGCTTGTCTTAGCTCTCTCTTTAGATCCTTCCTCGCTACCTTGTAACTATCCATCGCCCCAACTGAAGCTTCACACCTCATCTTCACATAGGCCTCCTTCTTCCTCTTAACAAGAGATTCCACTTCTTTGGTAAACCACGGTTCCCTCGCTCGGCACCTTCCTCCCTGCCTGACCGGTACATACTTATCAAGAACACGCAGTAGCTGATCCTTGAACAAGCTCCACTTATCCAGTGTGTCCAACACTTGCAGCCTACTTCTCCACCTTATCCCCCCCAAGTCACGTCTAATGGCATCATAATTTCCCTTCCCCCAGCTATAACTCTTGCCCTGCGGTGTATACTTATCCCTTTCCATCCTTAACGTAAACGTCACCGAATTGTGGTCACTGTCCCCAAAGTGCTCACCTACCTCCAAATCCAACACCTGGCCTGGTTCATTACCCAAAACCAAATCCAATGTGGCCTCGCCTCTTGTTGGCCTGTCAACAAACTGTGTCAGGAAACCCTCCTGCACACACTGTACAAAAAACGACCCATCTAATGTACTCGAACTATATCTTTTCTAGTCAATATTTGGAAAGTTAAAGTCTCCCATAATAACTACCCTGTTACTTTCGCTCTTATCCAGGATCATCCTCGCCATCCTTTCCTCTACATCCCTAGAACTATTTGGAGGCCTATAGAAGACTCCCAACAGTGTGACCTCTCCTTTCATGTTTCTAACCTCAGCCCATACTACCTCGGAAGATGAGTCCCCATCTAGCATCCTCTCCGCCACCGTAATACTGCTCTTGACTAGCAGCGCCACACCTCCCCCTCTTTTGCCTCCTTCTCTGAGCTTACTAAAACACCTAAACCCCGGAACCTGCAACATCCATTCCTGTCCCTGCTCTATCCATGTCTCCGAAATGGCCACAACATCGAAGTCCCAGGTACCAACCCATGCTGCCAGTTCCCCTACCATATTTTGTATACTCCTGGCATTGAAGTAGATTGTTGGAACAATGAATGGTCTTTAAAGAGGAGCTATTTTAGGTACAGGCTAGGCGTATGCCAACATGGGTAAAAGTGAGGAGAACCAGGGCTCCTTGGATAAGCGAGATTGAAAATGATGAAACCAATATGATGCATGTCAGGTGAGTTCTTAAAGCAAGAACCAAGCCCAATACATGAATTGAGAGGGGATGTGAAAAGGAATATGTAACCAGTAAAGAAACTATAGGAGAATAGAGTTAACATAAAAGGGAACCCCCAAATCCCCTTTCAGTATTCAACTATTAAGTAGGTAGCGCGAGGTGGGATGGGACCCATTTTGGGCAAAGAAGGTGAAATGCCCTTACAAGTGCGGGGCAAGCCAAGAACAGTGAATGTCATTACTTACTAAAAAAGAGGATGCTAACAAAATATCAGCACAGGTAACGGATGGGGTGAAAATTGATAGGAAGGATACACTGGAAAGGTTGGCTATGCTTAACGTGGATAAGTTGCCTGCTCTGGATGGCTTCCATTCCAGTTGCAAATGGAAGTGAATGTGGAGATAGTGGAAGGGCTTACCGTAATGTTCCAATCTTTCCTAGACATGGGGAAGGTGCCAGAGAATTGGAGTGTGTAAATCTAACACCCTTATTTTCAAGAAAGGATGTGAGCACATTCTTAGTAACTACAGGCAAGGCAGTGTAACATTAGCGGGAGGTAAGGTTTTAGAAAAGAAAAAAAATCAGAAAAGATCAACAGGCACTTGGAGAGGTTCGAGTTAGTTAAGGTGAACCACCATGAGACTTCCCGTGGCGACTATGGTGCGAGTGGTTGCACATCTGGCAGCTCCCGCTCAAGGTGGTCTTTTTGGTCCTTTTCCCCGGGCGGATGTTTAGAAGGAAAAGGACGCAGGAGTGGTGGAGGAAGACTATACCCCACCGTGAATGGATTTGTGGACCAGAAGTGGATTTAGAAGAAAGGAGCAGAAGAGCAAGAAACTCTTCCTGCGACATAGGGAATGATGGCGGAGAGCAATTGGTCGGCCCTACCAGCCTAATGGTCGACGGAGCAGTTAGTGGACTTTTTGAATGAAACGTTCAGTCAGCAGAGGAGAGAAGCTCTGGAAGACCTGGCGAAGGTGGCAGACCCGTTGAAAGCGGGGATCAACCGTGTAGAGCTGAGGTTGGAGACCCAAGCTATCCAGAGGGTGGAGGAGGCAGAGAGCACGAGGAGCAGCTTACCTCGTTGGCGGCCAAAATTGGGATGTTGAGGGATACCCAAAAGCAATTCAAGGAGAATTGGACCTGGAGATCTACTCCCGGAGGCAGAATCTGAGAATTGTGGGGATGCCAGAGGGCAACGAGGGAGCGGACAGAAAATGCTGGAGAAGCTGTTGGGGGAGGTAGGGCCATCAACAGGCCCCTGGAGGTTGATCGGGTGCATTGGGCGCTGATGAGGAAGCCGCAGGTGAACGAGCCGCTGAGGGTGATGGTGGTGAGGTTGCATCGATTCCCGGATGAGGAGATCTTGAGGTGGGCCAGGCAGACGAGGAGATGTACTTGGGAGGGTAATGAGCTCCGGGTATACCTAGACCTGGGGGCAGAACAGCCAAAAGGAGAGTGGGTTTCAACAGAGTAAAGACTGAGCTCTTTAAGAAGGGAGTGGCGTTCTGGATGTTGTACCCGGCCTGCCTCTGGGTGGCCCACAATAGTCGCGAGTATTATTTTGGAGCACCGGAGGCAAAAGGAGGACATTGAACTTTGGAGGAGGTGCGAGAGGAGGTAGGTTCTTTCTGCCCCCCTTGTTGGTTTTTTTTGTTGTTGTTATTGCTCTGTTTCTTTGGGTGGGGGGGGGGGGGGGGGGGGGGGGGGGTCAGAGGAGAACCTTTTTTCACTCAAGGGTCGTTTTTCTTTCTTGTGAGGTTCTTTGGTGGGATGCTGGAGGATCATGCTGGGTGAGTGCACTTTTTGGGGGGCGGCATGGTAGCACAGTGGTTAGCACTGTTGCTTCACAGCGCCAGGGTCCCAGGTTCGATTCCTATTGGGTCACTGTCTGTGTGGAGTCTGCACATTCGCCCTGGGTCTGTGTGGGTTTCCTCCGGGTGCTCCGGTTTCCTCCCACAAGTCCTGAAAGGCGTGCTTGTTAGGTGAATTGGACATTCCGAATTCTCCCCGTGTACCCGAGCAGGTACCAGAGTGTGGCAACTGGGGGATTTTCACAGTAACCTTATTGCAGTGTTTATGTAAGCCTACTTGTGACAACAATAAAGATTTTAAAAATTATTATTGTTATTCGCTCCAATAAAGTGTGCGAGTGGGGGTTGGGGGGGGGGGGGGGGGGGGGTTGCCTGACGCGGGTCGGTGGGGTGCCCTCCGACCAGGCTGGTCAGGTGGTATGAGAGAGAGCTGAATGGGCCGGTCAACCAGTTGTGCGTGTTTGTGCATTTGAGGAGCTTAAAGGCGGATGTGGAGGGAGGGGGTAAGAGGAAGGGAGGTTAAGACGTGTTCATCTTTACCTTTTTTATCTGCTTCAAACCCCATAATACGTAACTGTGCCTCAGATTGGCACTCTTAATTAATTTCTGTTCCCAAGCTTGCTGGCAGCAGTTTCTTTATTTTAAACTCCTTAGATTCAGGGATTTAAAACCCCACAGCATTAAAGCTTACCCTTGTGTTAGTTACTAGCAAATCACGCACTGTGTAACTTTCACTCTCCTCTTCTTTTTTTATTTCAACAGCAATATCACCATGCGAGATGGATCCTTCAGGTGGCCAATACTGTGCACATTTCTCCTGTACAGATACAAAGAGCAATCATTAAGATAAAACAAAAAAACTAATAATAACTAGTAATTATTTGACCAAGCCTCCTAGCTTATGCTTACAGTGGACATACTAAAGTTAGTTCGCATAGATTTGGGCCCAGCCATTATAGCAACGTAAGCTCTAATGGATTCTCTCCCTCCACAGATGCAGCTAGACTTGCTGAGTCTTTGCAGCATTTTCTGTTGTCATTACAGTAATGGATTTGTTACAACCTTCTGTAATCAGTTATCTGGGCTGGGGGAAATTAGTTTCTGCTTGCTAAGTATCTATATATGTACTCAACAAGGTTGAAGCTGTGCAGTTGAATGGTGCATTATTTAACATCTGGAATAGTTATTTGGGCAATGCACCAGATGGCATCTACGAGAAGTGAAACAGTACTTCACCACCAGTTACTTCACCTTGAAGTGTAATGGCCAAGGGAAGAAGCAAAGGGAGAAAGGGATGCAAATATTCAAAGTAAATTTCCAACTGTGTTGGGAAGGCTGCATTATCATAGTTCCAAATATGTTTTCTTCATAAAGCTCCATTTAAGAAATGAGCTTGGTAAAACATTTAAGAAATTATCAAGTTTTCCACTTTGGTCTGGGTATATTTCAGCATGAACATGTGTTAAAATCTCTGGCAGGAAGATCTGCTCGACATACCTGACCTCTTTCTTCCAACTCTGTTAACATAACAATGGAACAAGACTTCCATTCCCAAATCATTCTCCAGAAATCTTCTATAGTATGCTGAAGAGGTCCTTGGCTGGCTATGTAGGAGTCTTTCTGTCGATATCCCTAGGGATAGAAATTAAATAACTTTATAGTGGGATATGTAGGTAATAAAGTGTTTTGCTGCATCTAGAGAATGCCAATAGAATCATACAACGTTTACAGCACATGTAAAATTGCTTTTCGAAAATCTCAATTAAATCTGCCTCCACCAGACTCTGATCCTAATCACTTGGATGTGTAAAAGGTTTTTCCTCATGTTACCATTGCTTCTTTAGCAAATAACTTTAAATCGGTGTCCTCTGATTCACGATCGTTTCGCCAATTAGAATAATTTCTTCCTACCCATCATGTCTAGACCTTTCACAAATTTGAAAACCTCAACCAAATCTCCAATTCCTTTTTGAAAGCCATGCTTGAATTTGCCCTCAATACCCTTTCAAGCAGTACATTTCAAGTCGCAATCACTCATGCATACATAATTTAATAGGATCAGAGCCGATTTTCTCCCTCGACTCCATCTTCCCATTAGATCCTCAAAGTACTCAATTCCCTTTGTATCCAAAAATCTATTGATTTTGGTATCAAATATACTCAAGAACTGTGACTGCTGGTTGAGTGCTGTAATTAAATGCTAAAGACCATCAGTGAACTTTGGGCTACATTTTTAATTTCCACAAAGTTTCAAGAGATCCAGAGACCCAGGGCAGGCAGCCCCTCTTTTTTAAGATGCCGAACTGGGGATTATGCTGGAAGCTGTGAGGGAGAGGAGCTCTTTTCAGAATGTGGCAGAAGGCCACCACAGAGACCAAGCAGATCGGATAGAAATCATTGCCACAGTCACTGGGTGAGGTGTTGTGAACCTGGATCCAGTGCAGGGAAAGGTTGAATGACTGCATACTTTCTGGAAGGTGAGTGCTGCCCCTCCCACCCCTCAGGACAGGACTCTGGGTATTCACCTTCCAACAGACACACCAATTCTGGAAACCCAGGGTGTATGGTGCTCCTGAACATGGGAGGGGTGGATGCCCAGTCCATCTACTCACCCTCCCGAGTGGCTCATGGACGTACTGTTGCAAAGGCCTTGTCACAACTGAAACTTGCACATTCCAATTAATTGGAGCTGTCACTGGCCGTATGGTAAAACACTGCCTTATCATGCTCTCTTTTGTCTTTTCAGGGGAATGCTCTAGAGAAGGCCCAAATAGGTGGTGGTAATCACCTATAAATGATCACAGCAAAGAAGGATACAGTGAGCTGACCTGGAGAAAATCAGCCCTGGCAAAATAGGCACTCAAGTGGGAATGTAATAATGTTTAAATTAGAATTACTGAGCCTATATGCGAAGGCATGGAGTGTGGTAAATATGCTTGGCGAGCTGCAGACAGCCATGTAAAAATATGTTACAGCATTGGTGGAGACCTAGCGCAAAATGGAGAACTGGGTATTCAATATTCCGAGATGCAAGGTGTTCAGAAAACATGATGCAAGTTGTGCAAGAAAGATAGCCAAGATGTGGCGATGCCGGCGTTGGACTGCGGTGAGCACAGTAAGAAGTCTTACAACACCAGGTTAAAGTCCAACAAGTTTGTTTGGAATCACTAGCTTTCGGAGTGCAGCTCCTTCATCAGGTGAGTGAGATAGAGAATTGAACCCATGCTGCTGACCTCACAGCGCAGACATTACGAATCAGCTGTCCAGCCAACTGAGCTAAACCAGCCCCCATTGCGAGATCTGGTTCTGGGAATGAGCTGAGTTAAGTGAATCAAGTGTCAGGAAGAGAACATTTAGGAGACTATGACCATTGTATAAGTTTAAGTTAGCCATGGAAGGGACTAGGAACAATAATTTGGGGAGGACTAGCTTCAATGGGTTGAAAACAGATCTGGCTCATATAAATTGGAATCTAAGATTGACAAGCAAAACTGTAATAGAACAGTGGGCTACATTTAGCTCACTGGGCTAAATCGTTGGCTTTTAAAGCAGACCAAGGCAGGCCAGCAGCACGGTTCAATTCCCGTACCAGCCTCCCCGAGCAGGTGCCGGAATGTGGCGACTCGGGGCTTTTCACAGTAACTTCATTGAAGCCTACTCGTGACAATAAGCGATTTTCATTCATTTTTTTTCATTTGAAGAGAAGATAGTTCAAGTACATTCAAGGTACACTCCCATCAGGAGCAAAGGTCAGGCAAACAAATTCAGAGCTCCCTCGATAACTGAAGAGAGAGATTGCAAAATGAAACAGAAAAAGTGTGCATGCAACAAATGTCAGGTGTATAGTACAAGTGAGAAACAGGCTCAATCCGATGGTTCAGAGGGAAACTGGAAGAAAAATAATAAGAGAAGCAAGAGAGTATGAAAAGAGACAATGTAGCTAATATAAAAGGGAATCCAAAAGTCTTCCACAGGCACAGAAATAAAAAAAAAAGGGAAGGCAGCACGGTGGCCGTGGTCCCAGGTTCGATCCCGGCTCTGGGTCACTGTCCATGTGGAGTTTGCACATTCTCCCCGTGTTTGCGTGGGTTTCGCCCCCACAACCCAAAGATTTGCAGGGTAGGTGGATTGAATACGCTAAATTGCACCTCAATTGGAAAAACTGAATTGGATACTCTAAATTTATATAAAAATAAATAAATAAAGGGTGGTAAAAGGAGGAGTGGGGCCAATTAGCGATCCAATAGGGCATTTATGCATGGAAGCAAGGGGCATAGCTGACATTCTAAATTGACTACTTTGCACCTGTCTTTACAAAGGAAAAAGGTCATTGGGAAAGTAGAGGCAGTTGAAACATTGAATGGGCTGAACGTTCAAAGAGGAGGTATTAGATAGAACATAGAACATACAGTGCAGAAGGAGGCCATTCAGCCCATCGAGTCTGCACCGACCCACTTAAGCCATCACTTCCACCCTATCCCCATAACCCAATGACACCTCCTAAACCTTTTGGACACGAAGGGCAATTTAGCATGGCCAATCCACCTAACCTGCACGTCTTTGGACTGTGGGAGAAAATCGGAGCACGCTGAGGAAACCCATGCAGACACGGGGAGAACGTGCAGACTCCTCACAGACAGTGATCCAGCGGGGAATCAAACCTGGGACCTTGGTGCCGTGAAGCCAAAGTGCTAATCACTTGTGCTACCGTGCTGCCCTGGTAATAAGTCTTATCAAATTACTAGGACCAGATGAGATGCATCCAAAGAAAGAAAGGGTGAAATTGGGGAGCGCTGAAAAGAATTTTCCAATCCTTTAAAACTCTGTTTATGGGATGTGGGTATCTCTGGTTGGGTCAGCATTTATTGCCCATCCCTAGTTGCCCTTGAACCGTCCGGTCATTTCAGATGGCATTTAGGAGTCAACCGCATAGCTGTAGATGTGGAGTCACATGTAGGCTAGACCAGGAAAGGATGAACAGGACATTAGTAAAAGGCCATTTGTGAACCAATCATATAATGATTGATTACAACAACCATTAGACTTTGAATTCCATTGGGTTATTGAATTCAAATTACACCATCTGCTGTGGTGAAGTCTGCACCCAGGTTCCCAGGGCATTATCCTGGGTTTCTGGGTTACTACTCCACAGACAATACCACTTCACCAGAGAGGCTTGATAAAGGTGTTCAAATTAGTGAGAGGACCATAGAGAACATAAACTGTTCTATTCATGAAAGGATTGAGAACCAGAGTACACTGATTTAAGGTAATGGGCAAAAAATGTACTATTTTTACGTGGCGAGTTGTTAGAATCTTGAAAGTACTGAGAGTTTGGTAGCGGGAGATTCAATCAAGGCCTTCAAAAGAGAATTGGATGGTTATCTGAAGAGGAAATATTTGCAGGACTAAAGGGAAAAGTAGAAAGTGGTACTAGGTGTGTTGCTTTTAGAGAGCCGGCACAAACATAATAAGCGGAATTGCTTTCTTCTGTGGTTTAAACATTTTATGATTCAAACCATTTCCCTGGTGTATTGTTGGGGAAATTGGATGAGTTATTATTGCATTCAAAATGCTCTGAGGGGGAAACTTTAGTTCTTAACCTTTTGTTCCTAATTTAATTTCAAACAAATTTCATCGGCATAAAACGTGTATTCCCAAACTCATCACTCACTCTGATGTATGACTTTGCTGGGTCATCTGTAAATTTTAGATAATGCAACTGCAGTATCAAGATGCATTTAGAATTTTCAAGAAAATGTAACTTCATAAAATCATTATGCCACACGTGTTCCATTTCAATAACTATTTTGGTATAAGGGCCTCAAAACCTGATTTTTTTCAGATTGTATGTAATTTGTTGAACAATTTTCATTTTTAATCAGCATACATTTGTAGTTTTCAAAATGCCAGTCCATAAAGGAGCCTTTAAGAATAATTTTCCTAATTAGGCAGTGAGTGAAGATTACAGGTTGGAAGCATTGGCTAAATAATTGGAATAGAAAAAAGTGTTTTTTTTAAACTCACATTTTAATTGTCAATAACATGTAGGGCAGGCCACCATTACTATTTCTCCGATTACCAACATCCTGTATGCAGTACTTTGATTTGGGATGTTGATTTAAGGGGGGAGGGGGGATGAGTTCAGTATTTCACTGTTAAAAAATATTTAGGCGAGCAACATTCGGCACAAGATGAATACGTCATGTACCTCTATGAAGGTCTCATCCTTGCCACTGTACAAAGTTAAAGATCTTTAGTTTTTCCAGTCTTTCCCCATAATTCAACATATAGGGATCAGCCTCATGACTCCTCTTCTCTTAACTATTACACCCCCAAAACGTTTGTCTTATCGGACAGAGTATTTAACGTGTTTCAGCATGACATTCTTCAATTTATATACGACTGATTTAGTAATTTAATGCAGCACTCAGTTTTTATTGGCTGTGACTACAATGACAGAATGTCTTAAATACTAAGTCTAACATTCATAGGTCTTTTCTAAATTCTCTTTGGTAATTTGACACCAGTGAGAATATGTCACCCACTTTATTCCAATGTGTACTTAACTTACCCATTTTGAATTTCACATGCTACTGCTGTCAATTTACAGATTTTATCAGGCTTCTTGTAGATTACCTGATCAGAACTTCATCATCATTAGCCTCAGTTGAGTGTATTCTGCAAACTTGACACATTGTAGATGCAGAGAAGTGTAAAGTTAGGCAAATTAGTAGGAGGAATGAGGGGAGGCGATATCAGTTATATGGTACATTTGCAGGAGCAAGGACCTGGGGTGTAGGTGCACAGATCTTTGCAGGATAAGAAAGCGGTTAAAAAAACATGCAGGATCCTTGACTTTATGAACATAAAGTATAAAATACACAAGCAATAAAGATATGTTAAACATTTATAAGTGGATTTCGGTGCTAGATGAAGTTGAAGTCCAATTGTGGGCACCACAATTTAGGAAAGATGGCCCAAGTCTTGGAGAAACAGATTTACTTCAATGACACCAATTGATATGGAACTTATGGTGAAAGGAGAAAAGCTTGATTTATTCTCTTTCGAGTTGAAAAGGTTAAGTGGACATTTAATAAAGATGTTCAAAATCATGAATGCTTTCATTGAGTAAAAAAGGAAAAACTGTTTCCAGTGACAGAAAGGGGCAGTAGCCCGGGGACACAGATTTATAGTGAGTTGAGGCAACTGTTTTACACTGAGTTATGATGAGATGGAATGCATTGTCTGAAATGTGGTGAAGGCAGATTTAACTACTTGTAAAAGAGAATGGGAACCATCTTAACTAAAGATGTGTGAAATATCAACCAGTCAACCTAGAAACAATGCTGCCCATATTATCAGAACTAACTCTTTAAAATGTTGCAAATTATTGGAAGGTAGAAATATGTTAATTCCCTAGGACTGATTTCATCATTCATTTGTAAGTGTTTGTACCATCAGGAACTTGTCTTCCTGCTGCTGTGTATAAACTTACTTGTGAACTTTATTAGTTTCAGCCTGAACATTATAGTTTAATATTTAATAACCTTTCAGAGTAGACGAGTGAGTACTCCACACAACTTGGAAGTGTATTATACCAAATTAAGGGGCAATTATGAGCCCTGGGCATTGTATCCCATTCACAATCATCATAAGTTTCAGGTTTTGGTTCAAAGACGACTTGAACTACTTTTGGAAACTGGTCGTCTTCCATGAGTACACCTTAAACCAGCCCACAGTGGGCTAAAAAACTGGCTTGTAATGCAGAACAAGGCCAGAAGCGCGGGTTCAATTCCCGCACCGGCCTCCCCGAACAGGCGCCGGAATGTGGCGACTAGGGGCATATCACAGTAACTTCATTGCAGTGTTAATGTAAGCCTACTTGTGACAAGAAAAAGATTATTATTATTAAGACAGAGATGAGGAGAAATCTCTTCACCAGAGTGGTCAGCCTGTGGAATTTATTACCATGGAAAGTAACTTAATTGAAGCCTACTTGTGACAATGAGTGATTATTATTATTAAAAATAGTGAGAAAGCCCAAACCAAAATGTAAGGCAGGCATAAAGCAGTACCTACTTCACACTCATTGCTTTTTACTTTTACGCTAAACCACAGAACAATTCATGTAAAGAAACCACCTTGCATTTATTAAAAATATAATTATTTTACAATACTTTTCTGTGCTAAATAACATTCGACCCCTTTCATATCCAGGGCATTACTTTTCTGTCTAAAAGCTGTGAAAGTAATGCAGTTTCCAGCCATTATTTATATTGAAATTGTGACTTAAAAAGTGCAATTCCTTGCACACTAATTTAATGATTAATTTGATTTTAATGCCCTGCCTTCCAAAATATTATAATATAGATGAGCTAAAATAATGACAAAACATTTATAAAAGTTTTGTATTTGGTTTTCATATTTGATTAGATTAAAACCGACTGATGATTAATTGAAAACTTGATTTTACCATGCTTGGAGATGCACAATAAAAAACTAATTTCTAAAGACTTACATCAATGAACGATGCATTCACATAGTCTGTGTTCTCTTCACCTCTCTTTACAGGAATGATGACTCTGTTAAACTCATCTGAAATGGCATTGAAACAAAAACAAAAAGTACAATGATACGGCATCATGAGTTCAACTCCGGGCAATTTAACTACTAAACGTACTCCCTTTACCAATTCATTTTTCCTCAACATATTCGGTTATTCTCGATACTATCATGATTACCTATGATTGTATAATAATCTCCAAAGTCTGACAGCTTGATTCAGAGATACAATAATGCCCAATAAATTTGCTAGGAGTATTCAGATTTAACACTTTCCAACTGACTTCATCTATTAGGGATGGGCAATAAATGCTGGCCTAGCCAGTGATGCTCCCATCCCATGAAAGAAAAAGTAGTCTTCAATGTCAAACCCTACAGCATTATATCCATCAACTCCTCAAATCCCTTCACTCATATAATGCTACTTTTCCTTTATCTAATGTAATAAGCAAATTTAAGGAAGTGTGGGCAGCACGTAGCATAGTGGTTCGCACTATGATGCCAGGGTCCCAGGTTCAAATCCTGACTTGGGTCACTGTCTGTGCAGAGTCTGCACGTTCTCCCAGTGTGTGCGTGGGTTTTCTCCGGGTGCTCTAATTTCCTTCCACAAGTCATGCAAGACGCGTTATTAGGTAATTTGGACATTCTGAATTCTCCTTCTGTGTACCCGAACAGGCGCCGGAATGTAACTGAAATGCAGTGTTAATGTAAGCCTACTTGTGACAATAAAGATCATAACCATTATTATGCTTACATAGCAGTCTTTCATAAGAAACTCAGTAATTGAACACAAATATCATAATAACATCCATGGTGAAGAATATAATTTAATAGTGAATAGAAACTAATCTGGTCACAAAAGCAGTAAACCAGGTGAAGTTAGGACAGTAGCTCCATGCTCAGTGTTGATGCTTTCTCTCACATGAATTAAGGTAATGTAGGGTGACTGTAGCTCTATTCAAGGTTAATGACACACTGAGGTAAGCAAGAGTGATGCACATTGACATCCCTTCCATTTTTTTCTCCATCTCTCGAACAAAGATCCTGAGCTCACCCAGCAACACTCTGATGCCCAACTCACCCAGCAACATTGATGCCCAACTCACCCAGAAACATTGATGCCCAACTCACCCAGCAAATTGATGCCCAACTCACCCAGCAACACTCTGATGCCCAACTCACCCAGCAACACTGATGCCCAACTAGCCCAGCAATACTCTGATGCCCAACTTACCCAGCAACACACTGATGCCCAACCAAGATCAAGAACAGGATGAGTGCAGAGCAATACAGAGGAAAAACGTTTGCCGAGGTGCCCAAGTAAAGTTTAGAGTTGCTGCAATTTTCTGGAAAATCTCTCACAGCAATGATTGTTGTAAGTTTCCAGAAAATTCCAAGTGATGATTTCCAAACACAAATTGCATGAAGTACTGGAAGATCAACAGATTACATAAGTTACCTTAATAAAAGCTGAATCACTTCTACTAACTTGAACACTTCTAGTGCATGCTTAACAATGCAATACTGTACAATATTTCAAGTCCGAGGAGCAGCAATCAACTTGCTAAAAACAAAACACCGTTTTGAAGCATCACACGTTTGGGCCCTGAACATATTTGCCTGTGCAAAGTTAAAATGTAGTCAGATGAACGGTAGGTTGAATGTTAAAACAATTACTAATTTTCTGCTGTTGTATTAGCAAAGTGGTTTTGCACCAGATGCAGCACTTCCCCAATCTACTCTCTGTCACAATGTTTGTCAAGTTTCAAATTAATAGCAACTGGAGTAGGCCATTTAGCCCCTCAAACCTCTTCATCCATTTATTTAGAAGATGGCTGATCTATGGTTTAACTCTATCTATCCACCTCAGTTTCATAATCCCTGAAACCCGTGCCTGACAATAATCTACTACCTATTTTTAAAAATGTTCTAACAGACCTAGCCTCAACTGCAGTTTGAGGAAAGACTGCATCATTTTGGTGAATCTATCCTGAATCCCCTGTAAACTCAATATAACTTCTTGGTGCCCAGAACAAAATTCAATGCTTTCGATGGAGTCTAACCAGAGTTCCTAACCCTTTTTGTTCCAGTCCTCTTAAAATAAAGACCAACATTCCATTACCTTTTAAATTTTTCTTTGTGCCTCTGCAAATCTTTTAGTGAGTTCTGTAATTTTTAAATTCTGTTAGTTTTATGTAGGCTAGGTATAGATTTTTGCAATGGGAAATTGGGGGCTGACAAGTTTTGCAGTTTTCTTAGTTGGCCTTCAGCAAAACATTTATGATTAATATGCAGAGCGTCTTTATACTGGAGGACAAACGAGATGCACATGGGTGGATGAATAATTATCATCTCCATATCAACATTTCAGTTTCGCAATCCTGAAAGCATTTCTGATCTGAAGCACAAATTGTATTTTTTTTAAAATTAAAAGTCTTACATGGAATGATCTGAAGAACTCTGTTTTTCTTCATGTTGGCTGGCAAATTGCCTGTCCTCATCTTGTCATTCTGAATTTTGATTGAAGTCAGTTTCTAGGAAAAGGTAAGCACCAAATTCAACAGTACACACTAATATCTATTACAGGTTTTAAAACTGGCATTAAATAACATGTAAAATACTGCTTTATAAGCTGTAGTGCATTTCGTATGGTGTCAGAATTTTCAAACAAAAGGCCACTGATATGAACTGTTTTCCTCTCCACATATGCTGCATCACCAGCTGATTATTTTCAGCATTTTTGTGATGTATGATTCAATTTTTGTTTCGTCAAGAATATGCTCAACAGTTTCAGACTCAAGCCAATATAAGTACACAACACAACAGCAACAGTGTTTATATAGTACCTTTAACATAGCAAAATATCCCAAGGTGCTTCACAGGAGTCTGATCAAACAAAATCTGACACTGAGCGACATAAGGACATATTTGATAAGTGACAAAGGTAGGTTTTAACAAGTGCCAGAATGCAGGAAAAAGGCAGAGAAATTAAGAGATTTAGCAATGCAATTCCAAAGCTTACAGCCTTGGCAGCAGAAAGTATGGAAACTAACAACAGAATAATTAAACTCTGTTGCCGTCTGTGTCATAACCAACACCCTGTCCAGCAGACAAGCCCTCACAGCAATACTCATGGTCCAAACACTGACAGGTACCCATGACTGCTGGACCGATCACCGCCCTATACAATCTATTATCTCCTTCAGCCCAGCCCCAAAACAATGCAGGCAACAGAAGCAATGTGAAAGAAAATCAAAGCCCCAAAGATCGCACGAAGAAGGCCCTTCTCAGTCAGCGCCTCATTGCCAACATTTCAACCTCCAGCAACCAGGGGCTACAGTGTGCCCACAGTACCAGGCCAACCCTAAAGTCCATCATAACAATCATCCTCTTTGACAAAATGACTGAGATATGCCCGATCTAATCAAGCAGACATATAATGCTTTCGCAGAATGAATATTTCACCACACCTTGAGCGAAAAGCTGCATTCCTAAAGTCATCTGGAGACAATGTTGCAGCATGAAACCCACAACATAAAGAATAAACAGTGGGTATAAAGAGCACAGGACGCATAACAACTTGGGAACACCAATGGCATGCAGGTTTTTCTGTGCTGTCAAAGCAATTATGGCCCAAGCTCTCAAGGGACCATCCCCAACGAAGAGTCAAGTTTATCAAGGACAATCAGTGCTCACTGAAGAGACTGTCTTGAAGAATTCCTCAACCAAGGCTGGTTTCAACTTGAACACTTCAACTCCATTCCTTAATACGCTATCCAGCTCAGTGTTGGTGCCACCCCGATATGGAGCAAGTTGAGTAAGCTACTGTATATTTGACAATCAACAAAGCCTCTGGAGCAGATGGAATTCCTAGATATTCTGAAACATGGCAGAGAAACATTCCAGGCACGGCTGCATAACCTCATATCCCTTCTCTGGGAAGGACCACGCATGCAGGATAAGCTCAGGGGCTTGACTATATTCAAGAAGGGAGACAAGTTGAGTGTGGTAACTTAAGAGGGGTTTCCCTACTGTCTACTACAGGGATGATGATTATAAGGATCCTCCCAAATGGCCGAAGAGTTCCTTCCAGACTCTCATTCTGGTTTTCACTAATCGAAAGGCACCACGTACATGATCTTCCCTGCACGACAAATCCAAGAAAAATGCAATGAATACCACTATGTACACATGGTCTTTTTTGACCTCACAAAAGCCTTTCGTTCTGTCAACTGTGTTAGATTATGGAGTTTCCTCCTCAAATTTAATAGCTCTCAGAAATTGTTGCCTCACTCTGCTTGCTCTACAATAACATGCAAGCTGTGAGCCCCACCCATGGAACTATCCCAGACCCTATCTTAGTGAAGAATGGAGTCAAATAAAACCATGATATTGCATCAGCCTCTTGCCCATCTTCCTGGCTGCAATACTGCTTCTTGCATTCAGCAAATTATCCACAGACAGGAAGCTCTTCAACCTACATCGTCTTCGATCCAAAACCAAATGATGCTAACTTCAGTCATGGAGCTTCTGTATGCAGATAATACTTGCGTGCACGCTCACTCATTAAATTAGCTCCAGGTCATTGTCAACCCCTCCTCCAAAGCATGTACAAAAATGGGCCTTTCACTGAACACGGAAAACTAAGAGCCTCTTCCAACTAGCTCCCAAGCACAACACCTGCCCCTATCAATTAAGGTCAACAGTGAGTACAATTAGGGATAGACAATAAATGCTGGACTGGGCAGCGATGTCCACTCACCATGAATGAATAAAGAGGAGATTCTTTAGAATCTGTAGACTATTCTTTTAGACTATTTCTTTAGCAAATGTAGACTATTTTCCATATCTTGGGAGACTCCTCTCACTAAGGCAGTCATAGATGACAAAATTGATCATCACCAGCTCACGTGTGCCAGCTCAGCGCTCGGCCGACTTCAGATGAGGAAGAGAGTATTTGAAGACCAGGATCTTAAACCTGAAACTAAGATCATGGTTTACAGGGAAGCAGTGGTTCCCTGCAGTCCCATATGCTTCAGAGCCTTGAACAACCTAAATCAGATATCTCAAAAAACTCGAGAAGTACCACCAGCGATGCCTTCGCAAGATTCTCCAAAACAGGTGGCAAGAGCAGTCCAACAGCAGTGTCTTCTCCAAGTCATCATGTTTAGTATTGAGACGCTAATTACTCAAAACCAGCTCCACTGGCTGGGTCATGTCATTTGTATGCCTGGCAGCAGACTCCCAACGCAACTACTCTACTTGGAATTTAGTTGTCGCAGGAGGCTCCCAGTAGGATAATGGAAATGCTTTAACAATGTCCTCAAAGCATCTAAGCAAAATGGAGAAGGTTCATTCAGGAAAGTACTGAACACAAAGATTTCATTGGATAAACGCAGAGGCAAAGTTCAGGCATTGGAGAGAGTGTACAAATCCCCTAACAATTCATCTCCCCGAGCCTCCAAGCACCACCTGCCCCACATCAGCCATCTCAAAACCCATCAAACAGGTATGGAAACAAGTCAGCCTCAATCACGAGAGATTGCCAAAGAAGAATTAAAATTAGAGATGTTCAAAAGGCCAGAATTGAAGCAGTGCAGATATCTGTAGGTTGTAGGGCTGGGAGAGATTAGAGATAGGGAGGAGAAAGGCCATGAATGGCTTTGAAAATAAAGATGGCCAGAAAACAGCAGTGAGTTAGCAAACACAATGGCAATGGGTGAGTGGGACTTGCGCAAGTTAGGATTCAAATTTATGGAGGGTAAAAGATGGCAGGCCAATCAGGAGATCATCGGAAGAGTTAGGTCTGGAGGTAACAATGGCATGCTTGAGGGGGAATCGGTTATTGATACGGAGGTGGAAATAGGTGTTCTTAGTGAAGGCATGGGATGTATGATTGTGACCAAATATGATATTAAAGCGTTGAACAATTTGGTTCAACCTCAAGACATTTGCTAGGTGGAGAGAGTGGCTAGGGAACAGAGTTAAAGTCAGGTATTGAAGACAATAGTTTTAATCTTCCCAAGTGGTTAGGAAGTATTTTTAAGACTGTATGGTAGCAATTATGTAGAGATTGTGCTCACTGAAATATCTAGCATATTGAACAAGCTTATATAAAATGACTAGCAATGATTTAAACGGGCTAGACAGAAATCTTTCTTCACGATCATCTGAAATAATTAAAATGCTGCAAATCACACCTGCATAGGCAAAGCTTTGTTGCTAAAAAATAGAGTACAGTAGCTTGCTTTTCAATTGGGGCAGTAATCTTTAGGCATTTTTGTGGTTTAGAAACAAAGCATTTTGCTTTTTATCAGGATTTGGTTGCTTTTATGAAACAACAGAGGAAATGTTCAGGGATGATGGTGAACATGCAGTGCCTGAACAGAAAATAGAATAAAGATGTAAATTTATTCAGAGTTAGCTACTGCAGAATGTTTCGGAAAAACAAAAAATTTAAATAATTTCTTTCTGCTGGAAAAATGAGTTAATGTAGCCTTCCATCCTGACTAGACTTCATAATGTGATCCAAATAAATAATTTCAACCCTTAACTTATTGCTCCCAGCATAGATTCAATGATGCTATTTGTTTGTAAACTATTGAAAGGCTTGACTCATTGAATCATCAGTCAACCTAAATGCATATTTATTCACCTTTGAGTACAGTATCAGTGTCACAAACTAAGATTAATCAAGATCTTTTCAAAAGCATTAAAACTGGAAGATATTTAATCGTTTCCTCAGTCAGTTTACTAAATTGACAAGTGTCTCAATTTCTCACCTTAAACTCTTCTTCCAGACCACTGCAACCTGATCCAGATACTCTGTTGTAAAGTTTTTGCAAGTGGCTTTCAAGTGATGTCACTTCCAGCTCGGTGTCCCCATATAAATAATGCTCCAACAGTGCTTGATATATAAACACGTACTGCATCTACAACGTAACAGGAACATGTTTACTCCCATCAGCCAAATATTAGGAAAACGATCATTGTGCAACATTTTCCTGCCTTCAAGGCAGCGCCTCAGCAGCACCTTGGGGATGGGCAACAAATGTTGGCCTTGCCAGTGACGCTCACATTTCATGAATATTTAAAAATTCAAGTTGTGGTAACACTTGAGACTTACATCTGTCTGCACCATTTGACATCGTTGAGCTCGAATCCTTGATACAAATCCAAATACATCCACTTTCCGCTCTGCATGCATCATGTCCAGCATGGCATCAATAACGATGAAAGTGCCTGTACGACCAACACCAGCACTGAAAATGAAAACTTGCAAAATTATGGAAAGAAGTGATTTGTCTAAAACAAAAATGTTCGCAGATGTGATCTGCTCTATCATTTATACCCATTGTTAGTAGTGGAGGAGTTTGTTAGGCCATTTCAAAAGGCAGTGAAGGTCGGTATGGAACTGAAGTCGTATATAGGCCAGACTGGGTAAAGACCGTGCACTTCCCTTTTCGAAAGGGCATTGGTCAACTATTTTATTTTTTCCTAAGTTCATAAGATTTAGGAGCAGAATTAGGCCATTCGGCCCATCGAGTCTGCTCCTCTACTTTATCCATACCTTTTAGCATCTTGTGTACCTCGATCTGATCTCCCCGTATTCTTCTAAACTTTAGACAGTATCGGCCTAAACAGTTCAATATCTCCTCATATGACAAACCTCTCATTTCTGGAATCAATCTAGTGAACTGCCTCCAATGCCACTACATATTTCCTCAAATAAGGGGACCACAACTGTGCACAATACTCCAGGTGCGGTCTTCCCAATGTCTTGTATAGTTGTAACAACATTTCCGTACCTTTATACTCAGCTTCATGGTCAGTTTTACTAATACCGCCCCCCCCAAAAACGTTGAGATTTTTAAAAAACTGAATTCAAATTCTGAATTGTCATGGCGGGTTGTGAACTTTAAATTCTTTGTCCAGCTATCTGGATCATTATTCCCACTGCCTTACTGTACCCAACATCTGTGTGAATTCATCTGATGTGATGACCCTTTCAGGTTACAATTTCAGTCCTAAATGTTATTATCGATTAAGTACAAGTGCTTGAAATCAGTAGAAGTGGCTTGAAGCTTGCTACCCAGAGGTCTGAGCAGTAGTATTGGGATATTCAGTTTGATACGTGTCCTAATATATTCCAGGAAGTTCCACCATTTATACAGAACAAAGAAAAGTACAGCATAGGAACAGGCCCTTCGGCCCTTCAAGCCTGTGCCGATCATGCTGCCTGTCGAAACTACAATCTTCTACACTTCCGAGGTACGTATCCCTCTATTCCCATCCTATTCATGTATTTGTCAAGATGCCCCTTAAATGTCACTATCGTCCCTGCTTCCACCACCTCCTCCGGTAGCGAGTTCCAGGCACCCACTACCCTCTGTGTAAAAAAACTTGCCTCGTTCATCTCCTCTAAACCTTGCCCCCTCGCACCTTAAACCTATGCCCCCCTAGTAATTGACCCCTCTACCCTGGAAAAAAGCCTCCGACTATCCACTCTGTCTATGCCCCTCATAATTTTGTAGACCTCGATCAGGTCGCCCCTCAATCTCCGTCGTTCCAGTGAGAACAAACCAAGTTTATTCAACCTCTCCTCATAGCTAGTGCCCTCCATACCAGGCAACATCCTGGTAAATCTCTTCTGCACCCTCTCCAAAGCCTCCACATCCTTCTGGTAGTGTGGCGACCAGAATTGAACACTATACTCCAAGTGTGGCCTAACTAAGGTTCTATACAGCTGCAACATTACTTGCCAATTTTTATACTCAATGCCCCGGCCAATGAAGGCAAGCATGACGTATGCCTTCTTGAATATCTTCTCCACCTGTGTTGCCCCTTTCAGTGACCTGTGGACCTGTACACCAAGATCTCTCGGACTGTCAATACTCTTGAGGGTTCTACCAGCGAGTACTAGATTTTTTCTAAGTTGGGAAAGTGCTTTTCTAATAAATGAAATATGATGGTTGATTTAGTTGAATTTCTTGATAATACCACTACGCCACACACACTCCATTCAAAGATCAGGAAAAAATTAACAGACAGAATTCCGTGATGCAAGTCAAAATTCTGCCAAACAGTGTAAATGTCCCATCCTTGAGGATGTTATTTGTAACTCTGATTATTGCTGTTTAGGTACTTTGGCAGAAACTAGATTGGAGAACGGACAGTCGCCAGAAAGATGGGTGTGGGAGATTAAAACACTTTCAAATCCTTGAATTTTCTTTAAAACTAAATCTTCCAGCATTGACACTGGCACACAATATTTTGAAGATCCACAAGGTGGCAGTATAGCCTGGGCAATATTCTGTTAATGTTTCTCAACAAAATTCTCATGGGTTAAAAAGTTTCCAAGTTAAATGTACCAATAGCTCCACAAGGTGGCAGCGAGAGCCCAGGCAACATTTTGCTAAACATATATGAACAAAATCTGGGGGAAGACAGTGGTGCAATGGTATTGCCACTGAACTAGTAATCCAAAGACCCAGGTTCAAATCCCATCATGGCAGATGGTGAAATTTGAATTCAATAAAAAAAATCTGGAGTTAAAAGGTGATTGTTGTAAAAACCCTTCTGGTTCCCAAATGTCCTTTTGGGAAGGAAGTCTGCTGTCCTTATCTGGTCTGGCCTACATGTGACTCCAGATCCACAGCAATGTGGTTGACTCTTAACCTGCCCCTCAAGGGCAATTAGGGCTGGGCAATAAATGCTGGCCCAGCCCGCGATACCCACATCCACTGATCAAAAAAAAATTCTTAAGAAAATACTGTTTCAAGTTAAAAATGAAGTGCACAAATAAGTTAATGTTTCGAAGATTTCCACTGAAAATATAGTTATAAACATAAGAGCAAATGATAAAAGAAATGCTGGTCATATTGCAAAAAAAAAAAAAGAGAAAAATCAAAATCCAGGTAGAACTTTCAGAAACGTAAATCACACACCATGCATAGATTATTTACTTTTGATGAATGCAACTTTTTTCCCAAATCAGCATAAATCCAACCACAAAAAAAAGCAGCCAATATGTACGGGAGACTTCAATCCGATTACAGGCCAAAAAAAAAAAGCAGATCCTAGGATGAAGGAGGATATACAGGATGCTTTCTTGCCAAATCACCAAACCTAAAACTGACTATTGAAACTTTTGTCCACCCACTCCTTTTATGAATAGTTGTCCACCCTATTTTATAAAAATGGCAACCAGTCAGTCAGGCTTTAGACCTAGCAATTTTTTCTGTGTCCCCAGATCTTTGCACTGCTGATGGAAGGGAAGGCTAGAAATTAAGAGATGTAGGGGTACTATGTGCTCATGGGCAGGTGGAATGATCTTTAATGGCTACAAGGTGGGCATGATGGTTACCTATCCTTCACTCAATTACTCAAAACTGTCAGCATATTCAGAGCCAATTAAATATTTTAATATTGCTATGAGACATGTAATAGAAGCTTTTTGTCTTGCACTTATACAGGCAAATACAAGAATACAATTTTCAAACAATCACAGCAATTTATAGCATGATGAATGTAAGAAATTGTCATATTTTATATTGTTTGTGGCAAAAGTGTTCAAAACTGGATTAAGATGCATACATATGACTTCTAGAACGATGATTAAGATGTCATAAAAGCGATGTACTTATTGATTTGCAGGTGAAGTATTCCATTAATAGATTTTGATAATGATTTACTTGGTTTACAGATAGATAGCTAATGGAATATTGTTCAAGACTGAAGGACCCCTGGGGTGTAGATAATTTATGAGGGGTATTGAGTTTAGTCCTGCCTAAACAAGCCAAGGGACATCTTGTAAGAACAAAATACTGCCTTATGCTTTGGGTACAGATGATGTTGTTAATGTGAGGAGCTAGGTCTGTCTAAAGAGTCAGTAGGTCCTAGAACTCTTAACAGAGATGTTTCAGTTGCATCCTGGAAGGTTCTCTCTCCAAAGATTCTGTACAGAGAAAAGCAAGTAAAACCTGGTTGTTAACTTTATTCATGAGTAGTATTTAATATATATTGGTTTGCTTAAATGGAATATAGTGGCAGGTTTCTTATTTTACTCAAGAACAGTTATAATTGTTAATTGTAAAGCTATTTCTTTGTTGGTAATGTGGTTAATTTAAAGTTTGTTTTAATATAAAAGATACCTATTGGTCAGACTTATCACTCTTGTGGTGCAGTAACATTTCCTCAGTTTTACAAATTGAAAATAGTTGCGTTCTTTTCAGAATTTGAAGAACACTGCAGTAGAAAAGAGTGCGGATTGGTTGGCAAGTTGCCTCTGATTGGCTGAGGCATTGCCATGGAAAAGGTAATGGAAACTATTGGGTTCCCAAGTTCCTGGGATATCAAAAAAGGCACAAGGCTTGAATATACTCCTATTGTTGGCAGAGAATAGCTCTCTGCTTATGAATATATGTCGCTTCTAGCAAACGTAACTGACCAATGTTGAATTCAGCTTTCTTAAATTGGTTGTAGCTATTGGCACACTCAGGATAGTTCAGCACGTGCTACCCAATCAGGGAATCACATCAAACAGTAGACTTTTGAAATGGAGCAGCCTAACATGCTCCCTGCCTCGACACAGTTGTTCAGAAATCCGCGAATGGATTTTCCACTACAGTCCACCATGTGTTTATCTTCACTGGTCAATATACATATTGGAATTCATATAGCTCCATGTGCTATAGGATTGGTCTTAACAGCAATCTTGCAAATAGAGCCATAGCCAAAGAAGAAGCAGTGGCAGCAGCGTGGTATTATCATTGGACTAGTAATCCAGGCAATGACCTGGGTTCAAATCCCACCATGGCAGATGGTGAAATTTGAATTCAATAAACAATCTGGAACTAAAATGACATTATTGTAAAGTTCACTTATGTCATTTATGGAATAAAATCTGCCATCCTTACCTGCTCTGGACTACATTTGATTCCAGACCTCCATCAATGTGGTTGACTATCAAATGTCCTAGTAAGCCACTCAGTTAAATGCTGGCCCTGCCAGCATAGCCCACATCACTACACGAGTAGCATTTTCCCACCAACAATGTCAGGCCACAAAGACACCTATCACACAACTGAGGAAATTTCTGTATGAATTTCAGTGCTAGTTTAACGGCAGGCCGGACGTCCCAGTGATTGGCTGATTGAATCAAAAAGCATGTTCCTTCGATCATTTATAACAAGCTGAATACAGACTGTACTCAGACAGCCCACATTTGCAAAATCCAAAACAAAATGCTGACTGCTAGATGCCACGATTTGTACAGTACAAGTGACTGCACTTCAAGTACTTAATTATTATTATTAATTTATCGTAAAGCACTTGAGTCTGGTGGTTGTGAAAAATGCTGTATAAATGCTAGTTGTTCTCTTCTTTTTTCTACACTTTTCCTTGCATTAATGCACAAAACGCTTACCACTGTTTTTTGCTCCCATGATCTCCACTCCATTCTCGTACCATGAAATGAAGGAAGGAAAATTTAAACTTTTGTGAATCTTTTCCACCATCAAAACAGAAATCTACCAAGAACCAATTTAAAAACGTACTGACCTGCAATGCACAACAATGGCACCTGCAAAGGATGGATTGCACGTCTTCACCTTCTTTAGAAATTTGAGCATGCCAATTGGGGTAAATGGAACTCCAAAGTCAGGCCAACTGGTAAAATGGAACTGAGTAACCAGTCGTTGAGGTTTCTTATTCATTGCATCTCCTACCTATAGAGATGGAAGGGGAAAATGAATTGCTGAAAACAAAGTGCACAACAGTTCTCAATGAGAACGACTATTTTTGGCCCATTTCATCTTATTGCCCCAGAAGTTCAAAAATTAAATTAATTCGGAGACCAGTAAAAGAACAAAGAACAAAGAAAAGTACAGCACAGGAACAGGCCCTTCGGCCCTCCAAGCCTGCGTCGACCATGCTGCCTGTTTAAACTAAAATCTTCTACACTTCCGGGGTCTGTATCACTCTATTCCCACCCTATTCATGTATTTGTCAAGATTCTCCTTAAATGTCACTATCGTCCCTGCTTCCACCACCTCCTCCGGTAGCGAGTTCCAGGGACCCACTACCCTCTGTGTAAAATATTTTCCTCGTATAGCTCCTCTAAACCTTGCCCCTCGCATCTTAAACCTATGCCCCCTAGTAATTGACCCCTCCACCCTGGGAAAAAGTCTCTGACCATCTACTCGGCCTATGCACCTCATAATTTTGTAGACCTCTATCAGGTTACCCCTCAACCTCCATCGTTCCAGTGAGAACAAACCAAGTTTGTTCAACCTCTCCTCATAGCTAATGCCCTTCATACCAGACAACATCCTGGTAAATCTCTTCTGCACTCTCTCTAAAGCCTCCACATCCTCCTGGTAGTGTGACGACCAGAATTGAACCTATACTCCAAGAGTGGCCTAATTAAGGTTCTATACAGCTGCAACGTGACTTGCCAATTTTTATACTCAATGCCCCGGCCAATGAAGGCAAGCATGCCATATGCCTGCTTGACTACCTTCTCCACCTGTGTTACCCCTTTCAGTGACTTGTGGACCTGTATACCTAGATCTCTCTGACTGTCAATACCATTGAGGGTTCTACCATTCACTGTATATTCCCTACCTGTATTAGACCTTCCAAAATGTATTACCTCACATTTGACCCGAATAAACTCCATCTGCCATTTCTCAGCCCAAGTCTCCAAACGATCTAAATCCTACTGTATCCTCGGACAGTCCTCATTGCTATCCGCAATTCCACCAACCTTTGTGTCGTCCGCAAACTTACTAATCAGATCAGTTATATTTTCCTCCAAATCATTTATATATACTATGAACAGCAAAGGTCCCAGCACTGATCCCTACGGAACACTAGTCACAGCCCTCCAATCAGAAAAGCACCCTTCCATTGCTACACTCTGCCTTCTATGACCTAGCCAGTTCTGCATCCATGTTGCCAGCTCACCTCTGATCCCATGTGACTTCATCTTTTGTACCAGTCTGCCATGATGGACCTTGTCAAAGGCCTTACTGATATCCATCTAGACAACATCCACTGCCCTACCTGCATCAAATATCTTTGTAACCTCCTCGAAAAACTCTTATCAAGTTAGTGAGACACGACCTCCCCTTCACAAAGTGCCTCTCACTGACTCTTCAAAAGAATGTCAAATTATTTGACTCATATTCTCCCTAAAAACACCATTTTAGTGCTGCGCATTCTTTCCATTAAGAAGCCGTTATTATATATTTTTATCCAAACTATGTCAGTTTGCTTTTATCACAGAAGTGTTATGGCACAAAAAGAGACCATTTGATCGATTGTGGCTGCACCGTTTCTCCAAATGAGTTTCATGACTTAGCACCATTCTTCTGCCATTTTCCTGTACCCTTGCACATCCTCTTGAATGCCTTGATTGAACAGTCCTCCACCACATTTCCAGGCAATACATTCCAGACCTAAACTACATGTGCGAAAAAGATTTTCCTCACATTTGCTTCTTTTGCAAATCACTATAAATCCCATTTTTGGCCAATTGTCCATGGGGGAGGAGATTTCCTCATTTAAAAAGGGCGCCCAAATCTGTCAGGACCCAAGACCCCAGGTCCAGATGGGATCGATCCCAGGTGACTGAGGGAAGTGAGAGAGGAAATAGCTGGGGACTTACAGATATCTTTGCAGCATCCTTGAACACGGGTGAGGTACCGGAGGACTGGAGAATTGCTAATGTTGTCCCCTTGTTTAAGAAGGGCAGCAGGGATAATCCAGGTAATTATAGACCGGTGAGCTTGACGTCAGTGGTAGGGAAGCTGCTGGAGAAGATACTGAGGGATAGGATCCTTTCTCATTTGGAAGAAAATGGGCTTATCGGTGATAGGCAACATGGTTTTTTGCAGGGAAGGTCATGACTTACCAACTTAATAGAATTCTTTGAGGAAGTGACAAAGTTGATTGATGACGGAAGGGCTGTGGATGTCATATACATGGACTTCAGGAAGGCATTTGATAAGGTTCCCCATGGTAGGCTGATGGAGAAAGTGAAGTCTCATGGGGTCCAGGGTGTACTAGCTAGATGGATAAAGAACTGGCTGGGCAACAGGAGACAGAGTAGTAGTGGAAAGGAGTTTCTCAAAATGAAGAACTGTGACCAGTGGTGTTCCACAGGGATCCGTGCTGGGACCACTGTAGCTTGTGATATACATAAATGATGTGGAGGAAGGTATAGGTGGTCTGATTAGCAAGTTTGCAGATGAAACTAAGATTGGTGGAGTAGCAGATAGTGAAGGGGACTGTCAGAGAATACCGCAGAATGTAGATTGATTGGAGAGTTGGGCAGAGAAATGGCAGATGGAGTACAATCCGGGCAAATGCGAGGTGATGCATTTTGGAAGATCCAATTCAAGAGCGAACTATACGGTAAATGAAAAAGCCCTGGGGAAAATTAATGTACAGAGAGATCTGGGTGTTCAGGTCCATTGTACCCTGAAGGTGGCTGCGCAGGTCGATAGAGTGGTCAAGAAGGCATACGGCATGCTTTCCTTCATCGGAAGGGGTATTGAGTACAAGAGTTGGCAGGTATTGTTACAGTTGTATAAGACTTTGGTTCGGCCACATTTGGAATACTGCGTACAGTTCTGGTCGCCACATTACCAAAAGGATGTGCATGCTTTGGAGAAGGTGCAGAGGAGGTTCACCAGGATGTTGCCTGGTATGGAGGGCGCTAGCTATGAAGAGAGGTTGAGTAGATTAGGATTATTTTCATTAGAAAGACAGAGGTTGAGGGGGGACCTCATTGAGGTCTACAAAATCATAAGAGGTATAGACAGGGTGGATAGCAAGAAGCTTTTTCCCCCAGAGTGGGGGACTCAATTACTAGGGGTCACGAGTTCAAGGTGAGAGGGGAAAAGTTTAAGGGAGATATGCGTGGAAAGTTCTTTTACGCAGAGGGTGGTGGGTGCCTGGAACGCATTGCCGATGGAGGTGGTAGAGGCGGGCACGATAGCGTCATTTAAGGTGTATCTAGACAGATACATGAATGGGCAGGGAGCAGAGGGATACAGATCCTTAGAAAATAGGCGACAGTTTTAGATAGTGGCTCTGGATCGGCGCAGGCTTGGAGGGCCAAAGGGCCTGTTCCTGTGCTGTAATTTTTCTTTGTTCTTTGTTTGAGGCAGGCTTTGCCAGCATGACGTTGTGGGACCCACTTCCGAGATTATTTTTGATTAAGTGTCAAAACATATGGTGGGAAAAGCAGTAAGTGGAGCCTGTGGGTTCCATACTGTTTTTCCTGCCAGAGTTGAAACTTAAGTCAAAAGATGAGAAAAATCCATGCTTCCTTATCAACTTTGAACTCTTCTCATAACAGAATTACTTCCTCCGGCACCTGTTCGGGTACACAGAGAGAATTCAGAATGTCCAATTCACCCAACAGCACATCTTTCGGGACTTCTGGGAGGAAACCACTCAGTCAAAGTTTGTGACATCTGCAAATTTCCCAATTGCGCTCCCCACGTTCACGTTCAAATCGTTAATACATAACACAAGGGTCGCAACACTAAACACCACTTGAAACAACTTTCCAATTGCAAGGACAGGTATCGACCATTACCCTTTGTTTCCTGTTACTAAGCCAACTTTTATCCAGTTTGCCACATTGCCCTGTATCCCATGGGCTTTCTCTTTCTTGACCAATCTGCCATGTGGGTCTTTGCCAAACACCTTGCTAAAATCCATGTACACCACATCCATTGCACTATCTTTATCAACCCTTCTTGTCACTTCCTCAAAGAATTTGATCATATTTGTATGGCAAGACCTTCCTTTAACAAATCGATGCTGACTATTCCTGACTAGTCCATGCCTTTCTATGTGATAGTTAATCCCATCTCTCAAGATTGATTCTACAAATCTGCCACTCACTGATGCAAGACTAACTGGCCTATAATTGTTCGGCCACGTTTGCATTCCTCCGGTACCTCCCCTGTGTCTAGTGAGGATTGGAAAATCATCCTCAGATTTTCTGCTATCTCCTCCCTGACCTCCTTCAGGAACCTCAGAAACAATCCATCTGGCCCTAGCGACTTATCAACTTGCAAGGATTTCAATCCTTCGAGTACTTCCTCTCTCTTTCTCATTATCCCATCCAGTATCTCACAACGTTCCTCCTGGACTACTATATCTGTATCATCTTAGTCCATAATCAGCCCTACTTCTCCTTTTACTATCTTTATGCCTGAAGACAAGTGTAGGATTCCCCTTTATGTTGATTACCGCTCTTTTCTCATAATTCTTCTTCACTTCTCTAAAGTGCTTTTTCACCTCCCCTCTGAACATTGTGTATTCCTCTTGGTTCTTAAATTTATTTTCTTCGGGACTTCCGGGTGCGGCGATGACCAGCTGAGTCGCACGTTTCGGCAGCTCCCTGTGAAACGGACTTTTGGGCTCTTGATAGGAGCCCCAACGGCAATTTTGACGGCTAAAAACACTGTGCGGTAAACCAGAAGGGAATCCCCCCTGGATACGGATGGAAAAAGGAGAGGGAAGTGGCCAGATTGCAGTGGATCCTTTAGAACAGCGGCAAGGAAGGCAAGCAAAAACCAAGATGGCGTCGGAAGGTGGCAGTTTAACATGGGGCCCTGAACAACAAGAGTTCTTGAAATGCTGTGTGGAAGAGATCAAAAAGGAAATGAAGAAAGAGCTGTTGGCCCCGATACTACAGGCGATCGAAGGGCTAAAGGAGGAACAAAAGACCCAGGAGCGGGAGCTTCGGGTCGTGAAGGCAAAGGCAGCCGAGAATGAGGACGATATACAGGGCCTGGTGGTGAAGACGGAGACGCAGGAGGCACATCAGAAACGATGTGTGGAAAGGTTGGAGGCACTGGAAAACAACGCAAGGAGGAACAACCTGAGGATTCTTGGTCTTCCTGAAGGTGTGGAGGGAGCGGACGTCGGGGCATATGTGAGCACGATGCTGCACTCGTTAATGGGAGCGGAGGCCCCGGCGGGTCCGTTGGAGGTGGAGGGAGCATACCGAGTGATGGCGCGAGGACCGAGAGCAGGAGAAATTCCCAGAGCCACAGTGGTGAGATTCCTCCGTTTTAAGGATAGAGAAATGGTCCTTAGATGGGCGAAGAAAACTCGGAGCAGTAAATGGGAGAACGCGGTGATCCGCGTTTATCAAGACTGGAGTGCGGAGGTGGCGAGAAGGAGGGCGAGCTTTAATCGGGCCAAGGCGGCGCTTCATAAGAAGAAGATAAAATTTGGAATGCTGCAACCGGCAAGACTGTGGGTCACATATCGAGAGAGGCACCACTACTTTGAGACGGCGGATGAAGCGTGGACTTTTATTGTGGAAGAAAAACTGGAATGAGCGGGTTATTAAAAAGAACGTTCGAACAAAGTGGTGGGGCGAATGTGGGGGGCAAAGAGGGGTTTTATGTACTAATCCTGCGATGTGGTAACTTTTCTCTCTCCCACAGGTGGTGATGGGGGGAGGAGGGGAGGGGGAGGAGATGGGGCGTTGGCCATTGGGGGCGGGGCCAAGGGAGCAGCGCGGGCTTGGTTCCCGCGCTATGATAATCATGGCGGGAATAGAGAAGCAGGAAGGAGGGGGGGTCGCACGGTGCGAGCCGAGGTCATGGGGGGAAGCCGAGGTCAGCCAGAGTTTGCTGACTTCTGGGAGCAACATGGGGGGAGTAATTACGCTAGCGGGGGATCTAGCAGGGGGGGTGGGAGGGGGGAATTACTGGGTTGCTGCTGCTGGGGAGAGGGGGGAGCTGGTATGGGAGAGGATGGGCGGGGGGGGCACCGCCTGGGGGAGATACAGCTGCGTGGGAACCGGGTGAGGAGCTGGAAAAAGGTGATGGCTAATCGACAAGGGGGGGGGGGGGGGGGTAGGAAGCCCCCCAACTCGGCTGATCACGTGGAACGTGAGAGGGCTGAACGGGCCGATAAAGAGGGCACGGGTACTCGCACACCTTAAGAAACTTAAGGCAGATGTGGTTATGTTACAGGAAACGCACCTGAAACTGATAGACCAGGTTAGGCTACGCAAAGGATGGGTGGGGCAGGTGTTCCATTCGGGGCTAGATGCGAAAAACAGGGGGGTGGCTATATTAGTGGGGAAGCGGGTAATGTTCGAGGCAAAGACTATAGTGGCGGATAACGGGGGCAGATACGTGATGGTGAGTGGCAAACTACAGGGGGAGACGGTGGTTTTGGTAAACGTATATGCCCCGAACTGGGATGATGCCAATTTTATGAGGCGGATGCTAGGACGCATTCCGGACCTAGAGATGGGAAAGCTGATAATGGGGGGAGATTTTAATACGGTGTTGGAACCAGGGCTGGATAGGTCGAAGTCCAGGACTGGAAGGAGGCCGGCAGCAGCCAAGGTACTTAAAGATTTTATGGAGCAGATGGGAGGTGTAGACCCGTGGAGATTTAGCAGACCTAGGAGTAAGGAGTTCTCGTTTTTCTCCTATGTCCATAAAGTCTACTCGCGAATAGACTTTTTTGTGCTGGGTAGGGCATTGATCCCGAAGGTGAGGGGAACGGAGTATACGGCTATAGCCATTTCGGATCACGCTCCACACTGGGTGGACTTGGAGATAGGGGAGGAAACAGGAGGGCGCCCACCCTGGAGAATGGACATGGGACTAATGGCAGATGAGGGGGTGTGTCTAAGGGTGAGGGGGTGCATTGAAAAGTACTTGGAACTCAATGATAATGGGGAGGTCCAGGTGGGAGTGGTCTGGGAGGCGTTGAAGGCAGTGGTTGAGGGGAGCTGATATCAATAAGGGCACATAAAGGGAAGCAGGAGAGTAAGGAACGGGAGCGGTTCCTGCAAGAACTTTTGAGGGTGGACAGACAATATGCGGAAGCACCGGAGGAGGGACTGTACAGGGAAAGGCAAAGGCTACATGTAGAATTTGACTTGCTGACTACAGGCACTGCAGAGGCACAATGGAGGAAGGCACAGGGTGTACAGTACGAATATGGGGAGAAGGCGAGCAGGTTGCTGGCACACCAATTGAGGAAAAGGGGAGCAGCGAGGGAAATAGGGGGAGTGAGGGATGAGGAAGGAGAGATGGAGCGGGGAGCGGAGAGAGTGAATGGAGTGTTCAAGACATTTTATAAAAAATTATATGAAGCTCAACCCCCGGATGGGAGGGAGAGAATGATGGGCTTCTTGGATCGGCTGGAATTTCCCAAGGTGGAAGAGCAGGAAAGGGTGGGACTGGGAGCACAGATCGAGGTAGAAGAAGTGGTGAAAGGAATTAGGAGCATGCAGGCGGGAAAGGCCCCGGGACCGGATGGATTCCCAGTCGAATTCTATAGAAAATATGTGGACTTGCTCGCCCCGGTACTGACGAGGACCTTTAATGAGGCAAAGGAAAGGGGACAACTGCCCCAGACTATGTCTGAAGCAACGATATCGCTTCTCTTAAAGAAGGAAAAGGACCCGCTACAATGCGGGTCCTATAGACCTATTTCCCTCCTAAATGTAGATGCCAAGGTCCTGGCCAAGGTAATGGCAATGAGAATAGAGGAATGTGTCCCGGGGGTGGTCCACGAGGACCAAACTGGGTTTGTGGAGGGGAGACAGCTGAACACGAATATACGGAGGTTGTTAGGGGTAATGATGATGGCCCCACCAGAGGGAGAAACGGAGATAGTAGTGGCGATGGATGCCGAGAAAGCATTTGATAGAGTGGAGTGGGATTATTTGTGGGAGGTGTTGAGGAGATTTGGTTTTGGAGAGGGGTATGTTAGATGGGTGCAGCTGTTGTATAGGGCCCCAGTGGCGAGCTTGGTCACGAATGGACGGGGATCTGCATATTTTCGGCTCCATAGAGGGACAAGGCAGGGATGCCCTCTGTCCCCATTATTGTTTGCACTGGCGATTGAGCCCCTGGCGATAGCGTTGAGGGGTTCCAAGAAGTGGAGGGGAGTACTTAGGGGAGGAGAAGAGCACCGGGTATCTTTGTATGCGGACGATTTGCTACTATACGTGGCGGACCCGGCGGAGGGGATGCCAGAAATAATGCGGATACTTGGGGAGTTTGGGGATTTTTCAGGGTATAAATTGAACATGGGGAAAAGTGAGTTGTTTGTGGTGCATCCAGGGGAGCAGAGTAGAGAAATAGAGGACCTACCGTTGAGGAAGGTAACAAGGGACTTTCGTTACCTGGGGATCCCGATAGCTAAGAATTGGGGCACATTGCATAGGTTAAATTTAACGCGGTTGGTGGAACAGATGGAGGAGGATTTCAAGAGATGGGATATGGTATCCCTGTCAATGGCAGGGAGGGTGCAGGCGGTTAAGATGGTGGTCCTCCCGAGATTCCTCTTTGTGTTTCAGTGCCTCCCGGTGGTGATCACGAAGGCTTTTTTTAAAAGGATTGAAAAGAGCATCATGGGTTTTGTGTGGGCCGGGAAGACCCCGAGAGTGAGGAAGGGATTCTTACAGCGTAGCAGGGATAGGGGGGGGGGCTGGCACTACCGAGCCTAAGTGAGTATTATTGGGCCGCTAATATTTCAATGGTGAGTAAGTGGATGGGAGAGGAGGAGGGAGCGGCGTGGAAGAGATTAGAGAGGGCGTCCTGTAGGGGGACTAGCCTACAGGCTATGGTGACAGCCCCATTGCCGTTCTCACCGAGGAACTACACCACAAGCCCGGTGGTGGTGGCTACACTGAAGATTTGGGGACAGTGGAGACGGCATAGGGGAAAGACTGGAGCCTTGGGGGGGTCCCCGATAAGAAACAACCATAGGTTTGCCCCGGGGGGAATGGATGGGGGATATGGAATGTGGCAAAGAGCAGGAATAACGCAACTGAAAGATCTGTTTGTGGATGGGAAGTTCGCGAGTCTGGGAGCGCTGTCCGAGAAATATGGGTTGCCCCAAGGGAATGCATTCAGGTATATGCAACTGAGGGCTTTTGCGAGGCAACAGGTGAGGGAATTCCCGCAGCTCCCGACACAAGAGGTGCAGGACAGAGTGATCTCAAAGACATGGGTGGGGGATGGTAAGGTGTCAGATATATATAGGGAAATGAGGGACGAAGGGGAGACTATGGTAGATGAACTAAAAGGGAAATGGGAAGAAGAGCTGGGGGAGGAGATCGAGGAGGGGCTGTGGGCAGATGCCCTAAGCAGGGTAAACTCGTCGTCCTCGTGTGCCAGGCTAAGCCTGATTCAGTTTAAGGTATTACACAGGGCACATATGACTGGAGCACGGCTCAGTAAATTTTTTGGGGTGGAGGATAGGTGTGCGAGGTGCTCGAGAAGCCCAGCGAATCATACCCACATGTTTTGGTCATGCCCGGCACTACAGGGGTTTTGGATGGGGGTGACAAAGGTGCTTTCAAAAGTAGGAGGAGTCCGGGTCGAACCAAGCTGGGGGTTGGCTATATTTGGGGTTGCACAAGAGCCGGGAGTGCAGGAGGCGAGAGAGGCCGATGTTTTGGCCTTTGCGTCCCGAGTAGCCCGGCGCAGGATATTGCTAATGTGGAAAGAAGCCAAGCCCCCGGGGGTGGAGACCTGGATAAATGACATGGCGGGGTTTATAAAGCTAGAGCGGATTAAGTTCGTCCTAAGGGGGTCGGCTCAAGGGTTCACCAGGCGGTGGCAACCGTTCGTCAAATACCTCGCAGAAAGATAGACGGAATTGGAAAAAGAAGGCAGCAGCAGCAGCCCAGGATCAGGGGGGGGGGGGGGGGGGAACCAGAAGGACTCTCAGGGTTGTTAATATATACTGTATAGTATGTATAGGTCGTTGCTACAGATAATTATATATTGGACTGTTAAATTATATTTTTGGAGAGTGTTACTTGTGACAAGGCAGCTGCCAATTAGGGCTAGTTTTCATTTTTGTTATTTATTATTTATTCATTTTTTGTTTATAAAATAGGTCATTGTTATTTGTGTTGTTATAATATTGTGTAAAGGATGCACAATGTACTGTGTTGGTTGACCAAAAATTTTCAATAAAATATTCAATAAAAAAAAAAAATTATTTTCTTCCTGGCATCTGTCATAAACAAACTTTTTCTTCATTATCTTAATTTTGATCCTCTTTCATCCACGGACCTCTGGATTTGTTTGCGCTACATTTCCCTTTTGAGGGAATATACCTGGCCTCTGCCCAGAACCATTTCTGTTTTGAAGATAGCCCATTGTTCAGCCACAGTTTTCCCACCAATGTTTCATTCCAATGTTTCCAGCCGAGCTCCATTCTTGCCCCATTGTAGTCGACGCTCCCTCAGTTAATTATTCTTAATCTGGATTGCCTATTGTTTTTTCATTTCCGCCATCATCCTAAACCGTACGATATAATAATCACCGTCTCCGAAAGGTCCCCCCACTGACACTTGATCTATTTTGCCCACTGCATTTCTAAGAATCAGGTCCAACAGTACTCCTTTCTCTTGGACTGGACACATACTGCTGTAGACAATTGTCCTAAACACAATTTAGGAATGTTTGCACCCCCCTTTCCCATTTACACTACCACTGTCCCAGTCTATGTTCGGTTAATTAAAGTCCCCCATTGTACGTTATAATGTTTGCATTTTTGTAGTTATCATGCAAATCTGTTCTTCTACATCCTTCTCACTAGTCTATAGACTACACTGAGCAATGTAATTGCACGCTTTATGGTTCTTCGCTCTAGTCATATTGATTCTGTCTTTGAACCCTCTGGAACATCCTCTTTCTCCAGCCCTGCAATGCTCTTCTTTTTAAAAAAAAATATATTTTATTCAAGATTTTTTGGCCAAACATAACAGTATGTAGTGTTTCTTTTAAACAACAATAAAGCAATAGAAATAACAGTGGCCAGTTTTAAACAAATAAATAAATAATATATGAACAGAAACAAAAACCAAACTAAATGGCAACTGCCTTGTCAAAAATAAATACTCTCCAAAGATACAATCCAACAGTCCAATATACATTACCTAAAACAAGTGCCTATACATATACAATAACATCCCTGAGAGTCCATCCGATTTCCCCCCCCGCCCCCCCGCGGTTGCTGCTGTTGTCTTCTTCTTTTCCATTCCCTCTATCTTTCTGTGAGGTAGTCGACGAACGGTTGCCACCGCCTGGTGAACCCTTGAGCCGAACCCCTTAGTACGAACTTAATCCGTTCTAACTTTATAAACCCTGCCATATCGTTTATCCAGGTCTCCACACCCGGGGGTTTGGCTTCCTTCCACATTAACAATATCCTGCGCCGGGCTACTAGGGACGCAAAGGCCAAAACATCAGCCTCTCTAGCCTCCTGTACTACCGGCTCTTCTGCAACCCCACATATAGCCAACCCCCAGCTTGGTTCGACCTGGACGCCCACCACCTTCGAAAGCACCTTTGCCACCCCCACCCAAAACCCCTGTAGTGCCGGGCATGACCAGAACATGTGGGTGTGATTCGCTGGGCTTCTCGAGCATCTCGCACACCTATCCTCTACCCCCAAAAATTTACTGAGCCGTGCTCCAGTCATATGCACCCTGTGTAACACCTTAAATTGTATCAGGCTTAGCCTGGCACACGAGGACGATGAGTTTACCCTACGTAGGGCATCAGCCCACAGCCCCTCCTCAATCTCCTCCCCCAGCTCCTCTTCCCATTTCCCTTTCAGCTCATCTACCATAATTTCCCCCTCGTCCCTCATTTCCCTATATATGTCTGATACCTTACCGTCCCCCACCCATGTCTTTGAGATCACTCTATCCTGCACCTCCTGCGTCGGGAGCTGCGGGCATTCCCTCACCTGTTGCCTCGCAAAAGCCCTCAGTTGCATATACCGAAATGCATTCCCTTGGGACAACCCATATTTTTCCGTCAGCACTCCCAGACTCGCAAACGTCCCATCTACGAACAGATCACTCAATTGTGCTACCACTGCTCTTTGCCATGCTCCAAATCCCCCATCCATTCTCCCCGGAACAAACCTCTGGTTATTTCTCATCGGGGACCGCACCGAGGCTCCAGTCTTTCCCCTATGCCGTCTCCACTGCCCCCAGATTTTCAATGTAGCCACCAGGCTTGTGGTGTATTTCTTCGGTGAGAACGGCAACGGTGCCGTCACCATAGCTTGTAGGCTAGTCCCCCTGCAGGACGCCCTCTCCAATCTCTTCCACGCCGCTCCCTCCTCTTCTCCCATCCACTTACACACCATTGAAATATCGGCGGCCCAGTAGTACTCACTTAGGCTCGGTAGTGCCAGCCCCCCCCTGTCCCTACTACGCTGCAAAAATCCCCTCCTCACTCGCGGGGTCTTCCCGGCCCACACAAAACTCATAATACTCTTCTCGATTCTTTTGAAAAAAGCCTTCAGGACCACCACCGGGAGGCACTGAAACACAAAAAGGAATCTCGGGAGGACCCCCATTTAAACCGCCTGCACCCTACCTGCCAGTGACAGGGACACCATGTCCCATCTCTTAAAGTCCTCCTCATCTGTTCCACCAACCGCGTTAAATTAAGCCTATGTAATGTACCCCAATTCTTGGCTATCTGGATCCCCAAGTACTGAAAGTCCCTTGTTACCTTCCTCAACAGTAAATCCTCTATTTCTCTGCTCTGCTCCCCTGGATGCACCACAAACAACTCACTTTTCCCCATGTTCAATTTATACCCTGAAAAATCCCCAAACTCCCCAAGTATCCGCATTATCTCTGGCATCCCCTCCGCCGGGTCCGCCACATATAGCAACAAATCATCCGCATACAGAGATACCCGGTGTTCTTCTCCTCCCCCGAGTACTCCCCTCCACTTCCTGGAACCCCTCAATGCTATGGCCAGGGGCTCAATCGCCAGTGCAAACAATAACGGGGACAGAGGACATCCCTGCCTCGTCCCTCTATGGAGCCGAAATAATCAGACCCCCGTCCATTCGTGACCACGCTCGCCATCGGGGCCCTATACAGCAACTGTACCCATCTGATATACCCATCTCCAAAGCCAAATCTCCTCAGCACCTCCCACAAATAATCCCACTCCACTCTATCAAATGCTTTCTCGGCATCCATCGCCACCACTATCTCCGCTTCCCCCGCTGGTGGGGGCATCATCATTACCCCTAGCAGCCTCCGTATATTTGTATTCAGCTGTCTCCCCTTCACAAACCCAGTTTGGTCCTCATGAACCACCCCCGGGACACAATCCTCTATCCTCGTTGCCATTACCTTGGCCAGAATCTTAGCGTCCACATTCAGGAGGGAAATAGGCCTATAGGACCCGCATTGCAGCGGGTCTTTTTCCTTCTTTAGGAGGAGCGATATCGTTGCCTCTGACATAGTCGGGAGCAGCTGCCCCCTTTCCCTCGCCTCATTAAAGGTTCTCATCAGTAGCGGGGCCAGCAAGTCCATATATTTCCTATAGAATTCAACTGGGAATCCGTCTGGTCCCGGGGCCTTCCCCGCCTGCATGCTCCCAATCCCTTTCACTACTTCCTCCGTCTCAATCTGTGCTCCCAGTCCCGCCCTCTCCTGCTCCTCCACTTTAGGAAATTCCAGCTGATCCAGAAAGCACATCATTCTCTCCTTCCCATCCGGGGGCTGAGCTTCATATAATCTTTCATAAAATGCCTTGAACACTCCATTCACTCTCTCCGCTCCCCGCTCCATCTCTCCCTCCTGATCTCTCACCCCCCCTATCTCCCTCGCTGCTCCCCTTTTCCTCAGTTGGTGGGCCAACAACCTGCTCGCCTTCTCCCCATATTTGTACTGTACACCGTGCCTTCCTCCATTGTGCCTCTGCATTACCCGTAGTCAACAAGTCAAATTCTACATGTAGCCTTTGCCTTTCCCTGTACAGTCCCTCCTCCGGTGGCTCCGCATATTGTCTGTCCACCCTCAGAAGTTCTTTCAACAACCGCTCCCTTTCCCTACCCACCTGCTTTCCTTTATGTGCCCCAATAGATATCAGCTCCCCTCTAACCACTGCCTTCAGCGCCTCCCAGACCACTCCCACCTGAACCTCCCCATTATCATTGAGTTCCAAGTACCTTTCAATACACCCCCTCACCCTTAAACACACCCCCTCATCTGCCAATAATCCCATGTCCATTCTCCAGGGTGGACGCTGTTCTTTTTCCTCCATCTCCAGGTCCACCCAATGTGGAGCGTGATCCGAAATAGCTATAGCCGTGTACTCCGTCCCCGTCACCTTCGGGATCAGTGCCCTTCCCAAAACAAAAAAGTCTATCCGTGAATAAACTTTGTGGACATAGGAGAAAAACGAAAACTCCTTACTCCTAGGTCTACTAAATCTCCAGGGGTCTATTCCTCCCATCTGCTCCATAAAGTCCTTACACCCTAGCTGCAGCCGGCCTCCTTCCGGTCCTGGACCTCGATCTGTCCAGCCCTGGGTCCAGCACCGTATGAGAATATCCACCCATTAACAACTTCCCCACCTCTAGGTCCGGGATACGTCCTACCATATGCCTCAAAGTTGGCATCATCCCAGTTCGGGGCATATACATTCACTAAGACCACCACCTCCCCTTGCAATTTGCCACTCACCATCACGTATCTGCCCCCACTATCCGCCACTATGGTCTTTGCCTCAAACATTACCCGCTTCCCCACTAGTATAGCCACCCCCCTGTTTTTTGCGTCTAGCCCCGAATGAAACACCTGCCCCACCCATCCTTTGCGTAGTCTGACCTGGTCTATCAGTTTCAAATGCGTCTCCTGCAGCATAACCACATCTGCCTTAAGTTTCTTTAGGTGTGCGAGTACCCGTGCCCTCTTTATCGGCCCGTTCAGCCTTCTCACATTCCACGTGATCAGCCGGGTTGGGGGGCTCTTAAACCCCCCCCCCCCCCCCCCTTGTCGACTAGCCATCTCCTTTTTCAATCCAGCTCCTCACCCGGTTCCCACGTAGCCGTATCTCCCCCCAACGGCGCCCTCCCGCCCCGACCACCCCACCCCATACCAGCTCCCCAGCAGCAACAACCCAGTTAACCCCCCCCCCCCGCTAGATCCCTCACTAGCGTAATTGCACCCCCCATGTTGCTCCCAGAAGTCAGCAAACTCTGGCCGACCTCGGCTTCCCCCCCGTGACCTCGGCTCCCACTGTGCGAGGCCCCCTCCTTCCTGCTTCCCTGTTCCCGCCATGATTACCATAGCACGGGAACAAAGCCCGCGCTTCCCATTTGGCCCCGCCCCCAATGGTCGGCGCCCCCAGCTCCTCATCCTCCCTCCCCACCTCCCCCACGACATGGGGAAGAGAGAAAAGTTACAGGGTCGCAGGATTAACAACTTGGGAAATCATCTCTTCCCCCTTTTCCCCCTCCTCACCCCACATATTCGCCCCACCACTTTGTCCCAAACATTCTTTTTCTAGCCCGCTTAATCCAGTTTCTCCTCGACAATAAATGTCTACGCCTCTTCTGCCGTTTCAAAGTAGTGGTGTTTCCCTTGATGTGTGACCCACAGTCTTGCCGGCTGCAGCATTCCAAATTTAACCTTCCTTTTGTGCAGCACCGCCTTGGCCCGATTAAAGCTTGCCCTCCTTCTCGCCACCTCCGCACTCCAATCTTGATATACGCGGATCACCGCGTTCTCCCACCTACTGCTCCGAGTTTTCTTTGCCCACCTGAGGAGCATCTCTCTGTCCTTATATCGGAGAAATCTCACCACTATGGCTCGAGGAATTTCTCCCGCCCTCGGTCTTCGCGCCATAACTCGATAGGCTCCCTCCACCTCCAACGGGCCCGTCGGGGCATCCGATCCCATTAACGAGTGCAGCATCGTGCTCACATATGCCCCGACGTCCGCCCCTTCTGCACCTTCGGGAAGACCAAGAATCCTTAAATTCTTCCTCCTCGCATTATTCTCCAGCACCTCCAGCCTTTCCGCATACCTTTTGTGTTGTGCCTCGTGCATATCTGTCTTCACCACCAGGCATTGTATGTCGTCCTCATTCTCAGCAGCCTTTGCCTTCACGACCCGAAGCTCCTGCTCCTGGGTCTTTTGCTCCTCCTTTGGCCCTTCAATCGCCTGTAATATCGGGGCCAACAGCTCCTTCTTCATCTCCTTTTTAAGTTCTTCCACGCAACGCCGCACAAACTCTTGTTGGTCAGGGCCCCATATTAAACTGCCTCCTTCCGAAGCCACCTTGCTTTGTGCCTGCCTTCCTGGCCGCTGCTCTAGAGGATCCACCACAATCCGGCCACTTTCCTCTCCTTTTTCCATCCGTGTCCAGGGGGGATTCCCTTCTGGTTTACCGCACAGTGTTTTTAGCCGTTAAAATTGCCGTTGGGGCTCCTATTAAGAGCCCAAAAGTCCTTTCCACCGGGAGCTGCCGAAACGTGCGACTTAGCTGGTCATCGCCGCACCCGGAAGTCCCTGCAATGCTCTTCTTAACCAATGCCGCCACCCCTTCTCCTTTTATTCCTTTCCTATAGTTTTGAACACCTTGTGCCTAGGAATATTTAACACCCAGTCCTGTCCTTCCTTGAGCCAAGTCTCTTATCATCACATCATCATACTTCCACATGGCAATCTGTGTCTGTAACTCCCCAGTCTTTTTCAATTTACTGCGTACATTCACATTCATGCACAGTCACCCTGATTTAGACTTTAATCATTACTTCCTAACTTCTTCTAACTCCACCTATTAACTATTCTCTATACTCGCGCTATCTGTCTCTTCCTGTATTTTGTGCACTCCTATATTCATCTTTAATAGAACCCCTACAGGGCATAAGGCCATTCTGCCCATTGAAACTACATTAATCCTCCAAAAGCACTCTTATCTAGGTCCACTCCTCTGCCCTGCCCCGCAATTTAACCTGAACATCCCTAGACACTGAGGGGCAATTTTAGCATTGGCCAGTCCACCTAATCTGCACACTCTCTCTGTTCCCAAACCTCTGCCGAGTTACTTCAAAGCCCTCCCAACATTATATATTTATTATATGTTGCATAAGGCCTTAAATCAATAGTGATATCAAGGTTCAGTCCTTCTGGGGTTTAGAAAACAGTGCATATTAATTTGGGGTGTATGTGTTCTCCCATGGCCAACACTTAATTCATTAATTACCCTGAAATCTTGCTACTTTTGTGTAGCGAGTGACTTGTCACATTACTTCAAAGGGTAGTTATAAGTCAATTAAGACATGTGAACACGTTTCCTTCTCCAACAGGATATCAGTGAACCAGTTAAGTTTTTATAATAATCTAAACAAGTTTCACTGTCACTTTTATGATACTTTTATTTCATAAAGATTTGTCAATTACCATTGGATGTTTTATATGTATATTCTTGGATTACTAGTCTAGTGGCAAATATTATACAACTGCATCCTCCTCCAATTGAAACAAAACAAAAAAATGCAATGGAAACCCCCCCACAATTTTTGGGAATCTGTTGCAACTAAATGCTTTCTGTTGTTAATCAGAGGACATAGAGTCAAGATAGTTGACAAAAGAAGTGGATGGTTAGATGGAATTTTTTTTTTTTTTAAGGACCTGGAATGCAATGTCTTAAAGGATAGTGGAGGAGATGCAATAGGAATCGATAAATGATTGGGGGGAAAAAATTCAGTGCTACGGGGGAAGAGCAGGGAGTGAAACAAATTGGATGGCTCCCTCAAAGAGCTAACTCGGGCATGATTCGTTGGGAGGAGGTCTATGGTTCTATGAGTTGAAGGAACAGCCAATTAAGATATTGCTGATGGCCGGCTTGAATTATTCTAACAATTTATTTCAAGTCAACCTTTTATTAAATCGGTGTATAATAATGACTGAAAACTGCTTCCGGTTGCGGCTATGCCTAGGTAGGTCGCACGTTCGGCAGCTCCCGCCGAGAAAGGACTTTTGGGCTCTCTAGAGGAGCCCCAACGGCAATTGGTCGACGGCTTTCAGTGTGGGAAGGCGACAGCAAGGTTCCCCCCGGCAGTATATGGATTGGACCAGGAGTGGAGCGGTGAAAAAAGTGATCTTGGAGCAGCGAAAAGTGAGAGGGAGGAAAAACAAGATGGCGGCGGGTGGAGACCAAGCAGCATGGCACAGGAGCAGCAGGGATTTCTTAGACACTGCTTTGAGGAGCTGAAGACCGAAATGCTGGTGCCAATGAAGGCGGCGATTGAGAAGCTAGTGGAGACCCAGAAGGCCCAAGGGGCGGCGATTCGAGGGGTGCGGTAAAAAGCCTCGGAGAACGAGGACAAGAACTTGGGCCTGGCGGTGAGGGTGGAGGCGCACGAGGCGCTGCACAAGAGGTGGGTGGAAAGATTTGAGGACATGGAGAATAGGTCGAGGAGGAAGAATCTTCGGATTCTAGGTCTCCCTGAGGGAGTGGAGGGGCCCGATGTCGGGGAATATGTGAGCACGATGCTCAATTCGTTGATGGGCGCGGGAGCCTTCCCGAGGCCTCTGGAGCTAGATGGGGCTCACCGGGTCCTAGCAAGGAGACCCAAAGCCAACGAGCCGCCAAGGGCTGTAGTGGTGAGGTTTCACCGCTTTACGAACAGAGAGTGTGTCCTGAGATGGGCCAAGAAAGAGCGGAGCAGTAGGTGGGAGAATACGGAGATCCGAATCTACCAGGGCTGGAGTGCAGAGGTGGCTAAGAAAAGAGCTGGTTTTAATCGGGCCAAGGCGGTGCTCCATTGGTGGGGGGTGAAGTGCGGTATGCTGCAGCCAGCGCGACTGTGGGTCACGTTCCAGGATCGACACCACTACTTCGAAACGCCTGATGAGGCATGGAGCTTCAGACGGACTGAAAAGTTGGACTCGGATTGAGGGTTTGTTGTGGGGGGATGTTTGCTACGTTTGGGGAATGTTCTTTTTGTTAGGGTGCTGGGTGGGGATGGGTGAAGGGATTTGATGGGGAGACTGTGGGAGTGTGCATCGGTGCTGGAGGGGCAGACCCCACGAGGGAAGAGGGGGAGTGGAGGCCCAGGGAGGGAAATTGGGGTAAGACCGCAAATGGAGCTGCGCCAGAGGGGGCGGGGCCGGCTCAGGAAAGCGCAGACTTTTTCTCGCTCTAGAGAAGGACGGGGGTGGGGGGCCGGGTGGGGGATGGGTGGTGCTGGAGGGGGGCGCACACTGACTGCCAGGGAGGGGATGGGGGGGGATTCTCACAATGGAGGGGGTTGATGGAATGGCGGGAGAGGCTGGGGTCAGCAGGAGTCAGCTGACTTACAGGAGTGTTATGGGGGGAGCAAAAGGGCTAGATGTGGATCTAGCGGGGGGGGAGGGAGGGGGCAAAGGGGGGGATAGGGTTGCTGCTGCATTGGCCAAAGGTGAGCTGGAAGTAGGAGAGGTGGTCGGGGCGGGGGTCCGCCGTCTGGGAGAGCAGCCCCCCAATCCGGCTGATAACTTGGAATGTGAGAAGAGAGAGGGGAGGGAGAGGGAGAGGTTGGTGGGGGAGATTTTAAGGGTGGATAGGAGATACGCAGAGGCCCCCGAGGAGGGGCTACTCAGGGAGCGACGGAATCTCCAGATGGAGTTCGACCTGTTGACCACAGGGAAAGCAGAGGCACACTGGAGGAAAGCGCAGGGGGCGATGTAGGAGTAATGAGTATGGGGAGAAGGCGAGTCGGATGCTGGCACACCAGCTTCGTAAGAGGGAGGCAGCGAGGGAGATAGGTGGAATTAAGGATAGAGGGGGGAATACGGTGCGGAGTGCGGTGAGAATAAATGAGGTATTTAGGGACTTTTATGGGGATTTGTACAGATCTGAGCCCCCAGCGGGGAAAGAGGGGATGCGATGATTCTTGGATCAACTGGGGTTCCCGAGGGTGGAGGAGCAGGAGGTGGCTGGTTTAGGGGCGCCAATAGGGCTGGAGGAGCTGGTTAAAGGATAGAGGATTTTCTCTAGAGCCCCGGTGGCAAGCGTGGCTACGAATCGGCGGAGGTCGGAGTACTTTCGGCTGTACCGAGGGACGAGGCAGGGGTGCCCCCTGTCCCCCTTGCTGTTTGCACTGGCAATTGAGCACTTGGCCATGGCACTAAGGGAGTCCAGGAAATAGAGGGGACTGGTCCGTGGGGGAGAGGAACATCGGGTGTCGCTATATGCGGACGACCTGTTGCTGTATGTGGCAGACCCAGTGGAGGGGATGTCGGAGGTCATGCGGATCCTAAGGGAGTTTGGGGACTTCTCGAGGTATAAGTTGAATATAGGGAAAAGTGAGCTCTTTGTGGTGCATCCAGGGGACCAGAGAAGGGGGATAGACGACCTGCCGCTGAAAAGGGCGGAAATGAGCTTTCGGTACTGAGGGATCCAGGTGGCTGGGAATTGGGGGGCCCTGCACAATTTGACGCGGTTGGTGGAGCAGATGGAGGAGGATTTTAAAAGATGGGATGTGCTGCCACTCTTGCTGGCGGGCAGGGTGCAGTCGGTTAAAATGGTGGTCCTCCCGAGGTTTCTATTTGTGTTCCAGTGCCTTCCCATTATGATTCCCAAGGCCTTTTTCAAACGGGTAAGCAGGAGCATCAAGGGTTTTGTGTGGGCAAATAAGATCCCGAGAGTAAAGAGGGTGTTTCTGGAGCGGGGTAGGGACAGGGGGGTGCTGGCTCTGCCGAATCTGTGCGGATACTATTGGGCAGCCAATGTGGCGATGATCCATAAGTGGGTAATGGAGGGAGAGGGGGCGGCGTGGAAGAGGTTGGAGATGGCGTCCTGTGTGGGCACGAGCTGGAGGGCGCTGGTGACGGCACCGCTGCCGCTCTCGCCGACAAGGTACACTACGAGCCCAGTGGAGGCGGCAATGCTGAAGATCTGGGGGCAGTGGAGGCGACACAGGTGGGAGCCTCGGTTGGGTCCCCGATTTGGGATAATCATCGGTTCGTCCCGGGAAGGGTGGATGGGGGATTTCGGAGCTGGCATTGGGCAGGGAATAGGGGACCTGTTCATAGATGGGATGTTTGCGAGCCTAGGGGCGCTGGAGGAGAAGTTTGGGTTACCCCCGGGGAATGCTTTTAGGTATATGCAAGTGAGGGCGTTTGTGAGACGGCAGGTGAGGGAATTCCCACTGCTCCCGGCACAGAGGACCCAGGACAGGGTGATTTCGGGTGTATGGGTTGGAGAGGGCAGGGTCTCGGCGATCTACCAGGAGCTGAAAGAAGAGGAGGAGGCTGTGGTAGAGGAGCTAAAGGGCAAGTGGGAGGAGGAGCTTGGGGAGGAGATAGATGAGGGTCTGTGGGCTGATGCCCTGAGTAGGGTTAATTCTTCCTCCTCTTGCACCAGGCTCAGCTTAATACAATTCAAGGTGGTTCACAGAGCGCATATGACAGGGGTGAGGCTGAGTAGGTTCTTTGGGGTGGAGGACAGATGTGGGAGGTGCTCGGGGAGCCCAGCAAATCACGTCCACATGTTCTGGTCGTGCCCGGCACTGGAGGGATTTTGGAGGGGTCTTGCGAGGACTATGTCCAAGGTGGCGAAAGTCCAGGTCAAGCCGAGTTGGGGGTTGGCATTATTTGGGGTAACGGACGAACCGGGAGTGCAGGAGGCAAAAGAGGCCGGTATCCTGGCCTTTGCGTCCCTGGTAGCCCAGCGAAGGATGTTGTTATTATGGAAGGACGCGAAGCCCCCCAGTGTGGAAGCCTGGATAAATGATATGGCACAGTTTATTAAGCTGGAGAGGATAAAGTTTGCCTTACGAGGGTCTGTGCAGGGGTTCTTCAGGCGGTGGCAACTGTTCCTAGACTACCTCGCGGAGCGTTAGGAGGTGGTCAGCAGCAGCAGCAACCCTAGGGTGGAGGGGGGGGGGTTCTGTTTGGGGGGGGGGGGCTTCCCTACGAGTACCTTTAAATGTCATATGGGGGGGGCTATTGTACATGGGGAAATCCAATGTAAATGTTTTGTACAATATACAATGTTTAATTGTTGTGTTTGCGTTTCTTTTATCTTCTGTTATTGGGGGGGGGGGGGGGGGGGTTGTCACAAATGTTGTTGGAAAACTTGGATAAACATATTTTTAAAAAATAATAATGACTAAAAACCAATGTCTAAATGTTTTCCCCTATTATTAGGGGCTGGTTCAGCACAGTGGGCTAAACAGCTGGCTTGTAATGCAGAACAATGTCAGCAGCGCGAGTTTAATTCCCGTACCAGCCTCCCTGAACAGGTGCCAGAATGTGGCGACTAGGGGCTTTTCACAGTAACTTCATTGACAATAAGTGATTATTATTAAACAAATCAACAATAATTTTAAAATATTTTCACATCTAGACACCGAACAAAACAAACTTAAAAGACTTACTTGCTGAATGCAGAATTTGCGGATGGTATAATCCACAAGCACCATCATGTCTTCCACAGACACTCTGATGTTTCCATATGTCCAACAACCCTGGTCTGGCCAGTACTGGGCACATTTGCACTGGAACATAAATCAGAGCACTTAGAAGGTGCTTAGAAGATAAGGTTTTGGAACAAAAAGCACACTGATCATTAGTAACAGCTGAAAAAGATTGTGTGTGTTCGGTTCTATTGTGACTGTCACCAGGGTGAAACAATTGCCATCTTACTGCCTGAGCTGGCACGTTCAGAGTAGCCAGTGGGTCACATACCATAGAGTACGCACAGAAAGATGAAAGTCAGCTCCTTGGAACAGAAAATTATACAAAAACAAAATCCATATTAGACCATTAGCCATACCATTCAGCATGTGAAATAATAAATTGAAAGTTTTTCATAGATTTGCAAATTAAAATCAGAATATGTAAATTCTCAATCAGCAAAAGAGGGCAAAACACAAATTCTGTAATAATGGCTTAGTTTCAGACCACTGATTTTGATTAAGTTCAGTGATCCCAGAGGTCAAGCTCAGTTGCTTTTACCCCCAAATTTAAATATCCTATTTGCATTCAATGTGGCAACTCACACTTGAAGAGTCCTTCCGTTAAGGTCTGGACATTTGATTTTGCCAATGGAACTGTACCTGACAATATCCATCCAGTGAGGAGGGCGGAAAAAGAGAAAAATTGGATACCTACTCACCAATAACCTGCTCATGGACGCTCACTTTGGGTTCTGCCAAGTTTATAGCCTTGGTTAAGACATGGACAAAAGAGCTGAATGCCAGAGGTGAGGTGAGAGTGATTTCCCTTGGCAACACAGCAGCATTTGACAGACTATGACATCAAGGAGCCCTCAAAAAACTGGTGTCAAATGGGAATCAGGGGGAAAACTCTCCACTGGTTGGAGTCATATCTGGCACAAGGGAGACGGATGGAGATCAATCACCTCAATTCCAGGATATAACTACAGGAGTTCTCAGGGTAGTGACATAGGTCCAACAATCTTCAGCTGCTTTATCAATTACCTTCCTTCCATCACAAGATCTGAAGTGGGGATGTACACAGATGACAGCACAATGTTCAGCATCATTCGAGACTCCTCAGATACTGACGCAGTTCATCTCCAAATGCAACAAGACCTGGACAACACCCTCGCTTGGGCTGACAAGTGGCAAGTAACATTCACACCACAAAGGTGCCAGGCAATGACCATCTCAAACATGAGAGGATCTAACCATCACCCCATGACATTCAATGGCATTAGCATCTCTGAACCGCCCCCACTATCAAAGTCCTGGAGGTTACCATTGATGAGAAACTGAACTGGAATAGCCATATAAATACTGTGGCTACCAGAGCAGGTCAAAGGCTAAGAATCCTGTGGCAGTAACTCACCTCTCCAAAGCCTGTCCACCATCTACAAGGCACAAGTCAAGAGTGTAATAGAATGCTCCCCTGGACAAGTGCAGCTCGAACAACCGTCAAGGAGCTTGACACCATCCAGGACAAACCAGCCCACTTGATTGCAACTCCTTCCACAGATATTCAATCTCTCCACCACTAACAAACAGCAGTTTGGACGATACAAGATGTCCTGCAGGAACTCACCAAAGTTCCTTAGTCAGCACCTTCCAAACGCATGAGTGGGTGTTGCTGGCTAGGCCATCATTATTGCCCATCACTAATTGCCCTCGAGAAGATGATGAGCTGCCTTCTTGAACTGTTGCAGTCAGTGTGTTATAGATACATCCAGTGCTGTTAGGGAGACAATTCCTGGATTTTTACCCAGTGACAATGAAGGAATTGTGATATATTTCCAAATCAGAATGGTGAGTGAGTAAATTACATTATCTGATAATACAATTGGATGGATTTTATTTTTGGAGAAAATAGGTGGGTGTATAAACTGAGGTAAAACTTTGATTTAATTTAATTCCATGAGAGTTCTGCTCAAAGGCAGCTCCTTACCACCCATCTGTTGGTGCTTCATCCTGATCCGTTTACCGTAGCAGTTTTTAGTGGTTTGTTACTGTGCTCCACTCTTAGGGGCAGGGCGAGACATAGAACATAGAACATTACAGCGCAGTACAGGATCTTCGGCCCTCAATGTTGTGCCGACCTGTGAAACCACTCTAAAACCCATCAACCCCTTATCGTCCATATGTCTATTCAATGACCATTTGAATGCCCTTAGTGTTGGCGAGTCCACTACTTTTGCAGGCAGGGCATTCCACGCCCTTACTACTCTCGGAGTAAAGAACCTACCTCTGACGTCTGTCTTATATCTATCTTCCCTCAATTTAAAGCTATGTCCCTTCGTGCTAGACATCACCATCCGAGGAAGAAGGTTCTCACTGTCCACCCTATCCAATCCTTTGATCATCTTGTATGCCTCAATTAAGTCACCTCTTAACCTTCTTCTCTCTAACGAAGACAGCCTCAAGCCCCTCAGCCTTTCCTCATAAGATCTTCCCTCCATACCAGGCAACATTCTGGTAAATCTCCTCTGCACCCTTTCCAATGCTTCCACATCCTTCCTATAATGCGGCGACCAGAATTGAACGCAATACTCCAAATGCGGCCGCACCAGGGTTTTGTACAGCTGCAACATGACCTCATGGCTCCGAAACTCAATCCCTCTACCAATAAAAGATAACACACCGTACGCCTTCTTAACAACCCTCAGTCTGGGTGGCATCTTTCAGGGATCTATGTACATGGACACCGAGATCTCTCTGCTCATCCACACTGCCAAGAATCTTACCATTAGCCCAGTACTCTGTCTTCCTGTTATTCCTTCCAAAATGGATCACCTCACACTTTTCTGCATTAAACTCCATTTGCCACCTCTCAGCCCAGCGCTGCAGCTGAGCTATGTCCCTCTGTAACTTGTAACATCCGTCCGCACTGTCCACAATTCCACCGACTTTAGTGTCATCGGCAAATTTACTCACCCATCCTTCTACGCCCTCCTCCAGGTCATTTATAAAAATGACAAACAGCAGTAACCCCAAAACAGATCCTAGTGGTACACCACGAGTAACTGGACTCCAGTCTGAACATTTCCCATCAACCACCACCCTTTGTCTTCTTCCAGCTAGCCAATTTCTGATCCAAACTGCTAAATCACCCTGAATCCCATGCCTCCGTATTTTCTGCAGTAGCCTACCATGGGGAACCTTATCAAACGCTTTACTGAAATCCATATACACCACATCAACTGCTTTACCCTCATCCACCTGTTTGGTCACCTTCTCAAAGAACTCAATAAGGTTTGTGAGGCACGACCTACCCTTCACAAAACCGTGTTGACTATCTCTAATCAAATTATGCCTTTCCAGATGATTATACATCCTATCTCTTAAAAACCTTTCCAAGATTTTGCCCACAACAGAAGTAAGGCTCACTGGTCTATAGTTACCGGGGTTGTCTCTACTCCCCTTCTTGAACAAGGGGACAACATTTGCTATCCTCCAGTCTTCTGGCACTATGCCTATAGACAAAGATGACTTAAAGATCAAAGCCAAAGGCTCTGCAAACTCCTCCCTACCTTCTCAGAGAATCCTAGGATAAATCCCATCCAGCCCAGGGGACTTATCTATTTTCACACTTTCCAGAATTGCTAACACCTCCTCCTTATGAACCTCAAGCCCTTCTAGTCTAGTAGCCTGAATCTCAGTATTCTCGACAACATTGTCTTTTTCCTGTGTGAATACTGACGAAAAATATTCATTTAGCACCTCACCTATCTCCTCGGACTCCGAGCACAACTTCCCACTAATGTCCTTGACTGGCCCTACTCTTACCCTAGTCATTCTTTTATTCCTGACATATCTGTAGAAAACTTTAGGGTTATCCTTGATCCTACCTGCCAAAGACTTCTTATGTCCCCTCCTGGCTCTTCTTAGCTCTTTCTTTAGGTTCTTCCTAGCTAACTTGTAACTCTCGAGCGCCCTAACTGAACCTTCATGTCTCATCTTTACATAAGCCTCCTTCTTCCTCTTGACAAGTGTTTCGACTGCTTTAGGAAACCACGGTTCCCTTGCTCGACCACTTCCTCCCTGCCTGACAGGTCCATACTTATCAAGGACACGCAGAAGCTGTTCCTTCAACAAGCTCCACATTTCCATTGTGCCCATCCCCTGCAGTTTTCCTCTCCATCCGATGCATCCTAAGTCTTGCCTCATCGCATCATAATTGCCTTTCCCCCAGATATAACTCTTGCCCTGCGGTATATACCTATCTCTTTCCATCACGAAAGTAAACGTAATCGAATTGTGGTCACTATCACCAAAGTGCTCACCTACCTCCAAATCTAACACCTGTCCTGGTTCATTAACCAGTACCAAATCCAATATGGCCTCGCTTCTCGTTGGCCTATCTACATACTGTGTCAGGAAACCCTCCTGCACACATTGGACAAAAACGGACCCATCTGAAGTACTCGAACTATAGCGTTTCCAGTCAATATTTGGAAAGTTAAAGTCCCACATAGCAACTACCCTGTTGCTTTCGCTCCTATCCAGAATCATCGTTGCAATCCTTTCCTCTACATCTCTGGAACTTTTCAGAGGTCTATAGAAAACCCCTAACAGGGTGACCTCTCCTTTCCTGTTTCTAACCTCAGCCCATACTACCTCAGTAGACGAGTCCTCATCAAACGTCCTTTCTGCCACCGTAATACTGTCCTTGACTAACAATGCCACCCTCCCCCTCTTTTACCACCTTCCCTGCGCTTACTGAAATATCTAAACCCCAGCACCTGCAACAACCATTCCTGTCCCTGCTCTATCCATGTCTCCGAAATGGCCACAACATTGAAGTCCCAAGACAGGTCCCAAGTCTACCTAAGCCGGAACGGGAATTGAATCCTCATATTATCCAGTATTATTCTCAACCTCATGCTAGTTGCCAGCCAACTCAGTATGCTCTTTTAAAATTTATCGAATATTTTTTCAAAATACATTTAGAGTACCCAATTATTATTTTCCAAACAAGGGCAATTTAGCTTGGCCAATCCACCTACCCTGCACATCTTTTGGGTTGTGGGGGTGATGCGCACGCAGACACAGGGAGAATGTGCAAACTCAACACAGACAGTGACCCGGGGCTGGGATCGAACCCAGGTTCTTGGCGCTGTGAGGCAGTAGTGCGAACCATTACACCACCTTGCCGCCCAAAATTGATCGAGTAATGACTTTAAATACTGGAGTGAGATTAACAAATTATTGGACAGAGCGAGAATAATACCTTGCCATTTGTCATCTTCTTTTGCAGTTTTACTAAAATTTTAAATTTTAGTTCAGTTAGCTTTCCTTTCCTTTCATACACATTTATCGACAATGGAGTCCTCAGGACTATAGCAAGGCTAGTCTGGAAACCTATTTGGAATATGTACATATAGTTCCTAAAGAACCCCAGTCCTGTGGCGGGATAATATAGTGAGGGTGGCCGATTTCTTCAGTAACTAAACGGTGCATGATACTCCAAGTGAATACTGATAGGGTCCTATATATAAAGTGTTTGATTCTTTTCAATTAATTGTTCAATTAATCTTCTTTGAATACCAGGATTACAATCACTGCTCCATTTCTGCACTTCCCCAATTCATTGCAGGTTTGTTGAAATTAGTAAGCATTTACACGGCTAATCTGTACATCCAGTTTAGTCTTCAGTTTTATACAAAATGAACAGTGAAAGAACGTAGGAATAAAACCTCTGTATGCAGAAGGCAATGGTGATCTGTTTGGCGATCATATGGACTGTATGCAGTTTACATATATTCTTCATTTTTAAAATGTTTTATTGCTGCTGAGCATCAAAAGATTACTTTGGGGCAGCACAGTGGTTAGCACTGCTGCCTCATGGTGTCAAGGAGCAGCGTATGATCCTGGCCCCAGATCATTGTCCTTGTGGAGTTTGCACATTCTCCCCATGTCTGCATGGGTCTCACCCCCACAACGCAAAGATTATTATTATTACTATTATTATTATAATCTTTGCAGGTTAGGTGGATTGGCCACACTAAATTGCCCCTTAATTGGAAAAATTAAAGAAAATATTACTTTAAAGTAATTTCACGTATTCTTTCTCAAGTATGATGTATATGAAAGAAAGGGGATACATTTATCATGTGCAATGCATCACTTAGCCAAAATAATCTTGTATAACAGCATTACCTCTTTTCTCTCTTTAAGGTTTGTCACCATGACAATCGTTGCTGTGTTTTGCTCCCATATCATCCTCCAGAAGTCATTCACAGTTTCTTCTTTTGGCCCTGAAAGGTATTGGAAGGGAAGCAGCATAAATTATCTACTCAAATGACACGTTACAGGTTTGGTCGGATTCTTGCCACTGAATAACAGAGAAACCAAATCAAGAAAACGTTAAAAGAAAACTCTTCAAGCTGTGCTGAACAAAACATTCAAAACACTGAATTTAAACCATAGGTAAATCCAAAACACTAATTCACAAATGGCAAGTAAATATAGTAGGCCATTTCCTTTTATTTCCTAATTCACAATCTCCAATCTGCCAATTCCATTCTTTTTTCCCTACGAAGATAGATAGTGGCTCAAGGTTAAAGGCAAAAGAACCAAAAGCATCATGAGGCAAAATGGCTTCCTGCAGCAAGTAGCTCGGATCTGGAATGCCCTGCTTGAGGGTGGTGCAGGCAGATTCAATTGTGATTTTAAAAATTTAATTGACAATTATTTTAAGATAAAAAAATTGCAGGACTATGGGGAAAAGGTGAAGTGTGACTAACTGAGTATCGCAAAGAGTTGGCACAGACACGAATGGCCAAATTGCCTCCTTCTGTGCTGTAATCTTGCTATGTTCTATAATCCCATCAAAAACACAAGAGAGACAACAATTTAATCCTAAATTAAACATACTACATTTATGCATTGCAAACTTGTAATGCTTTTCTAAACTGTTCTACAAGCTCTACAGATTATTAATAATAATAATAATAATAATAGCTTATTGTCACAAGTAGGCTTCAACGAAGTTACTGTGAAAAGCCCCTAGTTGCCACATTCCGGCGCCTTTTCGGGGAGGCCGGTACGGGAATTGAACCCGCGCTGCTGGCATTGTTCTGCATTTCAAGCCAGCTATTTAGCCCACTGTGTTAAACCAGCCCCTTTTTTATTATGCATCCTATCTGCTCTCTCGACTTGTTGAAAAGCATTTCTGACAGCTAATGAAGTTAGATAACATGTAATCTCACTGTCAGTCAATTTAACTCATGCAACAATTAGTGTTTCCTTCAGTCATGTGCGTGGACATCAGTATTTTCTATTTCTGATCTTTTCAGGTTTCCTTCTTCTTCCTTATCTCTAACAACTGTACCTAAAAAGCAAAACTATAATTTAATTTTTTTAAACTTAAGAATGCAGTAAGAGGTGCCTGCATGAAAATATCTAATAAATGACTAGCAACATCATACGGAGTAAGAAACTTTGTTCTATGAACACTTCTTCGATTGGTGCTGTGAAAATGCTAATCCGTTCATTTTGACTTCAATAAGTTACACGCAAGGAACTATTGGACAGCCACATTCAGAAAATAAATTCTACATTTGAATAAGTTTATGATTTACCTTGAGCTGCTATAAACTTGTTTTTCTCCTGATATCCCTTTTAAAAAAAGAAAACAGCATTAATGTCACTTCTCGACATAATCAAAAAAATCCTTTCAGGTGTCTTTTGTGTTCCCTGCCCAAATAAAGAATAAAAGTCGAGATGAGGTGTGGTACTGGTGCGTGGGGGAGAGGACTGAATAACCAGAAAGTGACACATGTGCTAACTGCAATTAGTAACTAAATAAGCTCATACTAAATGCAACAAATTATCTCTATGGCAAGAAATACAACAAAGAGTAGAATTGGAGGGCAAACAGGCAGATGTCATTGTCCACATTGGTACAAATGTCAGAGAATACAGCAGGCTATAGATTGGAGAGTTGAGCAGAGAAATGGCAGATGGAATTCAATCTGTAGAAATGCAAGATGATGCATTTTGGAAGATCAAATTCAGGTGTGAATTATACAGTAAATGGCAGAGCCTTTAAGAGCTTGACATACAGAGGGATCTGGGCGTTCAGGTTCATAGTTCCATGAAAGTGGCCATGCAGGTGGATAGGGTGGTCAAGAAAGGTTGTCAATGTATGTCAATGCTATGTACTCTATGGGTTGAATGACCTCCTACTGTCCTGTAAATTTCTCTGATTCCAACCACAGGATGAGGCCTAATTATGATCATGTGAATTTACAGTACAGGGAGAATCCACAGCGAGTCAGGTATTTTTGAAGCGTAGTCATCATTGTAATTTAGTAAATGTGAAAGCCAATATGCAGACAGTAAACTCCCACAAACAGCAATGTGAAAATGACCAAATATATAATAATAATCTCTATTGTCACAAGTAGGCTTACATTAACACTGCAATGAAGTTACTGTGAAAAGTCTCTAGTCGCCGCATTCCGACGCCTGTTCCGGTACATGGTGAGAATTCAGAATGTCCAAATTACCTAACAACAGGTCTTTCGGAACTTGTGGGAGGAAATCCACGCAGACACAGGGAGAACTTGCAGACTCCGTACAGACAGTGACTCAAGCCGGGAATTGAACCTGGGATCCTGGAGCTGTGAAGCAACAGTGCTACCGTGGTGCCCCCAAATAACCTGCTTCCCTGCTCTTTTTCAAAATACTATCTTGGAATCTTTTCTAACTATCCAAGAGGGAATACAGGGTAGTGAGGCCGTGGAATGCCCTACCTGCTACAGTAGTGAACTCGCCAACATTGAGGGCATTTAAAAGTTTATTGGATAAACATATGGATGATAATGGCATAGTGTAGGTTAGATGGCTTTTGTTTCGGTGCAACATCGTGGGCCGAAGGGCCTGTACTGCGCTGTATTGTTCTATGTTCTATGTTCTACAGGGCCTCGGCTTAACAACACATCCAAAAGACTGCACCTCCAACAGTGCAGCGTTCCTCCAGTACCACATTGGGAGTATCAGCCTTAAATTAATTTTGTACTCCAGCCCTGTGGGACTTCAAACTGAACCTTGTAACTCAAGGTGCTACCAATGGCACCACAGCTGACACTCAGATCAAAGTCCAAGTTTGCAAATGTTATAACTTATAGTTAATCACAAATATGTTATTTCATCCGAGGGGGCCTGTTTGCTAGTGCTGTTGGGGAGGGTTTAAACTAATGTGGTGTTAAGTAATGGGTTAAGAGACATTGCAATTAGTTGTCTCATTTATGTTAAGTATCCATTAATTGACACTGATATGTAAAGGGGCTTCAGGTGGCCTCTGTCTGGTGGTGTGTTGTTAAGAATTTTGTGCAGAGGTTGTGGAAGTGAAATAAATGGTGTTTGGTGAAAAGGAACAAGAACTTTAGACTCTTCATTTCACAGCAACTAAAACGTCTAACATGTGGCAGGGGGATGGAAATCAATGCAGGAAGTCACAGGGTAGTAAAGAGAGGAAGAAACAAGGAGAAAAGTGGAAGGCAGAGAAACAGATTGAACTGCATTTATTTCAATGCAAGAGGCCTAACAGGCAAGGCAGATGAACTCAGGGCATGGGTAAGTGCATGGGACTGGGATATTATAGCTCATGGCTAAAGGAGAGGCAGGACTGGCACCTCAATGTTCCGGGTTACAGATGCTAGAGGTAAGAGAGGAGGGGGGAGTTGCGTTTTTGTTTAGGGACAGTCTCATGGCAGTACAGAGAGAGGATATGTCCAAGGGTTCGCCCACTGAGTCTATATGGATAGAACTGAAAAATAAGACGGGTGAGATCACTTTGATAGGACTGTACGACAAGCCCCCAAATAGTCAGCGGGAAATCGAGAAGCAAATACGCAAGGAGGTTACAGATAGCTGTCGGAAAAATAGGGTGGTAATAGTCGGGGATTTTAACTTTCCCAATATTAACTGGGACAGCCACAGCACCAAAGGTTTGGATGGAGAGGAGTTTGTTGAGTGTATTCAGGAAGAATCCTCTTCAATATGTGGATGGCCCGACTAGAGAGCGAGCAAAACCTGACCTCCTCTTGGGGAATAAGGAAGGTCAGGTGACGGAAGTGTTAGTGAGGGATCACTTTGGGATCAGCGACCATAATTCCATTAGTTTTAAGATTGCTATAGCGAATGACAGCTCTGGCCCAAAAGTTAAAATTCTAAATTGGGCAAGGTCAATTTTGAGCGTATTAGGCGGGAACGTTCTAAAGTTAATTGGGGGTGCCTGTTTACAGGCAAGGGGACAGCTGGTAAGTGGGAGTCTTTCAAAAAGGTGTTACCTAGGGTTCATGGTGAGCATATTCCTCTTAGAGTGAAGGGTAACGCTGGCAGAAGGAGGGAACCCTGGGATGACTCAGGATATTGAGGCCATGGTCTAAAGGAAGGAGGAGGCATATGACATGCATAGGCAGCTGGGATCAAGTGGATCCCTTGAAGAGTAAAGGGCCTGTCAGAGTAGAGTTAAGAGAGAAATCAGGCAGGCAAAAAGGGGACATGAGATTGTCTTGGCAGAAAATGAAATGAAAATCCAAAGAGCTTTTACAGATACATAAAGGGTAAAAGGAAGACAAGGGAGAGGGGAGGGCCTCGTAAGGATAAAGAAAGTCATCTACAAGGGATGGGAGAGGTCCTAAATGAATATTTCTCGTCAGTATTTACTGTTGAGAATGGCATGAATGTTAGGGAAATGAAAAAAGTATTGTCTTGAGGAGTGTACATATTAGAGAGAAGGTGGTGCTGGAAGTATTAAAGCGCATCAAGATAGTAGACCCCAGGACTTGATGACATGTATCCCAGGATGTGTGGGAGGCTAAAGAGGAAATTGCCGGCCCACTAGCTGAGATATTTGAATCATCGACAGCCACAGGAGAGATTGGAGTGTTGCAAATGTTGTGCCCTTGTTTAAGAAGGGCTGTATAGATAAGCCTGGGAACTACAGACCGGTTAGCCTTACTTCTGTAGTGGTTAAAATGTTAGACGGTATTCTGAGGGACAGGATCTACAGGCATTTAGACAGGCAATGGCTAATTAGGGAAAGTCAGCATGGCTTTGTAAGGGGAAAGTCATGTCTCACAAATTTGATTGAGTTTTCTGAAGGGGTAACCAAGAAGGTAGATGAGGGCAGTGCAGTCAACGTTGTCTACATCGAGTTTAGCACAGCCTTTGACAAGGTACCGCATGGTAGGTTGTTGCAAAGGTTAAATCTCACAGAATCCAGGGTGAGGTAGCCAATTGGATACAAAATTGGCTTGGCGACCGAAGCCAAGTGGTTGTGGAGGGTGGTTTTTCAAACTGGAGGCCTGTGACCAGCGGTGTGCCTCAGGGATCGGTGCTGGTTCCACTGTTATTTGTTTTATATATATTAATGATTTGGATGAGAATGTAGGAGGCATGGTTAAGTTTGCAGATGACACAAAGATGGATAGTGAAGACGGTTATATAAGATTGCAATAGGATCTTGACCAATTGGGCCAGTGGGCCGATGAATGGCATATGGAGTTTAATTTGGATAAATGTGAGGTGATGCAGTTTGGTAGATCAAATCAGGGCAGGGCCTACTCAGTTAATGGTAGGGAGTTGGGGAGATTTACAGAACAAAGAGATCATGGGGTACAAGTTTGTAGCTCCTTGAAGGTGGAGTCACAGGTGGACAGGGTGGTGAAGAAGGCATTCAGCATGCTAGGTTTTATTGGTCAGAATATTGAATACAGGAATTGGGACGTCTTGTTGAAGTTGTACAAGACATTGGTAAGACCACACATGGAATACTCTGTTCAGTTCTGGTCACCCTATTATAGGAATATTGTTAAACTAGAAAGAGTGAAGAAGAAATTTGCGAGGAGGCTACCAGGCCTTGATGGTCAGAGTTATAAGGAGAGGCTGGATAGGCTGGAACCTTTTTTCCCTGGAGTATAGGAGTCTTAGGGGTGATCTTATAAAAGGTCTATAAAATAATGAGGAGCATAGATAAGGTAGATAGTAGATATTCAAGCTTTGACAAAGAGTAATCGGACTCAAAATGTTAGCTCTTTTCTCTCCCTGAAGATGCTGCCAGAACTGCTGAGATTTTCCAGCATTTTCTCTTTAGTTTCAGATTCCAGCATCCGCTGTAATTTGCATTTTTCCAGTAGATATTCAACATCTTTTCCCAAAGTTAGAGGGCATAGGTTTAAGGTGAGAGGGGAGAGATACAAAAGACATCAGAGAGGAATTATTTTCAGAGGGTAGTGAGCATCTGGAACAGGCTGCCAGAGGCAGTGGTAGAGGCGGGTACAATTTTTCCTTTAAAAAACAGTTAGACAGTTACATGGGCAGGGTGGGTATAGAGGGATATGGGCCAAATGCAGGCAAGTGGGACTAGCTTCACCTCCAGCCCTGTAAGTGATCACTGTATCCGCTTGACTGAGAGATTGAAGAAGCAAAGAATGGGAAAGATATATAGAATTAATAGGATTGAGGGAAAAGGAAGAAGATAAAGGGGAGAGCTAGGCAAACAGAATGAAAGTTCTACAAACAAAAGCAGCAGACAAGCAAAAAGATAGTTACAAGAGTGGCAAGATGCTATTTTAATATTCACCTATTTATTTTGTGGTAGACATGAACTTATGTTATCCCTCATGTAATTGTAATTTCAACAAGGAATTGGATATAGCTCTTGGGGCTAAAGGGATCAAGGCATATGTGTGTGTGGGGTGGGGGGGGGGGGCGGGGGGCGTGGACGGCGGGATCAGGGTATTGAACTTCTATGATGAAAAAAATTGTTGTGTTGCCCTATTATGTATTTTCTTTTCTTCCCATGTATTTAATGATCTGTTGAGCTGCTCGCAGAAAAATACTTTACACTGTACCTCGGTACATGTGACAATAAACAAATCCAATCCAACCATGATCATAACTTCATTGCAGCGTTAATGTAAGCCGACTTGTGACAATAATAAAGATTATTCTTGTAATGAATGGCAGAGCAGGCTCGAAGGGCCTCCTCCTGCTTCTATTTTCTATGTATATTTTGATATATGTGCACTTGCTTTTTTTAAAAAACATATATAAAGGATACACAAACCTGAAAGCAAAGGGCCGAATGGCAGCATTTGGAAGTGAAACCTGAAATAGCCAACCACCTGACTTGAAGCATTAGAACTCAGTTTGGCACGCACGTCATCTACTACAATGGTTTACGAGATTTAAATACATCAAAAGCAGCAGGCACAGCACGGGCCAATTTTAATCTCAAGTTCCTTTCTGGGAGCTAAGCAACATGACAATAATGTTGCAATAAACTGCAACATTTGATATTGCAGCCCAATAACAGCCCCATTTCGAGACAACACAAGTATAACAAAGAAATACTATAAAACTACATTGTGCATCAAGTCATATCTCTCCATGGCATAATGTGTTCATGACTACCCCATCTCTCAGGACCACTGAACTGTATTATAGAAGAATCATAGAATCATAGAAGTTTACAGCATGGAAACAGGCCCTTCGGCCCAACCAGTCCATGCTGCCCAGTTTTTACCATTAAGCTAGTCCCAGTTGCCCGCACTTGGCCCATAACCCTCTATACCCATCTTACCCATGTAACTATCTAAATGCTTTTTAAAAGACACAATTGTACCCGCCTCTACTATTACCTCTGGCAGCAAATTCCAGACACTCACTACCCTCTGAGTGAAGAAATTGTCGCTCTGGGCCCTTCTGAATCTCTCCCCTCTCACCTGAAACCTATGGCCTCTAGTTTTAGACTCCCCTACCTTTGGGAAAAGATGTTGACTATCTACCTTATCTATGCCCCTCATTATTTTATAGACCTCTATAAGATTAAATTACATTTTACTTTTTGAAATGTTTATGAATCAAATAAAAAAGAATACATTTTTTGGTTTTTTTTACAGCCACTTAGTGTTTATACTTACATTTATGTAAGAAGCATTGATAAAGTCAGAGTCTGGAACACCTTCCACTGGTGTCAGGTGAACCCGCGAATGATCATCTAGTGGTGTAAATCAGAAAAAAAAATCAGAATGTTTGCAAATGGATCAAAGTAGAGGTACAAATATTCCAGCATGGTTATAAAACACAATATAATTAGGGAATAATCACAGAGGGAATGACAACTTGTAACAGTTGCTCCTTCAAGACAAATCTGTAAGAGAATATTAAAAAGACTCATGATGGGAGCAGGATCACTAGAAATAGAAGCAGGAGTCGGCCCTTCAAGCCTGCCCCGCCATTCAATATGATCATGGCCAATCTATGCCGGCCTCAACTCCTTTTCTGTGCCATTTCCCCACAGCCCTCTACTCCTCGACTATCAAATATTTATCAACCTCCACCCCACTAGGATGCTCTTCTATGATCCAGCCCCCACTACCCTTCAGGGCAGAGAGAGTTCCAGAGATTCACCACCCTCTGTGAGCAGATATTTCTGTGCATTGCAGTTTTAAATGACTGGCCCTTCATCTTGTAGCTATGTCCCCGTGTTCGAGACTCTCCACTGGTGAAAACATCTCACCATCTACTCTGTCACTCCCCCTCAGAACTTGCATGTTTGAATAAAGTCACCCCTCACCCTTCTAAACTCCAAGGAATACAGACCTACACTATTTAGTCTCTCTTGAAAGGGCAACACTCATAGCTAGAATTAGCCTGATGCATGTCCTTTGGATTGCCTCCAATGTTACACTATCCTTTTTTAGGTAAGGGGACCAAAATTGTATGCCGTATTGCAGGTGAGGCCTCATCAACACCTTGTATAATTGCAACAAAACCTCCTTATTTTTAAAATCCATATCCTTTGCAATAAAGGCCAAAATGCGGTTTGCCTTAACTACTTGTTGCACCTGCCTGCCAGCTTTTTGTGATTCATGCACTAGAACACCTCGATCCCTCAGTACTTCACTCGTCTACAGTCTCCATTTTAGCACAACTGCTTCACAGCTCCAAGGTCCCAGGTTCGATTCCGGCTTGGGTCACTGTCTGTGCGGAGTCTGCACATCCTCCCAGTGTGTGCGTGGGTTTCCTCCGGGTGCTCCGGTTTCCTCCCACAGTCCAAAGATGTGCAGGTTAGGTGGATTGGCCATGATAAATTGCCCGTAGTGTCCAAAATTGCCCTTAGTGTTGGGTGGGGTTACTGGGTTATGGGGACAGGATGGAGGTGCTCTTTCCAAGAACCGGTGCAGACTCGATGGGCCGAATGGCCTCCTTCTGCACTGTAAATTCTATGATACTCTATGAAACCTGCCTTTTCATTCCTCCTACTGAAGTGTATGGCCACACATTAAACTCCATTTGCCAGGTTTTCGCCCAGTCACCCAATCAATCTATATCCTGTGGCAGAATCATAATATTCTCATCACAACATATGCTTCTACCTATTTTCATATCATCGGCAAATTTGGAAATCTTACATTCTGTTCCTTCCTCCAGGTCATTAATGTAAACAGTGAACAATTGTGGGCCAAGTGCTGATTCCTGCGGTACCATGCCGCCAGAAATATTCAGGTCAGGCAGGGTCTAGAGGAGCATGAGGGAAAACGTTTCATGGCGATGACCATGCCTTGGCAAAAAAATGATTGCATTTATGTAGTGCTTTTCATGATCCAGATGTCTCAAAGTATTTTACTGCCAATGAAGCACTTTCAAAGTGTAGTCACTGTTGTAGGAAATGTGGCAGCAAATTTGCACAGAATAAATTGATGGTATGGTGGCACAGTGGTTAGCACTGCTGCCTCACAGTGCCAGGGACTTGGGTTCAATTCTAGCCTTGGGTGACTATGTGGAATTTGTACAGTCTCCCAGTCTCTGCGCGGGTTTCCTCCAGGTGCTCCGGTTTCCTCGCACAATCCAAAGATGTGTAGGTTAGGTGAATTTTCCACACTAAATTGCCCGTTAATGTCCAAAGCTGTGCGGGTTAGGTTATGGAGATCGGGCGGAGGAGGGGGCCTGGATAGGATGCTCTTTCAGAGGATTTCTGTAGACTTGATGGCCGAATGGAGTCCTTCTGCACTGTCATGATTCTATGGTTCAGAATCATAGAAACGTTACAGCACAGGAGGTGGCCATTCGGCCCATCTTCTCCATGCCAGCCTGAGGACACCGAGGTGACCTTTGCAATCCCACATTCCTGCACCTGGTCCATAGCCCTGCAGTCTAGAGGACTTAAGGTGCAGGTCCAGGAAGAGTTTAGGGTCTCTTCCTCCACCACCAATTCAGGCAGCGAATATAAGACACCCATTACCGTCTGCGTAAAAAAGTTCTTCCTCATGTACCCTCGACATCTTCTGCCCCTCATCTTGAATCGATGTCCCTTGGTTTTAGAATTCTCCATCAAGGGAAACAATATTATCCTATCCATTCTCTTCGCCTGATAATTTTATGCATCTCAATTAAGTCACCTCTCAGCCTTCTTTGTTCCAAGGAAAATAATCCCAACCTATCTAAATCTCTCCTGGAGCGACACTTTTCTAGCCCTGGCAACATTCTTGTAAACCTTCTCTGCACCCTCTCCAGAGCAATAACGTCCTTCCTGTAATGTGGTGACCAGAACTGCACACAATACTCCAGTTATGGCCTCACCACTGTCTTATACAATTCTAACATTATACCCTTACTTTTATATCCTATACCTCCGCCAACGAAGGAGAGCATTCCATGTGCTTTCTTAACAACTTTGTCTATTTGAACTATTGTCTTTAGGTACCGGTGTACCTGTACGCACGATCTCTCACTTCATCCACCTTTCTTAGGGTATTCATTCCCATGTATTGTGTACTCCCTATAACTGTTTGACCTCCTTAAATGCATGACCTCACACTTTTCGTGTTAAATTCCATCTGCCACTTTATCGCCCACTCCACCAATCCATCTATATCATTCTGGAGATTGTAGCTATCTTCCACACTGTCCACCACTTGGTCAATCTTTGTGCCATCTGCAAATTTCCCAATTGTGCTCCCCACGTTCACTTCCAAATCGTTAATATAGAGCACAAACAGTAAGGGTCTCAACACCGAGCCGTGTGGAACACCACTTGAAATAACCTTTCAATTGCAAGGGCAGCAATCGACCAGTACCCTTCGGTTCCTGTTACTAAGCCAACCTTTTATCTAGTTTGAGTTTGCCACATTGCCCTGTATCCCATGAGCATTCACTTTGTTGACCAATCTGCCATGTGGGACTTTGTCAAACATCTTGCTTAAATCCATGGACACAACATCCACTGCATTACCTTCATTGACTCTTCTGGTCACTTCATCAAAGAATTCAATCAAATTTATGAGGCAAGACCTTCCATGCTGACTATCCCTGACGAGTCTATGCCTTTCTATGTGGCAGTTAATCCAATCTCTCGGGATTGATTCTAGGAATTTCCTGTTCTTTGAAATGCTCAAAATAGGGCAATAGGATATTTTACATCTACCTTGGCAGTACAAGACTGCTTGTCATCTTATTTTATTTCATTTTATTTTAGCCGGTCATCTCGTCAAAACGATGGCAATTCCAATGCTCACTCACTATTGGAGTGTCAGTCTTGATTTTTGCTACTCAAGCCTAGAACTCCAAGACCTTGTGACTGAAAGGCTTCAGTGCTACCAACTGAGCCATGGCTGACACACAGGTCTGATGAAAGGTCATAACATAAGGATGAAAGGTCATTCAGCTGAAAAGGTAATTAATTCTGTGCTTTCTCTCCACAAATGCACCTGATCAATTATTTTTAGCATTTGCTGCTGTTATTATAGAATAATAATGATCAGGATCAAGGAAACTCTGAAGCAAATTCAGTTTTTTTACGAATTAATTTGCAAATTGTTCAGTTTTATTAAATGATTGCAACTGGGAAACCGGTGCAACTTATAATAAGGGGGTTGGAGTATAAAAGTAGGAAGTCTAGCTACAATTGTAAAGGGCATTGGTGAGACGACATTTGGATTACAGTGTACAGTTTTGCTCTTAATACATTGGAAGGACACTTGCATTAGAAGCAGTTCAGAAAAGGTTCACTTAGCTGATTTCTAGGATGAAGGTATGGCCTTGAGGAAAGGCTGAATAGGCTGGGTCTATACACATTGGAGTTTAGAAGATTAAGAGGTGATTTTATTGAAACATAGGATTCAGAGGGTACTTGGCAGGGTAGATGCTGAGAGGATGGGGGTCTATATATGGTGCCCAATAATGCTATTTGTCCCTTGCTGTTTCTCAGCTCTACCTATACAGATTCTGCATTATCGGAGCTAATATCCTCCCTCACTGTAGTGTTAATTTCTTCCTTGACCAGCAATGCAACCCCACCACCTTTTCCTTTTTGTCTGTCATTCCTAACCACTGAATATCCCTGGACATTCAGTTCCCACCGCTGGTCATCCTGCAACCATGTCTCCGTAATCCCGACTATATCATACCTATTCATTTTTTTGTGCGTTTCATTCACTTTATTGCGAATGCTCCGCGCATTAAGGCACAAAGCCTTTAAGCTTGTCTTTTTAACATTACTAGTCCAGCTCCCAACATTTTTCACTGTGGCCGTTTGAATCTGGCTCTTGGTTTATCTGTCTATCACTTTTCTTATTCCCCTTTCTGTCTTCTGTTTTTGTCCTTCATTCCTCCTCCTCTATTGCCCTATTATGTATTTTCTTTTATTCCCTTTTCTTCTCCTGTACTTAATGATCTGTTGAGCTGCTCGCAGAAAAATACTTTTCACTGTACCTCGGTACACGTGACAATAAACAAATCCAATCCAATCTGGCTCCTTTCATAGGTTCCCATCCCCCTGCCATATTTGTTTAAACCCTCCCCAACCACTCTAGCAAATACTCCTCCTAAGACAACGGAGTCCAGTTTGTACTGGTCCCACCTCCCAGAATCTGTCCCAATGACCCAGGAATCTGAAACCCTCCCCCTCACAACATCTCTTCTGCCATGCATTTATCCAATATCGTGCTATTTCTACTCTGACTAGCACGTGGCACTGGTAGCAATCCTGAGATCACACAAGCTTGCCACCCTCCCATTGATTCGGTCTACACCTCCCTCTGCCTCGGTAAGTCAGACAGCATTGTCAGAGACCCCTCCCACCCAGTCTTTGCCCTCTTCCAGACCCTTGTCAGGCAGAAGATACAGAAGTCTGAAGACCCGCACACCCAGACACAAGAACACCTTCTCCCCCATGGCTTCTAGACTTCTCAACGAATCTCCGTTGGACTGAGCTGTTCCCTGTAAGACAGTATTCATGACACCCTATGCTCCTCTTGCTCATATGTTTGCTTTGTTTGGTCCCTGTTTCGCACTGAAATCAATTACTTATTTGTCGATGTAATTTGTCGATTATTCTTTTGTCTTCTTTTGTCTTCTGTGTATGTCGCAGAGAAATACTTTTCACTGTACTTCGGTAAATGTGACAATAAATCACTCAAAAATCAATCAAGATGGGGAGAAGAATTATCAAAAAAGGCTATTAAGGATGACTGATGTGAGAAACCGAAAGCTCTGTCATTTTAAATGGTAAGTATATACTTCTATATATGGAAGTATATATTCAGATGGAACTTTACTCTGCATCCCCTGACACCATTCTCAACCTGGTAGTGCTGAGATTTCATGCTGGAAGTACAATGGTACAGCCGTGAGACCTTTCCACCTTAATTAACACAAAAGTTACCCAAATTTATCAAACAGAATAAAAACCGTTCTGGCTGGGTTACTGCACTAATTTCCATATCCATAAATGAGATTTTCTCTACAAGTCACATCACTTCGACAGTGGAGAAAATAAGTGACCTGGCTCCAGAGCTTCAATAATGCTAAGAACTAAGGAAATGCTCCATTCGGTATTCCTTATTTGCTTCCTCTTGATTCTTGTGCAATGTGACATGATGAAGCATGCCAGTTCATCAGATAGGTGGATTGAATAAACAGGGGCGGCACAGTGGCAAGCACTGCTGCCTCACAACACCAGGGACCCAGGTTTAATCCTGGCCGTGAGTCACTGTGTGGCGTTTGCACATTCTTCCCGTGTCTGCGTGGGTTTCCTCCGGGTGCTCCAGTTTCTCCCACAGTCCAAAGATGTACAGGCTAGGTGGATTGGCCATGCAAAATTGCCCCCTCAGTGTCCAACGGTTAGGTGGGGTAACGGGAAAGGGCGGGGGATTGGGCCTAGGTAGAGTGCGCTTTTGGAGGGTTGGTGCAGACTCGATGGGCCAAATACCCTCCTTCTGCACTGTCGGCATTCTAGAATTCTCCACCTTGTGATGTGCGTTGGTTGTTTGTGAGATATACCACACTTATACCACTGTCAATTTAGGTAGCCCGTTCCCGTGAGTAAATGATTTAGTTGATATAAATATTTAATAATTGAGAAGTTCAATGTCAATTAATGATACTCCCAAGTACTTAAGCAACGAGACTTCAGATCAGACTCCCAGAAGGGCCACACAGGAACCAAAGATGACTCATTTTCTCTCTATCGAAGTTTATAAAATGATAATTAATTTTGCAAGTAGATCACGACATTAATAGTTAAATTAAAACTGTGGGAAGATGCTGCTGCATCATGGATGAAAGAATTTTCCAGTCATCAATGTTATGGTAATAATTATATGTAAACTTCAACTGCACACAGCCAGCTTGGTTTATAACATGAGAAAAGGCAGTAAAATCATTTATCATGCTAATACTATTTGTTTTCAGTCTGAATACGTACAAGGCAGGATGTTAACATATCGATTCTTCTCTTTATTTTCTTCCTTTGAAGCAGCTTCACATGTGGCCTGGATTGGGCATGCAGGGAGAGCCTGTGTTTCCATGGAAATAATTTACTTCAGTATATTGCTTTGATACAAGTGACAAAAATGGTGAACCCATGAGCATTGATGATTTAAGACATATCACGACCATTAGAATCCAAACTTGCAGTTTGACTGTTAGGTTTTATAATAAACTAGTAATGAATGGATTAGACATCAAACCATTTTAACTATTTTTAGACAAACTAAAATCATATTTATATTGAAAAACCATTGCCTGAAGACTGGTTCTACAATATCAACCAGTTTATGTTAATGGGCGGACTCCACAACATCCAAACTTTTATTTATGTGGCTGCCTGTTCAATTGCCGGTTGCAAATTGTTGGAGGGGACGGAGAAAAGGCAGGTGTGAAAAACTCAGCCAACTGGAGACCAATATTACGATTATCTTCACTCCCAACAGTTGCAAGAATGAAAAAGCTATCAATAGATCTGAAAATAATAAATCAATAGATTTAAATAACTGGTGCACTAACAAAATGGTTACATTCAACACAAGACTTTCTAGCTATTACTTAGCCATGGGTCAGAAGATTTCACACAGTTGGTGAGCCATTCACCGACCCCTGGCTGAAACGTTTGGCAAGCCCGTTTATGTATGGTTGTGGGGCTCCGAGCTGATTTAATGACTGCTGCCCATTAACTCGCCCAGCTTCGGGAGTTTCGCACCCTCTGGGAGGAGGTCCTGTCTCAGAGCTGCTTGACAGCAGCACTTTAGCCCCGTGCGGATGTGCAATTCCAGGGGGTGGAACAAGTGGTGGTGGGCGTTGTTCAGTACAAGGTGTCCGAACTGCAAGGACCCTCACCAAACACTAGGAGGTACTTTTGTGGCCAGTAATAGGTGTGTGGGGTGGGGGCCTCTGCATCTCTTGCCAAATTTGTGTGCCCTGGTCCTTGTTCAAACAAGAAAATAAATGGATGAGACCAATCTAAGATTCAACAAGCTTAAAGGTGGAGCAGCATAATGCTGTGGAATGCGCAGAGCTTGCCAATACATTGATGATGCCCTGGTAACCCACTGCAGCCTTATGTGTGGTGATGTGCATCAATGTAAATACATGTAGGCTATCTAGACACTAGAGGGAGCACAAGAGACATCACACACACATACACAACCAATAGATCAGTGAGATAGGACATGACCAATGGACATTCACAATACACACGGAGGTGACACGACCACAGAGGAGGCATTACACCAACCCATATATAAAGGACACCACACAGATGATCTGCCTCTTTCCAGTGGAGACAGTCAGTGAGTAGACACACAGGGTTGATTCAATATTACACCCACCACGTGGATTGCAGCAACTGGTTAGTAGTCTGGGTAGCTATAGTAGAATTAGCAGTAGTGTCGAACCAGAATAGAAGTGTAACTAGTTTAATAAACGTGTTGAAGTTATCTCCACGTTTGAACCTTCCTTTGTCAACTGACCCACAAGGAGCCGCTTATGTTACACCGAGAACATAACAATCTGTATTCTGCATTTTAGACATGACTTGTCACTGGACCAATATAGTTCAATATGGGGTGATGATGCGTAGCTCTCCCTCACTACAACCTAATTCCACATCCTTTCTGCTACCTGTCACCCATCATCTATCTGTCACATGTCCTGCAGTGACAGGGGAGCAAAATGGCAGGTGTGGATTCACAGGGAGCTGTGAACTTGTGCATGATGGCTCAGGCTATGAGGTTGTTTTTCATTGGAAAAAAGCAGAAGCGGAACTCTGTAGCTCAGCAGCCCTTTGCTTCTCGCCTCCCTAATTGAGAAAGGGGCTAGCAAAGGTTCCCTACAATTGTCTGCTTCACCTCCGCGGCCAGCAAACCAAAGCTTGCAGGGATCCTATCAATGCTGTCATAAGGCAATACCAACCTCCCATTATAAAGGTGACACCAGTCACCATTACCACATGGAACATGACAACATTAGCCAATAGACCAGAAAAGAAGAACTGCACTTGTTAGTCGATAGCTGCCTAGGTGCATCATCCAGATCACTGGCTCTTCAAGGCTTTCTAACCAAGGATGGTTACATTTTTTTGTGGGGCGGTCATGGAAAGGAAGAGCAGACCAAAGCTGGTGTAGGGTTTGCTCTCGTGTACCACCATCTCTTCAGTAAGTAGATTTACATTCCCAAAGGAATGATTGTCTGATGGTGCTTAAACACCCCCCTGCACGGCAACAAGCAAGCAGCTCTGTTAGCACACCCCTGAGAGGTCAATCTTGATGAAGTAGAGGATAAATTCTATAATGACCTCCATTCCTCGATTGCTACTGTGCTAAAATGAGACAAGCTAATGACTACAATATAAGAGTTGGTGTAACTCACCAGGCATGGGAAGGGATCAGCAATGGTCTCCTCTTCCTGAAGATGTATGCTGAGCATCAGCTCTTAATCACCAACACAGTTTTCTGCCTCCCTAATTGAACACGCACACCTGTCCTGTGCATTAATGTCAAATTAAATATGTCATCATAGGCAGAGGAACAGGCAGGATGCGCATGTAACAAAAGCCCTACATTGCTGACACCCCCAGTGCATGAAGGTCGAGAAATGCCTCAATGTCTCAAACAGGCAGTCATGAAGGAGTCTATTTCAGAGAAACTAGAGTCACTTGTGCACAGTGAAAATGGACACTCATTTGAAGATGACTGAGCGACCTTCAGGGATATACTGTACCTCACTGACTTAAAGGACCAGGTCCTATCTCTCTTAAGCATGAAGGTTAGTTTGATGAAAACAAGACTGTAATCCCAAAATATCTGGAGAAGAAATATCACCTCCACAGTGCTTATGTCAGTGACAAGTCACAACTAACCAAGCATGATGCCAACTGAAACATCGGCAAGACTATCCAATGCGAACTCAGAGAGATGCAAGATATTTGGCTGAATCAGAAAGCAGCATAGTCATATGCAGGCAACAAAGACTGGAAGGGATTCAACAACGCTCTGAAATCTGTCTATTGGTTCATCACCAATACCCAGTGCTGGCGGGTCTACACTATTCACAAAAAAAGCCCAAATTCTATAAAGACAGGCGGAACACTTCAATCACATTCTCAAATCAACCTTCATCCATCAATGAAGATGCAATCGACAGGCTGCCACAGGTTGCCATCAACTGTTTTCTTCATGACCTTCAAAACAATAAATGCAATCAAACACTGGAGGCAATGCTATTCCAGCAGCGGTCTACAAGACCCGAGGTCACTGCCTGGTCCAGGAGCTTACTGAACTCTTTCAGTTTGTGGGAGTAGGAACCAACATGCAAAAAACAACAATATTTCCACTGCCCAATATTTCCACTGTCCAGCTGCAAAAGTCGAAAGGAACTTGACAATCTTACTACAATTATAGAGGAATCTCAGTCCTCTCAATTGTCAACAAAATGTTTTGCCAGAATCCTTCTGGAATGCTAAGGATCTGCTGCCAGAGGTTTCAAGAAAGGTCAAGAAACTATTGATATGGTGTTTGCAGTTAAACAGGAGAAAGGCCAAGAAGAGAACATGGGAATTTCTACCACATTAGTCGACTTGACCAAGGTGTTTGACACACTCAGTGTCGGTACCTCTCAGTACAGTCTGGGGTATCCTGTCCTATTTACAGTCAGTATCGTTGGAAGGTAATGGAAAAAAGACAAGCAGAGTGGGACAGGAAAGGACAGAATTTTATACAAATATTGGATCAGCAATAAGATCCATGCAGGGAATAGTGGTTAAATAAATAAAATTAAAACCTCTTTATTGGAATGCAGGTTCTACAAATAAAGATAAATGGTTTGAATCTAATTGCCGTAGCAGAGAACAGATATTCCCCTTCACGTCATCAAAAAAGCACTTGCTTTGGCTCCTTTACCTGTCGGCCTTAATGGAATACAAGAGCTGGAGTAAGAGTAGACAATATGGTCTGTCAAGTCTGCCTTACTATGTAATACAATCATGGTTAACTATGGACTTCAACTCCATCCATCTCCTCCTCCTCCTTCCACCCCTCGCCCCCTGAAACTCCCCATATCCTTTGATCTCCCCCCTCTCCGAAACTCTCCCCTCCCCGAAACTGCCCATATCCTTTGATTCTCTGACGGGCCAAAAATCTGTCTATCTCAGCCTTAAATAGAGCCAATGGTGGAGCATTCACAACCCACAGGGATAGGGAATTCCTCAGGCTTAAATAGAGCCAATAGTGGAGCATTCACAACCCACAGGGGTAGGGAATTCCAAATATTCACAACCCTTTGAGTGAAGATGTTTCTCCTCACTTCAGTCCTAAATGATTGGCCCCTTATGCTCAACCTGTGTCCCTTTGTTCTCTCCCTATCGACCCTGTCAAGTCACTTCAAAATCTCATATGTTCAACGAGATCACCTCTAATTTTTCTAAATTCCAGAAAAAAATAGGCCTATTTAGCTATGTACCCAGCCGAAACCGGAGACATTTTCTCCTTGAAGATCATCCAGCATTGTTACAGGTTTTTCCATCAGTATTTGGTTCCAATTTAACCTGGGCAGGCCCTCTCATCCCACTGGAGTTACCTCTTTCCCAATTTAGAACTTTTATTTTAAACATACTCTGATTTAAAATCAGAGCTCTAAATGTTCCAGGTCAGTAGGCACGGACACATGATAAAGTTAGCACAAGTCATTAGATCAAAGGAAAGTATTAAAACAAAATCTTTGGGTACAGTAACCATAACAAATGAAACTTGCATTAAATTCTTCTCTGAAAAGCTTGTTGTCATCTGCCATTCGCCGATTAGCTTCCTCTTCCAGTTTCTCAATAGATAGTGGTGGATACTTTCGGTTAGTGCTTGGAGATCTTGCGAGCAGTGGCATGCTCTGGAGTTCTATATGAAAAAAAATTTGATTTATCTAAAGATGCAAAGAGGATCATAATTAAAGTACAGTGCTCTGGTGATAAATCCAGGTTTAATGTTTTGAAAAATGACAAACTCAGAATTGCAACCAAAGCTATTAGGCCTCAGAGTACAAGCTTCAACTTAATTAAAATACACACACATACAAACAAAAATTTAAATAAGAATATTCAATAAGTGTGCAGCGATTTCTTTTGACGCTCAACTTTTCCAAATTACACAAAATATCACAGTAGTTATAAATTAATCTGCCACTTCTTATATTGGTGTAGGAAAATAACAATCTAGGCTGGTCTGTGGACTGTTCCAGTAATTACTTTGCACTAAAGTAGCATATGTATTTTTTTTTCTTCTCAGCCCTCTTTGGCCCCAAATTGCATTCATGATCATACTTTGGTATGGGTCTATTTCTCTTCACAATTTACAATCAACTACGAGTTTATCAGTGACCAACAGTTCAATAACTAGAAGTTGAAATATGCCCCAACATCCTGGGGGTTACCATTGATCAAAAGCTAAACTGGGCTTGCCACAGAAATAAAGTGGTGACGAAATCAGGTCACAGGCTAGGAATTCTGTGATGAGTAACTCACCTCAGTCCACAAAGCCTGTCCGCTGGCAGAAGTCAAGGGTTTGACGGAATACTATCCACTTGCCTGGAGGAGTGCATATTTAACAACTCAAAAGAGGCTTGGCACCATCCAGGAGCAGGTAGCCACTTGATTAGCATCCAATCGACAAAACATTCACTCCTTCCACCACCGACACTCAATGCCAGCAATGTGCACCATTTAGAAGATGCATTGCACCAACACAATAAGGCTCGTTTGACAGCACCTTCAAACCCACGATCTCTACAACTTGAGGATTGAGCAGCAGATGCATGGGAACACCACCTGCAAATTCCCTTCCAAGCCACACACCACCATGACTTGAAACTATATCGGCATTCCTTCAATATTCTGGAACTCCCTGTGCATTAGCACTGTGGGTGTACATCCTTTGGACTGCAGTGGTTATAAAAGGCAGCTCACAACACTTCCTCAAGAGCAAATAAAGATGGGCAATAACCACCGGTCAAGCCAGCGAAGCCTACATCCATGTGAACAATGGTTTTAAATAAGGACTGATCTAAAACAAAATCATATGCAAAATTGATGCAACAGGAAAATTCAACTGGCTTAGAGTGGTCCTTCACATTTCTAATCTATTTGTTACTAAATGATAACGTCTTCAGGGATAGAATCATAGAACATACAGCACAGAAGGAGTCTATTTGCATTATTCCTTCTGTGTCAGCTGATTAAAAGGTATCCAGCTCTTGGTCCATAGGCTTGTAGCTTAGAGCATTTCAAGTGCATTTGCAAGTACTATTTAAATGCAATGAGGGTTTTGCCTCATCCACCCACTCAGGCAGTGAATTTCAGATGCCCATCATCCTTGGGTGAAAGAAATCCTCAACTTCCCTCTAATGCTTCTCCCAATTCATAAAATCGACTCCTTCTGTTTACTGACCTCTTTGCAAAGCGATATAGATCCTTCTTATTCACTGCAATTAGGTGTGTTCATTTTATACACCTCAATTAAATTTTCTCTGTTTCAAAGAAAACAACCCCACTATCTAATCTTTCTTCAGGGCTAAATTTCTCCAGTCCTCTCAACATCCCCAAAGATCCTTGGTGCCCTCTCTAGGGTGATCACATCCATTAGTCCTTACCTCAAAGCACTGGAGACAGGAAACAACACAAGAACATAAGACGAGTCGGCCATTCGGCCATGGAACCTGCTCTGCCAGTCAGTAAAATCATGATCAGAGTGTGGTCATACCCCAGTTTCTTCCCTGCCAACCCCATAACCGTGGATTTTTTGGTCAATCATAAAATCTGTCCGACTTAGCCTTGAATATATTCTGGACCAAACCTCCACAGCTCACTGGGAAAGAGAATTCCAAACACTAATGACCCTCAGCAAAAATATTCCTCCTCCTCTGTCTTAATGTGAGACCCCAAATTTTTGAAAAAGTGCTCCCCTAGTTCTAGTTTCCAGTATCAGAGGAAACACCTTGCAGCATCCAGCCTGTCAAAATTCCTCAGAATCTTATATGTTTCATCAAGATCACCTCTGATTTTTCTGAACACCAAAGAATATAGTACAACATGCTCATCCTTTTCTCTTAAGGCAATGCCTTCATCTTAACATTCAGCCTAGAGAACCTCCGAACCACTTCCAATGCAAATATGTTCCTCAACAAGTAAAGCGACCCCAAAACTGCACACAGGACTCCGGGGTGTGGTCTCAAAAATGCCCTGTATAGTTGTAGAAAGACTTCCTTGTTTTTATACTCTGTCCCCTTGCAATGAAGGCTAACATTCCATTTGCCTTCCGAATTACTTTCTGTTCTTGCATACTAATCTTTGAATAATCCCTCTATACTACAGCATTCTGTAGTCTCCCCCGATTTAAATAATATTCTGTTTTTCTATTCTTCCTGCCGAAGTGGACAAGCTCACATTTTCCCATATTACACTTTCAAGAGCTGGTGAGGGAGCGGGCCTCCAGATCTGCCCGCACCATTGAAGGAGCTCATTTATATCTTTCGGTATCATTGAGAGCCTATCTCTGGAATCATTATCAGCAAGCTGGCCAGGCTTCAACAGCTGTCCAATGCCAGACCAGCTGCATGGTGGCAAGGAAATATCATGCTAGGAAGAGTTCTGATAGTTAAGTAAAAGTGCTTTTTGAAGTTAATGGGGTTTGGCCCATTAAAGTTGCAGCAGTTCATTACAGGTCAGGGGATGAACCAGCATTTACAAATTTACTATTTCAGAGGATTGTCACCTTCCTGGCATTACCTGGCATCAGAGCAGTGGGCTTGGACTCCATTCAGCACCAGGAACAATGCAGATGGGAATGGGTCCTGTACCCTCGGAAAACAAGGTCACTGGAGATGTAGAGCAGCAGCCTGCAGAGGGAAGGCAAAATGCTGGGCATTGGGACTCCAGAGAAAAAGGCCAAGGAGCACAAAGAAGAAGGAGACCAGAACATAGGATCTATGACCCAAAGACAAAGAGACCTGTAGATGATGGGGAACCAGTGGCAAAGGAGACTGTGACCCTTTTGATAGAGGGTGACATACATCTGTGCCCTCATTAGCTACAGACCTCTCACAGGCAGCTTCACACTGGCAGCATCCAGGTGATAATTGTCTTCTTCATCAATGTTGGCCAACAGATCAGAATCACATTTAATAGGACATCATGTGCATCAACTGCTCTTGTCTCTGGAGCGGTCAGGTAGTACCCTCAGGCAGAGGGAGGTGATGCTGAAGAAAGGTGCCCATGCTGCATGGTGAGGTGGCTTCCCCCTGCTACCCTCACATTAGTTTCCAGTTTGGCACATCATGGAAGAAGACCCCCCCCTTTTCCACATGCGTGGTTTGGCACATCATGGAAGAAGACCCCCCCCCCCCCCCCCCCCCGCTTTTCACATGCGTGGTAGGCATCCACATTCACTATGTCAATCAGGCCCTGGTGTTGCAGAGGCTGGCCTTGGCACAAACACTTCCCCTTGGAACAAGCAGAAGCCTCATTTATGGCTTCTGTAGGTGACTGCAACCTGCCTCTATTCCTGCCAAATAACTTTTAGCAGGCAGGAAACCAGTCTCCATCCCAAGTGAATGATGACCCTGGAAAAATCTGAAGATTCCTACTCGGTATGGTTTTCTGACACAAATATAGACCTGGCTCCTGTTTCTAGTCTCAAATTGGAAATTCCAATCCTTCAAAAGTATTTTATTGTCTGTGAGGCACATTGCAAAATCCAGAGACAATCAAAGGCATATTTAAAATATAGGAAATGTTTTGGTTTAGTTGTTTGTATTTTTAAAAACATTTTTATTGATTTTCAATTGTATTTATAACAAAACAGAAAAGATAAGAACACACAGGAAACATATACATAAACATGAGGCGTATTAACAGCAAACTGAGTGATTGGCTGTAACAGCTGTATCACTAATTATATCAGTGTTGCTCCATGGTATAAAGACATACCAGGGCTGTGTCTTTGGCCAGAGGCGTAACCTGTTAAGTTGCCTTGACAGCATCACTGGATAATTTTTCCCCCTCAGTACTCGCTTTTCACTTCCCTCTGGGTGTTGCCTCCCCTTCTCCCTTCCCTCCCCGCTCCCCCACCACACCTTTCCCCCTCCCCCACCTCCTTCTTATCCCCCGTCTGGTTCAGTCTCCCCGCCAGCCCCCCTCCCATCTCCAGCAGGCGATCAGGGGAGCAAAGGCTAGGGCGCCTGCCCCTCTCCCCGTAAAGAACCCGGATTGTTCCGACACCCTGAAGACCGCCACCATCGGGCATGGCTCCACCCTCACTCCCACAACCCTGGACATGGCTTCAAAAAAGGTGGCTCAGTACCCGACAAGTCTGGGACAGGACCAGGACAGGAGCGTGGTTGACCGGGCCTCCCTGGCACCGTTCACATTTGTCCTTCACTTCCGGGAAGAACCCGCTCATGGATGTTCGAGGTAAGTACGCCCTGTGCAGCACCTCCAGTTGCGTTAGGCTCAACACCTCACACGAGGAGGTGGAGTTGCCGTCTGCAGTGCCTCAATATAGAGTCCTCCCCTCATTTCCATGCCCAGTTCTTTCTCCCACTTTTCTTGTGTCTTATCTGCTTCCCCTTTGTATGCCCTTCTTCTCTTTTGACTACCCTTGGGCGATAGCCAGTGGCTAGATTGTCAGGGCAAATAGCAGTGGGGTAATGGGCATCTCTGCCTCGAGCCTCAGAGCTGGTGTTTTGTTTGTACGCTCGCTGTGGTAGCAGTGTACAGTTGTTTCATCCAGGAGGTGAACTCTGGCCCAGGCCCAAACCCAAACCGTTCCAGTACCTCCATTCGACTGTCGAAGGGCTTCTTTGCATCCAGGGAGATGATCACTTATGGTATCTCCTCCCCAGGTGGATCATGATCAGGTTCAGCGGGTGTCTGTTGTTTGCGTTCGCTGTCTGCCCTTGACAAACCCTGTCTGAAATTCTGTGACTACCTCTGGCACACAACCTCTACAGTCACTTCACCAGGATTTTAGCTTCAGTGTTAAGGAGCAAGGTGGATCTGTCCAACCCACACTCCATTGTTTCTTTTAAAAAGCGATATTGCGGCCTGTGCCAGCAAGATCCCCCTCGACAGCAAATCATTGATCATCTCCCGCAGGTGCAGGGCTGTCGCAAACATTTTATAGAAGTCCACTGGAAATCCACCTGGACCCAGTACCTTCCCCGACTGCATGGATCTGATGCTCCCCATGATCTCCTCCAGTCCCAGCGGTGCTTCCAGTCCCTGGTTCTTTTCTTCCCCCACAACTGATATGTCCAGCCTGTTGAGAAACTGTTTAATCTCAGAGCCCCCCTCTGGGGGCGCAGAGGTGTACAGTCCCCGGTAGAAGGTCGCAATGGCCTTGTTTATTTTATTTGTCACTGTGACTACCCTGCCATTCCCGTCCCTCAGCTGCGCTATCTCCCTTGTGGCTTTATCAGCTGGTGTGCCAGCAGGCGGCTGGCCTTGTCTCCATGTTCATTCAAGGTACCCGGTGTCTGGCAGAACTGGTTCACTGCTTTCCCAGTGGAGAGCAGGTCAAATTTTATTTGTAGTTTTTTCCTCTCCACCAATCGCACCACGGTCGACACCGTGGAGTACCGCCAATCCATTTCCAATATGGAGTCGATGCCTAACCATCCTTTCCTTCCTGTTCTTGAGAGCTCTGTATGCTATTATTTTCCCTCTTATCACTGCCCCCATTCTGGTTGCAGGTTACATACAAATCGATGGCTTGTGATATTTTCTCACAGAACACCTGGTTGGTGAGGAGGGTTATGTCCAGCCTCCATGAGGTGGCACTGGGCCAAGCCCATTTTCAACCTCACATCCACATAGTGTGGCACATGGTCAGAGGAGTATTCTGCCCCTACCATCCCTGGAAGCACCGAATTATCAACTGCAAAAAAGTCAATACAGGAGTAGACTTTGTGAACGTGGAAGGCCTCGAATGGTTGAATCTCCACAGATGCACACTCCTCCCCATCTGCTCCATAAAGGTGTTAAGTTCCTTTAAATTACTGGCTTTTTCCTTAATTTGGGCTGGATTTGTCCTTTATTGGGTCCTGCACGCAGTTTAAGTCTTCCCCCCATGATGAGCTGGTGGGAGTCGAGGTTGGGGATCTCCGCCATCGTTTTTTTTTTACGAAGGCAGCATCGTCCCAGTTAGATGCGTATATATTTACAAGCACCACAGGAGTCTCCGTGTGACCATCATTCTACCCCCACCGCCCCTTTCTGCCCTTGCAGCCCCTCTGCCCTTTCCCATACCACTCTTGCCACCACCTCATTCCTGCCAAGCAATTCCTCCCTTTCGGAGATGCGCCGCACCACCTCCCCTTTTTTTTTTAACTCCCACTCTAGCCTGCTTGCCAGTGTGGTGGCTCACCTGGCACTCCTCCTTCCTGGCACTCCTCCTCTTCTCTCTCTTCACCGCCCCCCCCCCCCCCAACCCCCCCACCCTCTCCCTCCCTCCCTTCTCGTTTCTCCCCCTGGTCGGTGGCCGCTTTCTCCAGGTCGTGCACGGTTGCTTCCTGCGACTCCAGTCTCTGCTCCATTTTCTCTATCGCCTTCTTTATGGGAGCCAGTGCGGTTTCCTAGCTGGCCTCATGGCCGACATGAGGTCCTCTTTTATTGAGTCCCTGTGTTTCTTGGGCTGTATCAAGCAAAGCTCCATCAACTGCTCCATCGACGGGTGGGTCGGCTTTTTTGTTGGTGACCCTACTCTATCTGCCATGCTCCGCTCTGCCCGCGTGACCCCTCGCTCTGAGGTTGGGTCTTCCTTTCTCGGCTTTTACAATTTTTCCAGCTCTGCGGCTGGTTCGACAGCATTTCGGTCGGTTGATTGTTAGTTGGGGGTGAGGTCTCGCTGCGTTTTTGCCTCCGTTTGACAGGTTAAAAGGGCCTCGTGCAAAGTTCCCAAGACAAAACCACCTTTCATGCGACCGCTCAGCTCATGGCCACCGGAAGTTTCCTTGTTTGAATTTATTAATGGGATGTGGTCATCGCTGGCTAGGCCAGCGTTTATTATCCATCCCCAATTGCCCTTAAAAGGGTGTGTGACAACGCCAAGTAATCTGTTAGTGCAATATGTTCTATACCTTTTAATTCAATCTTGCCAAATACAACTTTGTATTATCAGATATAGACTATAAGCCCATTTATCAGTAACTACCCTACATTCCTTCCAAGAAGTCATTTATTTTTATTGCCATTTTAAACTAAATTTTAAACGTTGGTTTCCAGTTTGGATATAATGTTAATTACAATATTCTTAAAAGAACAAAAGGGGCACATCGGTAATTTATATCTAACGCAGGCAGCACGGTGGCGCAGTGGGTTAGCCCTGCTGCCTCACGGTGCCGAGGTCCCAGGTTCGATCCCGGCTCTGGGTCACTTCCGTGTGGAGATTGCACATTCTCCCAGTGTATGCGTGGGTTTCGCCCCCACAACCCAAAGGTGTGCATGGTAGGTGGATTGGCCTCGATAAATTGCCCCTTAATTGGAAAAAAGGAATTGGGTACTCTAAATTTTTTTTTTTTTTTTTTTTAAATAATTTTTTAAATATCTAATGCAAGACTAATAAATTTCTTAATTTTATTATATTCTGAAGCTTCACTATCAGCACCCCTTTAAATTGCAGGTACATAAATCAAATATATAATTAACCTGTTTTGACAGTGGAATGCGATTTCTTATACCCAATGTTCCCCTCATTTTCCTGCACTCCCAAGATATGTAGGCTGCAGTCTCAACGACTGGCTGATTGAATCAAACATGTCCCTCCAGATGTTCATAACAGACAGGGTGCAGACGCAATCAACCAACTCCCACTTGCAAAATCCAAATCAAAATATCTGTTTTATATGAGTTTGCGATTGGGCAGCACTCGAAGAGTGAAATTCAACTCAAAACATTCTGTTGTTTCTCTCGCCACAGCTACTGCCAGACTTGCTGATTTAAAAATATATATATATTTTATTAAAGTTTTTCGATCAGACAAAAACAAAAATTTCCGATTTTACAACTTTGTAATAATATATACATTGATCGTTTTTAAAATAAATAATATTACTAACGGTAACTGCCAACAACAAAATAAAAAACAGAAATAGTAACTAAAATAGTAACTTCGTAAAATCTAATATAAATAACTAATATATAAACATACACATAAAACCCCTGAGGACCCAAATGAGTCCTCCCTCCCCCCCCCCCCCCCCCCCCCGGTTGTACTTCATCCGCTCCAATTTTATGAACCCTGCCATGTCATTGGTCCAGGCCTCCACGCCCGTGGGTTTAGCTTCTTTCCACATAAGTAGAATCCTTCGCCGGGCTACTAGGGACGCAAAGGCCAAAACATCGGCCTCTCTCGCCTCCTGCACTCCCGGCTCATCTGCAACCCCAAATATAGCCAACCCCCAGCCTGGTTCGACCCGGACCCCCACCACCTTTGAAATCACTTTTGCCACACCCACCCAGAACCCATGCAATACCGGACATGACCAAAACATGTGGGTGTGGTTCGCCAGGCTTCCCACGCATCTCCCGCACCTATCCTCCACTCCAAAAAATCTACTCAGCCTTGCTCCAGTCATATGCGCCCTGTGTAGAACCTTGAATCGTATCAGGCTGAGCCTGGCACACGAGGACGAAGAGTTTACCCTTCTTAGGGCATCTGCCCACAGCCCCTCCTCAATCTCTTCCCCCAGCTCCTCCTCCCATTTTCCCTTCAGCTCCTCTACCATCGTCTCCCCCTCGTCTCTCATTTCCCTATATATATCTGACACCCTACCATCACCCACCCATGCCCCCGAAATCACTCTGTCCTGGATCTCTTGCGCCGGGAGCTGCGGAAATTCCCTCACCTGTTGCCTCACAAATGCCCTCACTTGCATATAGCGAAATGCATTCCCAGGTCGCAACCCATATTTTTCTGTCAGTGCTCCCAGACTCGCGAACGTCCCATCTAAGAACAAGTCCTTCAATTTCGCAATTCCTGCTCGCTGCCAAGATTTAAATCCCCCATCTATCCTTCCCGGGACGAATCTATGGTTGTTCCTTATCGGGGACCACACTGAGGCACCCGTCACTCCCTTATGTCGTCTCCATTGCCCCCAAATTTTCAGAGTTGCCACCACCACTGGGTTTGTGGTGTATTTTTTCGGGGAGAACGGCAACGGTGCCGTCGCCAGTGCTTTTAGACTAGTTCCCCTACAGGACGCCATCTCCAGTCTTTTCCACGCCGCTCCTTCCCCTTCCCTCATCCACTTACATATCATTGATACGTTGGCGGCCCAATAATAATCACTTAGACTCAGCAGTGCCAGTCCCCCTCTGTCCCTACTGTGCTGCAGGAACCCCCTCTTTACTCTTGGGGTCTTTCCAGCCCACACAAAGCTCATAATACACTTGTCCACCTTCTTAAAAAAGGCCTTTGTAATCAGTACAGGGAGGCACTGGAACACAAAAAGAAACCTCGGAAGGACCACCATTTTAACCGCCTGCACCCTGCCCGCCAATGACAGGGGCGCCATGTCCCACCTCCTAAAGTCCTCTTCCATCTGCTCTACCAGTCGTGCCAAGTTAAGCTTATGCAAGGTTCCCCAGTTCCTGGCCACCTGGATCTCTAAATACCGGAAATCCCTGGTTACCCTCCTCAACGGTAAATCGTCTATTCCCCTGCCCTGTTCCCCGGGGTGTGTCACAAACAGTTCACTCTTCCCCATATTCAATTTATATCCTGAAAATTCTCCAAACACCCTGAGTGTCTGCATTATCTCAGGCATCCCCTCCACTGGGTCCGCGACATACAACAACAAATCATCCGCGTATAATGACACCCGATGCTCTTCTCCTCCTCCAAGTATCCCCCTCCACTTCCTAGAGCCCCTCAGCGCTATGGCCAGTGGCTCAATTGCCAACGCAAACAGTAGCGGGGACAGGGGACATCCCTGTCTTGTACCCCTATATAGTCGGAAGTGGTCAGATCGTTGCCTATTTGTAATCACACTTGCCACCGGGGCCCTGTACAGGAGCTGAACTCATCTAATGAACCCCTCTCCAAATCCAAATCTCCTCAGTACTTCCCACAGGTAGTCCCACTCCACTCTATCAAATGCTTTCTCTGCATCCATCGCCACCACTATCTCCGCCTCCCCCTCCGGTGGGGGCATCATCATCACCCCCAGCAGCCTCCGTATATTAGCATTCAATTGCCTCCCTTTAACAAACCCCGTTTGATCATCATGCACCACCCCAGGGACACAGTCCTCTATCCTCGTCGCCATCACCTTGGCCAAAAGCTTGGCATCTACATTCAAGAGGGAAATAGGCCTGTATGACCCGCACTGCAGCGGGTCTTTGTCTCTTTTCAGGATCAGCGATATTGTCGCCTCCGACATCGTCGGGGGTAGTGTCCCCCTTTCCCTAGCCTCATTAAAGGTTCTCGTCAGAAGTGGGGCCAGCAGGTCCACGTATTTCCTATAGAACTCCACCGGGAACCCATCCGGTCCCGGGGCCTTCCCTGCCTGCATGTTCCCAATTCCTTTTACCACCTCCTCCAACTCAATCTGCGCTCCCAGTCCTGTCATCTCCTGTTCCTCAACCTTCGGGAACTCCAGCTGGTCTAGGAAACGCATCATTCCCTCTTTCCCTTCCGGGGGTTGAGCCTTATATAGCCTCTCGTAAAATACCTTAAACACCCCGTTCACCCTCTCCGCTCCCCGTTCCATCTTTCCCTCCTCGTCTCTAACCCCTCCGATCTCTCTCGCCGCCCCCCTCTTCCTAAGTTGTTGGGCCAGCAGCCGGCTCGCCTTCTCTCCATATTCATACTGCACTCCCTGTGCCTTCCTCCATTGTGCCTCCGCCTTACCCGTGGTCAACAAGTCAAAGTCCGTGTGCAATCTCCGTCTTTCCCTGTATAGCCCTTCATCTGGAGCCTCCGCATATTGCCTATCCACCCTCAAAATCTCCCTCAACAATCTCTCCCTTTCTTTACCCTCTTGTTTCCCCTTATGGGCCCTTATGGAGATCAGCTCCCCTCTAACCACCACCTTCAGCGCCTCCCAGACCACGCCCACCTGGACCTCTCCGTCATCATTAATCTCTAGGTACCTTTCAATACATCCCCTCACCCTTACACATACCCCCTCGTCCGCCAACAGTCCCATATCTAATCTCCAGAGTGGGCGCTGTTCCTTTTCCGCTCCTACTTCCAGATCTACCCAATGTGGGGCATGATCTGAAATGGCTATAGCCGAATACTCCGTTCCTGCCACCTTCGGGATCAGCGCCCTTCCCAAGACAAAGAAGTCTAGTCGGGAGTACACTTTGTGGACATGGGAGAAGAAGGAAAACTCTTTACTCCTTGGCCTAGTAAATCTCCAGGGATCCACTCCTCCCATCTGCTCCATAAAGCCCTTAAGCACCTTGGCCGCTGCCGGCCTCCTCCCGGTCCTAGATCTGGACCGGTCCAGCCCTGGGTCCAGCACCGTGTTTAAGTCCCCCCCCCCCCATTACCAACTTTCCCATCTCCAGGTCCGGGATGCGCCCCAACATACGCTTCATAAAGTTCGCGTCATCCCAGTTCGGGGCATATACATTCACCAGCACCACCGTCTCACCTTGCAATCTGCCACTCACCATCACGTATCTACCCCCACTGTCCGCCACTATGGTCCTCGCCTCAAACAATACCCGTTTCCCCACCAGTATTGCCACCCCTCTATTTTTCGCATCCAAGCCAGAGTGGAATACCTGTCCCACCCATCCTTTTCTTAATCTGACCTGATCCGCCAGTTTCAGGTGCGTCTCCTGAAGCATGACCACGTCTGCCTTTAGCTTCTTTAGGTGCGCAAGTACCCTTGCCCACTTAAATCGGCCCATTCAACCCTCTCACGTTCCACGTGATCAACCGGGTTGGGGGGCTCTTTACCCCCCCCCCCCACCCCTCGTCGACTAGCCATCCCCTTTTTTAGACCAGCTCCCCCCATATTGCTTCCGGAAGTCAGCAAACTCTGGCTGACCTCGGCTTCCCCCGTTTATCCTTAGCCTCCCATCATGTGAGGCCCCCTCCTTCCTGCCCCCCCTTTTCCCCGCCACAATTTCCATAGCGCGGGAACAAAGCCAGCGTTTCCTTCTTGGCCCCGCCCCTGATGGCGCAGCTCCCTCTCTCCTTCCCCCTCCCCTTCCCCACATTTTTTTGTGTCCCCCCCCCCCCCTTCGAGGGGAAAGAAAATTTTCCCCCATCTGATTCACAGTCCCTTGCCACCACCTCACTACTTCATTTCAAACACTCTTTCTCCCATCTAGTCCAACTTCTCCTCTTCAATAAATGTCCACGCCTCTTCTGCCGTCTCGAAGTAGTGGTGTTTACCCTGGTGTGTAACCCACAGTCTTGCCGGCTGCAACATTCCGAACTTCACTTTCCTCTTGTGGAGCACCGCCTTGGCCCGATTGAAACTCGCCCTCCTTCTCGCCACCTCCGCATTCTAATCCTGATACACGCGGATCACCGCGTTCTCCCACCTGCTGCTCAGTGTCTTTTTCGCCCATCTCCCTGTCCTTGTAGCGGTGGAACCTCACCACTATTGCTCGAGGTATTTCTCCTGCCTTTGGTCTTCTCACGAGGACTCGATACGCTCCCTCCACTTCCAGGGGGCCCGTCGGGGCCTCAGCTCCCATTAAGGTATGGAGCATCGTGCTCACATACCCCCCAACGTCCGCTCCCTCTGCCCCTTCGGGAAGACCCAAGATTCTGAAGTTCTTCCTCCTCGAGCTATTTTCCAGGGTTTCCAGTCTCTCCATACACCTCTTATGCAGTGCCTCGTGCATCTCCGTCTTCACCACCAAGCCCTGTATCTCGTCCTCATTTTTGGCAGCTTTTGCCTTCACTCCACGGAGCTCCATCTCTTGGGTCTTCTGTGCCTCCTTTAACCCCTCAATCGGCGCCAGCACCTCCTTCTTGAACTCCTCCACACATCGCCGGAGGAACTCCTGCTGTTCCAGGCCCCATACCAACTGGCCTCCCTCCGCCGCCATCTTGCTTCTCACTTCCCTTCTTTGCCGCTGCTCCAGAGGATCCTCTGCAATCTGGCCACTATTATCTCTTCTATCCATTCACATCCGGGGGGACTCCCTTCTATGTCGCCTCACAGTGGGTTTAGCCTTCGAAAATTGCCGTTGGGGCTCCCGATAAGAGCCCAAAAGTCCGTTAAAACGGGAGGTACCGAAACGTGCAACTTAGCTGGTCATCGCCGCACCCGGAAGCAGACTTGCTGATTTTGCCAACACTTTGTTTTTATTTATGTTAATGGTCGGGGATTCGGCAACAATAATACCAAAGAATGATAGCAGGAGGCTCTGTCTTGAGCCTTAAATGCTGCCTCGAAAAACTGCAGCAATGTATTGCGGCTAAAATAACTGGACTCCGACAAGCACAACCATCTTCCTCTGTGCCAATTATTTATTTTTGTTAAATTTAGAGTACCCAATTATTTTTTGTCTAATTAAGGGGCAATTTAGCGTGGCCAATCCACCTAACCTGCACGGTAGCACTGTGGATAGCACAATTGCTTCACAGCTCCAGGGTCCCAGGTTCGATTCCGGCTTGGGTCACTGTCTGTGCGGAGTCTGCACATCCTCCCCGTGTGTGCGTGGGTTTCCTCTGGGTGCTCCGGTTTCCTCCCACAGTCCAAAGATGTGCAGGTTAGGTGGATTGGCCATGGTAAATTGCCCTTCGTCTCCAAAATTGCCCTTAGTGTTGGGTGGGGTTACTGGGTTATGGGAATAGGGTGGAGGTGTTGACCTTGGGTAGGGTGCTCTTTCCAAGAGCTGGTGCAGACTCGATGGGCTGAAAGGCCTCCTTCTGCACTGTAAATTCTATGGTAATCTTTGGGTTGTGGGGGTGAAACCCACGCAAACACGGGGAGAATGTGCAAACTCCACACGGACAGTGACCCAGGGCCGGGATTCAAACCCAGGTCCTCAGCGCCGTAGGCAGCAATGCTAACCACTGTGCCACGTGCTGCCCCTCTTTGTGCCAATTATGACTGCAATCCGAGAGTTTTGTCTCTGCTTCCTATTGCTTTCAGTTTTACTTGAAACTTTTTGGTGTCACACAAGGCTGCTGTGATAAGCATGTATAGGGGAATTAGTCAAACACAAAAAAGGCAACTGCGTGAAAGCATGCTTTCCCACAACCACACGACATTATTCCACATCAGCATGAAGCATAGGAAGATAGGAACTACGTGCAGAAGTAGACCATTTGACCCTTTGAACATGCTCCGTCATTCAATAAGATCATGGCTGATGAGGTTTTCATCTCAACTCCACTTTCCTGTCTTCCGCCCACAACTCTCAACACCCTCTGTTAATCGAAAATCTAACATTGCCCTGAATAAATTCCACGACCTAGCCCCATTGCTTTTTGGAGAAGAGAATTCCACATTCTACAAACACTCAAATAAATTCTCATCTCTGTCTTCAAAGAGAGACCTCTTATTCTTGAGGTATGTCCCCTAGTTCTGGTCTCTCCAACAATTGGAAACATCCTCCTGGTATCAACTCCATCAAGTCTCAGAAAGAATTTGTATGTTTCAATTAGATTGGCCGTATTCTTCTAAACTCCATTAGGTATGGCCCAAACTGTTTTCTACATCCATACTAATCTGTTACCACTATACCATGTAATCGTACCTTGTCCAGGAACCTTTCGGATGCCTTCTGTCAAATACACACATCTACAGATTTCCTTCTGTACATCAGAAGGATGATTTTCTAAGTAACCTGCTGAACCTCCTTAATAATTGATTCTATCAATTTCCCCATGACAGATGTGAAGCAAACTGGCATGTAGATTCCTGCTTTTCTGTTTCTCTTTTCTGAAAGAAAGGCATTACATTATTTATCTTCCAATCTACTGGGACTCTTCCAGAATCCAAGGTATTTTGGAAAATTCTAACCAATACTTCTGCTGCCACTACTTTTAAGACGCAAAGATGCAGGTCCCAGGGACTTGTCAGTCTTCAGGTCTAATAGTTTTCCCAGTACCTTTTCCCTAGTGATGGTAATTGTTTTCTGTTCCACCCTCCCATTCACCTTTTGATTTGCAAGAATCTTTGGGGAGGTTTCGAAGTCTTTTACAGTGATACTTGTTCCATGCCTCTGCCATTTCCTTGTTGGCCTATTATCAATTCCCCAGACACTCTTTAAAGGACCAACATTAGATTCAGTTACTCTTTTCCTATTTAAATACTTGTAGAAACTCTCACTATCTGATTTTATATTACCAGCTAGCTTTCTCTTATACTCTACTTTCACCCCAATTTTTTTGAAGTCATTCTTTACTGGTTCTTCTGACCAACCTTCTGACCTACCACTAATCTTTGCAGATTTGTATGCTTCTTTTAATTTGATACTACTCTTAACTTCCTTATTCAGCCTTGGATGATGTATCTTTCTCAAAGTGTATATTTTGCACTGGATAAATCTTTGCTGAGAGTTATTTAATATTTTTTTAAAGTCTGCCACTGCATTTCTACTGTCCTATCTTACAAACTAGTTTCCCAATTCACTTTAGCTGGATCTGTTTCCCTATCCTTATAATTATCTTTATTCAGGTTTAAATTTGTCTTAGTCCCACATTTCTCCCCTTCAAACTGAACATGAAATTCTATCATAATATGATCGCTGTCACTTAGAAGGGGCTTTATCATGAGGTGGTCGATTAATCCTATCTCATTAGTCATCATCAGATCCAGAGTAGCCTGCTCCTTGGTTGGTTCGGAAAATATTACTCGAATAAATTGTCCTGAATATACTATGAACTCATTTTCCAGGCTACCTTGGCCAATGTGAGTCGCCCAATTTACGTGCAGATTATTGTGGTACCTTTCTCACAAGCCCCATTTATTTCATCCTGGATACTCACTCAGTCCTGCAGTGTAACCACTATCAGGGGGCCCATAAACTACTCCACTCAGCCTATGGTCAGATAGTTATAGGGCTTTACTGTAATAAAGAGATTTTAAATGTGTTTTACAACACGACTAATTAAACACTGTACTAGTATTACTAAGCCATCTGCTAACGATAGTCAAGAAGCAGCGTTACAAACTAGAAATACAGTTGGTAGATCAAAGGAAAAGCAATTATTAAATTTCAGCAGAACCATGAATGGAATTATAGCATCCAGTTTATCACATCATAATTTTTAAAAATTGCTAGTATACATAGAGTAATCAAGTTGATAACTGTGAAAGTTGAAAGAACATGATTGCAATGTATGTAGCATTGAGGGAGGTAGTGGTATGGTGGTAATGTCACTGGGCAAGAAATCCAGAGATGCAGACTAATGCTCTGCTTCAAATCCTACCACAGCAGCGTTAGAATTTAAGTTCAATCGATCAATTAATAAATCTGGAATTAAAAGCTAGCCCTTGTGACCATAACCATGAATCATTGGTTTTTGTAAAATCCCATCTGCCAGCTTTACCTGGTCTGGCCTACATGTGATTCCAGGCCCATTGCAATGTGGTTGACTCTTAACTGCCCTCGGAAATAGCCAAGCAAGCCACTCAGTTCAAGGGACATTAGGTTTGGCCAACAAATTTTGTCCCTGCCTGTTATACCCAAATCCTATGAATGAGTAAATAAAAAATAAAAATGTCAACAAGTTAAAATATGAGCATTTTTACTCTTATATCATTGGCCTCAAATTAGATAAGGTTTTATACTGAATTTGCACATTTTATGTTTGGTTACATTTAACATTAAGTTAGAATTGGAGACTTAGAACATTTTTATACTTTTGTCACCCAGTGTTAGCATGAAATGCTGTTAGTTAAAGTTTAGCACAGGTTGATGCAGAACAATGATACTTTTCCTCTGTCCCAACAATACAGATTAACCTCAACATTTTAGCACACTGACTAATATATGTGAATCGTTCCATTTCTTCGCGAACTTTTATTTGTGATATTTGACCGATATTGCCATTTGGTGAATTACAAGTATTGCTCTGGTGTGGGTTGTACCAACCGCTGATGACCAGGACCGAGAGGATACTTGTTAGACAGAGAGAGGAATAATCATTAAGATCTGTATCATCTGCAATTACAGATTATATTCATGCCACAAGGAAAATTATTTTGAAGTAGCAATACTTTTAAAATTATAATACCAAAACATATCAAATCTGATCAAAAAACCGTACAATATTCACAATCTTGCACACTTCATGCTATTTAAGTGCACCTCATATGCAAGGAAAGAAAGAAATAGATTAGCCAGGCACATGAAATGCAAGCTCTGGTTCAGAAAAGTGGAATAGAATGGCACAGCAAGGCAAGAAATGGCAAAAAAAGAAAAGAATGAAAACATAACATTGACTTTACCAGAGATGAGCAAAGTAGGGTGGTCTCAAAAGCTGCTGAAGTGAACACAAAAAAGCTTGAAAACAGAATTGTGCACAGCTCACATATTTGGAGTATAGTCCCACAAATATGGTGTAAAGCTGTGCATGTTGTGCTTTTAGATCAATAAACTCAACATACAAAAAAATCATTTTTTGCTTCAAATGATAATAAAGTAACATGGCTGCCTATCAATGTCCAAAGTAGAGAATTGAGACAATATACAGGGAGCTGCAAAAGTCAGCATGATATTTTGGGAATATTATATCTTATTTCCTTTTGGTTTGATTTCATTTACTTAAGCGTACACCGCTGTTGCTTTTGAATTGTTCAATATACAGTTGTGGATTTGCTGTACTTAGTTCACTTCTAATGTGTACTTTAAGAATGTCAATATAAAACGAAATGATCATTAACGATCATTATTGAAGGGAGGCAGAAATAACTAATATTTGGTATCTCCTGCTCAGTCCAGTTCTTTCTGGAGATAGGGCCATATTTTCCAAAATTAGCAACCATTCAACTGAGGAATGAAAAAAAAAAAATGCAGTTTCACTGATTGATCATAAGGAAGCTATTCTGAAACTACAGCAAGCCACACTTCGCTGCCTTTCACCAACTTTTAAAAGAGATAGCGGAGGAGATTGTGGGGGAATCGCTAGAGTCAGGAAGGGTCCCGGAAGACTGGAAAGTGGCTAATGTAACACCACTGTTTAAGAAGGGAGGGCGGCAGAAGACGGGAAATTATAGTCCTGTTAGCCTGACTTCGGTCATTGGTAAGATTTTAGACTCCATTATTAAAAATGAGATTGCGGAGTACTTGGAAGTGCATGATAAAATAGGACTGAGTCAGCATGGCTTAGTCAAGGGGAGGTCATGTTTGACAAATCTGTTAAGAGTTCTTTCAGGAAGTAACAAGGAAGTTAGACAAAGGAGAACCAGTGGACATGATTTATTTAGATTTCCAGAAGGAAAGGTGCCGCATAGGATACTGTTAAATAAGTTAAGAGTCCAAGGTGTGAAAGAGTACGATCCAGGCATGGATAGAGGATTGGCTGACTGGCAGAAGGCAGAGAGAGGAGATAAAGGGGTCTTTTTCAGGATGGCAGCCGGGTGACTAGTGGTGTGCCTAGGACCACAACCTTTCACAATATACATTAATGATCTGGAAGTAGGAACTGAAGGCACTGTTGCTAAGTTTGCAGATGATACAAAAATCTGTAGAGGGACAGGTCGAAATTGAGGAAGCAGGCAGGCTGCAGAAGGACATGGACAGGCCAGGAGAGTGGGCAAGGAAGTGGCAGATGGAATGCAGTGTAGAAAAGTGTGAGGTTCTGCACTTTGGAAGGAGAAATGGAGGCACAGACTATTGTCTAAATGGGGAAATGCTCAGGAAATCAGAAGCACAAAGGGACTTGGGAGTCCTTGTTCACGATTCTCTTAGGTTAAGATCTGGACGGCAAATGCCATGTTAGCATTCGTGTCGAGAGGACTAGAAAAAAGAACAGGGATATACTTCTGAGGCTGTATAAGGCTCTGGTCATACTCCAATTGGAGTAATGTGAGCAGTTTTGGGCCCCGTATCTAAGGAAGGATGTGCTGGCCTTGGAAAGGGTCCAGAGGAGGTTCACAAGAATGATTCCTGGAATGAAGAGCTTGTCATATGAGGAATGGTTGAGGACTCTGGGTCTGTACTCGTTGGAGTTTGGAAGGATGAGGGGGGATCTTATCAAACTTACAGGACAGTGCGAGGCTTGGATAGAGTGATTGTCGTGAGGATGTTTCCACTTGGAGGAAAAACTCGAAGCAGAGGACACAATCTCAGACTAAAGGGACGATCCTTTAAAACAGAGATGAGGAGGAATTTCTTCAACCAGAGGGTGGTGAATCTGTGGAACTCTTTGCGCAGAAGGTTATGGAGGCCAAAACACGGAGTATCTTTAAGACAGAGATCGATAGGTTCTTGATTAATAAGGGCACCGGGGGTTATGGGGAGAAGGCAGGAGATTGGAGAGTTAGAAAATTATCAGCCATGATTGAATGGCAGAGCAGACTTGATGGGTCGAGTGGCCTAATTCTGCTCCTATATCTTATGGTCTTATCTCAAAACCACCTTCATACCAGTGAAAACTAAAATATCTCCATGAGTAGGAGATTGTGGGCAGCACGGCAGCATAGTGGTTAGCACAATTGCTTCACAGCGCCAGGGTCCCAGGTTCGATTCCGGCTTGGGTCACTGTCTGTGCGGAGTCTGCACATCCTCCCCGTGTGTGCGTGGGTTTCCTCCGGGTGCTCCGGTTTCCTCCCACAGTCCAAAGATGTGCAGGTTAGGTGGATTGGCCATGATAAATTGCCCTTAAGTGTCCAAAATTACCCTTAGTGTTGGGTGGGGTTACTGGGTTATGGGGATAGGGTGGAGGTGTGGGCTTGGGTAGGGTGCTCTTTCAAAGAGCCGGTGCAGACCCGATGGGCCGAATGGCCTCCTTCTGCACTGTAAATTCTATGACAACACTATTATTGTGGAAATGGGGACTAATTTACTAGTAAATGTGAAACTAAAATGGAAAGCAAAATAAGAATGAACTTCAGCGAGTTATTTGGTCCCTTTCTAAAACACTGCCATGTTTTCAAGGTTTGATCATTATAATTAAAAAGCAAAAAATTACAAGTATTGACAAATTCTGGCATTCTCATGAACTAGAAAATGACAATTCCATTACAGAAGCCATTTTTAAAAATGTCAAAAATGACAGAATTTAAATGTTCTGGCACATCTATATTGCAGAAGGACCTAGCAAACTGCTAATCTAAGAGATAATGCGGCATCATGCAACTATTTCATTTAAAAAAAATCTGAAACAGTACTAAGTAATTTTAAGATACTAAAATTAGTTAGCTATTATTTAACTAGAAAAGTACATGCATTTTGGTTTAAACAACTTCTGGTTCTTTCTCTACAAAGAACACTCATTTAAATATGGATTGTTTTCTATGATTTACAACATCTATTCTCAGAAAAGGTTGTTACATTGGTGACTGAGGACAAAATCAACTTTACTTCAAAATTGCACTGAATTCCAAAATGATCAAGCACTATAAGGTAGGGCACAGCAAAAACAAATTTGGTTCTCAATCTCTCATTCATGCACCAGGACACTTTAAAATGTTTACGTCTTGTCAATGCAGTTCTTTCACCTCCGTATCAGACTTTTGTGGGCTCAAGGCTAATCAGAGACCCCTCCCACCCAAGCATTACCTTCTTCCAGACCCTTCCATCAGGCAGAAGGTACAGAAGTCTGAAGACTCGCACATCCAGACATAGGAACAGCTTCTTCCCCACAGCTACAAGACTCCTGAATAACTCCCCCTCAGACTGATCTGTTCCCTGTAAGAACACTATTCACGACGCCCTATGCTGCTCTTGCTCATGTATTTGCTTTGTTTGGCCCCTTGTTCCACACCGTAACCAATCACTGTTTTGTCGATGTACCATTTGTCAATGTTCCCTGTTGATTATTCTTGTGTCTACTATGTAAGTACTGTGTATGTTCCTCGGCCGCAGATAAATACTTTTCTCACTGTACTTCGGTACATGTGACAATAAATCAAATCAAATGAAATCCAGGCCTTCAGCACATAATCTAGACTGACATTTTAGTGTAGTACAGAGGGAGCCCTGCAATATCAGAGGTGCTGTCCTTTTGTTATACTGTGAAAAGGAGGCTTTCCTTGTCTATTTTGATAGCTTAGGTACATGTGAAAGATCCCATGGTGCATTTGGAAGAAAAGGCAGTTTTGTTGCCAATATTCTCCTCTAAATTACCATCACCAAAAACAGATTGTTTATTGAAACAATCTCCTGCACAATCACCCTTCACAAAAGGAAAAGAAAACAAAGCATTTAATTGTGTTCAGGCCAGCAATCTTCAAAAAAAAAATTTGTGGCTGACTGACCTCACACTGTAGAGATCATTCACCAAAGAAAAAGTCTGCTTACTTCCTAGACAGTGAGTCTATTAGGGGCCAGTTTAGCACAGGGCTAAACAGCTGGCTTTTAAAGCAGACCGAGGCAGGCCAGCAGCACGGTTCAATTCCTGTACCCACCTCCCCGAACAGGCGCCGGAATGTGGCGACTAGGGGCTTTTCACAGTAACTTCATTTGAAGCCTACTTGTGACAATAAGCGATTTTCATTTCATCTTCATTTTAAGTATTTAAATAGTGTTTTTAAGAATTTGAAATCAGAGGGGTATTCGGTCAAAATTGTCCTGAACTATTACAGCTACACAACCAAAAATATCCCCCCACCTCTTCCTGCAAGGTTTCTGCGGCACGTTTATTAGTGTTGATGCTTGCTGCCTGCCAGCTGCTTAACGGTGCTGCATATGTAGGATGGGCATGTGCACTCCTCCAGTACAGAATCTCTCCTGTTTATCGGAAGGGTTTGCTGGATTTGACTTGCTGGGGAGCAGGCAGGCTTTGCTCTGCTGCCATACAACCTGTGGCCACTTTGGGTGCAGATTGTGCATCACCCAGAGTATGGCTAAAGGTGTTTAGCCTGTGGGGCATTAGAATTAGGGTTGACCCTTTGCTTTCTACACCGGGACCATGTAATGAAGATGGATGCTTTCTACCCAAGTTCCCTTTTAAACGTTGCTAGTGTTAACAGTCTGCATCTACGTCGTGTGGGTCTATAAAAGAAATACAAAAAACATTGCATTTGTTTTACTTTATTTTAAAGACAAGTAGGTTAAAATCTAGTCACGGGATGGTTTGTGCTGTGCCACATTCTCATCACCGTCATTACGTGCCTTCATTTGGACACCGAAGGCTGCTCACCCCCCACCGGGCAGGGGCTTACTGAACATGGAAAAGTTGTGGTCCCATTTACTGGCATAGGCGGCAATGGCAAATTTAACATCACCTTCTGAAGGCCCATGCAAGGACTGAACCCTCACTGCACAAGAGAGGCCACAGTCCCACCTGTGTCCTTGCATTTCCCCTACCCTGGTCTTGCTCCGTTTCCCCCTCCTGGCATCACCAACAATTGCCAATTGTTACACCTGGGATTTATTCTCTCCCCTGGGACTTTGTGATTTGGTTGTTTGGAAACTACTGGGCTATTTAAATGAGATCATGGAGTTAAAATGGTAGGAATTCCTTGCCCTGACTGCATCTGCAGTTAAGATTGACCCTTCTTTTATCGGAAGCAACTAATGCTGTAGCTTCCTTCATCCAACCTTGGGTGACTGTCTGTGTGGATTTTGCACATTCTCCTTGCGTCTGCGTGGGGTTACTCCGGGTGCTCAGGTTTCGTCCCACAGTCCAAAGATGTGCAGGTTATGTAGATTGGCCATGTGAAATTGCCCCTTAGTGTCCAACGGTTAGGTGGGATTACGGGGATAGGGTGGGGGAGTGGGCCTGGGTAGGATGCTCTTTCATAGGTGGTGGGCTGAATGGCCTCCATTCTGCAACATAGGGATTCTATATATAAATTATGAAGCTTAAAAAGTTAGCAAACACCACTCTTCAAGAAAGATAATAGTGAAGTACACATCAGTTAGCTTGACATCAGCCATTAGCAAAATGCTGGCATGAATTATTAAGTGTCAGCATGTTTTCATGAAAGATAAAATATGTTTAATAAATTTATTAGATTTTTTTAAAAGATGAAACTAGCAGGGTAGATAAAGTTGTCTTTTTCCAGATTTCCAAAAAACACTCAATACCATGTCACATAAAGCTCAATATGCAAGAGAGGGACTCAAGGAGTTGGGAGTAGTAAATGAGGATTAGTTAACTGACAGCAAGCAGTGTAGGGATAAACATGACATTTTCAAGTTGGCACAGTGTAACTGGTGAACTGCCACAAAGTTCAGTGCAAGTGCTTCAGTTATTTACAATCTATATTAATGATAATGACTTATCAAAGATACTGAACATATCATACAAAAGTTGTTTGACAATACAGAGCTGGATGTGAACGAAAACTATGAGGGCAAGAGGAGACAGCAAAGCAATAGAGCCATGCCAAGTGAATGGGGAACGAAGTGGCAGGTGGAATACGATGCTGTGTACTGTAATTTTATGCACTTTGGTAATAAGAATCAAAAAGATCATTTGTAATTTAAAGGCCTGAAACTATATCTTGGTATTCAGGGAAATTTGGATTAATCAACAAGGAACAAAGTTAGCACATAGGTATAAGTAATTAGCATATTAGTATTTATTGCGAGGGGACTGAAGTACAGTAATAATTGTATGGGCCTTTGATGAGACCACACCTGGAGGTCTGTGCAAGTTTTGGTGTCCACATCTAACGAAGGATATACTTGTTCTTACGCGTCGGCCATGGTGAAGGCTGTGGCCAAGGCGGAGGGAAAGAGTGCCCCCACGGCACAGCCCCGCCCGCGGATCGGTGGGCCCCGATCGTGGGCCCGGCCACCGTGGGGGCACCCCCCGGGGCCAGATCACCCCCCCCTCCCCCGGACCCCAGAGTCTCCCCCCACCCCCAGTAAGAGAGGTGGTTTGATTCTCACCGGCGGGACAGGCATTCCAGCAGCGGGACTTCGGTCCATCGCGGGCCGGACAATCACGGTGGGAGGAAGGGGGGGGGGGGCAACCGCCGTGATTCCCGCCTCCACCAAATATCCGGTGCCAGAGAATTTGGCAACAGGCCCTGATTCTGAAGAGGCTCGGCAGGGTAGATCATTAAAGGCTGGAGAAGCTAAAACACAGTGGCACAGTCTCAGGATACGTTTCTTTGCATGGAGGGTTGTGAATCTTTGGAAATATCTACTGTAGAGGACTGTGGTTGATCCATCACGGAGTATATTCAAGCTCAAATAGATTGTTGGTGACTCAGCGAATCAATGAGGTTTGGGGAGCAGTCAGAAAAAATCTTGGGGTATACAATGGTATTGTGGTAATGTCAGTACAAGGCATGGGTTCAAATCCCACCATGGCAGCTGGTGGAATTTAGATTCAATTTTAAAAATCGGAATTGTAAGCTAGACTCAGTAATAGAAAGCATTAAACTAATCATCGATTGTCGTAAAAATCCATTTATTCACGAAAATCCTTTCTTTTAGGGAAGAAAACTGCCATCTTTACCTAGTGTGGCCTACAGGTCATTGCAAATCCACAGTAACATGGTTGACTCTTAACTGTCCTCCGAAATGGCCCAGTAAGCCACTTATTACAAGGGCAATTAGAAACAGGCAACAAATGCTGGCCTTGCCATCTACAGCCAAATCCATGAAAGAATAAAAATAAATCAGCTGTGATGTTATGCACTTTGGAAGCAAAAACGAGAATGCAAACTATTATCGGAGTGGCCATAAATTTGGAGAGGGGACTGTGCAACAGGACCTGGGTGTCCTGGGTGGTTAAAGGATGGTCACCGCTGGGAGTTAAATATCCGAGGGTATCAAACTATTCGGAAGGACAGAGTGGATGGTAAGGGAGGTGGTGTAGCTCTGTTATTTAAGGATGACATCCGGGCAATAGTAAGGGATGACATCGGTGCTATGGAGGATAAGGTTGAATCCATTTGGGTGGAAATCAGGAATAGTAAGGCGAAAAAGTCACTGATAGGAGTAGTCTATAGGCCACCAAATAGTAACATTATGGTGGGGCAGGCAATAAACAAAGAAATAACTGATGCATGTAGAAATGGTACAGCAGATATCATGTGGGATTTTAATGTCGATTGGTTTAATCAGGTCGGTCAGGGCAGCCTTGAGGAGGAGTTTATAGAATGTATCCACGATTGTTTCCTAGAACAGTATGCAACGGAACCTACGAGGGAACAAACGGTCCTAAATCTGGTCCTGTGTAATGAGACAGAATTGATTCAGGATCTCATAGTTAGGGATCCTCTCGGAAGGAGCGATCACAATATGGTGGAATTTAAAATACAGTTGGTGGATGACAAGGTAAAATCAAACACTAGTGTTTTGTGCTGAAACAAAGGAGATTACAATGGGATGAGAGAAGAACTAGCTAAGGTAGACTGGGAGCAAAGACTTTATGGTGAAACAGTTGAGGAACAGTGGAGAAACTTCCAAGCGATTTTTCACAGTGCTCAGCAAAGGTTTATACCAACAAAAAGGAAGGACGGTAGAAAGAGGGAAAATCGACCGTGGATATCTAAGGAAATAAGGGAGAGTATCAAATTGAAGGAAAAAGCATACAAAGTAGCAAAGATTAGTGGGAGACTAGAGGACTGGGAAATCTTTAGGGGGCAACAGAAAGCTACTAAAAAAGCTATAAAGAAGAGTAAGATAGATTATGAGAGTAAACTTGCTCAGAATATAAAAACAGATAGTAAAAGCTTCTACAAATATATAAAACAAAAAAGGGTGGCTAAGATAAATATTGGTCCTTTAGAGGATGAGAAGGGAGATTTAATAATGGGAGATGAGGAAATGGCTGAGGAACTGAACAGGGTTTTTGGGTCGGTCTTCACAGTGCAAGACACAAATAACATGCCAGTGACTGATGGAAATGACGCTATGACAAGTGAGGACCTTGCGAGGATTGTTATCACTAAGGAGATAGTGATGGGCAAGCTAATGGGGCTAAAGGTAGACAGGTCTCCTGGCCCTGATGGAATGCATCCCAGAGTGCTAAAAGAGATGGCTAGGGAAATTGCAAATGCACGTGATAATTTACCAAAATTCACTAGACTCTGGGGTGGTCCCAGCGGTTGGAAATTAGCCAACGTGACACCACTGTTTAAAAAAGGAGGTAGGCAGAAAGCGGGTAATTATAGGCCAATGAGCTTAACTTCGGTAGTAGGGAAGATGCTGGAATCTATCATCAAGGAAGAAATAGCGAGGCATCTGGATGGAAATTGTCCCATTGGGCAGACGTAGCATGGGTTCATAAAGGGCAGGTCGTGCCTAACTAATTTAGTGCAATTTCTTGAGGACATTACCGGTGCGGTAGATACCGGGGAGCCAATGGATGTGGTATATCTAGATTTCCAGAAAGCCTTTGACAAGTTGCCACACAAAAGGTTGCTGCATAAGATAAAGATGCATGGCATTAAGGGGAAAGTAGTAGCATGGATAGAGGATTGGTTAATTAATAGAAAGCAAAGAGTGGGAATTAATGGGTGTTTCTCTGGTTGGCAATCAGTAGCTAGTGGTGTCCCTCAGGGATCAGTGTTGGGCCCACAATTGTTCACAATTTACATAGATGATTTGGAGCTGGGGACCAAGGGCAATGTGTCCAAGTTTGCAGACGACACTAAGATGAGTGGTAAAGCAAAAGGTGCAGAGGCTACTGGAAGTCTGCAGAGGGATTTGGATAGGCTAAGTGAATGGGCTAGGGTCTGGCAGATGGAATACAATGTTGACAAATGTGAGGTTATCCATTTTGGTAGGAATAACAGCAAAAGGGATTATTTAAATGATAAAATGTTCAAAGATGCTGCTGTGCAGAGAGACCTGGGTGTGCTAATGCATGAATCGCAAAAAGTTGGTTTACAGGTGATTAAGAAGGCAAATGGAATTTTGTCCTTCATTGCTAGAGGGATGGAGTTTAAGACGAGGGAGGTTATGCTGCAATTGTTTAAGGTGTTAGTGAGGCCACACCTGGAGTAGTGTGTTCAGTTTTGGTCTCCTTACTTGAGAAAGGACGTACTGGCACTGGAGGGTGTGCAGAGGAGATTCACTAGGTTAATCCCAGAGCTGAAGGGGTTGGATTACGAGGAGAGGTTGAGTAAACTGGGACTGTACTCGTTGGAATTTAGAAGGATGAGGGGGGATCTTATAGAAACATAAAATTATGAAGGGAATAGATAGGATAGATGCAGGCAGGTTGTTTCCACTGGCTGGTGAAAGCAGAACTAGGGGGCATTGCCTCAAAATAAGGGGAAGTAGATTTAGGACTGAGTTTAGGAGGCACTTCTTCACCCAAAGGGTTGTGAATCTATGGAATTCCTTGCCCTGTGAAGCAGTAGAGGCTCCTTCATTAAATGTTTTTAAGATACAGATAGATAGTTTTTTGAAGAATAAAGGGATTAAGGGTTATGGTGTTCGGGCCGCCAAGTGGAGCTGAGTCCACAAAAGATCAGCCATGATCTCATTGAATGGTGGAGCAGGCTCGAGGGACCAGATGGCCTACTCCTGCTCCTAGTTCTTATGTTATATACCAGTCACTGAAGGTAAGCATGCAGGTACAGCAGGCAATAAAGAAGACAAATGGTATGCTCGTCTTCATTGTGAGAGAAAGAGAGTACAGGAACAGGTATGTCTTGCTGCAATTATACAGGGCCTTGGTGAGACCACACCTGGAATAGTGCGTGCAGTTTGGGTCTCCTTATCTCAGGATGGCTGTTCTTGCTCAGGGAGTGCAGCAAAGGTTTACCAGACTGATTCTTGGGATGGCGGAACTGACGTACGAGCAGAGATTGAATCGGTTGGCTTCCGGGTGCGGCGATGACCAGCTAAGTCGCACGTTTCGGCAGCTCCCGGTGGAACGGACTTTTGGGCTCTTAATAAGAGCCCCAACGGCAATTTTAACGGCTAAAAGCACTGTGCGGTATACCAGAAGGGAATCCCCCCTGGATACGGATGGAAAAAGGAGGGGAAAGTGGCCGGATTGCGGTGGATCCTTTAGAGCAGCGGCAAGGAAGGCAAGCAAAAACCAAGATGGCGTCGGAAGGTGGCAGTTTAATATGGGGCCCTGAACAACACGAGTTTTTGAAACGCTGCGTGGAAGAGCTTAAAAAGGAGATGAAGAAGGAGCTGTTGGCCCCGATATTACAGGCGATTGAAGGGCTAAAAGATGAGCAAAAGACCCAGGAGCGGGAGCTTCGGGTCGTGAAGGCAAAGGCTGCCGAGAACGAGGACGATATACAGGGCCTGGTGGTGAAGACGGCGATGCACGAGGCACACCATAAACGATGTGTGGAAAGGCTGGAGGTGCTGGAGAATAATGCGAGGAGGAAGAATTTAAGGATTCTTGGTCTTCCTGAAGGTGCAGAAGGGGCGGACGTCGGGGCATATGTGAGCACGATGCTGCACTCGTTGATGGGATCGGAGGCCCCGACGGGTCCGCAGGAGGTGGAGGGAGCCTACCGAGTTATGGCGCGAAGACCGAGGGCTGGAGAAATTCCTCGAGCCATAGTGGTGAGATTCCTCCGTTTTAAGGACAGAGAGATGGTCCTAAGATGGGCAAAGAAAACTCGGAGCAGTAGATGGGAGAACGCGGTGATCCGCATATATCAAGACTGGAGTGCGGAGGTGGCGAGAAGGAGGGCGAGCTTTAATCGGGCCAAGGCGGTGCTTTATAAAAAGATCAAATTTGGAATGCTGCAGCCGGCAAGACTGTGGGTCACATATCAAGGGAAGCACCACTACTTTGAAACGGCAGATGAGGCGTAGACATTTATTGTTGAAGAGAAATTGGAATGAGTGGGTTATTAAAAAATAACGTTTGAGACAAAGTGGTGGGGCGAATATGGGGGGCGAAGAGGGGGGAAAAAAGGGGGGGGGGGGGGAGATGATTTTTATGTTGTTAATCCTGCGACCCGGTAACTTTTCTCTCTTCCACAGGTTGTGGGGGAGGGAGGAAGGGAGGTGGAGGAGTTGGGGGCGTTGGCCATTGGGGGCGGGGCCAAAAGGGAAGCGCGGGCTTTGTTCCCGCGCTATGATAATTATGGCGGGAATAGGGAAGCAGGAAGGAGGGGGCGTCGCACGGTGCGAGCCGAGGTCACGGGGGGAAGCCGAGGTCGGCCAGATTGTGCTGACTTCTGGGAGCCACATGGGGGGTGTAACTACGCTAGTGGGGGATCTAGCGGGGGGGGGGGGGGGGGGGGGGGGGGGGATGGGAGGGGGGGATTTACTGGGTTGCTGCTGCTGGGGAGAAAGGGGAGGTGGTATGGGGTGGGGTGGGCGGGGCGGGGGGGCACAGCCTGGGGAGGACACAGCTGCGTGGGAACCGGGTGAGGAGCTGGGTAAAAGGGGATGGCTAATCGACAAGGGGGGGGGGGGTAAAGAGCCCCCCAACCCGGCTGATCACGTGGAATGTGAGAGGGCTGAACGGGCCGATAAAGAGGGCACGGGTACTCGCACACCTAAAGAAACTTAAGGCAGATGTGGTTATGCTGCAGGAGACGCATTTGAAACTGATAGACCAGGTTAGACTTCGCAAAGGATGGGTGGGGCAGGTGTTTCATTCGGGGCTAGACGCAAAAAACAGGGGGGTGGCTATACTAGTGGGGAAGCTGGTAATGTTTGAGGCAAAGATCATAGTGGCGGATAGTGGGGGCAGATACGTGATGGTGAGTGGCAAATTGCAAGGGGAGGCGGTGGTCTTAGTGAACGTATATGCCCTGAACTGGGATGATGCCAACTTTATGAGGCGTATGGTAGGACATATCCTGGACCTAGAGGTGGGGAAGTTGGTAATGGGTGGAGATTTTAACACGGTGCTGGAACCAGGGCTGGACAGATCGAGGTCCAGGACTGGAAGGAGGCCGGCAGCAGCCAAGGTGCTTAAAGACTTTATGGACCAGATGGGAGGAGTAGACCCATGGAGATTTAGTAGACCTAGGAGTAAGGAGTTTTCGTTTTTCTCCTACGTCCACAAAGTTTATTCGCGAATAGACTTTTTTGTTTTGGGAAGGGCGTTGATCCCGAAGGTGAGGGGGACGGAGTATACGGCTATAGCTATTTCGGATCACGCTCCACATTGGGTGGACTTGGAGAAAGGGGAGGAAAAAGAACGGCGTCCACCCTGGAGAATGGACATGGGACTAATGTCGGATGAGGGGGTGTGTTTAAGGGTGAGGGGGTGTATTGAAAAGTACTTGGAACTCAATGATAATGGGGAGGTCCAGGTGGGAGTGGTCTGGGAGGCGCTGAAGGCAGTGGTTAGAGGGGAGCTGATATCAATCAGGGCACATAAAGGAAAGCAGGAGAGTAGGGAACGGGAGCGGTTGCTGCAAGAACTTCTGAGGATGGACAAGCAATATGCGGAGGCACCGGAGGAGGGACTGTACAGGGAAAGGCAAAGGCTACATGTAGAATTTGATTTGCTGACTACGGGTACTGCAGAGGCACAGTGGAGGAAGGCACAGGGTGTACAATACGAGTATGGGGAGAAGGCGAGCAGGTTGCTGGCCCACCAATTGAGGAAAAGGGGAGCAGCGAGGGAAATAGGGGGAGTGAGGGATGAGGAGGGAGAGATGGAGCGGGGAGCGGAGAGAGTGAATGGAGTGTTCAAGGCATTCTATGAAAGATTATATGAAGCTCAGCCCCCGGATGGGAAGGAGAGAATGATGTGTTTTCTGGACCAGTGGAATTTCCTAAGGTGGAGGAGCAGGAGAGGGTGGGACTGGGAGCACAGATCGAAATGGAGGAAGTAGTGAAAGGAATTAGGAGCATGCAGGCGGGGAAGGCTCCGGGACCGGATGGATTCCCAGTTGAATTTTACAGGAAATATGTGGACTTGCTCGCCCCGCTACTGATGAGAACCTTTAATGAGGCGAGGGAAAGGGGACAGCTGCCCCCGACTATGTCAGAGGCAACGATATCGCTTCTCCCAAAGAAAGAAAAAGACCCGCTGCAATGCGGGTCCTATAGGCCTATTTCCCTCCTGAATGTAGACGCTAAGATTCTGGCCAAGGTAATGGCAATGAGGATAGAGGATTGTGTCCCGGGGTGGTCCATGAGGACCAAACTGGGTTTGTGAAGGGGAGACAGCTGAATACGAATATACGGAGGCTGCTAGGGGTAATGATGATGCCCCCACCAGAGGGGGAAGCGGAGATAGTGGTGGCGATGGATGCCGAGAAAGCATTTGATAGAGTGGAGTGGGATTATTTGTCGGAGGTGTTGAGATTTGGCTTTGGAGATGAGTATATTAGATGGGTACAGCTGCTGTATAGGGCCCCGATGGCGAGCGTGGTCACGAATGGACGGGGGTCTTCATATTTTCGGCTCCATAGAGGGACGAGGCAGGGATGTCCTCTGTCCCCATTATTGTTTGCACTGGCGATTGAGCCCCTGGCAATAGCATTGAGGGGTTCCAGGAAGTGGAGGGGAGTACTCAGGGGAGGAGAAGAACACCGGGTATCTCAGTATGCGGACGATTTGTTGTTGTATGTGGCGGACCCGGCGGAGGGGATGCCAGAGATAATGCGGATACTTGGGGAGTTTGGAGAATTTTCAGGATATAAACTGAACATGGGGAAAAGTGAGTTGTTTGTGGTGCATCCAGGGGGGCAGAGCAGAGAAATAGAGGACTTACCGCTGAGGAAGGTAACAAGGGACTTTCGCTACTTGGGGATCCAGATAGCCAAGAATTGGGGTACATTGCATAGGTTAAATTTAACGCGGTTGGTGGAACAGATGGAGGAGGACTTCAAGAGATGGGACATGGTATCCCTGTCACTGGCAGGGAGGGTGCAGGCGGTTAAAATGGTGGTCCTCCCGAGATTCCTTTTTGTGTTTCAGTGCCTCCCGGTGGTGATCACGAAGGCTTTTTTCAAAAGGATTGAGAAGAATATCATGAGTTTTGTGTGGGCCGGGAAGACCCCGAGAGTGAGGAGGGGATTTTTGCAGCGTAGTAGGGATAGGGGGGGGCTGGCACTACCGAGCCTAAGTGAGTACTACTGGGCCGCCAATATCTCAATGGTATGTAAGTGGATGGGAGAAGAGGAGGGAGTGGCGTGGAAGAGATTGGAGAGGGCGTCCTGCAGGGGGACTAGCCTACAAGCTATGGCGACGGCGCCGTTGCCGTTTTCACCGAAGAAATTCACCACAAGCCCGGTGGTGGTGGCTACTCTGAAAATCTGGGGGCAGTGGAGATGGCATAGGGGTAAGACGGGAGCCTCGGTGTGGTCCCCGATAAGAAATAATCATAGGTTTGCTCCGGGGAGAATGGATGGGGGATTTGGAACATGGCAAAGAGCAGGAGTAACACAATTGAGAGATCTGTTTGTAGATGGGACGTTTGCAAGTCTGGGAGCGCTGACCGAAAAATATGGGTTGCCAAGGGAATGCATTCCGGTATATGCAACTAGGGCTTTTGCGAGGCAACAGGTGAGGGAATTCCCGCAGCTCCCGACGCAGGAGGTGCAGGACAGAGTGATCTCAAAGACATGGGTGGGGGACGGTAAGGTATCAGACATATATAGGGAAATGAGGGACGAGGGGGAGATTATGGTAGATGAGGTGAAAGGGAAATGGGAAGAGGAGCTGGGGGAGGAGATTGAGGAGAGGCTGTGGGCTGATGCCCTAAGTAGGGTAAACTCATCGTCCTCGTGTGCCAGGCTAAGCCTGATACAATTTAAGGTGTTACACAGGGCGCATATGACTGGAGCACGGCTCAGTAAATTTTTTGGAGTAGAGGATAGGTGTGCGAGATGCTCGAGAAGCCCAGCGAATCACACCCACATGTTCTGGTCATGTCCGGCACTACAGGGGTTTTGGGTGGGGGTGACAAAAGTGCTTTCGAAGGTGGTGGGGTCCAGGTCGAACCAAGCTGGGGGTTGGCTATATTCGGGGTTGCAGAGGAGCCGGGAGTGCAGGAGGCGAAAGAGGCTGATGTTTTGGCCTTTGCGTCCCTAGTAGCCCGGCGCAGGATATTGTTAATGTGGAAGGAAGCCAAGCCCCCGGGTGTGGAGACCTGGATAAATGACATGGCAGGGTTTATAAAGTTGGAACGGATTAAGTTCGTCCTAAGGGGATCGGCTCAAGGGTTCACCAGGCGGTGGCAACCGTTCGTCGAATACCTCACAGAAAGATAGAGGGAATGGAAAAGAAGAAGACAGCAGCAGCAACCCGGGAGGGGGCGGGGGGGGGAAAGAGGGGGGGAGGAACCAGAAGGACTCTGAGGGATGTTAGTGTATATGTATAATATGTATAGGTTGTTGTTATAGGTAATTGTATATTGGACTGCTGAATTGTATTTTTGGAGAGTATTTATTTGGGACAAGGCAGTTGCCATTTAGTTTTGTTTTTTAAGTTTGATGTTGTTTATATATTATTTATTTCTTGCTTAAAACTGGCCATTGTTATTTATGTTGTTATATTACTGTGTAAAGGATACACAATGTACTGTCATGGTTGGCCAAAAATTTTGAATAAAATATATTTTAAAAAAGAGATTGAATCGGTTAGGATTGTATTTGCTGGAGTTCAGAAGAATGAGGGAGCAATTTCATTGAAACCTATAAAATTCTAACATGACCAGACAGGGTAGATGCAGGAAGGATGTACCCGGTGGTGGGTGCGTCCAGAACCAGGGGTCACAATCTGAGGATACGAGGTCGACCATTTAGGACTGAGATGAGGAGTGGTGGAATTTGTTACCACAGGAAATAGTTGAGGGCAAAATATTGTATGTTTTCCAGCAGCAGTTAGGGCGAAGGGGATCAAAGGACATGGGGAAAGCAGGATTAGGCTATCGAGTTGGGTGATTGGCCATGATCATGATCATCATGAATGGCAGAGGAGGTTCAAAGGGTGGAATTTTCTATGTTTATATCATATTGAATAGAGGAACAGGTTCGAGTGGCACTCAATATTTTGTGCATTCTGTTAGCTGACGTTGTTAATGGCCTCAGATGGTATCCCTCTCTCCATTAAATTGTTTTTTTCTTTCAATTTATTCATGGGACGTGGGCATTGCATCAGGCTGTGCCAGCATTTAACATTATGCCTCATCTCAAAAAACGGACTCATGTCCCTGGAAACTTATGCCTCATCTTCAACCTCTCTTATCGTCCTAAAATCTTTAAACAGGTTGCTGTCTCCTAAATCTGTGCACATCTTTCCCAACACTCTGGCTTCTAACCCTGCCACAGTAAAATGCCTCTCAATGTCACAAATGGGATTCTGCTCTTTGACAACTGGTCTGCAGTTTGACATGGTTGAACACACCATCCTCTTCCAATGCCTCAACTGCCATTCAGCTTGGTGGGGCTGCACTCGCCTGGTTCCATTCTCATCTATTTAATCATAGCCACAGTATCGTATGCAATGCTTTCTCTTCCCACTCCCATACCTTTACCTCTCGTGTGCCTGAAGGATCTATTGAGCCCTCTCCTGTTTATCATGTAAATGCTGCATCCCATCAAGAGCATCTGAAAGCACAGCATTAGGTTTCACATGTACACTGATGACACCCAGGTCTACACGACTATAGGTAACATCTCTCTCCACTCCTTCACCATTGTTAAATTATCAGACTGTCACGCCAACATTCAACGCTGGATCAGCAAAAGTTTCCTCCAAATAAATATGGGAAAACTGCCTTAGTCCTCCCTCCATACTGTGTTTATAGCTACCAACTCACCCCTGTGCAAGCTGATCAACAGCTCCTGGTGAAGCAAGGCCTTAATTTTAAAATTCTCATTCATTTTCCAATCTGTCCATAGACTCCCTTCCCTATGTGATCCCCCCAGCCCCACAACTCTCAGATATCTGCGCTCTTTTCAGTCTAGCCTCCAGCGTGCTAAATTTTAATTAACCAGCCATCTGTGGTGAAGCCTCCAGCTGCCTTGGCCTCTGAAATTCTCTCTAAACCTCTCCAACCCTTTTCCTCCCTTTTGTCCTTTAAAACGCTTCTTGACCAAGCTCTTGGCCATCTGTCTTAATGTCAGCCTAAGTGTCAGTGTCATTTTTTGCTTTATAAAACTCCTGTGAAGTGTTTGGGACATGTTATTACAGTAAAGGGACTGTATAAAAATACAAGTTGCTATTGTATGGCTCTCCAATCCTCACTTGACTCAGGGACACAAGAGAGAAACAAACAAGAACACATGCACACACACAAGATCTTAACTTCATGCATGTACATTAGTGGAGTGATGATTCATTTGCAAATGACACAAAAGGAAGCCACAATATATTCTGCTTGAAGCGATACTGTTACGTCCAGTTCTGTCCCCACAAATTTAATTGAGATTGCCCACATCAATGATGGTAGATCAGTTTTGAGAGAATTTCTAGAACAATCACCTCTGACAATCAAAGCAGTCATTTTCTAAGATCACAAGAAATCAGAGCAGAAGGAGACATTTCAGCCCATGTATGCTGCTTTGCCATTCAATATGACCATGGCTGATTGTGGGCATAACTCCACTTGCCTGCCATTCACCCAAAACACTCAACTCCGTTGTCAATCAAAAATCTATGTGTACACACATAACAACTAGGCACAGGAGATGGCCATCTGGCCCCTCGAGCCATTCAACAAGATCATGTCTGATCTTTTTGTGAACTCGGCTCCACTTACCCGCCCATTCACCGTAACCTTTTATTCCTTTACTGTTCAAAATTCTATCCAACTTTGCGCTAAAAACATTTAATGAGGTGACCTCAAATGGTTCACTGGGCAGGGAATTCCACAGATTCACGACCCTTTGGGTGAAGAAGTTCCTCTTCAACTCAGTCCTAAATCTGCTCCCCCTTATTTTGAGGCTATGCTCCCTAGTTCTAATTTCACCCGCCAATGGAAACAACCTCCCTGCTTCTATCACACTGAAGAATCAAGGAAGCGACATTAGTAATATACCTTCATGTTTAACTGTAAACTACATCATCTATCTTGGGATTATCATTGATGCCATTACGTTGTTTTACAATTAGATATCAAGTTGAAGCTCTTGCTGTACCCGTGTCGCTTGTGCATTTGATAGATCTGGCTTTGAAACCCACCTGTATCATCTGTTCTGCCATTGGATAATCTGAAGGAATTTGAATGACTTCCAGCCTGCTTGTACTTTTTAAACCTGATATGATGAAATTTCACAAAGATAGCAGTTTGTTAATACAGTGCATCATATAGTAACACAACTTATTTTTAAAAAGAGAAAGCTGTATAATACAAGCACAGATGTGGAATAGTGCACTTATGTTTCAATGCATGTCATTTTCCACTTGATAAGCTGACAATGGCACAACGACAATGGTTAGCACTGCTGCTTCACAGCGCCAGGGACCTGGGTAAGATTCCGGCCTTGGGTGACTTTGTGTGTGGAGTTTGCAGGCTCTCCAAATGTCTTCATGGGTTTCCTCCGAGTGTTCAGTCCAAAGATGTGTAGGTTAGGTGGATTGGCCATTATCGATGCACGGGGTTATGAGGAGAGGGCAGCAGAGTGGGCCCCGGAGCGAGTGCACTTTCGGAGGGTCGGTGCAGGCTTGAAGGGCCAAATGGCATCCTTCTGCACTGTAGGGATTCTACGATTCTAAACAAAGGTTAGATGCTTTCTGACAAGGTAAAAATATCTTGTAAATGATTTTTTTTTTAAAATTATTTTTATTCGTATATGGGATGTGGCCATTGCTGGCTTGGCCAGCATTTATTGCCCATCCCTAATTGCCCTTCAGAAGGTGGGGAGTTGCCTTCTTGAACCGCTGCAGTCCTCGAGGTATAGGTACACCCACTGTGCTGTTCGAGAGGGAGTTCCACGATGTTGCCCCAGCGACAGTGAAAGAATGGCGATATACTTCCAAGTCAGGGTGGTGAGGGACTCGGGAGGGGAACCTCCAGGTGGTGGGGAACCTCCAGGTATCTGCTGCTCTTATCCTTCTAGATGGTAGTGGTCATGGGTTTGAATGGTGTTGCTTAAGAAACCTTGGTGAGTTACTGCATGCATCCTGGAGATGGTACACAAGGCTGCCACCGTTCTTCGGAGGTGGATGGTTTGAATATTTGTGGAAGGGGGAGCAATCAAGTGGACTGCTTTGTCCTGGATGGTGTCGAGCTTCTTGAGTGTTGTTGGTGCTGCACTCATCGAGGCAAGTGGAGAGTATTCCATTACGCTCCTGACTTGTGCCTTGTAGGTGGTGGACTGGCTTTGGGGGTGGTCAGAAGGTGAGTTACTCGCCGTAGGATTCCTAGCCTTTGACCTGCCCTGGTAGCCACAGTATTAATATGGTTAGTCTAGTTCAGTTTCTGATCAATGGTAACCCCGCAGAATATTGATTGTTCGGGATTCAGCAATAGTAATGCTAATAGTAATAGGATATCATGGGGTGGTGGTCAGATCCTCTCTCGTAGGAAATGGTTATTGCCAGGCCATAAGGCATAGGAGCAGAATTAGGCCATTCGGCCCATCGAGTCTGCTCCACCATTCAATTATGGGTGATATTTTTCCCATCCCCATTCTCCTGCATTCTCCCCATAACCCCTGATCCCATTATTGATCAAAAACCTATCTATCTGTTTTAAAGACTCCATGATTTGGCCTCCACAGCCTTCTGCGGCAAAGAGTTCCACAGATTCACCACCCTCTGGCTGAAGGATTGTCCCTTCAGTCGGAGATTGTGTCCTCTGGTTCTAGTTTTTCCTACAAGTGGAAACATTCTCTCCACGTCCACTCTATTCAGGCCACGCAGTATCCTGTAAGTTTCAATAAGATCCCCCCTCATCCTTCTAAACTCCAACGATTCCCCAACTCACGTGGTGCAAATGTAACTTGCCATTTGTCAGCCCAAGCCTGGATATTGTCCAGGTATTGCTGCATTTGGACATGGAATTTGCAGTCAACTGCTGAATAGAAGAAACATCTATATATATGTGATATTTATCCTCTGGACAGGAATTGCAGGAAAATATACTGAGGGACAGGATGTATGCACATTTGGAGGAAAATGGACTAGTTAGTGACAGGCAGCATGGTTTTATATGGGGAAGGTCATATCTCATCAACTTGATTGAGTTTTTCCAAAGAGGTGACAAAGGAAATTGATGAGGGAAGGGCTGTGAATGTAGTTTATATGGACTTTAGTAAGGCATTTGGCAAGGTCCCACATGTTAGCTTGGTACAAAAACTAAAATCACATGGGATTCAGGGTGAACTGGCTAGATGGATACAGAACTGGCTTGGATATAGAAGACAGAGTAATGGTGGAAGGGTGTTTTTCAGAATGGAGATCTGTAAGTAGTGGTGTTCCACAGGGATCAATGCTGGGACCTCTGGTTTACAGTATATACAAATGATCTGGGGGAAAATGGGTGGTCTGATTGGTAAGTTTGCAGATGACACCAAGATTGGCGGAGTTGCTGATAGTGCCAAGGATTGACAAAGGGTACAACAGGATATAGATAGATTGGAGAGCTGGGCACAGAAATGGCAGATGGAGTTTAATCTGGACAAATGCGAGCTGATGCATTTTGGAGGATCAAATCTAGGTATGAATTATACTGTAAACGGCAGAACTCTTAGGAACATTAAAATACAGAGGGATCTGGGCGTGCAGGTCCACAGTTCCCCAAAAGTGGCAACATAGATGGCCAAGGTGATTAAGAAGGCATATGGCACGCTTGCCTTCACAGTATAGGAGTTGGGAAATCATGTTGCACTATATCAAACCTTGGTTAGGCCGCATTTGGAGTACTGCGTGCAGATCTGGTCACAACATTATCAGAAGGACGTGGAAGCTTTGGAGAGAGTGCAAAGGTTCACCAGGACGTTGCCTGGTCTTGAGGTGTTGGCTATAAGACAGAAGCTGAGGGAAGACCTGACAGAGATCTACAAAATTGAGAGGCATAGACAGGGTGGATAGTCAGAGGCTTTTTCCAAGGGTGGAAGTGTGAATTACAAGGGGGCACAGGTTCAAGGTGAGGGGGGGGAAAGTTTAAAGAAGATGTGCCAGGTATGTTTTTCACACAGAGTGGTGGGTGCCTGGAACGGCACAGCCAGAGGATGCTGTGGAAACAGGCACATTAGCAACATTTAAGAGGCATCTGGATGGGTACATGAATATGGAGGAAATAGAGGGATATGGACTGAGAAAGGGCAGAAGGTTTTTTTAAGTTGGGGGAATCATGATCGGCAAAGGCTTGGAGAGCTGAAGGGCCTATTCCTGTGCTGTACTTTTCTCTGTTCTCTTTGTATGTGTAAGATCATTTTTATCATAGGTGGTCTCATTCCAGTTTTGATATGTAACGGCAATTTTAAAAAACATTTTTATAGACTTTTGAAAATAGCTCCATGCTTAGATTCTTCACTGCAGAACAGCAGTCATCAACAGAACTGATCTCATTGCCAAGTTTCTCTATATCTTTCAGTTCCAAGACAGTATTCATTGTTCATCATATAGGTTCATATATGTATCTAACACAGGTAGTCATTTGGCCCATCGACCCTGTGCCAATACTCTGCAAAAGTAATTTGCTTATTCCCACTCCCCCATTCTTTCCTCGTGGCTTGTAATTTTCTTCCCTTTAGGTGTTTATCCAATTTCCATGCAAGCCTTGATTGAATCTGTCTCCATCACACTCCTCAAGTCAGTACAGTGTAGATCCTAACCACTGAAGCCCGCAACTCTGGAATCATTCTCAAAACTTTTCTGAACCATCTCTTAATGCCTACCTAAAGTGTGGTACCGAGAATTGGATGGAATTTACCAGCTGTTCACACCGATGGGAAATTCTAGTCCCACGCCAGTGCACGGGTTTCCCAAGGACAAGGAGTGCAGTCAACAGGAAATTCCGTTGCCAACAGCACTTCCACCCTTGGAAAAACACGCGACGGGGTGGTCAGTAAATCCCGCCCAATACTGGAGGTCGAACCAGTGCTTCATAAATGTTAAACATAACTTTTGTTTTTGCACTCCATGTCTGCATTTATAAAGTCCAGGACCCTGAATGCCTTATTATCCATTACCTCACCATGCCCTGCCAGCTTCAACAATTTATGTACTTACACCCCAGGTCTCTGTTCCTGCACGATCTGTAGAACTATACGCTTAAATATTATATTGCCTCTCCTCATTCTTATTAAAATGGATCACTGCACATCTTTGCATTAAATTTCATCTGCCACATGTCTGACCAGTCCACCATCCTGTTGATGTCCTCTTGAGGTTTATCATTATTCTCGTCAAAGCTCACTATATTTCTAAGTTTTGCGTTGGGTTTTGAAGTTTTGCCCAGTACATCAAAGTCTAAGCAAGTAATATATATCAAGAAAATCAGTGTTTCTAGTACTGATCTGTGGGTAATACAATTGTACATCTTCCTCCAGTCCGAATAAGAACTGTTATCACTACTTTTTCATATAAAGTAAGAGCATGAATAGGCCACTCGACCCGGCTCAGCTATTCAATAAAATCATGGCTGAATAGATCGCAACGTCAACTTCCTGTCACTCAATAAACTTAATATCTTTGTTTTTTTTCTTAAATTTAATGTACCCAATTCATTTTTTTTTTCCATTGAAGGGGCAATTTTAACGTGGCTAATCCACCTACTCTGCACATCTTTGGGCTGTGGAAGTGAGACCCATGCGGACATGGGGGGAATGTGCAAACTCCACATGGACTGTGACCCGGCCTGGGTACCAACCCGGGTCCTCGGCGCCGTCAGACAGCTAACCACTGCACCATTGTGCTCGACTTAATATCTTCCTTGAAACCACATTCAGGCCAATGATGTAAAAATTTACTAAAGTCAGATATTAACAGGAATCAGAGGAAATGTTCCAGAACAATTAAGGAGTTATTTAACGCTGTAGAAAAAACAATGCAGAATAGGTGTAAAGACAGATTAACAGAAGTATGACATTTACAAACTATAACGGGGGTTCCCAAACATGGGTTGTGATCTCTGCTGGGGTTGAGAGCTGAGCTATTCAAGTTGTGAGCTCCCCTTCCTTTTGAGGCAGCAATGGCGACTGTAGAGTGGGAACTTTTGAATCCTGGGATCAGCTCCTAGGCCCAATGACATGAGGGTATATGATTTTTATTTTTCCTTTTGTGGTTCAGATGTCATGTTCTAAAGAAATGAACTCAATCAGTGCCTCCACCTGAGCCTGCAAAATGGTTGATGAAAAAAAATCAATCCCCGTTCTCACAATTTCCCCTCCCCCCTCACAATTTGAGGCCATGCCAATTTAAATGTTAAAATGAAGTTATAGAACATTACAGCGCAGTACAGGCCCTTCGGCCCTCGATGTTGCGCCGACCTGTGAAACCACTCTAAAACCCATCTACACTATTCCCTTATTGTCCATATGTCTATCCAATGACCATTTGAATGCCCTTAGTGTTGGCAAGTCCACTACTGTTGCAGGCAGGGCATTCCACACCCTTACTACTCTCTGAGTAAAGAACCTACCTCTGACATCTGTCCTATATCTATCTCCCCTCAATTTAAAGCGATGTCCCCTCGTGCTAGACATCACCATAGAGGAAAAAGGCTCTCACTGTCCGCCCTATCCAATCCTCTGATCACCTTGTATGCCTCAATTAAGTCACCTCTTAACCTTCTTCTCTCGAATGAAAACATATAGTAAAAAGTTTGGGAAACATGGGATTGGAAGGATCAAAGGTGTAAATAAATTTTCTTACTTGATCTACCTAGCAGTGCAACAAACATGCCTGTAAGCTTCAATTAACAGTCACTTACCTCAGCATATAAAGAACTATAATAATAAATACGATGACCAACAGTGATGAGAGAGCCACCATTACTGCTATAATGGGCATTTCATCTGTAATGAAAAGAAAACACTACTTAGAATATACATTATGAACATTAATACACAACTGTATTTATGGACAAGACATTTCAATGTCGATCCTCAAATATTGTACATAGCCTCTATAAGAACATTAATAAGCTAATGCTAAAAGAAGAAAATATCAGTAATTAATTGACATTGTTGTGAGAGGTCAGGATAAACATAAAGCACAACAAAGCTCCATTTCATACTGATCCTCTCAAACAGTAGCTCAACGAGGTGACCTCTTAATAGCCATGCCTTGCATTCAGCTAATTCAAGTATAAACAATCAAAGCAAAAATGATTTTCAAGCCCAGGCACGATGAAACTCGGGTAGATGTCCAAATGGGAGGCAATTGCCCATCATGCCTCATCAGGCATCTTTATCAAAGATGTTAAATGTTGAGCCACTTGCCTCACTGGTCATTCATCAGAAGATGCATTCCAGGGTAGAGTGCAAAGATTATTGATTTAGAGACAACTCCTGCTCCTCCTGGCTCCACAGGAAGGTAGAATTATTTAGTGAGTTAGGTTTAAAGTAGATGCACATTGGCATCTCGGGGTCCTGAAGAATTCGGAGCAGGGCAGAACTGAGGCCTCCTCAGTCCATCATAAACATTTTCCAAACAGATCCTTCAATAGCCGAATGGTCCTAATAAACCTATGCGTGGTTCCAACACCAGTTTCAGGCAGTCTTCCAAGATACCTATAAACAAGACTGACGAATTAAACAGCAGCCTGAATGCAATTGCAGACTGACCAAGAAACATCACATTGCTAAACGTGTCAATGTTGACCCATTTAACGTGCCTTCAATTCCTGCCCATAAAAGGTATGTTTGCTTAAAATTTCTTGTTAATTATCTCAAAATGTGTTTTTATTACTGAATAATTCTGTTTTACATGTTTTCTACTTGGCAGGGAGAAGCAGAACCTCAAAAGGTAATAATTTCTGGATTATGCCCTGAGCCACGTGCAAACTGGCAGAGGCCAAATAAAATTAGAGAGGTTAATGCGTGGTTCAAAGACTGTGGGAGAAGTGGGTTCTAGTTCGTGGGGGACTAGCAACAGTACTGGGTAAAGTGGGATCTGTACCGTTGGAACGGTCTACATCTGAACTGTGTTGGGGCTGATGTTCTAGTGAGCCGCATGACTAGGGAAGTAGAGGGAGCGTTTAAATGAAAAATGGAATCAAGTGATCAAATTTGGGAAGATGCGGTAAAGACAAGAGACAGATACTAATATGGAAACTGATAAATAGACCGTGACAGAGAATATAAATTTATATGCTACAACAATAACAAAAGGACAAAACTAAAGGCTCTGTATCTAAATGCATATAGCATTCAAAAGAAAACAGATCAAATGATAGTGCAAACGGGGATTAATAAGTTCGATCTGATGGCATTCACAGAGACATGGCTACAGGATGACATAGATTGTCACCTGAATATTGAGGGTATGTGACATTGAAATGAAATGAAAATCACTTGTCACAAGTCGGCTTCAAATGAAGTTACTGTGAAAAGCCCCTAGTCACCATATTCCGGCGCCTGTTCGGGGAGGCTGGTACAGGAATTGAAGCGTGCTGCTGGCCTGCCTTGGTCTGCTTTCCAAGCCAGCGATTTAGCCCTGTGCTAAACAGCCCCTAGGAAGGACTGCAAGTTAATGAAATGTGGCTTTGTTAATTAATGATGGTGTTAGCACATTAGAGAGGGAAGACCTAAGTTTCGGAAACCAGGATGTAGAAGCAGTTTGAGTGCAGATGAGAAATGATAAAGGGAAGTCACTTGTGGGAGTGGTGTACAGGCCCCCTAACTGTAACTACACAGTAGGACAGAGTGTGAAAGAGGAGGTGATGGGAGCTTGTCAGAAAGGTATGCCGATAATCATGAAGGATTTTAATCTACATTTAGATTGGAAAAATCTATTGGGCAAAGGCAGCGCAGATGAGGAGTTCATAGAATGCATTCTTAGAACAGCACATTCTGGAGCCAACCAGAGGACAGGCTATACTAGAGCTGGTATTATGCAATGAGATAGGATTGCTTGATTGATGGCCTTGTGCTGAGGACACCCTTGGGTAGGTGCGATCTCAACATGATTCAAATTCACATTCAGTTTGAGGAAGAAAGAGTGTGTCCAAGACTAGCATTGTAAACTTAAATAAGGGCAACTATGGGGGCTCAAAAGCAGTTCTAGCTAAAGCAACCTGACAAATGTTCTTAAAGGATAGATCAATAGCGATTCAGTGGCAGAGATTTAAAGGGATATTTGAGAATGCACAGAATAGACACAGTCCAATCAGAAAGAAAAATTCCAAGGGGAGGGCTCACCACCATGGTTAACTAAAAAAGTTAAAGATAATATTAAACTTAAAGAAGTATATTTGTGCAAAACGAGTGGCAGGTCAGAAGATTGGACAGAATATAAAGAACAGCAAAGAATGAGGTGGCACAGTGGTTAGAACTGCTGCCTCACGGCATCGAAGACGGGTTCGATCCCAGCCTTGGGTCACTGTCCGGGTGGAGTTTGCACATTCCCCGATGTCTGTGTGGGTCTCACCCCTACATCTCAAAGATATGCAGGGTAGGTGGATTGGCCACGCTCAATTGCCCCTTAATTGGAAAATAAAAGAACAGCACAGAATGATGAAAAAATTGATATGGAGGTACAAGAGAAAGCTAGCTAGTAACAATGACAGATAGTAATAGTTTCTATAGATATTTAAATAAAAGAGTTAACAACAGAGCATTGGTACTATAGAAAATGCATCTGGGGAATTGATATTGGAAAACAGAGCTATGGGGATGAATTGAACAGATATTTTTGTATCCCTCTTCACGATAGAGGACACAAGTAACATCCTATTGTAAACCAGGAATTAGAAGTGAGGGAATAACTCAGGAAAATTACAATCACCCAGAAGTGGTATTGAGCAAATTGTTGGGTTGAACAAAGAGCAAAGAACAAAGAAAAGTACAGCACAGGAACAGGTCTTTGGGCCCTCCAAGCCTGCACCGACCATGCTGCCCATCCAAACTAAAATTTTCTACACTTCCGAGGTCCGTATGCCTCTATTCCCATCCTATTCATGTATTTGTCAAGATGCCCCTTAAACGTCCCTGCTTCCACATCTCCTCCGGCAGCGAGTTCCAGGCACCCACTAACCTTGGTGTAAAAAAAAAAAAAAAAAAAAAAAAAAAAAACTTGCCTTGCAGATCTCCTCTAAACCTTGCCCCTCGCACCTTAAACCTATGCCCCCTTGTAATTGACCCCTCTACCCTGGGAAAAAGTCTCTGACTAGCCACTCTGTCTATGCCCCTTATAATTTTGTAGACCTCTATCAGGTTGCCCCTCAACCTCTTGTCGCTCCACTGAGAACAAACCAAATTTATTCAACCTCTCCTCATAGCTAATGCCCTCCATACCAGGCAACATCCTGGTAAATCTCTTCTGCATCCTCTCTAAAGCCTCCACATCCTTCTGGTAGTGTAGCCTAACTAAGGTTCTATACAGCTGCAACGACTTGCCAATTTTTATACTCAATGCCCCAGCCAATGAAGGCAAGCATGACGTATGCCTTTTTGATTACCTCCTTGTGGACCTGTACACCTCGATCTCTCTGACTGTCAATACCCTTGAGGGTTCTACCATTCACTGCATATTCCCTACCTGTATTAGACCTTCCAAAATGCATTACTTCACATTTGTCCGGATTACACTCCATCTGCCATCTCTCCGCCCAAGTCTCCAAACTATCTAAATCCTGCTGTATCCTCAGACAGTCCTCATCGTTATCCGCAATTCCACCAACCTTTGTGTCGTCCGCAAACTTACTAATCAGACCAGTTACATTTTCCTCCAAATCATTTATATATGCTACGAACAGCAAAGATCCCAGCGGAACACCACTAGTCACAGCCCTCCAATCAGAAAAGCACCCTTCCATTGCTACTCTCTGCCTTCTATGACCTAGCCAGTTCTGTATCCAAAAAGGTGAGGTGGGGTTATTGGGTTATGGGGGAAGTGTCGGGGCGTGAGTGTCTGTTATTTCCTTCTCGTTTCCCTTGTTTTTTCCACCCATCTTTGCACTTTTTTCCCCTTGGAGAATAGTGTGAGAATTGGAAGGATTCACAAACTGATTAACAACCTCATGGGTCCTGTGATGAATGGTCTTTCTGTGGCCATAGTGAAGTCCTGGAGTGGAATTTGGTTCCAGTGGGATCCAGAGTCTTTTGGCTTGGAGGCATGACCTCTCCTCTTGCTTCCTTTAACAGCATAAGACACACTTCACCTATGCCAGGAAATTTTAGCATTTCCTTTCTGGGGAGGCAGTGGCGTAGTGGTATTGTCATTGGACTGGGGACCCAGGTTCAAATCACGCCACCGCAGATGGTGAAATTTGAATTCAATAAAAAAATATGGAATTTTAAAAGTCTAATGATGACCATGAAGCCATTGTCGATTGTCGTAAAAACCCATCAGGTTCAATAATGTCCTTTCGGGAAGGAAATCTGTCACCCTTACCTGGTCCAGCCTACATGTGACTTCAGACCCACAGCAATGTGGTTGACTCTTAACTGCCTCTTCAAGGGCAATTAGGTATAGGCAATAAATGCTGGCACAGTCTGCGACGCCCACGTCCTATGAGCTAATAAAAAAAACTTCCTCTCTCACGAGATTAATTTAAATCTATTATTTGCAATGTCCTTTCTGAAAACGGAAGCATTCAACAAGAGCCATACCAGCACCTTGTGCCTCCAGACACAGGTTACTCTTATGGCCCCTTAAAGGCTCTTTAATTTTAGTTATCCTCTTGCTGTTTATGGATTATAGAAATGTCTTCGGGTTTGCCTTGATTTTACTTGCAAGGAAAAGCTGTTAATTTTTTTTGAAAAATATATTTATTAAAGTTTTTAACACAATTTTTCTCCCTTACAAACAATAACCCCCCCCCCCCCGTAACAAAAAAAACCGAGAAATCGAGCAGAGCAAGATATATACATGGCAAAATGATATATTTACACAGCTTTGTACACTGGCCCTCACCCGTACGTACCAGTTTCCCCAACCCTTCATGTTATCTCTTGCTCATCCACCCTCCCAGGCAGTCATCCCCCCCCCCCCACCTCCCAGGACGACCCCCTCCCCAAGGTTGCTGCTGCTGCTGACCGACCTTCCTCTAACTCTCCGCGAGATAGTCTAGGAACGGTTGCCACCGCCTGTAGAACCCCTGCGCAGATCCTCTCAAGGCGAACGTAATCCTCTCCAACTTTATGAACCCAGCCATATTATTTATCCAGGCCTCCAGGCTGGGGGGCTTCTCCTCCTTCCACATTAGCAAGATCCTTCGACGGGCTACTAGGGACGCAAAGGCCAGAATGCCGGCCTCTTTCGCCTCCTGCACTCCCGGTTCATCCACTACTCCAAATATTGCTAGCCCCCAGCTTGGCTTGACCCGGACTTTCACCACCTGAGATATTGCTCCCGCCACTCCTCTCCAGAACCCCTCCAGTGCCGGGCATGACCAAAACATATGGACATGGTTCGTCGGGCTCCCTGAGCAATTTCCACATCTGTCCTCTACCCCAAAGAACCTACTCAACCTCGCCCCCGTCAAGTGCGCTCTGTGGACCACCTTAAATTGTATCAGGCTGAGCCTGGAACACGAGGAGGAGGAATTAACCCTACCTAGGGCATCAGCCCACAGACCTTCCTCGATCTCCTCCCCCAGCTCCTCCTCCCATTTACCCTTCAACTCTTCTACCAGCGCTTCCCCCTCTTCTTTCAACTCCTGGTGTATTTCCGACACCTTGCCCTCCCCGACCCATACACCCGAGATCACCCTATCTTGAACTTCTTGTGTCGGGAGCAATGGGAATTCCCTCACCTGTCGCCTCACAAAAGCCCTCACCTGCATATATCTAAAGGCATTTCCCGGGGGTAACTCAAACTTCTCCTCCAGTGCCCCTAGGCTCGCAAACGTCCAGTCGATGAACAGGTCCCACATTCTTCCAATCCCCGCCCGATGCCAGCTCTGGAACCCCCCGTCCATCTTCCCCGGGACAAACCGGTGGTTACCCCTGATCGGGGACCACACCAATGCTCCCATTGCACCCCGGTGCTGTCTCCACTGGCCCCAGATCCTTAGCGTTGCCGCCACCACCGGGCTCGTGGTATACTTTGTCGGCGAGAGCGGCAGCGGTGCCGTCACCAACGCCCCCAGGCTCGTTCCTTTACAGGACGCCATCTGCATCCTCTTCCATGCCGCCCCCTCTCCCTCCATAACCCACTTGCGGATCATCGCCACATTTGCTGCCCAGTAGTAGCTCCCCAGGTTTGGCAGCGCCAACCCTCCTCGGTCCCTACTGCGTTCCAGGAACCCTCTCCTTACCCTCGGGGTCTTATTCGCCCACACAAACCCCATAATACTCCTGCCTACTCTCTTAAAAATGGCCTTAGTGATCACGATGGGAAGGCACTGAAACACAAACAGAAACCTCGGAAGGACCACCATTTTGACCGACTGCACTCTTCCCGCCAGAGAGAGCGGTAACATGTCCCATCTTTTGAAATCCTCCTCCATTTGCTCCACCAACCTCGTCAGATTCAGTTTATGTAGGGTCCCCCAACTCCTGGCTATCTGGATCCCCAGATACCGAAAACTCCCCTCCGCCCTCCTCAGCGGTAGGTCCCCTATCCCTCTTTCTTGGTCCCCCACCTGTAATACAAAGAGCTCACTCTTCCCTACATTGAGCTTATAGCCCAAAAACTCCCCAAACTCTCTCAGAGTTTGCATGACCTCCACCATCCCCTCCATTGGATCCGCCACGTACAGCAACAGGTCATCCGCATATAGCGACACCCGATGCTCTTCTCCCCCTCGGACCACCCCCCTCCATTTATTAGACTCCCTCAATGACATGGCCAATGGTTCGATCACCAATGTGAACAACAGGGGGGACAGGAGGCACCCCTGCCTCGTCCCTCGGTACAGTCGAAAGTACTCCGACCTCCGCCGGTTCGTCACTACACTCGCCATCGGGGCTCTGTAAAGGAGCTTAACCCAATTGATAAACCCTACCCTGAACCCAAACCTACGCAGCACCTCCCAGAGGTACTCCCACTCTACTCGGTCAAAGGCCTTCTCCGCGTCCATAGCTGCCACTATCTCCGCCTCTCCCTCCTCCGATGGCATCATTATCACGTTTAAGAGCCGCCGCACATTGGTGTTTAGTTGCCTGCCCTTTACAAATCCCGTCTGGTCCTCGTGGATTACCCCCGGGACACAGTCCTCGATCCTCGTGGCCAGCACTTTTGCCAGCAACTTTGCATCCACATTGAGGAGCGAGATCGGCCTGTACGATCCACATTGCAGTGGGTCCTTGTCCCGCTTTAGGATCAAAGAAATTGTCGCTTCCGACATTGTCGGGGCAGGGTCCCCTCCTCTCTTGCCTCATTAAAGGTCCTCACCAGTAGCGGGGCCAACAGGTCTGGGAAAAGCTGTTAATTAAGGATGTCGTAACTACAATAGTGAGAGATGACCTTAGCTCGAAGGAGCAAAATATAGAACCAGTTTGGGTAGAGATAAGAAACAGGAGAGGTCTGAAGTCACTTGTGGGAGTAGTGTATAGACCCCTTAAATGGTACACGGTGGAACAGACCACAGGAAAAAATAAATGGAATGTGAAATAAAGATACTGCAAGATACCCAAATCAAGAAATGAATGAGGGGGGGGACGGGGGACCTTAAAACCATAAAATTAGTGGCTGCAGAGAGCAGATACGTGATTATAATCTTCCAAAATTCCTTCAATTCCAGAAGGATTCCAGTGGATTAGAAAATAGCTGACATAATACCCTTATTCAAGAAAGGAGGGAGGCAGATAGGAAACTACAAGAGTGTAAGCCAAATATGTTACATAGCGAAGTAGAATAGAATCTTGACAGTGCAGAGGAGGCCAGTCGGCCCATCGAGTTTGCACCGACCCTTGGAAAGAATAGCCTACCTAGGCTCACGCCCCGACCCTACCCCCATTACCCAATAACCCCACCTAACCTTTTGGACACTGAGGGGCAAGTTAGCATGGCCAATCCATCTAACCTGCACATCTTGGGACTGTGGGAGGAAACCGGAGCACCCAGAGGAAACCCACGCAGGCACAGGGAGAATGTGCAAACTCCACACAGTCACCCAAGGCCGTAATTGAACCTGAGTCCCTGGAGCTGTGAGGCAGCAGTGCTAACCACTGTGCTGTCATATAATGTGAGAAAATGAGATCCTGTGCATTTTGGCAGGAAGGATAACAAAGCAGTATCATAATTAAATGGAACAAAATTACAAAACTTGATGATACAGAGGGATCTGGGTGTCACAAAATTACAGCAAGTGATTAGGAAGGAATGTTGGCATTCATTGCAAGGGAAACTGAATTTAAAAGGGAAGTTTTACTGCAGCTGTAAAGGGCCTTGGTGAGACCACATTTGGAACAGTTTTGGTCATCATATTTGTGAAAAGATATAATGGTGTTCGAAACAGTTCAGAGAAGTTCACTCATCCCATTCCTGAGATGACAGGCGTATCTGAAAGATTGAACAGGTTGAGCCAATATCCACTGGAGTTCAGAACAACGAGAAGTAATCTCACTGAAACTCACAATATTCTTGATAGGATGAATAACGGGAGGGTGTTTCCTCTTGTGGGAGACACAGGAATAAGGGAACAGTCGAAGAATAACAGGTTTCCTTTTTAAAGCGGAGGTGACAAGAAGTGTTTTCTCAGAGGGTTCTCAGTATGTGGAAAACTTTGCCCCAGAAAGCAGCGGCAGCAAGGTTACTGAATTAATTCAAAGGTAGGGTTAAACAGATATTTGATAAACAGGGCAGTCAAGAATTACGGGGTGTTCACACCAGATCAGCCATAATCTTAGTCAATAGTGGGGCAGGCTCAAGGAGCCAAATGGCCTACTCCTGTTCCCAAGTCCAATGTTCCTATGATATGACAGAGGCATTGATGCTGGAATTTTTCAAGCTTTCGTGTCACTATTACACAGTTCTGGTCTCACTGCAGTATAAAAACGTGGTGACGCTCACTGCTCTGCACACTAGGATTTTTGTTGACTTACAGTGGACTTTGTTGTCAAACACTTGCTGCCATTGTTTGTAAAAGGCTGAGCTGGCACAACTGATTCGGTGTTGGATCTCATCATCAATGGCCTTTTAAGAAAGCAGCTGCCAAGGTATGTGCAGCACTCAACACATTCCAGAGTCTCTCCTTCAGTAGGTGAAGTGGAATACTTGGTTGACCAAATGTGAGCTGTTATGGGTGTTTTGTTTTGGCAGCATTCAAGGACAGGCCCAGTTTCTTACATGCAGAATTAAAGAGATCAAGAGTGGATTGCAAATTTGAGGCAGAGTGGGCAATGACACTGCAGACATCGGCAAACTGTAGATCATGGCAGTCATGTTAGTTTTGGCATGCAGGAGGAGGTTAAAGAGTTTTCCATCTATGCAGTATTTAATACTGACACCAGAGGGCAGCTAATCTTTGGTGAGGTGAACATCAGATAGATTATAATAGAAACATTTCCCCTTTGGCGGAGGGATCAATGTCCAGAGGGCATAGATTTAAGGTAAGGGGCAAGAGGTTTAGAGGGAATGTGAGGAAAAGTTTTTTCACCCAGAGGGTGGTGGGAGTCTGGAACTCACTGCCTGAAAGGATGGTGGAGGCAGAGATCCTCATAACTGGCTCTGGGTGCTCTAGTTTCCTACCACAAGTCCTGAAAGACGTGCTGTTAGGTAACTTGGACATTTTGAATTCTCCCTCAGTGAACCCGAACAGGAATATGGTGACTAGGGGATTTTTACAGTAACTTTATTGCAGTGTTACTGTAAGCCTACTTGTGACACTAATAAAGATTATTATTACATTAAAAAAGTTTTGCAATGCGAAGGGTTACAAAGCTATGGGCCAACTGCTGGAAAATGGGTTTAGAATAACTCAGTTGCTTTTGACCGGCAGAGACACGATGGGGTGAAATGCATTCTCTGTGCTGTAGATGTCTATGACTATCTGTGGAGAGAAAGAGTTAACATTGAGTCAAATATGGCTCTTTTTCAGAACTCGATCTGTTTCTCTCTCCACAGATGCTACCAAGCCTGCCGAATTTTCCAGCACTTTGTTTTTATTTCAGATTACCAGCATCCAAAAGTATTTTGTTTATATTTTAGCATGAAATAAATTGTGTACAGCATGGACCATTAAATCCCAGGTTACAAAATTAGATAATTTTAGCGAAATAATAATTTGCCTCCTGTGGACGAAGGAATGGGAGACTATTGATGATTATTTTCCAGTGGTCCTTGCCTAAGTTTATCCATGTGTGACATGAGGAGATGCAGCAGTATTTGGATAAGATAAACCAAACAAATTTTAGCTGATGTCTAGATGATTACAGATTAGGGAAAATATTGTTAGAGTTTTAACTGATCAGTATTTATAGGTTTTAGTCTTTAAGATTATCAGCTTTGAGATGAGCAAAAAGGACTCTGCTTCATTGCATATGCACGTGAAAGGTATCACAAATTGAGATCACTTCAGTAATGAATCTGCTTGACAATTCAAAAGACCATCAGACATGGGAGCAGAATTGGCCCACTTGGTTCATCGGGTTTGCTCCACCATTCAATCATGGCCAATATTGTTCTTATCCCCATTCTCCTGCCTTCGCCCCATAGTAATCAAGAACCTATCTACCTCTGTCTTAAAGACTCTCAGAAATTTGGCCTCCACAGCCTTCTGCGGCAAAGCATTTCAGATTCACCATCCTTTGACTGAACAAATTCCTCCTCATCTCAATTTTAAAGGATCATCCCTTCAGCATGAGGCTGTGGCCTCAGGTTCTAGGTTTTCCTACTAGTGGAAACATCCTCTGCACATCCACTATCTAAGCCTCTCAGTAGCCTGTAAGTTTCAATAAGATCCCCCCTCATCCTTCTAAACTCCAATGAGTACAGACCCAGAGTCCTCAACCGTTGCTCATATGACAAGCTCTTCATTCCAGGAATCATTCTTGTGAATCTCCTCTCGACCCATTTCAAGGCCAGGGCATCATTCCATAAATACAGGGCCCAAAACTGCTCACAATGCTCCAAATGGGGACTGACCAGAGCATTATACATCCCTGTTCTTGTACTCTAGCCCTGTTGACATGAATGCTAACATTGCATTTGCCTTCCTATCTGCCGACTGAACCCGCATGTTAACCTTACGAGTCTTAAGTCCCTTTGTGCTTCTGATTTCCTAAGTCGTTTCCCATTTAGAAAATAGTCTATGCCTCCATTCTTCCGACAAAACTCCATAACCTCACATTTTTCCACATTGTATTCCATCTGCCACTTTTGTCCACTCTCTTAGCCTGTCCAAGTCTTTCAGCAGCCCCCCTGCATTCTCAATATTACCTGTCCCTCTGCATATTTTTGTATCATCTGCAAACTTAGCAACGGTGCCTTCAGTTGCTTCTTGCAGATTGTTAATGTATATTGTGAAAAGTTGTGGTCCCAGCACCGACCCCTGAGGCACACGGGCTGCCATCCTGAAAAATACCCCTTTATCCCCACTCTCTGCCTTCTGCCAGTCAGCCAATCCTCTATCTATGCCAGTATATTACCCTTACTACCATAGGCTCTTAACTTATTTAACAGCCTCCTATACAGCATCTTGTCAGAGATCTTCTGGAAATCTAAATAGATCAGGTCCACTGGTTCTCCTTTGTCTAACTTCCTTGTTAGATGAGCACCTTTGTAAAAGAACCTTGAGAAATGTAAACACAAGTGTAAAGAGGTGTTCTAAGACTTTAGCTCAGGCACATTGTTGGTATGGGGAAAGAGCTTTAAAAAATAAACCAAACATGCCTACCCCTTTGATCATTCTATTGAAAAACACAGATCTGTGGTCAATTTATTTTTAACAAGCAAAATATTTTAAAACACCACTAAGCAACCATCAGACCCCGATTATCTTTGAAATGATTAATGTACTACAGCAATGAATATGTCCCTTCACTTAGCCTCATTTCCTGGTCAGTTTTATGTTGAAGCAGAGGGGGTGAATGGTGAAAGGAAAGCTCAAGTCCTAACTTTACAATTCTGGCAACGGTGGAGAACCTGATAATGAGATATGGCTCCACATGCTAAACTGAGCTTATTTTGGAAAACACTGAGCTTATTTTGCACACAAAAATAAGCTAATCTTCCCACAAAGCATTTTAAAATATGAACACGATCGTTGTATGGAATTAATGCTGCAATTCAGATGTTTTATAGATTTTGTTATCAAGTCAAAGTTCTGAAATCAAATCACGGATTTAAAGCTTTTCTATCAAGCTGCACCAACCAATGTTTTATACCAAGCAACTTAACAGCTACAGTAAAATACCTTATAGGTTACATCTTTATGCATAAGCCTGCAAACCCAAGAGTGAAATTTTAGATTTGTAAAGACCGATAGTCATAATTTTTAAGTCATGCCATTAGATTTAAAGATGACACTTCCTCACTTTTGGAGAAGGACAGGAAGCAGTTCAAATAACCTGTTCAAGACTATGCAGGTCTTAGTATTATATTATAATCTTTATTGTCACAAGTTGGCTTACATTAACACTGCAATGAAGTTACTGCGAAAAGCCCCTGATCGCCACATTCCGGCACCTGTTTGGGTACACCAAGTGAGAAGTCAGAATGTCCAAATTACCAAACGGCATGTCTTTTGGGACTTGTGGGAGGAAACCGAAGCAACTGGAGGAAACCCACGCAGACACAGGGAGAACGAGCAGACTCCGCACAGACAGTGACCCAAGCGGGAATTGAACGTAGGACCCTGGGGCTGTGGAGAAATAGTGCTAACCACTGTGCTACCGTGCTATCCTTCTCATTGGTCCTTCTCATTGCATCTGAACAAAAGGTCACTCCTTCAAAGCTAATGGCATTTAAATTGTGCTACAGACCTGGACATTTAGGCTATTATTGTATTAGACTACATAGAGTTTGGAACATGAAACATTACGGGCTGGATTCTCCATTTGGGAGACTGAAGCGTGTCTTTGCATGCACTCGCCGCCCTTTGATATGGTTGATGTTTGTAAATATTGGGGTTTCGGCGCTTATCCATGAAGGGAGATGAATGAATCAAGGCTGCAGATGGTTTGTGGAAGCTGTCATTCACAGCTCACGACTAGAAAGTTATGAATGGCTTGTAATTAATGGATCGGAGGGGTTAAAACACAGGTCACAGCTGTCCTCCTTCAAGGAATGGATATTTGGAGCCTCCAAGTGGTACAGCTGTAATTCTTTTCCCTGCCCCTGTCTGGACTGCTCTGTAGCTTCTAGACAAGCGTCTCTTTTCTAAGGGGGAGGGGCAGCTTTAGTCAGGGGTCTCCGAGAGGGGGTCGGGATCATCTTGTAGAGGAGAAGGCGGCAGTTAGTGCATTGTATGTGTTTTGGGGGGGGGGGGGGGTGGAGAGATGCTGCTTAGATGACTTTGGGGGCAACCCCTCTATGGAGTTATCCCCTTTGGCCCACTATGAGATCCACCACATCAGGGCCACGTTGGTGAACACCAGAAGTGATCCACGCCCACATGATTCCCAGCCCAGACGCCGGAGAATCACTGAAGGCAGGAGAATAGGGTGCCGGGCCCGCTAAATGGGTCATTAAGATCTATTTGCATTCATTTACACCCTCCTGCTGGTACATGGTCAAGAACCTCCATTCCGCTGCCAGCTGAGGTGGGGGGTGGAGTGGAGCATCGTGTTTGGATCGGCGCTGCTTTTCTCCCGACGCCGGATTCTCCATCCTATCGGGCTTCGGGTGTCACAGGGTGGAGAATCCAGCCCTACATCTTTGATATGTAGTGATATTTAGGAAAACAGTGTACACACTGAAACAACAAAAGCTACAATCACTTTTAATGAAACCATAATGATTAGCAACAGTGCCAAAGAAACACACACACTATGTATAAATGAAGAGGTTAACAAAGCCATTTGACAGATGTCTCAAACATTTTTTTCTTTTTTTAAAAATCAGATTTTCTCTCTTCCTCTTCTCCTCCTGTGAAGTCATCTACATCTTGATGGAGAATGGTCCCATTTGTGCCAGCTCCAGTATCTCAACTCATTGGCCATGTTCTTATGAGCGTTGACAGCATGCTTTTCAACTGTGGAGGTTGCACAGCTGTATTCAGTCTTACTTATCAAATAGAGCATAAATGAAGATCAATATTTAAGCTATCACAGTAGAGACCAGGATTGAACCATTGGTGCATTATTATTCTTGATGGTTTATCCTTGTAATGAACAAACGTGCTATACAGAGAGCTTCCAACTACGGCAAGGTTCCAAGCAAAGTCACAAACCTTCTGGTTAAAATGGCATGTTTCCCTCATGCAACATTTCATCAACCTAATTCGGCAAGATTTTCTTTCAGTGTGGTACATTTCCAGAAAGACCCTAGAGTACTCTTGCCAATCAAATCACCCAGGAAAAGAACTGAAAATGAAAATACATCTAAACCAGAACACACACTGGGCAGCATGGTGGCGCAGTGGTCAGCACTGCTGACTCATGGCGCTGAGGAATCAGGTTCGATCCCGGCCCCGGGTCACTGTCCGTGTGGAGTTTGCACATTCTCCCAGTGTCTGCGTGGGTCTCACCCCCACAACTCAAAGATGTGCAGAGTAGGTGAATTGGGCATGCTAAACTGCCCCTGCTAAATTGCCTCTTAATTGGAAGAAAAAATAATAATTGGGTATACTTTAAATTTAAAAGAAACCCAGAACACAGAAAAGAACTGGACTGGAGCCGAGATAGCTTGCAGTATACACCATTGACTAGACTTGTTCCTGTAGCATTCTAACTTGTTTTGCTCTATAACTTGCTGGAAATGTGAACGTATAACGACTTGGATAGTGCACTGTAAATTTGGAAACCGAGTGAATGCCAAGACGAACAATATTATCTCTTCAAACAATGAGATTTAGGGATTGAGAAAAAAACCCCAAAAATATGGAAAAGAAAGGTGAATTAAAATTAAATCATGAACAAAAAGAAAAATAGACAAAATGAAAGACTGGATTAAGAAAGGCTGACAGAAAGGAAAAGTAAGAATAAGGGGAAAAAAATTAAGTTTCAATATAAAATCTTGAGTAAAAATTGACCATTAAATGTGCTGGAATGGATTGAACAGAATTGATCCATTAAATAAAAGTAAATTACTGCGAAAGCTGGAATCTGAAACAAAAACAGAAAATATTGGACAATGGCAGCAGGTCTGACAGCATCTGTGGAGAGAAAAGGGAGCTAACATTGCGAGTCTGGTTGACTTTGTCAGCTTTTTCAAAGAATGTTCCAGATTCACAACATTGGCTACCTTTTTTCTCCACAGGTGCTGTCAGACCTGCGGAGATTGTCCAGAATTGTTCCCTTAATAGGCCGGAGGTATCGATTGACTATGCATTAACAATTACCACATTGCTAATCTAGTACTTGCACTATTTAAATTGGAGAGCTGGTTCGTGAAGCAGAACAAGGCCAATAACGTGGGTTCAATCCCCGGACCAGCTGAGGTTATTTGTGAAGGCCTCGCCTTCTCAACCTTGCCCCTCACCCGAGGTGTGGTGATCCTCAGGTTAAATCACCACTAGTCAACTCTCCCCCTCATAATCCAGAGGCCCAGGTTAATGCTCTGGGGACCCAGGTCCGAGACCCACCACAGCAATGGTGGAATTTAAACTCAATAAAACATTTGGAATTAAAAGTCGAATGATGACCACAAATGATGAGCACAAAACCCATCAGTTTCACCAAGTAATTTAGAGATGGAAACCTGCCGTCCATACCCGGTCTGGTCTACATGTGACTCCAGGCCCACATAGCAATGTGGTTGACTCTTATAACTTCCCACTGAAATAACCTGGCAAGCTACTCGGCAATGAGGGATGGCCAGTAAATGCTGGGTCCTGCCAGCTAGGCCATGAACAAATTTTTTAAAAACTTTTCAAGGTTAATAAATGAATGCAAGCACAACAATGATAGTTAAGATTTATTTATAGATGGCAGTAAAAGGATAAAAGGTCTAGCCAAAATAAGAACAGTTAAATCTTGCTCTTCTAATCTTTAGATGTACTACAAGGAAAAACGGCTTGATGCTAGCTAGCTTCCCAAAAAATAAATTTAAGTTCGTATTAGGCCATAATCAAACAAAAAAGGCTCATACATGTCATACCATGAGATGATAAGAAAGTAAGAGATGATCTGGACAATGGGACACTGAAAATAAAGCGGTACATTATGCTCTATTAAGTATAGCAAGCAATACAAACTCACCTTTTCCGCCCTCTGAATCAGATCTGCCTGTACAACAATAGTGTACATTTAATAATTGCCCAAGATTAGTATTCAGTATATCGTGATGGTCATGGAAAGTTTATGAAATGCAACTTGGTGGAAGCACATTTTTAAATTGAAGCAGTTATGATGGAAGCCTCAGATTTGCCTCAGACCGCACCTTCTAATATTAACATTAATTCATTAGTACAGGAATATTACAGATCTAAGAAAATGCCTCCAGCAGAGAGAGAAATAACACAATGCAGTGTGTGTAGTTAACATACATCTCATCAAAATATCTGGGAGGATACAAGTGTCGAATCCTAGGTGTGTAAGAGGCAGCCATATAGCCAAAGATGCTTGCTAGAGCTATCCAATTAGTCCCACTTAGCTTTAAATGTTCTTTCCCTATAGCTATATAAATCTTTTCCGTTCAAGTATTTGAAAAACCCCAAGGCGTTCTATACTTGTGAGAGAAATAAGACGAGGATCAGAGTGAGAGTAGGGCCGATCAGGGATAGTGGAGGAAACTTGTGCCAGAGTCTGAGGAAGTAGGGGAGGCCATAAATGAATATTTTGCTTCAGTATTCACTAGAGAGAGGGACCTTGTTGCTCATGAGAACAGTGTGAACCAGGTTAATAGACTCGAACAGGTTGATATTAAAAAGGATGCGCTGGAAATTTTGAAAATCATCAGGACAGATAAGTCCCCTGGACCTGACAGGATATACCCACGGTTACTACGGGAAGCAAGGGAAGAGATTGCTGCGCCGTTGGCGATGATCTTTGCGTCCTCACTCTCCACTGGATTAGTACGGATGATTGGAGGGAGGCGAATGTTGTTCCCTGTTCAAGAAAGGGAATAGGGAAATCCCTGGGAATTACAGACTCATCAGTCTTACGTCTGTGGTGAGCAAAATATTGGAAAGGATTCTGAGAGATAGGATTTATGATTATCTAGAAAAACATAGTTTGATTAAAGATAGTCAGCATGGCTTTGTGAGAGGCAGGTCATGCCTCACAAGCCTTATTGAATTCTTTGAGGATGTGACAAGACACATTGATGAAGGTCGGGCCGTGGATGTGGTTTATATGGAATTCAGTGAGGCATTTGATAAGGTTCCCCATGGTAGGCTCATTCAGAAAGTTAGGGGGCATGGGATACTGGGAAATTTGGCTGTCTGGATACAGAATTGGCTGGGCGAAAGAAGACAGCGAGTGGTAGTGGATGGAATTCCGTCTGGAGGTCGGTGACCAGTGGTATTCCTCAAGGATCTGTTCTGGGACCTCTGTTCTTTGTGTTTTTTATAAATGACTTGGATGAGTTAGTGGAAGGGTGGGTTAGTACGTTTGCCGATGACACGAAGGTTGGGGGAGTTGTAGATAGTGTTGAGGGTTGTTGCAGGTTACAACAGGACATTGACAGGATGCTGAACTGGGCTGAGAAGTGGCAGATGGAGTTCAACCTTGATAAATGTGAAGTGATTCATTTTGAAACGTCGAATTTGAATGTTGAATACAGGGTTAAAAGCAGGATTCTTGGAAGTGTGGAGGAACAGAGGGATCTTGGGGTCCACGTACATAGATCCCTCAAAGCTGCCACCCAGGTTGATAGGGCTGTTAAGAAGGCACATGGTGTGTTGGCTTTCATTAACAAGGGGATTGAGTTTAAGAGCCGCGAAGTTTTGCTGCAGCTTTATAAAACCCTAGTTAGACGACACTTGGGATATTGTGTCCAGTTCTGCTCACCTCATTATAGGAAGGATGTGGATGCCTTGGATTGGATTTGTTTATTATCACGTGTACCGAGGTACAGTGAAAAGTATGTTTCTGCGAGCAGCTCAACAGATCATTAAGTACATGGGAAGAAAAGGGAAGAAAAAAAAATACATAACAGGGAAACACAAGATATACAATGTTAGTACAAGCACCGGCATTTGATGAAGCATACAGGGTGTAGTGTTAATGAGGTCAGTCCATAAGAGAGTCAATTAGGAGTCTGGTGACAGTGGGGAAGAAGCTGTTTTTGAGTCTGTTCGTGCGTGTTCTCAGACTTCTATATCTCCTGCCGATGGAAGAAGTTGGAAGAGTAAGCCAGGTGGGAGGGATCTTTGATTATGCTGCCGCCTGCTTTCCCCAGGCAGCAGGAGGTGTAGATGGAGTCAATGAATGGGAGGCAGGTTCGTATGATGGACTGGGCGGTGTTCACGACTCTCTGAAGTTTCTTGCGGTCCTGGGCCGAGCAGTTGCCGTGCCAGGTTGGAGAGGGTACAGAGGAGATTTACCAGGATGCTGCCTGGACAGAGGGCATGTCTTATGAAGAAAGGTTGAGGGAGCTAGGGCTTTTCTCACTCAGGCGTCGAAGGCAGAGAGGTGACTTGACAGAGGTGTACAAGGTGATGAGAGGCATGGGTAGGGTGGATAGCCAGAGATTTTTCCCCAGGGTGGAAATGGCTGTCATGAGGGGACACAATTTTAAGGTGATTGGAGGAAGGTATGGGGGAGATGTCAGAGGTAGGTTCTTTACACAGAGAGTGGTGGGTGTGTGGAATGCACTGTCAGCAGAGGTAGTGGAGTCAGTCATTAGGGACATTTAAGCGACTCTTAGACAAGCACATAGACAGCAGTAAATTGAAGGGGTGTAGGTTAGGTTGATCTTAGATTTGTGTTATAACCTGGCTGGGGAGTAATAGCAATCCCACAATCCTTAGGGAGTATGAGCTTCCCCAATGAGGGGGGGGGGGGAGGAGAGAGAGAAATCATTAACAGATTCCCTGCATAAATAGGGCTGGCCAGTATGGAACCAGCTATTGAGGAGTGAGCAGCAAGGGAGTTCCTGCTGCTGTTGTGTGCGTGTATATATATATGTTATTGTAAATAAATGTTATTTCTTTCTATCCGATAGCATTGTGGGTAGCACAATTGCTTCACAGCTCCAGGGTCCCAGTTTCGATTCCGGCTTGGGTCACTGTCTGTGCGGAGTCTGCACATCTTCCCAGTGTGTGCGTGGGTTTCCTCCGGGTTCTCCGGTTTCCTCCCACAGTCCAAAGATGTGCAGGTTAGTTGGATTGGCCATGATAAATTGCCCGTAGTGTCCAAAATTGCCCTTAGTGTTGGGTGGGGTTACTGGGTTATGGGGATAGGTTGGAGGTGTTGACCTTGGGTAGGGTGCTCTTTCCAAGAGCCGGTGCAGACTCGATGGGCCGAATGGCCTCCTTCTGCACTGTAAATTCTATGAATATCTAAGAAACACGTGCTGGATTCTTCGTGGCCCTCACAAAACTGGCGGTGACGGTTAAAGTGGATAGGTGGCTTCGCTGCTGAAGCCATCTCGCTAGATTTTTGTTGGATACAGGTTGGAAGTTATTTTTCTGTTACACCATGCCTCTGTATGGACGTCTGGATGTTTTTGATTCTGCGCTGGAAAGTTGGAACCAGTACGCACAACGGATGCGTTACTATTTCCGGGCAAACAACATCACCGAAAACAAGCGGCAGGTGGTCATTTTGCTCACTGCCTACGGCCCGCATAAGTTTGGGGTGATTAGGAGCCTTACGTACCCACCTGCGCCGGACACCAAGGCGTTTGATGAAATTCTGAACTTAGTGGGGCATCATTTTAACCCAATCCCATCCACGATAGTCCAGCTTTACTGGTTTAATACCGCTGAGGGGGCCCGGGAGAATCCCTAGCAGAGTTTCCATCCAGGCTACGCAGGATTGTGGAGTACTGTGATCATGGTGAGACCTTGTCAGAAATGTTACGTGCCCGTTTGGTTTGCGGTATTAACAATGCGGCCACCCAGAGAAAGTTGTTAGCTGAGCCAACATTGACTTTTCAACAGCCCATTCAAATAGTCTTGTCCCGAGAGAGCGCAGAACGTGGATTGCAAGAGCTACAGGGAATGGAAGTGCACGCCTTGGGGTGCAATCCCTTCCATCCAAAAGCGCCTCCCCGCACCCCTGCGGAACCTTGGGCGGGGCGGCATTCGGAACGACGCCAGTGGCCGCCGGACGTTCCTCTCCGAAGGGAGCCTTCTCCAGAACCAACAGATGAGGAGCCATGTCAGTGTTGGACTTGTGGGCGCCGACCCCGTCGCGGACGCCAGTCCTGGGGGCGCCAGAGGCGTCGCCGCTCCGACAGAAACTGGGGCCAGCCCAGGGGCCATACCTTCCATTTGGATGAACCTGCGGCGACTACTCCAGGAGACGTGGAGACGGAGGACGACTGCCTGCAGCTGCATTCTGTGGCAGCTCACCGTGTGGCCCCCATTAAGGTGACAGTATGGGTCAATGGTCACCTGCTTGAGATGGAGTTGGACACTGGCACAGTGGAATCCGTGATCGCCCAGAGGACATTCGACCACATCAAGCAGGGTATACAGACCCTTACATTAACCGACACACCGGCCAAGTTGGCCACCTACACTGGGGAACAATTGGACATTGCAGGAACTACGATGACCCCTGGTGTTTATGGGCGCCAAGAGGGGTGTTTCCCACTTATCGTGGTGCGCAGCCACGGGCACAGCCTGTTGGATCGGGACTGGTGGCGCCATTTGCGGTTGCAGTGGCAGCACATCCTCCAAACAGGTTCTGGAGGGTTGACGGAGGTACCAGGACAGTACCCAGATGTATTCCAGCCCGGGTTTGGGGAAAATAAAAGGGGCTGTAGCCCGTATCCAAGTCGAACCAGGAGCCACGCCGCGTTATTTCCGGGCGTGCCCGGTGCCTTACGCGAGAAATTAGAAGGGGAGCTCACTCGTTTGGCGTCCTTGGGTTTTACCAGGCCCTTCAGTTTCGCTGACTGGACAGCACAAATTGTACCTATAATGAAGCCAGATGCCACAGTTCGCTTGTGCGGCGACTATAAACTTACAGCGAATACGGCTACCCGGCTCGACCGATATCCAATGCCTCACATAGAGGATCTCTATGCGAAGCTTGCAGGCGGACTTGTTCACGAAATTAGATACGAGTCATGCCTACCTACAGTTGGAGCTGGACCCTGCCTCCCGGCCATATGTAACTATTAATACACACTGGGGCCTGTATGAATATACACGGTTGTCCTTTGGGGTTATCATCTGCCTGAGCAATTTTTCACAACGCGTCATGGAGGACATCGAGAGGTTTACCGCTGTCTATTAAGACAACGTTTTGATTACAGGGAAGTCGGAGCAGGAACATTTGGAAAACTTGGGAGGCTGTCCTTAGACGCTTTTCAGAGGCTGGAGTCCGTTTACGTCGTACAAAGTGCATCTTTCAGGCGAAGGAAGTAGTCTACCTGGGTTATTGGGTGGACCGAAGGTTTGCACCTCGTTGCAGAGAAGGTGCGCGCAATTCAACAGGCCCCCGCCCCAACTAATACTTCACATCTTCATTCTTTTCTCGGCCTCGTAAACTATTACGGGAAGTTCCTCCCCAATCTGGCAACTACGCTGGCCCCGTTGCACCTTCTGCTAAAGAAGAATCACACCTGGGGTTGAGGTCAGCCGCAAGAAATCGCTTTCCGGCGGGCAAAACAACATTTGTCGTCATCTGGGTTACGAACCCACTATGATCCTGGAAAGCCTTTGCTCATCACGTGTAATGCATCCCCGTATGTTATTGGGGCCGTCCTGTCCCACAAGATGGAGAACGGGACCGATAGCTTCCGCCTGCTGCGCATTGACTGCAGCGGAAAAGAAGTATGCGCAGATCGAGAAGGAGGGCCTGGCGGTGGTCTTTGCGGTGAAACGCTTCCACCAGTATGTGTATGGCCACCACTTCACTATTGTGACTGATCATAAGCCTCTGCTGGGACTTTTCCGAGAGGATAAGCTAATACCGCACATTGCTTCCGCACGGATCCAGCGCTGGGCTTTGTTGCTCGCTGCCCACGAGTATTCTCTGGAGCACAAACCAGGAACCCAGAGAGCGAATGCCGATGCACTGAGCCAGTTGCCTTTATCGACCGGCCCCATGTCGACCCTCACGACCGGTGAGGTGGTTGCAACCCGAGATTTTATGGACTCCTTGCCTGTCACGGCATCACAGATCCGTGAGTAGACCCAGGCGGAGCCAGTCCTGTCAAAGGTTCGGCACATAGTCCTGTATGGTGGGCAGCATGGACAGCTCCCAGGCAAGTTGCGGGCATTTTCCTCCAAGCGGTCAGAATTTAGCGTGGAAGACGGTATCCTCTTGTGGGGGACGCATGTGATTGTCCTGGAAAAAGGACAGAAGCGGATACTGCGCGACTTGCACGATGGGCATCCGGGTGTGACCAAAATGAAAATGTTGGCCCGGATTTATGTCTGGTGGCCAGGCCTCGACACCGACATTGAGAAGGTGGCCCAAAACTGCTCTGTTTGCCAGGAGCATCAGAAGCTTTCGCTGGCAGGGCCCCTACATCACTGAGAATGGCCAGGGCGGCCTTGGGCGCGCTTGCATGCGGATTTCGCCGGCCCTTTTCAAGGATCCATGTTCCTTCTATTGATCGATGCCCAGTCTAAATGGTTAGCGGTGCATAAGATGGTAGGCACAATGTCCTGCGCAACAGTCGAGAAGATGCGTTTACCTTTCAGTATGCATGCCCCCCCCCCCCACCCCCCGAGGTGCTGGTCATGGACAATGGCACTCCATGAACAAGTGAGGAGTTTGGAGGTTCATGAAGATGAACGGCATACGCCATATCGGCACCGCTCCATACCACCCGGCTTCCAATGGGTTGGTGGAACGCGCAGTGCAGACATTCAAACGGGGCCTAAAGAAGCAGTCTTCCGGGTCTATGGGCAAGAGACTGGCTTGCTTTTTGTTTCCATATAGGACCACTCCACATGCGGTGACTGGGGTAGCTCCCACGGAATTCCTAATGGGCCGGAAACTTTGCACCCGCCTTAGCATGGTTTCCCCGGACATTGGCGCAAAGGTACCCTGCACTCAAGAACGACAAGGACATGGCTTTTCTCGACATCGGCTGATTCGGCAGTTTGCGCCCGGTGACCCAGTGTTCGTTCGAAAGTTTGCTGGTGGTCCCCAGTGGTTCCCTGGCGTTATCTTTCACCAAACGGGCCCTATCTCTTACCAGGTGCAAGCCCAGGGTCGTCTCCAGCGCAAGCATGGAGACCACATTCGGTCCAGAAGACCATTTCTTCCAAAGATTCCCCGCCCCCGGAGCTCATTTCTACAGCCACAGAGACCAGACGCAGTGGAGAGTATTCCTCACAATCTTCCTCTGGTGCCGCACTCAAAGCCTGCGCAGGTCATTGCAAAACGGCGTGGAGATAGAGACGCCGAGATGACGGAGGCAGCGGGGGGCGGGGGGAGGAAATGTTATAACCTACCTGCTTACCACTGGCTGGGGACTAATGGCAATCTCACAATCCTTAGGGAGTATGAGCTTCCCCAATGAGGGGGGCATTATTATTCAACTCGTGCTGGATTCTTCGTGGCCGTCACTAAAATTAGGATAAATGGTCGGCACAACATCGTGGGCTGAAGGGCCTTTACCGTGCTGTACGGTTCTATGTTCTTCTAAGTATTTATCCAATTTTCTTTTGAATATTACGACTGAAACTGTTCCATCACCTTTGACAGTGTATTTGAAATCACAACAAATCATTAATGTAAAAAGCTACGTTTCCTCTTCCACTTCTGCTCCTTTTACTAATCATCTTAAATCTGTCTTTCCATTAATCTATCAAAATCAATCATAATTTCAAACACCTCAATCTTCGGTTTTTAAGAAGGGCAAGAGCTTTTCTGTAGCTCACAACAATGCAATACCTGCATTAAGATATCACGGTTTGTCCTAGTCAGCAATCATCAAAAGACTGATAATAAAACATTCCAAGGCACTTCACAGGGGTGTTCCAAGGCATTTCACTGGAACCTTCTAAATGAAGTTATCAGACCGATCCACAAAGATCAGAACATTCCATCAATCCCGCCCCCCGGCAATGGAACCAATATATATGGTATGATTCACTTTGATTTCTAAATACCCCTTAAGTTCTCACAAAATACTGGAGAAATATTTAAAAGGAAATTGAAAGAGAATCTTGTAGAACACAAAATATATTTAATAACATGTATAAGCCAGTGCAGAACACGGATTCAAGCTATTTCAGGATATTAGTGACAGGGAACACAATAGCCAGGAAATAGATCCGCTTGCACAAAATTCTGGTCGCCAAACTACCAGACGGATGTGGAGGCTTTGGAGAGAGTGCAGAGGTGGTTTACCAAGATGTTCCCTGGTCTGGGGGGTGTTAGCTATGTGGAGAGGCTGAATAGACTCGGACAGTTTTCATCAGAATGACAGAGGTTGAGTGGCGACCTGATAGAGGTCCACAAGATTATGAGGGGCATGGATACAGTGGATGGGCAGGCACTGGTTCCCAGGGTGGAGGGGGTCAGTCACCAGGGTGAATAGGTTTAAGATCCTTGGGGCAAAGTTTAAAGGAGATGTGCGAGGCAGATTTTTTTTTTTTTTTTTTTAAACCACAGATGGTGGAGTGTGCCTGGAATGCTCTGCCGGGGGAGGTTGTGGAACAGATACAATAACGGCGTTCAAAAGGCATCTCGACAAATACATGGATAGGATGGGTATGGAGGGATACGGCACGAGGAAGTGCTGAGGGTTTTGGCCAAGGGTGATATCATGACAGGTACAGGCTTGGAGGGCCTTTTTTCTTAAATTGCACCTTAGTGTCTAAAGGTTTAGGTGAGGTTACTGGGTTACGGGGATAGGGCAGAGGCGTGGCCTTAAATAGGATGCTCTTTTGGAGGGCTGGTGCAGACTCGATGGGCTGAATGGCCTCCTTCTGCACTGTAAATTCTATGATTCTGTGATTCTCTGCAGCTGTGGCCAGTAGCTCCAAAGGTTGTCCAGCCTGCCCAGTGCCAGAGTTAAGGACATCTCTGAACAGATGGAGACAAACTAAGAGTTGGAGGAGGAAGATTCAGCTCTCATGGCCCAGTTAGAAATCAAAGACAAAGGAACAACTGGGTTCAACTGAGAAAGTTGAGCAGGTACAAATTAAAACATAGATAAAATGTAATCATCTCTTGATTGTGACATAAGTGATGTGCCAATTGGCACTGGACAAGCAAATTAGAGAATTAAATGCGCGGAGTAGCGTGGGAACGAGGAGTTTCAACTTGTGGGGCACTGGCATCAGTACTCAGGAAGAGTGAGTTATTCTGTTTAGAAGGGCTCCACTTAAACTGGGCTGGGACCTGTGTCATGACAAATCATATAACTGGATAAAGCTTAGAACAACAGAGTGGGGAGAGGATTTAGAACATACAGTGCAGAAGGAGGCCATTCGGCCTATCGAACCTTCACCGACCCACTTAAACCCTCACTTCCACCCTATCCCCGTAACCCAATAATGCCTCCTAACCTTTTTGGACACAAGGGACAATTTAGCATGGCCATTCCACCTAACCTGCGCGTCTTTGGGCTGTGGGAGGAAACCGGAGTACCCGGAGAAAATTCACAGACACGGGGCAAACGTACAAACTCCACACAGACACATGAGGTCGTAATCAAACCAGAGTCCCTGGCACTTGGAGGCAGCAGTGCTAGCCACTAATTACTGTGGAGGACTTTAATCTTGATATATACTGGATCAATCCTTACAAAAGAGAAGGCGGAAAGGAGATTGAATAGAGATATTCAAAATTCATGGAGCCTGGACAGAGTAGATTGGGGAACCCTTTCCACTTGTAAAAGGATTGGGAACAAGAGGGCACAGATTTAATGTAATTGGCAAAAGAAGCAAAAGCGACATGAGGGGAAACATCCTCAAGCAGCGAGTGGTTAAGGTCTCGAATATATTGTCTGAGAATGTGGTAGAGGCAGGGGAAAAAATACTGTTAACTGAAAAGGAAGAATGTTTAGGGTTATGGAGAGAAGGCTGGGGAATGGTACAAGGTGAATTGTCAATTTGGAGAGCTAGTGCAGACAGAATGGTCCCCCACTCCCCACAATATTGAAAATACAGGAGATGCCGGTAAGGCAGCTGGCAGGCTTAATTTTCCCTGCCCAAGACAACAGGAAACAAATGGGCTGAATGGCCTTCATCTGTGCCGTAAAAACGCTTCCGATTCTGTGAATCAAATTGGCACTTGTGATCTAAAATGTAAATCTATATGAATCTGTTTTTGTGACAGTTTCCTAGAGCAAAACATTATGGAACCAATTGGGATAAAGCTACTTTAGATGTAGTTTTATGCAATGAAGCAGAGTTAATTAGTAATCTCACAGTAAAGGTTTCACTGAGAACCACTGATCATGATATGCCACGTTAAATATGAAATCAACATACTTCAGTAATAAACAAGAATCGTAAACATGAACAATACCAGTTATATAGGTATGAAAGGAGAACTGGCAAAAGGTTGAAATGCTAAGTAGACTAAAAGCTATGGGCACGATCTAACGGAAAAGTTGCAAAGTATTATTTGTGGCGAGCTTTGCTGGAAGTTTCCCACCGGTTTTGTCGGCGAGTTCCCCACCGCTCTCTAACCACGCTTAGTCACTCTTCTGGGCCCTGGGGAGTTTCTCCTGAATTAATTTCATCACTAGGGAGCTGAACTCACTGGTCAGGCCAGTTCCTCAGAGATCACCCATTTTCAAAGGTTGCCCCAATCTCCAAGAGGGCTTGTGGGTTCCCCATAACTCCCACCCACAAGGGTATTACCCCCCCCCCCCCCCCCCACTGATGACAATGAGGGGGGGCCCTTTTCAGGCATTCCCACACCTCTTTTGGGTCCCCACCCTTCAAGAGGCCCCTTCATACCCAAATTGCTCAACTCCCCCTCGCGCAACCCCCCCCCCTTACTCTTGGGCATAGCTCCCCCAGGCCGTGACCCTTGGCAGGTCCACCCTCACACCAGGACACCTGGTACTGCCACCTTGGCAGTGCTCCTGTCTGCTTTGCAGTGCCAACCAGGCACCTCGGAAGTGCCAGGGCAGCAGTGCCAAGGTGCCCACGATCCAGGGGGAGGGACGGGGAGCCACCCTGCCCCAGGATAACCAGGGAAATAGTAGGGCCCATTAAGGACCAAGGGGGAAATCTATGGGTGGAGCCAGAGGACATCGATAGGGTGTAGAACGAATATTTCCCAACTGTCTTCACCCAAGAGAATGAGGAGATAGTTATGGGACTCAGGGAGAGTGTTTGTGAGGCTCTTGAGCAAATTGTCATAGGGAGTGGCAAGGTATTGGAGGTATTCGTGGCTTAAAAGTGGACAAATCTCCAAATCCGGATGAATCGTGTCCCAGGTTGCTGCGGGAGGCAAGGGAGGAGATTCCCTAACAAATTTGATTGAACTTTTTTAGCGTGTAACCAAGTGTATAGGTGAGGGTAGTGCAGTTGATGTAGTTTACGTGGATTTCAGCAAAGCCTTTGACAAAGTCTCACATGGGAGACTTAAGGTGGCAAATGTACATGGGATACATGGTGATTTGATAAGGAGGATTCAAAATTGGCTTATAGATAGAAGATAGACGGCTGCTTTAGTGTCTGGAAGCCAGTGACCAGTGGACCCCCTATTGTTTGTCATTTATATAAATGACATAGATGACTATGTGTCAAAAACAGCTTCTTCCCCGCTGCTCCCAGACTCCCGAATGACCCTCTTATGGACTGAACTGATCTCTCTACACATAGTCTCTACTGAGTAGCACGACACTTCCTATGCTTCACCCAATGTCTGTGTCTATGTATTTACATTGCGTATTTATCATATGTCCTATGTTTTTTCATGTATGGAAAGATCAGTCTGGATTGTATGCAGAACAATTCTTTGCACTGTACCTCGGTACACGTGACAATAAATCCAATCCAAATCCAAAAGAGACATACTGTCATGCTACATACATTCATACAAAAGGACTCGGCCTCTTCAGGCAAAAGGAACACAGCCAGTAATTGCGCTTCTTTTGAATTAAAAAGCCTGGGGGAACAAAGGCTCCTCATTTTTCTCCATCCTCAATCAGAGTTGACTTGCCAACCAATATAAATTGCTGCTCCCTTTGAAATTTGGCATTTTTGCATTTGTCCTGAATGCAAGACGAAAAGCTTTGCTCATATGTCTCATTTATCAGCAATACTACATGGATGACTTATACAAAGAGACAGAATGATATACTTTAGATTGCTGATGATACAAAGCTAGGTAAAAATCAACATTGTGATGAGGATTTGACCAGTTCTTGTCACCACAGTATTTATATGGCTTGTCCAGTTCACTGTACATAGAACATCGAAAAATACAGCACAGAACAGGCCCTTCGGCCCACGATGTTGTGCCGAACCTTTGTTCTAGATTAATCATAGATTATCATAGAATTTACAGTGCAGAAGGAGGCTATTCGGCCCATTGAGTCTGCACCGGCTCTTGGAAAGAACACCCTACCCATAGTCAACACCTCCACCCAACACTAAGGGCAATTTTGGACACTAAGGGCAATTTATCATGGCCAATCCACCTAACCTGCACATCTTTGGACCGTGGGAGGCAACCGGAGCACCCGGAGGAAACCCACGCAGACACGGGAGGATGTGCAGACTCTACACAGACAGTGACCCAAGCCGGAATCGAACCTGGGACCCTGGAGCTGTGAAGCAATTATGCTATCGACAATGCTACCGTGCTGCCCTGAAGAACAAATAAATCTACACTATATCATTATACCGTTATCCATATACCTATCCAATAGCTGCTTGAAGGACCCTAATGTTTCCGACTCAACTACTTCCACAGGCAGTGCATTCCATGCCCCCACTACTCTCTGGGTAAAGAACCTACCTCTGACATCCCCCTATATCTTCCACCATTCACCTTAAATTTATGTCCCCTTGTAATGGTTTGTTCCACCCGGGGAAAAAGTCTCTGACTGTCTACTCTATCCATTCCCCTGATCATCTTATAAACCCCTATCAAGTCGCCCCTCATCCTTCTCCGTTCTAATGAGAAAAGGCCCAGCACCCTCAACCTTTCCTCGTAAGACCTACTCTCCATTCCAGGCAACATCCTGGTAAATCTCCTTTGCACCTTTTCCAAAGCTTCCACATACTTGCTAAAATGAGGCGACCAGAACTGTACACAGTACTCCAAATGTGGCCTTACCAAAGTTTTGTACAGCTGCATCATCACCTCACGGCTCTTAAATTCAATCTCTCTGTTAATGAACACTAGCACACCATAGGCCTTCTTTACAGCTCTATCCACTTGAGTGGCAACTTTCAAAGATGTATGAACATAGACCCCAAGATCTCTCTGCTCCTCCACATTGCCAAGAACTCTACCGTTAACCCTGTATTCCGCATTCATATTTGTCCTTCCAAAATGGACAACCTCACACTTTTCAGGGTTAAACTCCATCTGCCATTTCTCAGCCCAGCTCTGCATCCTATCTATGTCTCTTTGCAGCCGACAACAGCCCTCCTCACTATCCACAACTCCACCAATCTTCGTATCATCTGCAAATTTACTGACCCACCCTTCAACTCCCTCATCCAAGTCATCAATGAAAATCACAAACAGCAGAGGACCCAGAACTGATCCCTGCGGTACGCCACTGGTAACTGGGATCCAGGCTGAATATTTGCCATCTACCACCACTCTCTGACTTCTATCGGTTAGCCAGTTCGTTATCCAACTCGCCAAATTTCCCTCTATCCCATGCCTCCTTACTTTCTGCAGAAGTCTACCATGGGGAACCTTATCAAATGTCTTACTAAAATCCATGTACACTACATCCACTGCTTTACCTTCATCCACATGCTTGGTCACCTCCTCAAAGAATTCAATAAGACTTGTAAGGCAAGACCTACCCCTCACAAATCCGTGCTGACTACCCCTAATCAAGCAGTGTCTTTCCAGATGCTCAGAAATCCTATCCTTCAGTACCCTTTCCATGACTTTGCCTACCAGTTAGACTAACTGGCCTGTAATTCCCAGGGTTATCCCTAGTCCTTTTTTTGAACAGGGGCACGACATTCGCCACTCTTCAATCCCCTGGTACCACTCCTGTTGACAGTGAGGACGAAAAGATCATTGCCAACGGCTCTGCAATTTCATCTCTTGCTTCCCATAGAATCCTTGGATATATCCCGTCAGGCCCGGGGGACTTGTCTATCCTCAAGTTTTTCAAAATGCCCAACACATCTTCCTTCCTAACAAGCATTTCCTCGAGCTTACCAGTCTGTTTCACACTGTCCCCTCCAACAATATGGCCCCTCTCATTTGTAAATACAGAAGAAAAGTACTCGTTCAAGACCTCTCCTATCTCTTCAGACTCAATACACAATCTCCCGCTACTGTCCTTGATCGGACCTCCCCTCGCTCCAGTCATTCTCATATTTCTCACATATGTGTAAAAGGTCTTGGGGTTTTCCTTGATCCTACCCGCCAAAGATTGTTCATGCCATCTCTTAGCTCTCCTAATTCCCTTTCTTCAGTTCCCTCCTGGCTATCTTGTATCCCTCCAACGCCCTGTCTGAACCTTGTTTCCTCAGCCTTACACAAGTCTCCTTTTTCCTCTTAACAAGACATTTAACCTCTCTTGTCAACCATGGTTCCCTCACTCGACCATCTCTTCCCTGATATCAAGGACACGTAGTACCTGTTCCTTGAACAAGTTCCACATTTCACTTGTGTCCTTCCCTGACAGCCTATGTTCCCAACTTATGCACTTCAATTCTTGTCTGACAACATTGTAATTTACCCTTCCCCCAATTGTACAACCTTGCCCTGTTGCACGCACCTATCCCTCTCCATTACTAAAGTGAAAGTCACAGAATTGTGGTCACTATCTCCAAAATGCTCCCCCACTAACAAATCGATCACTTGCCCTGGTTCATTACCAAGTACTAAATCCCAAATTGCCCCTCCTCTGGTCGGACAATCTACATACTGTGTTAGAAAAGCTTCCTGGACACACTGCACAAACACCACCCCATCCAAACTATTTGATCTAAAGAGTTTCCACTCAATGTTTGGGAAGTTAAAGTCACCCATGACTACTACTCTGTGACTTCTGCACCTTTCCAAAACCTGTTCCTCCACATCTCTGCTACTATTGGGGGGCCTATAGAAAACTCCTAACAAGGCGACTGCTCCTTTCCTATTTCTGACTTCAACCCATACTGCCTCAGTAGGCTGATACGCCTCAAACTGCCTTTCTGCAGTTATACAACCTCTAATTAACAATGCCACCCCCCCCCCTCTTTTACCACCCTCCCTAATCTTATTGAAACATCGATAACCAGGGACCTCCAACAACCATTTCTGCCCCTCTTCTATCCAAGTTTCCGTGATGGCCACCACATCGTAGTCCCAAGTACCGATCCATGCCTTAAGTTCACCCACCTTTTTCCTGATGCTTCTTGCGTTGAAGTATACACACTTCAACCCATCTCCGTGCCTGCAAGTACTCTCCTTTGTCAGTGTTCCCTTCCCCACTGCCTCACTACACACTTTGGCGTCCTGAATATCAGCTACCTTAGTTGCTGGACTACAAATCCGGTTCCCATTCACCTGCCAAATTAGTTTAAACCCTCCTGAAGAGTACTAGAAAACCTCCCTCCCAGGATATTGGTGCCCCTCTGGTTCAGATGCAACCCGTCCTGCTTGTACAGGTCCCACCTTCCCCAGAATGCGCTCCAACTATCCAAATACCTGAAGCCTTCCCTCCTACACCATTCCTGCAGCCATGTGTTCAGCTGCACTCTCCCCCTATTCCTAGCCTCGCTATCACGTGGCACCGGCAACAAACCAGAGATGACAACTCTGTCTGTCCTGGCTTTTAACTTCCAGCCTAACTCCCTGAACTCATTTATTACTTCCACACCCCTTTTCCTACCTATGTCGTTGGTACCAATGTGCACCACGACTTCTGGCTGCTCCCCCTCCCCCTTCAGGATCCTGAAGACACGATCAGAGACATCCCTGGCCCTGGCACCCGGGAGGCAACATACCTTCCGGGAGTCTCGCTCGTGACCACAGAATCTCCTATCAATTGCCCTAACCATTGAATCTCTTACTACTATTGCTTTTCTATTCTCCCCCCCTTCCCTTCTGAGCCTCAGAGCCAGACTCAGTGTCAGAGAGCTGGCTGCTAGGGCCTTCCCCCGGTAGGTCATCCCCCACAACAGCATCTTAAACGGTATACTTGTGAAGGGGAACGGCCACGAGGGATCCCTGCACTGTCTGCCTGTTTGTTTTCTTTCCCCTGACTGTAACCCAGCTATTCTTGTCCTGTACCTTGGGTGTGGTTACCTCCCTGTAACTCTTCTCTGTCATCCCCTCTGCCTCCCGGATGATCCGAAGTTCCCCCAGCTTCAGCTCCAGTTCCCTAACACGGTCTTTGAGGAGCTGGAGTTGGGTGCACTTCCCGCAGGTATAGTCAGCGGGGACACCAGTGGTATCCCTCACCACCCACATCCTACAAGAGGAGCATGCAACTGGCCTAACCTCCATCCCCTCTTACCTTACAGAATATAGCTGCCCTGTGGACCAACTGGATCTCCGCCCTCCGACTCTGCTCCCAGTCAGCTGCACTCTCTGTAAACTCTTGGCTCTCTTCTCACTCTTTGCGGAAATATAGGAAACAAAATGAAAGGAGCACCTTACTCTCTCCTCACCTAACTCCCTCAGTCACCAAACTTTCACTATAGCACTCAAATGCACCAAATTCAGCACTCCCCCAGTCACCAAACTCTCACTATAGCACTCAAATGCACCAGATTCAGCACTCAGTGCAAACAAAGTCTGCACTGTAGGGGATCACTTTTATACTGTGAATCTCGCCTCTGAAAACTGGCCTAATCCAATTAACTAATTAACAAGCTCCAGCTGCAAGTGCCTACAAGTAAAAGCTTTGTTTAAAGCTGATTGAAAATTCACCTTCTTCTAAACCAAACAGCAACTTTTAAGTTAATTAACTAAATAAAAGAAAGACTAGACTTTCGATAAAAATGAAGCCTTATACTCCCTCAGTCACCAAACTCTCACTATAGCACTCAAATGCACCAAATTCAGCACTCAGTGCAAACTGTAGTTCAATGGTAACCCCCAGGATGTTGATACTAGGGGATTCGATAAAGGCAATGCCATTGAATATCATGGGGAAATGTCCCGATTCTCTTTTGTAGAACATGGTCATTGCCTGGCACATAAATGTTACTGGTCACATATCAGCCCAGTCTGAATGTTGTCTAGGTCTTGCTGCATATGGACTCAGATTACTTCAGTGATGGGCCCAGGGCACTACCCTGAGGAACTCCATTAACTCCAGCTGTACTAGGCCTCATGGATGCCATACTTGGTCAAATGCTGCCTTGATTTCAAGGGCACTCTCTTCTCAACGCGGTAATGACCCCATCCTGGGAGACAACCCCAGAAATGATTGTATCCCTGGACGCAGAAAAGGCCTTCGACAAGAGTTGATTGGAAATACCTCAGATATACTGGAGCGGTTTGGGCTTGGATCGGAGTTCACTGCTTGGGTGAAACTGGTGTACAACGCTTCATGGCGAGCGTGTGGACTAACACCACCAGCTCGTAATACTTCCAGCTGCACAGAGGCACAAGGCAGGGATGCCCACTGTCCCCGCTGCTGTTCGCCTTGGCAATCGAGCCATGGGCGATCGCCCTCAGAATGGCAAACTGGAGAGGTATCCAGAGAGGGTGCTGGGGGCATTGAGTCTCCCTCTGTACAGGTGACCTGCTCCAAAATATCATGGACCCCCAAGCCAGTATGGAAGGGATCATGAAGCTCTTGAACAGTTTGATGCCTTCTTGGGCTACCAACACAACTTGAGCAAAAGCAAAATCTTCCCGGTGACTCCACAAGGCGGGGGACAGAACTGGGGATTACTGTTCAAAAAAGCCCAAAACAAATTTCACTACCTGGAGATACAAATTGCCCACGACTGGACATGGATCCACAAATGGAACCCCGACGAGTCTGGTGACGGAAATAAAAAGGGAACTGCAGAGTTGGGATGTGCTCCCACTCTCACTGGCAGGGAGAGTGCAGACGATCAAGATGAACCTACGGTCCAGGTTCTTCTTCCTGTTCAGATCCCCCCCATCTGTAATAACCACAGGTTCACCCCAACAACCACCACCTTTAAAAGGTGGCGACCGGACGAGGGGGCACTGACAGTTAGCGACATATACACAAACGACAGACTAGCGACACTGGAGGAATTGATGGAGAGGTTACAGCTGGCCGAAGGGAACAAATTAAGGCACATATAAATCAAAAACTTCCTCCGTAGGGAAACGACGTACCCACGGATGTCGAGGCACCCACTGGTCGAGGAACTGTTGAACACGGGCGACTTGGGGAAAGGAACTAAGGGGGCCTGTACGGACAACTGTTGGAGAAGGCACGCTCCCCCTTGGACAGGACAACAGAAAACACGCTCTCCCCGGAGGAAATGAGCATGGGGGACGGGGATGGGGATGACTCTCGATCGAATCACTAAACAGGGCAAACTCCACCTCCACATGCACAAGGTTGAACCTAATGCAGCTAAAGGTGGTACACAGAGCACACCTAACCAGAACCCGAATAAACAGGTTCTTCCCGGCGTTGAAGGACAAATGTCAACAGTGCCAGGAAGACCCAGCCAACCAAACCCACGTATTTTAGGCCTGCTCCAGATTAGTCAGGTTCTGGACAACCTTTTTTGAGGCATGCCCATGGTTGTGGGGGTGGTCTTCAGGGTCTCAGAACAGCCAGAATTCTTAATGGGGAGGGGGACTGACGCCTAGCCTTTGCCACCCTACTCATCCGCCGAAAAATTCTGCTCAGTTGGCGATCAGCAACACCACCCAAAGTTGTCGGAATTCCTCCAACCGGAGAAAATAAAATTTGCCATCCATGGGTTGGAAGATGGCTTTCACAAGATGTGGAAACCATTTGCCAACTTGTTCCAAGACCAGTTTGTAGCCAGCAACCAATAGAGCAGGGGGGAGGGGGAGGCACAAGCGAGCCACAAAATGCAATGTGAAGGGAGAGTACGAAAGGGGGAAGGGGGAGCCACAAATTTTTAAAAAACTCACATAGGGGACCACGGCATACAGTCGGCATAGCTGCGAGGCCTGGCCCGAGGAAAGAGAGAGAAACAGGAACAACACCAGTATGCTGGGAGACACACCCCAAGGCTAACATCGGGGGCCCAATCAGGGCGAAACGGCCAGATGGGGCCCACAGCCACAAGTGTTACATGTAAATAGTCATGAGGTTCCTTGCTTGAATATGTATATTGTTTTCTTTCTGTTTTGTGTCTCTGCACACCTCTCCGAGGGAGATTTGTAAATATGAAAGCATTTACCTTTTAATGATTGCTGGACTATGTACCATAAAAAGATGAAAATCAATAAAAACGTTTACAAAAGGAGTGATGAACAAGATCTGACAGTGAATCATGAAGTGCTGAGGCAAAATGGTTAAGCATAAATTTTACAAAGTATAATGTGGGAAAATGTGAACTTGAAGAAGAGAAAAGCAGTACACGATTTCAACGGACAGCCATGATGTGGAGATGCCGGCGTTGGACTGGGGTGAGCACAGTAAGAAGTCTTACAACACCAGGTTAAAGTCCAACAGGTTTGTTTCGATGTCACTAGCTTTCGGAGCGCTGCTCCTTCCTCAGGTGAATGAAGAGGTATGTTCCAGAAACATATATATATATAGACAGATTCAAAGATGCCAGACAATGCTTGGAATGCGAGCATTAGCAGGTGATTAAATCTTTACACATCCCTCTGGATCTTACTGTGACTTCTTACTGTGCTCAACGGACAGAGATTGCAGAACTTGCAGTAGAAGGATCTGGGTGTTCTGGTACATGAACCACAAAATGTGGAGGTGGTGAGGTAGTGGTATTGTCACTGGACTAATAATCCAGAGGCCTAGAGTACTCTGGGGTCCCAGCTTCAAATCACGCTACCGCAGATGGTGAAATTTAAATTCAATAAAAATCTGGAATGAAAAATCTAGCGACGACCACAAAACCATTGTTGATTGTTGTAAAAACCCATCTGGTTCACTAATGTCCTTTAGGGAAGGAAATCTGCCATCCTTACCTGGTCTGGTCCATATGTGACTCCAGACACACAGCAATGTGGCTGACCTTTAACTGCCCCCTCGAGGGCAATTAGAGAGGGGCAATAAATGCTGGCAGAGCCTACAATGCCCATGTCTCATGAACAAATTTTTAAAAAAAGTTAGTTTGCAAGTATAGCGAGTGGTTACAATGGGGAATGGAATGCATTATTGTAAGGGGAACGGAATACAAATGTAGAGTTTTACTGCAGCAGCATAAGCCTTGATGAGACCACATCTATACTACTGTATACAATTTTGGTCTCCTTATGGAAAAGGGATATAACTGTATTTGAAGCAGTTCAGAGAAGATTCATTCGACTCGTGATTGGGATGAAGAGTTCAACTTATACAGGAAGATTGAACAGGTTGGGGCATATACCCATTGGGATTTAGAAGTAGCAGAGATGATCTTACTGAAACATAGAAATATCCTGAGGATAGGGTGAAGACTTTCTCTTGTGGGGGCAAGACTAGAACATAGAACAATACAGCGCAGTACAGGCCCTTCGGCCCACGATGTTGCACCGAAACAAAAGCCATCTAACCTACACTATGCCATTATCATCCATATGTTTATCCAATAAACTTTTAAATGCCCTCAATGTTGGCGAGTTCACTACTGTAGCAGGTAGGGCATTCCACGGCCTCACTACTTTTTGCGTAAAGAACCTACCTCTGTCCTATATCTATTACCCCTCAGTTTAAAGCTATGTCCCCTCATGCCAGTCATTTCCATCCGCGGGAGAAGGCTCTCACTGTCCACCCTATCCAACCCCCTGATCATTTTGTATGCCTCTATTAAGTCTCCTCTTAACCTTCTTCTCTCCAACGAAAACAACCTCAAGTCCGTCAGCCTTTCCTCATAAGATTTTCCCTCCATACCAGGCAACATCCTGGTAAATCTCCTCTGCACCCGCTCCAAAGCCTCCACGTCCTTCCTATAATGCGGTGACCAGAACTGTACTCAATACTCCAAATGCGGCCGTACCAGAGTTCTGTACAGATGCAACATGACCTCCTGACTCCGGAACTCAATCCCTCTACCAATAAAGGCCAACACTCCATAGGCCTTCTTCACAACCCTATCAACCTGGGTGGCAACTTTCAGGGATCTATGTACATGGACACCTAGATCCCTCTACTCATCCACACTTTCAAGAACATTACCATTAGCCAAATATTCTGCATTCCTGTTATTCCTTCCAAAGTGAATCACCTCACACTTCTCTACATTAAACTCCATTTGCCACCTCTCAGCCCAGCTCTGCAGCTTATCTATATCCCTCTGTAACCTGCTACATCCTTCCACACTATCGACAACACCACCGACTTTAGTATCGTCTGCAAATTTACTCACCCACCCTTCTGCGCCTTCCTCTAGGTCATTGATAAAAATGACAAACAGCAACGGCCCCAGAACAGATCCTTGTGGTACTCCACTTGTAACTGAGCTCCATTCTGAACATTTCCCATCAACCATCACCCTCGGTCTTCTTTCAGCTAGCCAATTTCTGATCCACATCTCTAAATCACCCTCAATCCCCAGCCTCCGTATTTTCTGCAATAGCCTACTGTGGGGAACCTTATCAAACGCTTTGCTGAAATCCATATACACCACATCAACTGCTCTACCCTCGTCTACCTGTTCAGTCACTTTCTCAAAGAACTCAATAAAGGTTTGTGAGGCATGACCTACCCTTCACAAAGCCATGCTGACTATCCTTGATCATATTATTCCTATCTAGATGATTATAAATCTTGTCTCTTATAATCCCCTCCAAGACTTTACCCACTACAGACGTGAGGCTCACCGGTCTATAGTTGCCGGGGTTGTCTCTGCTCCCCTTTTTGAACAAAGGGACCACATTTGCTATCCTCCAGTCCTCTGGCACTATTCCTGTAGCCAATGATGACATAAAAATCAAAGCCAAAGGTCCAGCAATCTCTTCCCTGGCCTCCCAGAGAATCCTAGGATAAATCCCATCAGGTCCCGGGGACTTATCTATTTTCAGCCTGTCCAGAATTGCCAACACCTCTTCCCTACGTACCTCAATGCCATCTATTCTATTAGCCTGGGGCTCAGCATTCTCCTCCACAACATTATCTTTTTCCTGAGTGAATACTAACGAAAAATATTCATTTAGTATCTCGCCTATCTCTTCAGACTCCACACACAACTTCCCATCCCTGTCCTTGACTGGTCCTACTCTTTCCCTAGTCATTCGCTTATTCCTGACATACCTATAGAAAGCTTTTGGGTTTTCCTTGATCCTTCCTGCCAAATACTTCTCATGTCCCCTCCTTGCTCGTCTTAGCTCTCTCTTTAGATCCTTCCTCGCTACCTTGTAACTATCCATCGCCCCAACTGAAGCTTCACACCTCATCTTCACATAGGCCTCCTTCTTCCTCTTAACAAGAGATTCCACTTCTTTGGTAAACCACGGTTCCCTCGCTCGACGCCTTCCTCCCTGCCTGACCGGTACATACTTATCAAGAACACGCAGTAGCTGATCCTTGAACAAGCTCCACTTATCCAGTGTGCCCAACACTTGCAGCCTACTTCTCCACCTTATCCCCCCCAAAGTCACGTCTAATGGCATCATAATTGCCCTTCCCCCAGCTATAACTCTTGCCCTGCGGTGTATACTTATCCCTTTCCATCATTAACGTAAATGTCACCGAATTGTGGTCACTGTCCCCAAAGTGCTCTCCTACCTCCAAATCCAACACCTGGCCTGGTTCATTACCCAAAACCAAATCCAACGTGGCCTCGCCTCTTGTTGGCCTGTCAACATATTGTGTCAGGAAACCCTCCTGCACACACTGTACAAAAAACGACCCATCTAATGTACTCGAACTATATCTTTTCCAGTCAATATTTGGAAAGTTAAAGTCTCCCATAATAACTACCCTGTTACTTTCGCTCTTATCAAGGATCATCCTCGCCATCCTTTCCTCTACATCCCTAGAACTATTTGGAGGCCTATAGAAAACTCCCAACAGGGTGACCTCTCCTTTCCTGTTTCTAACCTCAGCCCATACTACCTCGGAAGATGAGTCCCCATCTAGCATCCTCTCCGCCACCGTAATACTGCTCTTGACTAGCAGCGCCACACCTTCCCCTCTTTTGCCTCCTTCTCGGAGCTTACTAAAACACCTAAACCCCGGAACCTGCAACATCCATTCCTGTCCCTGCTCTATCCATGTCTCCGAAATGGCCACAACATCGAAGTCCCAGGTACCAACCCATGCTGCCAGTTCCCCTACCTTATTTCGTATACTCCTGGCATTGAAGTAGACACACTTCAAACCACCTACCTAAACACTGGCCCCCTCCTGCGACGTCAAATCTGTGCTCCTGACCTCTATACTCTCGTTCTCCCTTACCCTAAAACTACAATCCAGGTTCCCATGCCCCTGCTGCATTAGTTTAAACCCCCCCCCAAAGAGCACTAACAAATCTCCCCCCCAGGATATTTGTGCCCCTCAGGTTCAGATGTAGACCATCCTGTCTGTAGAGATGCAAACTTCCCCAGAAAGAGCCCCAGTTATCCAGAAATCTGAATCCCTCCCGCCTGCACCGTCCCTGTAGCCACGTGTTTAATTGCTCTCTCTCCCTATTCCTCATCTCACTATCACGTGGCACGGGCAACAACCCAGAGATAACAACTCTGTTTGTTCTAGTTCTGAGCTTCCATCCTAGCTCCCTGAAAGCCTGCCTGACATCCTTGTCCCCTTTCCTACCTATGGGATAATTTGAAGAATAAGAGATTTCCCTTTTAAGGTGAAGAGGAGAAATGTTTTCTCTCCGAGGATCGTTAGTCGATGGAATTCTCTTCCCAGAAAGCAGTGGAGGCTGGGTCATAGAATTTATTCAAGACCGATTATAGATATATTTTTGATAGACAAGAAAGTCAAAGTTATGGAGGGTAGACAAGAAAGTGGAGTTTAGACCTCAACCAGATCAGGGCGAGAGACCACAGGGGGGAGTGGGCCATTTGGTCCCTCAAGCCTGCTCTGTCAATCAACTGAATCATGCTGATCATCTACCTCAATGCTAATTTCCTACACTATCCCCATATTCCTTTATGGCTTTAATTTCTTATCAGTTTCTAGGTCCTCCTTTGCTGAATTCTAAAATACTGCCAATCCTCAGGTAATTTTATAAACCTCTTCCTTTGTTTTCATGGATCTTTAACTTCTCGTTAGCTACAGCTGGAACCCTTTAAACATTGTTTTTTTGTGCCTGAAAGAAACATACATTTATTGTAAACCATGTATTAATTCTTTAAATAATTGTCTATCAACCATTATACCTTTTAAATATAGATGTCCAACCTACCACAGCCAACATACATTTGTAGTTTGCTTTGATTAGATTTAAAACCCTTGCTTTGGATTGAATTTCAACTTTCAAACTTCATGTAAAATTCCATCATGTTATGGTTACCCTTCTCCAAAGGCAGCTTTACAATCAGATTATTAATTAGAGCTTTCTCGTTGCACAATAACAAATCTAAAATAAAATGCTTCCTCAACATACTAATCCTGAAAACTATCTAGTATACATTCCAGGAATTTGTTCTCCACAGTATTAGTGCCAATTAGATATATCCGGTCTGCATATTGAAGTCCCCCACGATTACCCTTGTTACATGATCTCGAATTTCCTGATTTATACCGCGTCCTAAATTGTCCATTGTTTGGTGGCCTGTAAATAACTAGTATCAATGATTTTTGTCCTTTCTTAGCTCCACTCAAGCTCATTCAACACATACATCTTCGAAGATTCTCTTTCATGTATTGATCTCATTGTTTATTAAGAGCTTCAGCCCACTTAACTTTTTTCCTTTTCTTAACATTCCTAAATGTCGAATACCCATTAATAGTCAGTTCCCAGCCTTGGTCACTCTGCAGCCACGTTTCCGTCATGACAATCAGATCATACTTGTTTATTTCCATTTATGTCGTCAATTCATCTACCTTGTTGCAAATACCTTTAATTTTGCCTATCCAACATTTAAGCTTATTTTGACACTATTTGATGCTGACCTTTGTCTCTATTGTCTTCCAATTTCGCTTACTACTTTTCTTTCCATCAGTACAAAGAACGCTACAGCACAGGAACAGGCCCTTCGACCCTCCAAGCCTGTACCGATCATGATACCAACCTTTGCCAAAACCGTCAGCACTTCCTTGTGCCGTATCCCTCTATACCCATCCTTTCCATGTGTTTGTCAAGGTGCCTTTTGAACGGCATTAATGTATCTGCTTCCACAACCTCCCCTGGCAACACGTTCCAGGCACTCACCACCCTCTGCGTAAATAATCTACCTTGCACATCTCCTCTAAACTTTGCCCCATGGACTTTAAACCTATGCCTCCTGGTGACTGACTCCTCCACCCTGGGAAAGAGTACGTGCCCATCCACTCTATCCATGCCCCTCACAATCTTGTAGACTTCTATCAGGCCACCCCTCAACCTCCGTCTTTCTAATGAAAACAGTCCGAGTCTATTCAGTCTCTCCACATAGCTAACACCCTCCAGACCAGGCAACACCCTGATAACCTCCTCTGCACCCTCTCCAAAGCGTCCACATCCTTCTGGTAGTGTGGCGACCAGAATTGTGCGCAATATTCCAAGTGCGGCCTTACCAAGGTTCCATACCACTGTAGCATGACTTACCAGTTGTTATACCGATGCCCCGTCCAATGAAGGCAAGCATTCCATATGCTTTCTCTTTTTTTAAAATAAATTTAGAGTAGCCAATTATTTTTCTTTCCCAATTAAGGGGAAATTTAGCGTGGCCAATCCACCTAACCAGCACATCTTTGGGTTGTGGGGTGAAACCCACGCAGACATGAGGAAAATATGCAAACTCCACATGAACAGTGACCAAGGGCCGGGATTCGAACCGGAGTCCTCAGCGCCGCAGTCCCAGTGCTAACCACTTCCCACATGCCACCCCTTCCGTATGCTTTCTTAACTACCTTGTCCACTTGCGTTGCCACCTTCAAAGATCTGTGCACCTGCACACCCAGATCTCTCTAACTTTCTATATTCCTAAGAGTTTTACCATTTACGGTATATTTCCCCTCGAAGTTAGACCCACCAAAACTCATTACTCACATTTGTCCGAATTAAACTCAATTTGCCAGTTCTCTGTCCAAGTATCCAATATATCCATGTCCTTCTGTATCTTCTGACAATCCTCAACACTATCTGCCACTCCAACAACCTTCGTGTCATCCACGAACTTACTAATCAGACCGGCTACATTTTCTTCCAAATCGTTCGTATACACCACAAACAACAGAGGCCCAAGCACCGATCCCTGTGGAACCCCACTAGCCACAATCTTCCATTCAAAAAAACATCCTTCTACTGCTACACTTTGCCTTCTGTGACCGAGCTAGTTCAGTATGCATCTTATCACCTCACCTCTGATCCCGTGTGACTTCACCTTTTTTTACCAGTCTACCATGAGGCACCTTGTCAAGGCTTTACTGAAGTCCATGTAAACAACATCCACCGCCCTCAGCTCATCAATCATCTTTGTCACCTCCTCAAAAAACTTGATCAAGTTAGCGAGGCACGACCTCCACTTCACAAAACCATGCTGTCTATCACTTATGAATCTATTTGTTTCCAAATGTGTTTAAATCCTGTCCCTGAGGATTCTCTCCAATAATTTACCTACTACCGACTTGAGGCTCACCGGTCTATAGTTTCCAGGATTATCCCTGCTACCTTTCTTAAACAGCGGTACAACATTAACTATTCTCCAGTCACTGGGATCTCACCTGTAGCCAATGAGGATACAAAGATATCAGTCAAGGCCCCAGCAATTTCTTCCCTTGTGTCCCTCAGAATTCTGAGATAAATCTCATCTGGCCCAGGAGACTTATCTACCTTAATATTTTTAAAAGACCCAAAACATCCTTCTTTTCGATGTTAACATGATCCAGACTGTCCACACACCCTACCCAAGAATCAACTTTAGTGAACACTGATGCAAAGTATTCATTTAGGACCTCGCCCATTTCCTCTGGCTCAACACATAGATTCCCCCCACTGTCCTGAAGTGGCCCAATCCTTTCCCTGGCCACCCTCTTGCTTCTTACATATGACTAAAAAGCTTTGGGATTCACCTTAAACCTACTTGCCACGGACTTTCCATGATGCCTCCTAGCCCTCCTAATTTCCTGCTTCAAAACCTTCCTACTTTCTTTATTCTCAAGGGTTTCGACTGTTCCCACCTTTCTAGACTGTACAAAAGACTCCTTTTTCTTTTTGACGAGGTTCATAATATCCCTCGTTATCCAAGGCTCCCTAAATTTCCCATATTTATCCTTCATTCTCTCAGGAACGTGACTTTCCTGAATCCTAATCAACTGTCGCTTGAAAGACTCCCACATGTCCGATGTTGATTTATTATCCAACAGCTGCAGCCAATCCAAATTCTTCAATTCCTGTCTAATGTTATCGTAATTTGCCTTTCCCCACTTCAGTGAGGGTTACCCTCATCCTTGTCCAAAAGTAGTTTTATTGCAATGGCCCCTCAGATTCGATCTCGCTGCCAAACTAGTTTAAACCTTCCCCAACAGCACGTGCAAATCTCCCTGCAAAGATATTGGTCCCAGTCCTGCTACGGTATAACCCATCTGCCTGGTACAGGTCCCAATGCCTCAGAAATCTATAACACTCTCTCCTGCACCATCTCTCCAGCCACACTCATGTGCTTTCTCGTCCTATTTCTGTATTCACATGCATGTGGGAGTAATTGTGAGATTACGGTCTTTAAAGTCCTGCTTTTTAATCTCTTTCCTACCTCTTTAAAGTCAGCTTTCAGGAGCTCAGTCCGCTTTCTACCTAGGTTTTCGAAACGATCATTGCCCATGATCTCTGGTTGTTCACCATCCCCCATAGGAATGTCCTGCAGCCACTCACTCACATCTTGACCCCATCACCAGGGAGGCAACATACCAACCTGGAGTTTTGTCCATGGCCACAGAAATGCCTGTCTAATTATCAGAGCCGCTACCATAAGACCATGCAAAATAGGAGCAGTAGACCATTCGTCCCCGCAGCCTGCTCCGCCATTCAATAATATCAGGCTGCTCCAACATTCCTCACATCCATTATCATGTCCTTCCCCTATAGCTCTTGATCCCCTTACTGATCAGGACTTTATCTATCTCAGCTTTTAAAAACACGAAGACTCTGCCCCTGCAGCTGTCTGTGGCAAGGAGTTCCAAAGACTCCTGACCCGCAGAGAAGAAATTTCCCCTCATCTCAGTCTTAAGTGGCCACCCACTTATTCTGAGACTGTGCCTTCTGGTCCTAAACTCTCCCATGAGAGGAAGCATCCTCTCAGCTTTACCTCATCATGCCCTTGAAGAATCCTGTGTTGGTGCGGCACGGTGGTGCAGTGGTTAGCACTGCTGTCTCACTTTGCCGAGGACACAGGCACGATCCCGGCCTGGGTCACCATCCTTGTGGAGTTTGCACATTCTCCATGCGTCTGTGTGGGTCTCAAAACCCCAAAAACGATGAGCAGGGTAGGTAAATTATCTTTTAACATTCTCCGCATCTCTGGTAACTGTCTCATCGTTGCCTCCACTGTTTACCCAGCCTACGCTTTTGGGCGAACTCGTCCACGTCCGCAGGGCTGGCAAAATAATGCTCCCTGCCTTGGTACGTGACCCAAAGTCTGTTTGGGTACAGCATCCCGAACTTCACTTCGCTCCTGCACAGGTCCGACTTGGCATTATTAAATTCTGCTCTTTGCCAGGTCTGCCCAATGTTTTGGTATATCCTGATCTTATGTCCCTCTGAGTTGCAAGCCTTCGTTTTCTTGCCTACCGTAGGATTTTCTCTCAGTCCTGATACAGGTGCAGTTTGGTGATGATCGCCCTCGGCTGCTCCCCAACCTTGGGTTTTGGCCGTAGCGACCTATGGGCCCTGTCGATCTCCGGTGGGTTGGAGAAACTGTCCCTTCCCACCAGGTTTCCTAGCATCTGGACAACGTAATCTGCCGGGTCCCTGCCCTCAGTTCCCTCGGACAGGCCCACTATCCTGAGGTTTTGGCGCCTCGACCGGCTCTCCTACTCCTCCACATTTGCCTCCATATATACTTTTTCTTTCAACTTATTATTCTCCTCAACTTTCTTGGTTAGCCATGGTTATTTTATCCCTCTTTAGAATCTTTCCTCGTTACTGGGACATATTTTTCCTGATAGTCATGAATTACCTCCTTAAATGTTTGCCACTGTTTTGTTTACTGTCTTTCCTGCTAATCTATCCACCCAGCCCCCTTTAGTTAACTCTATCCTCATTTCATTGTAATTTCTTTATTTAAATTCAACACAGTTGTTTCCAACCGGTTTCTCACACTCAATCTGAATATTAAATTCTATCATTTTATAATAACTACTTCCAAGGGACCTTTTACTCGGAGGTCATTTATTAAACCTGCCTCATTACCCATTACCAGATCCAAGATGGCCTGTTCCCTGGTTGGCTCCATGACATATTGCACAAGGAAACTACCGCTATAGCCCAACACTTATCCCAGGAGCATCTCGACAACAAGGACTCCTGCATCAGACTCCTATTCATTGACTATAGCTTCACCTTCAACACCATAATACCAGTCAAATTTGAAACCTAGGACTTGGCTTCTCCCTCTGCAGCTAGATCCTCTAATTCCTGCCCCATAGACCACAACCAGCAAGGATAAACAATGCAACCTCCTCCACAATAGTCCTCAAAACCGGGGCCACACAAGGCTGCGAACTTACCCCGCTATGTTACGCCTCATACACTCGCGACTGTGTTGCAAAATTCAGCTCCATCTCCATCTACAAGTTTTCTGATGACACGACCATAGTTGGACGATGAGTCAGAGTACAGGAGGGTGGAAGAAAACCTACTGGCATGGTGGAACAACAACAATACACCACGTTGATGCTACGACCAAGAAAGCACAACAGCGTCTATACTTCCTCAGGAAACTAAGGAAATTTGACATGCCCGCATTGACTCGTACCAAATTTTACAGATGCACCTTAGAAAACATCCTATATGGCTGCATCACAACTTGCCATGGCAACTGCTCAGCCCAAGACTGCAAGAAACTACAGGGAGTCGTGAACACAGCCCAACCCATCACGCAAACCCGCCTCCCATCCATTGACTCTGTCCACAGCTCCCGCTGCCTTGGGAAAGCGGGCAGTCAAAGACCCCTCCCACACGGGTTATTCTCTCTTCCAACCTCTTCTATCGGGCAGGACAAATATAAAAGTCTGAGAACAAGCAACAGATTCAAAAACGTCTTCCCCACTGTTACCAGACTCCTGAATGGCCCTCCTATAGGCTGAACTGATCTCTCTACACATCTTCTCTACTGTTGTAGCACTATACTCCTTATGCTTCACCCAATGTCTATGTATTTATTGTATGTCCTATGGTTTTCATGTATGGAACGGTCTGCCTGAACTGTATGCAGAACAATACACTGTACAGTAAACAACACTGTACCTCAGTACGCGTGACAATAAATCTAAATCTAATGCACTCTATGAATGTGCTGTTGTAGCTATCCTTACCAACTTGATTAACCCAATCAACATGAAGATTAAAGTCATCCATAGTTATTGCTCTATTCTTTTTACATGCTCTTATTATTTGTTGATTTGTATCCTTTCCTACAGCATGGCTATTGTTTTCCTAACACTGACTGTCTTTATATTCTGCCCCTTTGTTCCATTCCAGCATTAATGATAGAGGCTTCAACCATACCTGTCATGCAAGCGCTTCCTAAACACCTCTATGTTTATGCTTCTTTCTGAACTTGTAAAGTCTCCTCAAAATTTACCTCCATGGTCATTTCTTCAGCCAGTTCCCTTAATTCACTTCCACTATTGTCTGGTGCTACTCCACTTCTTCAGTCTGGGATATTTACATTAGTAAAATAAATAAATTAACGCAAGTTGTACTAATTCCATTTTACCAGACATGCTTACCAGTCCATCTTCTGGTAGACCCCAAACCTTCTATTCTCTTTCTTTGGGATCTCTTTCTTTGATCCCTTAATAGCATATACTACAACATTACTTCACCTGGTCATCCAAAACCCACTGGCCCTCCAGTTAAACATGATTATGCATTCCCAACCAGTTGATTTCCAAAAGGTATTTTACATCATTATTGCTGCAATGTGCAAATTGTGGCCGTTATATGTTGTAGTCCATTGGTCATGCCACTAAGTTGCTCCAGTCACTGTGTAGTCCTGTCAAAGGCCAACTTATTAGGCCAAACTGGAGAATATGCTCATTTGGATATGCCGGTCTTTTTGCAAGCTGTGGGATTTCAAAATAGTTGAGAACATTAATATATCATACTCTCCATGTATTGGGACACTATACCCTACTCAAGGCCAGCTACCTAATTTGCTTTACACAAACTGGCAGCTTCAATCCAGCTATATGTTAGTAGAGTTTTGGGGTCCAGTTTAGCTCAGTTGGCTACACAGCTGCTTTGTGACGCAGAGTGAGGCCAACAGCGCAGGTTCAATTCCCGTACCGCCTGAGGTTATTCATGAAGGCCGCCTTTTCAACCTTACCCCTCGTCTTATGGTGTTGTGATCCTCAGGTTAAATCACCACCAGTTAGCTCTCCCTGTCAAAGAGGAAAAGCAGCCTATGGTGATCCGGGACTATGGCAACTTGACTAGTAGAGCCATACTTCTGAACAACTTCAATGTAGCTGAAAGAGTACAATGTATTGCTGACAGTTGCTTCCTGCGACAGTGGTAGAGGCGTGGAATAGAAGATGTGCCTAGTACAATATGAGAGTTGGCGTGGTCTTTACTTTTAAGTATTCTTAGACATTCCTATCAGAACATTCATTGAAGAAAACTAAACAATTCTAATTTAAGTATTGATACAAGGAATGATCAATGTACAGTGGCACTGGCATTGCAATACTAACAATTCCTATCGGCGTCGAGGCTTGATAATGATGTGAATTTGATGCAAAGACAACTTCCAGCAAACATGGAGGTTGCATAAATGTATAAACAGAAAAATCTACAGCAGTCTAGGAGATGGATGGGGGTGAAACTTATGTTACATGTGGTTTGAACTCTTACCTGAACCAGCAGTTCCATCTGTAAAAGAACAAAATAAAATGCATAAATTTCATTAATAGGTTTTAGAAAACATCAATTAGTGTTTTAACAAGCTGCCACTTTGATTTTACAGCATTTTAATGACATAGAAAAAGATCACTCAGCCCAAGATTTTAGGAGTTAGGTAAATTTTGATAAGAGTTTTAAGATGCCATTTCTTTCAATTTATTTTGTTTCTGTTCTATAGACTGCAATGAATGGCTTTAATAATAACAGAGCGTATGCAGTAGACATGATGCGATGGGCTCTGCAGAACAGGATTACATTAATGCAACAGTTCTACAAATTTTCATATCTATTCCACAGCAGCAGAATGGTGATGTGACATTTAAAATTTGAACTTCGGTAAAAATAATGAAATTAAAAAGCTGTCAGAATTTAATGGTGGCAGAGCACTTCACAAAGCATATTTAGTACAAGAATCAATGTAATTATGCAGTTCATGAACTGTCAATTGTATGATTGATCAATGTGTGAAAATGTAGACCACAAATAGTTCCCACCAAAATTATGGCATTGAAAGAAATATATAAAATGCAACCAGTTCAGTGACGTATTTTCTTTAGACTAAAAAGAAATCTTCAAAGAATCTATTTATTTGACATGAAGACAAGGATTTTCAAAACAATGTGCTTTTTTTAAAAATTCATTTACGGGATATGGGTATTGCTGGATGGGCCAGCATTTGTTGCCCATCTCTAGTTGCCCTTCAGAAGGGGTGAGCTGCCTTCTTGAACCGCTTCTGTCCCTGAGGTCTAGGTACACCCACAGTGCTGTTAAGGAGGGAATAAGCAATTTCAAGGGATTAATTTCACTCAGATGCCATTTCTACAAAAATCTTCAAATTGCAAAAACCTTTTAAGATTGTCGGACTACGAAAACCGAAAGATCAGGTGTACCACAAACCATAATTCCGCTACACTCCACAATCTGACATGGTGAAATTTCAAGCTTCAAAATACAGACACTAAAACAGTTTGTTTGACCTTCACCCTGTAACTCTTGCATCTAATCTGTCCCAAATCCATTCAATGTTGCAACTGACCAAAGATCTATTTAATTATGCTTAAAATCAGCCAATTAATCCAGTAAACCTCAAATTCTGATTCAGAGCAACTAGAAATGACCCTAGCACAGGGAAAGTCTCATGCCTGGATTCATCTGGCCATGCTGCAGACTCCATATGTCAAAATATGCAGCGGTTCAATAAGGCAGCTCGCCCACCACCTTCTCGCGGGCAATTGAGAATGGGCTCGCCAGGGATGTCCACATCCCATGAATTAATTTTTAAAAATAACCAAGAAAGGTTTACAGCATAGAGCTATAGAGCTGTGTAGCCATTACATTTGGCAACAAGGTAAAGTAGACCTTTTCTGTCATCTGCTCCAAGTCAGGAGAGCAATCGTTGAAATACAAACTTTGCGAAACACGACTGCGAAAGCGGAGTGTCAAAATGCCTTTATTTGGGAAGTTGGAACCATTTAACCCACAAAGCAGTGGGTCCAATATGTGGACCATCTCAGGTTGTTATTCAGGCCGATTAAATCAGGGCAGAGGGTGGTCTCAGACAGGGCAGAGGGGGTCTCAGACTTGCCGGATTTGAAGTCTGACCTCTCCAGATATAAAACATTCGAGCAGCTGGTTGAATTGGTCAAAGAACATATCACCCAAAACCATTAGCGAGGATGCAGCAATAATAATTCAACAACGAAACACCCAGGGAAGAAGTTAGCTGTGTTTGTTACACAGTTAAGGCAGTTAGGTGAGCAATGTGAACTTGGATTGACACTCAGCGAGGTGTGAAGAGATAGGTTGGTTTGTGGTGCGAATAACATCACCAGACAGAAAGAAATATTAGCAGATACAGAACGTAACCTTGAAAAGAGTGTTATGCTCAGGCTGCAGAAAGCATTGAAAAAGGTGCATTAGAGCTGCAAAGCGTGCAGCTCAAGGGGCGGCATGTGGTGCAGTGGATAGCACTGGGACTGCGGCGCTGAGGACGCAGGTTCGAATCCCGGCCCTGGGTCACTGTCCGTGTGGAGTTTGCACATTCTCCCCATGTCTGCGTGGGTTTCACTCCCACAACCCAAATATGTGCAGGGTAGGTGGATTGGCCACGCTAAATTGCCCCTTAATTAGAAAGTAAAAAAATAATAATTGGGTACTCTAAAAATTTTTAACATTTTTTTTTTAAAAAAGCTAAGCGAGGTCAACCAACTTTGGTGGGAAATCACAGGACGTCATGGCGCCGGGCATGAGGGCATTGAAAGCCACAAGTCAAAGAGAAGCGACCAAGACACGGCATAGAGATACAAAAAGTCCAGTCTGCAGACCAAGAACTTAGAATAATGCTATCAGGGCGGGGGGAGCACCCCCAGGAGGTGTAAATTTAAATGTGTAATATGTTCTGCCTGTAACAGGAGGGGCATATTCGGATGAAATGCAGAGCCAAATAAAGCCTATCAACAGCCAACAAGAAAAACTATGACTCCAGTAATTAAGTGCAAGGTAAATTAAAGCACTTTACCATGCTTTAAGGTAATGTGGAAAGGTTGGCCACTTATCCTGGCAAAGCCTCAAAGATACTCGGTATCATAGAAGCACCAGTAACCTTCCAACATCAATCAGCCCAGTTACCTACCATTGTGGTCAAGGGCCAAATCTCATGGGCCAAGAATGGCTCAGTCAGATCCGATTAAATTGGTTGGAGATTTTCAGCATTAATGAAGGCAATTTTCTTGGAATATTACGGAAATACCAAGTAATATTTCAGAACGAACCAGGAAAGATACAGGGGTATCAAAGATCTACATTGGCCATGATGCAACACCCAAGTTCTATAGAGCTCATTCAGTGCCCCATGCTTTACACAAAAATAGAAGCTGAACTTAACTGGCTGGAGGAATTACGAATAATTAAACCTGTACAGTTTTCCGAGTGGGCTGCCCCTATTGTTAAGCTGGACCGAACTGTCAGGATACATGGAGATTATAAACTATCGATCAACCAGGCAGCAAAACTGGATCGGTTTCCTATACCAAAAATCAAAGCTCTGTATGTCAGGTTAGCTGGAGGGTTGAAATGGTCCTTAGATGGGCAAAGAAAACTCGGAGCAGTAAATGGGAGAACGCAGTGATCCGCGTTTATCAAGACTGGAGTGCGGAGGTGGCGAGAAGGAGGGCGAGCTTTAATCGGGCCAAGGCGGTGCTTCATAAAAAGACGACAAAATTTGGAATGCTGCAACCGGCAAGACTGTGGGTCACATATCGAGGGAGGCACCACTACTTTGAGACGGCGGATGAAGCGTGGACTTTTATTGTGGAAGAAAAACTGGAATGAGCGGGTTATTAAAAAGAACGTTTGAACAAAGTGGTGGGGCGAATGTGGGGGGCAAAGAGGGGGGTTAAAAAGGGGGGGAAAGAGGAGTTTTATGTACTAATCCTGCGATGTGGTAACTTTTCTCTCTCCCACAGGTGGTGATGGGGGAGGAGGGGAGGTGGAGGAGATGGGACGTTGGTGGTTGGGGGCGGGGCCAAGGGAGAAGCGCGGGCTTGGTTCCCGCGCTATGATAATCATGGCGGGAATAGAGAAGCAGGAAGGAGGGGGCGTCGCACGGTGCGAGCCGAGGTCAACGGGGGAAGCCGAGGTCGGCCAGAGTTTGCTGACTTCTGGGAGCAACATGGGGGGAGTAATTACGCTAGCGGGGGATCTAGCGGGGGGGGGGGGGGGGGGGGGGGGGGGAGAGGGGGGAATTACTGGGTTGCTGCTGCTGGGGAGAAGGGGGGAGCTGGTATGGGAGGGGGGGGGCATCGCCTGGGGAGCTGCGTGGGAACCGGGTGAGGAGCTGGAAAAAGGGGATGGCTAATCGACAAGTGGGGGGGGGGGGGGGGGGGGTAGGAAGCCCCCCAACCCGGCTGATCACGTGGAACGTGAGAGGGCTGAACGGGCCGATAAAGAGGGCACGGGTACTCGCACACCTTAAGAAACTTAAGGCAGATGTGGTTATGTTACAGGAAACGCACCTGAAACTGATAGACCAGGTTAGGCTATGCAAAGGATGGGTGGGGCAGGTGTTCCATTCGGGGCTAGATGCGAAAAACAGGGGGGTGGCTATATTAGTGGGGAAGCGGGTAATGTTCGAGGCAAAGACTATAGTGGCAGATAACGGGGGCAGATACGTGATGGTGAGTGGCAAACTACAGGGGGAGACGGTGGTTTTGGTAAACGTATATGCCCCGAACTGGGATGATGCCAATTTTATGAGGCGGATGCTAGGACGCATTCCGGACCTAGAGATGGGAAAGCTGATAATGGGGGGAGATTTTAATACGGTGTTGGAACCAGGGCTGGATAGGTCGAAGTCCAGGACTGGAAGGAGGCCGGCAGCAGCCAAGGTGCTTAAAGATTTTATGGAGCAGATGGGAGGTGTAGACCCGTGGAGATTTAGCAGACCTAGGAGTAAGGAGTTCTCGTTTTTCTCCTATGTCCATAAAGTCTACTCGCGAATAGACTTTTTTGTGCTGGGAAGGGCGTTGATCCCGAAGGTGAGGGGAACGGAGTATACGGCTATAGCCATTTCGGATCACGCTCCACACTGGGTAGACTTGGAGATAGGGGAGCAAACAGGAGGGCGCCCACCCTGGAGAATGGACATGGGACTAATGGCAGATGAGGGGGTGTGTCTAAGGGTGAGGGGGTGCATTGAAAAGTACTTGGAACTCAATGATAATGGGGAGGTCCAGGTGGGAGTGGTCTGGGAGGCGCTGAAGGCGGTGGTTAGAGGGGAGCTGATATCAATAAGGGCACATAAAGGGAAGCAGGAGAGTAAGGAACGGGAGCGGTTGCTGCAAGAACTTTTGAGGGTGGACAGACAATATGCGGAAGCACCGGAGGAGGGACTGTACAGGGAAAGGCAAAGGCTACATGTAGAATTTGACTTGCTGAGTACGGGCACTGCAGAGGCACAATGGAGGAAGGCACAGGGTGTACAGTACGAATATGGGGAGAAGGCGAGCAGGTTGCTGGCACACCAATTGAGGAAAAGGGGAGCAGCGAGGGAAATAGGGGGAGTGAGGGATGAGGAAGGAGAGATGGAGCGGGGAGCGGAGAGAGTGAATGGAGTGTTCAAGACATTTTATAAAAAATTATATGAAGCTCAACCCCCGGATGGGAGGGAGAGAATGATGGGCTTCTTGGATCGGCTGGAATTTCCCAAGGTGGAAGAGCAGGAAAGGGTGGGACTGGGAGCACAGATCGAGGTAGAAGAAGTGGTGAAAGGAATTAGGAGCATGCAGGCGGGAAAGGCCCCGGGACCGGATGGATTTCCAGTCGAATTCTATAGAAAATATGTGGACTTGCTCGCCCCAGTATTGACGAGGACCTTTAATGAGGCAAAGGAAAGGGGACAACTGCCCCCGACTATGTCTGAAGCAACGATATCGCTTCTCTTAAAGATGGAAAAGGACCCGCTACAATGCGGGTCCTATAGACCTATTTCCCTCCTAAATGTAGATGCCAAGATCCTGGCCAAGGTAATGGCAATGAGAATAGAGGAATGTGTCCCGGGGGTGGTCCACGAGGACCAAACTGGGTTTGTGAAGGGGAGACAGCTGAACACGAATATACAGAGGCTGTTAGGGGTAATGATGATGGCCCCACCAGAGGGGGAAAACGGAGATAGTAGTGGCAATGGATGCCGAGAAAGCATTTGATAGAGTGGAGTGGGGTTATTTGTGGGAGGTGTTGAGGAGATTTGGTTTTGGAGAGGGGTATGTTAGATGGGTGCAGCTGTTGTATAGAGCCCCAATGGTGAGCGTGGTCACGAATGGACGGGGATCTGCATATTTTCGGCTCCATAGAGGGACAAGGCAGGGATGCCCTCTGTCCCCATTATTGTTTGCACTGGCGATTGAGCCCCTGGCGATAGCGTTGAGGGGTTCCAAGAAGTGGAGGGGGGTACTTAGGGGAGGAGAAGAACACCGGGTATCTTTGTATGCGGACGATTTGCTACTATACGTGGCAGACCCGGCGGAGGGGATGCCAGAAATAATGCAGATACTTGGGGAGTTTGGGGATTTTTCAGGGTATAAATTGAACATGGGGAAAAGTGAGTTGTTTGTGGTGCATCCAGGGGAGCAGAGTAGAGAAATAGAGGACCTACCGTTGAGGAAGGTAACAAGGGACTTTCGTTACCTGGGGATCCAGATAGCCAAGAATTGGGGCACATTGCATAGGTTAAATTGAACGCGGTTGGTGGAACAAATGGAGGAGGATTTCAAGAGATGGGATATGGTATCCCTGTCACTGGCAGGGAGGGTGCAGGCGGTTAAGATGGTGGTCCTCCCGAGATTCCTCTTTGTGTTTCAGTGCCTCCCGGTGGTGATCACGAAGGCTTTTTTAAAAAGGATTGAAAAGAGCATCATGGGTTTTGTGTGGGCCGGGAAGACCCCGAGAGTGAGGAAGGGATTCTTACAGCGTAGCAGGGATAGTGGGGGGCTGGCACTACCGAGCCTACGTGAGTATTATTGGGCCGCTAATATTTCAATGGTGAGTAAGTGGATGGGAGAGGAGGAGGGAGCGGCGTGGAAGAGATGAGAGAGGGCGTCCTGTAGGGGGACTGGCCTACAGGCTATGGTGACAGCCCCATTGACGTTCTCACCGAGGAACTACACCACAAGCCCGGTGGTGGTGGCTACACTGAAGATTTGGGGACAGCGGAGACGGCATAGGGGAAAGACTGGAGCCTGGGGGGGGTCCCCGATAAGAAACAACCATAGGTTTGCCCCGGGGGGAATGGATGGGGGATATGGAATGTGGCAAAGAGCAGGAATAACGCAACTGAAAGATCTGTTTGTGGATGGGAAGTTCGCGAGTCTGGGAGCGCTGACCGAGAAATATGGGTTGCCCAAGGGAATGCATTCAGGTATATGCAACTGAGGGCTTTTGCGAGGCAACAGGTGAGGGAATTCCCGCAGCTCCCGACACAAGAGGTGCAGGACAGAGTGATCTCAAAGACATGGGTGGGGGATGGTAAGGTGTCAGATATATATAGGGAAATGAGGGACGAAGGGGAGACTATGGTAGATGAACTAAAAGGGAAATGGGAAGAAGAGCTGGGGGAGGAGATCGAGGAGGGGCTGTGGGCAGATGCCCTAAGCAGGGTAAACTCGTCGTCCTCGTGTGCCAGGCTAAGCCTGATTCAGTTTAAGGTATTACACAGGGCGCATATGACTGGAGCACGGCTCAGTAAATATTTTGGGGTGGAGGATAGGTGTGCGAGGTGCTCGAGAAGCCCAGCGAATCATACCCATATGTTTTGGTCATGCCCGGCACTACAGGGGTTTTGGATGGGGGTGACAAAGGTGCTTTCAAAAGTAGTAGGGGTCCGGGTCGAACCAAGCTGGGGGTTGGCTATATTTGGGGTTGCACAAGAGCCGGGAGTGCAGGAGGCGAGAGAGGCCGATGTTTTGGCCTTTGCGTCCCTAGTAGCCCGGCGCAGGATATTGCTAATGTGGAAAGAAGCCAAGCCCCCGGGGGTGGAGACCTGGATAAATGACATGGCAGGGTTTATAAAGCTAGAGCGGATTAAGTTCATTCTAAGGGGGTCGGCTCAAGGGTTCACCAGGCGGTGGCAACCGTTCGTCGAATACCTCGCAGAAAGATAGATGGAATGGAAAAAGAAGGCAGCAGCAGCAGCCCAGGATCGGGGGGGGGGGGGGGGGGGGGGGGGGGGGGGGGGGAAAGAGGAACCAGAAGGACTCTCAGGGTTGTTAATATATACTGTATAATATGTATAGGTCGTTGCTACAGATAATTATATATTGGACTGTTAAATTATATTTTTGGAGAGTGTTACTTGTGATAAGGCAGTTGCCAATTAGGGTTAGTTTTCATTTTTGTTATTTATTATTTATTCATTTTTTGTTTATAAAATAGGTCATTGTTATTAGTGTTGTTATAATATTGTGTAAAGGATGCACAATGTACTGCGTTGGTTGACCAAAAATTTTCAATAAAATATTTATATAAAAAAAAGGTTAGCTGGAGGGTTGACTTATACGGAATTCAACACGTGTCACGCTCATCAGCAGATAGAGTTAGATAAGGCATCTAGGGAATTAACATTCAATACAACGGCTGTCATTCAGAATAACTTCGGCAAGCGCCATATTCCAAAGTACTATGGAAAACTTGTTACAGGGCCTGCCCACAGTAGTTGTCTATTTGGACAATATATTAATTACAGGAACTTGGCAAGTGTTGAAAATATTAAAAACAGGAGTAAGGCAAGAGAGAAAATACACATTCCAAGCCCTTGCAGTAACAGATTTGAGATTCAGGGCCGACGCTCAAGGGCTTCATCCCATGGAGAAGGCTACGGCAATCTAGGGAGCATCAGCCCCAAGGAACATATCAGAACTAAAATCATTCTTCGGGTTGGTGAATTATTCTGGACAATTTATCTCCAACCTGTCCACATTGCTGGCATCTTTGCATGCACTTCTCAGTGAGTACCAACGGTGCCATTGGAACAAACATCAAAAGGAAGCCTTTGAGCAAGTTAAAATGACATTGTAATTTGCAAGCTTCAAGACTCTTGGTTCATTTTGATGCTGTGAAAGAAATAGTGCCGACCTGTGACACCTTGCCCTACGGAATAGGAGCAATATTGCAATATTGTCCTACAGACAGGAGGATGATGTAGAGACCTATTGCTTTCACGTCAAGATCATCAGACACTGAGGGGGCCAATTTTCAGATCGAAAAAGAAAGCTTGGTTACTTTTATGGGGTGAGAATGTTTAATCTGTGTATGTATATATATATATAAAAATATATATATATATATATATATATATAAAATACATATTATACACACACATACAGATAAACCTTACAATAATTACCAGCCATAAGCCACTTTTAGAATTGTTCAGAGAAGACAAAGCCTGGGATAGATAAAGACATCGAAGACCTCTTTAGGCACTGCAACCGGTGTCAAGTGCAGCAAGGTTTACTGCCCTCGGCTCTTCTGCACCAGTGGGAATAGCCAAGTTGGCCAAGGGTGCGATTCCATGTCGATTTTGCGGGCCCCTTCATGAGCAACACGTTTCTACTATTAACGCTCATTCAAGATGAACACCACAAACCCCTCAGACACAATTGATAATCTACAGCAGGCATTCGCCACACATTGTTTGCCTGAAGTACTGGTCTCTGACAATGGCCCTGCATCCACGAGCAAAGAATTTCAACACTTTGTGCAAACCAATGGACTTCGGCATCTCAGAGCAGCCTCAAATGGGTTAGCTGGAAAGGCCGGCTTGACATTTAAATCTGCTATGAAAAAATAGTCCTCTGTGCCTTTACAACTTCAAAATGGCCCGTTTTCTACTAACATGGAAAATAACTCCTCATGCCGTTGCAGGAGTTACGCTTGCTGAATTGCTCGTGGGACGACACCTCCAGGCAAGATTCGGTGTAATATTTCCAAATTTAGCAGGGAGGGTAGAGGCAAAACGAGATGCGCAGAAGAGACAGCATGACTCCGCCAAGATTGAGAGGGCTTTTCTGGTAAACAATAGTTACGTTAGAAATTTCAATTCTGGTCCGAATTGAGTCCCTGGGATGGCCGTGGCCAAGACAGGTCCAGTGTCATATATAGTTGATGTAAAGGGAATATTACTCTGCCCTTCCTCAAGAGTTGTTGGAATTGGTTCCACTTATGATTACTGGAGCCACATTAATATGCGTAGCAGGGACAGATTTTTAAGTTGATACCGTGTGTGATTCTCTTCTGAGGTGGCCCACATGCTTCTTCATTCTCTTCCCTTTACAATATTACACCGAATCTTGTCTGGAGGTGTCTTCCCACGAGCAATTCAGCAAGCGTAACTCCAGTGCGAATCGGCGGGTTTACCGGCACTAGAGCATCTGTGCAAACTGAAGCCTTCCTGCTGTTATTTCAGAAAAAAATACATTGACTGATTAAGCACCTGTTAAAGAATTGCAACCCTCGACTTACTTGTTGAGAGACTGTGATAAGTTCCTCCTCCCTCCCCCCACCAGTCCCACTTTGCTGTGTAATTTTGTAAATAGTTTTGTTCTGTGAATGGGCAAAATTGTGGCAGATGGAATTCAATGTAAGCAAGTGTGAGGCGATCCATTTTGGACCAAGAACGGATAGAGCAGAGTATCTTCTAAATGGAAAGAGGTTGGGTATAGTGGATGTCCAAAGAGACTTGGGGATTCAGGTGCATAGGTTCTTAAAATGTCAGGAACAAATGCAGAAAATAATCAAAGAGGCTAATGGAATGCTATCCTTTATATCCAGAGGATTGGAATATAAAGACACAAGAGATTATTCTGCAGCTGTACAAAACCCTGGTTAGACCCCACTTGCCCACATCTTAGGAAGAATATTTTGGCCTTAGAAGGAGTGCAACATAGGTTAAAAAAATGATACCTAGATTACAGGAATTGAGTTACAAAATTAGACCAGTTTTTGCTAGAATTTAGACGGTTAAGGGCTGATCTGATCGAAATATTCAAGATATTAACAAGGAAAGACAAGGTAGATAAAGATAAACTATTTCCACTGGTTGGGGATTCTAAAACTATGGGGCACATCTAAAAATTAGGACTAACCATTCAGGAGAGATGTTAGGAAGAACTTCACTCAAAGACTGGTAGGTATTTGGAACTCTCTCACAAACAGCAGTTGAAGCTCAATCAGTTGTTAATTTTAAATCGGAAATAGATTTTTGTTGAGCAAATATATTTTGGGATATGAGCCAAAGGCAGGTGGATGGAGTTAGGTCACAGATCCGCCATGATCTCATTGAATGGTGGGACAGGCTTGAGGGGCTGAATGGTCATAGAATTTACAGTGCAGAAGGTGGCCCTTCGGCCCACCGAGTCTGCACCGGCCCTTGAAACGAGCCCCCTACTCAAGCCCACACCTCCACCCTATCCCTGCAACCCAGTAACCCAGTAACCCCACTTAACCTTTTTGGTCACTAAGGGCAATTTTGGCATGACCAATCGACTTAACTCGCACATCTTTGGAACGTGAGGGGGAACTGGAACACCCAGAGGAAACCCATGCAAACAAGGGGAGAATGTGCAGACTCCGCAAAGACAGTGACCCAAGCCAGGAATCGAACCTGGGACCCTGGAGCTGTGAAGCAACTGTGTTAATCACTGTGCGACCGTGCTGCATAGTCTACTCCAGTTCCCCTGTTGTTATTCTAAATATTGAGAATGTGAAGGAGGGAGGGATGTGCTGGCGTTCCTCTTTTGTGGTGGTGGGGTGGATTTACCGGGTGTGGCATGACCCCATCAGGCCAATCACAGGGAGCCGCACAAATTGAGCACCAGAAGTGCAGGCTGATGACAGTTGGGGTTTGGGAGTCGTTGAGTTTTGAAGCCTTCTTACCACTGTCCGATATATGGTTGTTTTTCCCAAACTAAATCTCTGTTAATTTACCTGCCTTGTTGGTCATCCATTCCTCGCAGCCATTACAGCTGCACTGTCTCTCTCTCTCTCTCTTTCCTGTCCCCCACTCCTTTCTCTCCCCCTCCCCCCCCACATTTCTTAGATAAAGAAACCAAAACTGCACACAATACACTAGTTGTGGTTTCACCCAGGTACTGTGCAGCTGCATTTAAGACATACTTGCTCTTGTACTCGAGTCATCATGCAGTGATGGCCAACATACCATTTACCTTCCGAAATGCTTACTTGCTTTCAATGACTGATGCAAAGGGACACCCAGGTCCCTTTGTATATCAACATTTCCCAATCTATTTAAATAATACTCTGCCATTCTGTTTTGTCTACCAAAATAGATAGCTTCATACTTATCCACAATATACATTACATTGCATCTGCCTTGTATCTAAATCTCCCTGAAGCCTCTTAACAGTCTCTTCACCTATCACATTCCCACCATCTTTTGTTTCGTCAGCATACTTGGAAATAATAGATTTGGTTCCCTCATCCAAATCATTGATGTATATTGTGAATAGCTGACGCCTAAGAACTGATCCCTGCAGGACCCCACTAGTCACTGCCTGCCACTTTGAAAAAGACCCATTTATTCCCACTCTCTGTTTCATGCCTGCTAACCAATTCTCAATCCAGGACAATATAGTACCCCCAATCCCATGTACTTTAATTTTGCACACTAACCTCTTATCAAAAGCTTTCAGAAAATCCAAATACACATCATCCACTGGCTCTCCCTTTTCGATTCCACCAGCTATTTCCTCAAAAAACTCCGGTAGTTTGTCAAACATGATTTCCCTTCATAAATCCATGTTGACTTTGTCTATTCCTGTTGATATTTTCCAAGAGTCCGATTATCACATCCTTCAAAACAGACTCTGGCATTTTGCTACTAGTGATGTTTGGTTAACTGGTCTAAAATTCCCTATTTTCTTCCTCCTTTTTTAAATAATGCCGTGACATTTGCCACACTCCAATCTGCCGGGATTGTTCCAAAATCTAAAAAATTTCTAAGATTACAACCACTATTTCCATGGCCAACTCCTTTAGCATCCTGGATGCAGATAGTCAGGCCCTCGAGATCAGCTTCAGTCCCATCAATTTCGCCAGCACTATTTTTTCAGTAATACTAATTTCCTTCAATTCTTCTTTCTCATTTCTGCCAAGTTATTGGTGCCTTCTCCCATTAAGACAGAAATAAAATAGTTGTTTAATTGCTCTGCCATTTCTTTTTCTCCATTATAAATTCTCTCACTTCAGACTGTAAAGGACCTATGTTTGTTCTCATTCATCTTTTTTTTCTTTTTACATGCTGAGAGAAGCTTTCACAGTCCACTTTCATGTTCCTTGTAGTTTACTCTCAGACTCCATTCTCCCGACATAATCCATCTTATGGTCCCCCTTTGTGGATTCTAAACTGCACCCAATCCTCAGACTTGCTACGTTTACTAGCAACTTTTTATGACTCCTCTTTGGATTTAATACTAAACTTAATTTCCTTTGTAAGCCATGGTTAGGTTACTTCTCCTGTTATGCTTTTGCACCAGAAATGAATGTATAACTGTTGCAATGCATGCATTTGTTAGCCATTGCCAAATCACCTGTTAATAAAAGTTCCTCAATCTACCTCAGCCAACTCACACCTCACATTGTTGTTATTTCCTTTGGGCCCTAGTTTCCCACAAATAATGAACCGCATAACCAGTTCATCTAGATCATAGAATTTACAGTGCAGAAGGAGGCCATTCGGCCCATCTAGTCTGCACTGGCTCTTGGAAAGAGCACCCCACCCAAGGTCAACACCTCCACCCTATCTCCATAACCCAGTAACCCCACCCAACACTAAGGGCAATTTTGGACACTAAGGGCAATTTATCATGGCCAATCCACCTAACCTGCACATCTTTGGACTGTGGGAGGAAACCGGAGCACCTGGAGGAAACCCATGCACACACGGGGAGGATGTGCAGACTCCGCACAGACAGTGACCCAAGCCGGAATCGAACCTGGGACCCTGGAGCTGTGAAGCAATTGTGCTATCCACAATGCTACCATGCTGCCCAGTATTTTTAGGTATTGGATGAGGGATAAATATTAGCCAGCATATCAGGAGAACCTCTGTACTTTCCTTTGAATAATGCAGTGGAATAATTAAATTCACCCAAGAAGGCAGACAATAGTTTAGATTTAAAGTCAAATCTGAAAAAACAGCATAATTTCAACACTGTGCTAAGTACCAGCCTGAACTATATGCAAAATATAGTGGGCTTCAATCCACAACCTTCTGACTAAGAGGCGAGATGCCCAAGATAACCAAATATAAGGGTCGGCGGTTGGTACAAAACAATCCATAGACATTATTTTGATCACAGGAAAGGTATTATACAGAAAATAACTACGCTATGATAGGAGCAACTTAGGTGGCTTTCATATTAAAATTAAAAGTCTTATATATAGTACACGCTGTTTGTGTCACATGCATTTCCAACAAAATATGTGCGAGGCAGGTTTTTTACGCAGAGGGTGGCGAGTGCCTGGAATGCATTGCCGGGGAGATTGTGGAAGCAGATATCAAAAGGCACCTTGACAAACACATGGATAGGATGGGTATAGGGGGATACGGCACAAGGAAGTGCTTAGGGTTTTGGCCAAGGTTAGTAACATGACCGGTACAGGCCTGGAGGGCCGAAGGGCCTGTTCCTGTGCTGTATTGTTCTTTGTTTTTGTTCTTTGATGGCCTACCTGTAAAATTTAATTCATTCAACCATGCATTAAACTCATATCCCATTGAATAATAATAATAATAATAATCACTTAGTCACAAGTAGGCTTCAATGAAGTTACTGTGAAAAGTCCCTGTGAATGACCCTAGGTCTACCTTTAAGGAAGTTAGTATTGTGGCTGCACCTCTGCCTGAGGCCAACAAAACCAAGCTCATCACCAAACAAATTATTTTCTGCCTCCACTGCTGCCCTGATCCTGAGCCGAGCCAACATTTTCTCCCTCCTATTTTACTATGGTGACCGTTTCTGCGTCGCGACATCCTCATCTGCCATTTTTTCCGCATATCCAGGTCAAATTTTCCCTCACACTTCTCTGCGATAATTATATTTCTAGCTATGACGGAGACACGTTACATATTTCTGGCTATGACTGAGACATGTTATAAGGCTTTTTAGTCTAGGTCAGGAACTGGGTCAGAGATACAACAGAGACTGAGCTGGGAAAGCCTCTGTTATTTCAATGTTATACAGTGTTCTATCCATCTGCCACCAAGCAGCCTTGCCTTCTCAGCACTCCCTCTCCTGATTCTCAATCTGAGTGCTTAGGTCTTGCTGCATCCGCTGTTTCTTGCCCGTGCATTTTTCTAATCCGCTCGATCAACTATTACCATCACCCCAAGCAACCAATATTTATTTTTGTGGTTCTCACAAAAGTCTGCATCACTATTTCTCGGGTATGACCTCAAAAAAGTTTAAATTAGCAAAATATTCATAAATGGCTGATAAACAAAAATCTATAGCTAGTTCCCAGATTATGACACAAATGACACTGGAGCACATTTCTCTAGAATGCTCGTAACCTCATCCAACTTCACGTTCCTGCCTGTTCCCCACAACCTTGGACTACAGTTCAAGAATCTATCCATCTCAACCTTGAATATATCGCTGCACTATGGAGTAGAAACTTCCAAAGTTTTCTGACATTCCGAGAGAAGAAATTCCTCCTCATCCCCATCCGAAAGGGGAGACCACTGTGCACCCTGCCCCCGTTCTATATTTTGCCACAAGGAAAAACATTCTCTCAGCATCAATGCTGTCAAGCCGCCTCAGAATCTGTAGGTTTCAATAAAATAACCTCACATTCTTCTGAACTCATGAGTATCAGACCAACCGGATACAAGAACTCCATTCACCGCACACATTCCAGCCAAGAAGATGGCAACCCAAAGAGAGGCACCCTGGTTTGTAGATGCGGAGCTCGAGTCCTGCTAGATGCCATGAAGGAGAGGTTGGGCATTCTGTTCGCCAGGGCGGGAAGAAAGCTGCCAGCCGCAGCCGTACACCGGGCCTGGGCGCAGGTGGCAGAGGTCGTGAGTGCCGTGGCCCCCTCCACCAGTACCAGCCAATAGTGCTGAAAAAGCTGCACGACCTCCTCAGGGCAACCAGGGTGAGTAACCAGCACCATGACCCGGCAATAGCTCCGCCCCACACACATCCGTAACCCCCACCTGGGAGGCAACCGAACCCCGCCCGCACCACATGCCAGCACCCATACTGCCCGCCAGGGCCAGGTGCACTGTTCACGAAGGCCACCGGCTGTCCGCCCTCGGCCCCTCACCGTCGCAGAGCGGCGGGCACTGGACCTGGGCCCAGGGAGAGGGCAGTCGCTGAAGGTGGAGATCGGCATCGGGGAACCAGGTGAGCTGCAGCTGAGTTGCGATGTCCCTATGGCACATGTGGCACAACCCCCATACCACCCCAACCCACGATCCAACCATGCGTTGTGTCTTGCAGGATCACCTGGCGATGAGGCGGGCCCTTCTGGTGTCGCCCGCCCCAGCACATGTCCTGCGACAAGGTGGGACCAGACAGTGACATGACCCCAAACAGCAGCCCACAACAACCCAGAGCACCAGTCCAAGAATGACACTAGCGTTCCATCACAGCTGTCCCCAATACCCTCCACCTTCCCAGAGACACTCCCCTTAGTTGGGCACTTTAGTGAAGACGCTCTTGGGGCACTATCTAGTGCACACCACACACATGTAGTGGTACATGAGGTGAAGGTAGGAACCCGAGGGGCTGACGGTTGGAGGGTGGCCCGACCCCTAGGGACTAGCTGCCATCCAGATGGGCCTCTAGCTTCTGGAAACAGTGGTCTCATCAATGCTGGAGCTGCAGATACAGCCGGGACTACATGAAGAGTTGTCAGCCACCATTCAGCGCCTGCAGGTGCAGTTGAAGAAGTCCAACGGCTTACAGGGGCAGGAGGCAGTGTGCCGACCAAGCATGCCACCCAGGCCAACAGTGCATGGGTGGCGTCCGCAGTGAAGGCCTTGGCGGCAAAGGTATCCGTCATGGATCAGGATGTCGAAGGCCTGGGGCACTCTGGCAGGACTGTGGCTGAGGCACAGGGCTGGCCCAGTACAGGCAGCTATGTACCAGGGCCTGGACGTTGCAGCGGTACTCCAGAACTTGGCCCAATTATAATCTATATAAATGATCTGCACTGCAATGCATTGCACGGTTTACAATCTATACAAGTGATCTGCAAGGAGGGACCGAGTGTAACAGCAAAATTTGCAGATGATACTAAAATAGATGGGAAAGCAGGTATTGAAGAGGAGATAAAGATTTTACAGACGGATAAAGATAGGCTAGGAGATGGGCCAAAATTTGGCAGATGGACTTTAATGGACCAAGAAAGCACAACAGCGTCTACACATCCTCAGAAACTAAGGAAATTCGGCATGTCCACGTTGACTCTTTAAACTTTTTACAGATGCACCATCGAAAGCATTCTATCTGGCTGCATCACAGCTTGACATGGCAACTGCTTGGCCAAAGGCCGTAAGAAGCTACAGAGAATTGTGAACACAGCTCAGTCTATCATGCAAACCCGCCTCCCATCCATTGACTCGGTTTAGACCTCCGTTGCCTTGGGAAAGCAGGCAGCATAATCAAAGACCCCTCCCACCCAGGTTATTCTCTCTTCCAACCTTTTCCATCAGGCAGGCGATACAAAAGCCTGAAAACACACACTAACAGATTCAAAAACAGCTTCTTCCCCACTGTTACCAGACTCCTGAATGACCCTCTTATGGACTGAACTGATCTCTCCACGCATCTTCTCTACCGAGCAGCAGTACACTTCATATGCTTCACAGAACACTTCATATGCTTCACCCAATGTCTATGTATTTACATTGTGTATTTATTGTATGTGCTGTTTGTCATGTATGCAATGACCGCAGAACAACACTTGTCAGTTTATCTCGATACACATGACAATAAATCCAAATCCAAAATGTAAATAAGTGTGAGGTTATCCATTTTGGCCGGAAAAATTGTGGCAAATTGCCGAAATGGAAAGCAGATTTAAAATGCATCTGGGCAGAGGGATATGGGTGTCTTTGTTCATCGGAGAAAGTCGGTATGCAGGTACAGCATGCAGTTGGAAGGGCAAATGTAATGTTCGCGTTTATTGCGGGGGACTGGGGTATAGGGGTGGAGAAGTATTGTTGCAATTGTGTGGGGTGTTGGGAAGACCATATCTGGAGTATTGTGTCCAGTTTTGGTCTCCTTATTTCAGGAGGGATGTGGTGGTATTGGAGGCGGTTCAGAGGAGGTTCACCAGATTGGATGATTTAGGGGTGAAAGGGTTGATGTATGAGGAGACAGTTTGGGCTTATATTGGGCAGATTTGGAACGAGATGAGGAGGAACTCCTTCTCATCAGGGGTGGAGAATTTGTGGAACACCCTGCCCCACAGTGCGGTGTAATCGGAATCATTAAGTGGTTTCAAGAAGGAGATAGATAGATTTCTGATGTCACAAAACAGGTTAAAGGGATATGGGGAGCAGGTAGAGAAGTGGATTCGACAGCAGGAAGAGGTCAGCCATGATCTGATTGAATGGCGGAGCAGGCTCAAGGGGCTGAATTGCCTGCTTCTGCTCCTAGTTCCAACCGGTTCACCTTTTCCTCACAGGAAAAGATTTAGCCTGATGAACGTTTTCTGAACTTCTTCCAATTAAAGTATATCTTTCCTCAAGGAGGGAGGCCTAAATGGGCAGCATGGTAGCACAGTGGTTAGCGCAATTGCTTCACAGCTCCAGGGTCCCAGGTTCGATTCCCGGCTGGGTCACTGTCTGTGCGGTGTCTGCACGTTCTCCCAGTGTCTGCGTGGGTTTCCTCCGGGTGCTCCGGTTTCCTCCCACAGTCCAAAGATGTGCAGGTTAGGTGGATTGGCCGTGATAAATTGCCCTTAGTGTTGGTTGGATTGGGTTACGGGGATAGGGTAGTGTGGGCTTGAGTAGGGTGCTCTTTCCAAGAGCCGGCGCAGACTCGATGGGCCGAATGGCCTCCTTCTGTACTGTAAATTGTATATAAACATTCTATGTATGATTCCAGATGCAGTCTCACCAATGCCCTGTAAATTTGTAGCAAGTTTCATCCACCTCGTAATAAACGTCAACATCTGTGCCTGAATGCTAATTGTGTGTGATTCATGTGGACACTTTGATCTCTCTGTACCACAGCACTCTGCAGTCTTTATTTAAATATTATTCTGCTTTCCTATTCTTCCCACCCTATGGACCACCTCACTTTCTCCGTGTTAATTTTTTCACGGGATGTGGACATTGCTGGCAAGTCCAACATTTAATGTCCATCCCCCATGAGTAGGTCATGACGAAGCACCTTTTTGAAATGCTGCAGTGCATCAGTTGCAGATACAGCTACAGTGATTTATTTTAAATATATATTTATTCAAATTTTTCAACAAATTTTCAACAAACCCCCCCCATGCCCCAACAAAGAAACAAGAACACAACAATCAGAAATTATACATTGGAATTCCCCCATATACAATTAAACCCCATATAACATTTGAAAACACAAATAGGGGAAAAAAGCCACCTTCACCCAAACGCCACCCCAAAAGAACCGCACCCCCCCCCCCCCCCACCCTTGGGCTGCTGCTGATCTCCTCCTAACGCTCCGCGAGATAGTCTAGGAACAGTTGCCACCGCCTGAGGAACCCTTGCACAGACCCTCACAAGGGAAACTTTATCCTCTCCAGCTTGATGAACCCTGCCATGTCATTGATCCAAGCTTCCACAACAGGGGGCTTTGCATCTTTCCATAGTTGCAAAATCCTCCGCCGGGCTACCAGGGACGCAAAGGCCAGAAAACCGGCCTCTTGCGCCTCCTGCACTCCCGGCTCGTCCGATACACCAAATAATGCTAATCCCCAGCTCGGCTTGACCCGGGCATTCACCACCTTGGACATAGTCCTTGCAAAACCCCTCCAAAACCCATCCAGCGCCGGGCACAACCTGAACATATGGACATGGTTTGCCAGGCTCCCCGAGCACCTCCCACATCTGTCCTCCACCCCAAAGAACCTACTCAACCTCGCCCATCCCCTGGTACAGCCGAAAGTACTCTGACCTCCGCCACACTCGCCACCGGGGCTCTATATAGCAGCCTGACCCAACTGATGAACCCCTCCCCGAACCTCCGCAACACTTCCCAAAGATACTCCCACTCCACCTGATCAAAGGCCTTCTCCGCATCCATAGCTGCCACTACCTCCGCTTCCCCCTCCACGGAGGGCATCATAATCACATTGAGGAGCCTCCACACATTTGTATTTAGCTGCCTACCCTTCACAAATCCCGTCTGGTCCTCATGAATCACCCCCGGGACACAGTCCTCAATTCTCGTAGCCAGCACCTTCGCCAGCAACTTAGCGTCAACATTGAGGAGTGAGATCAGTCTATACGACCCACATTGCAATGGATCCTTGTCCCGCTTCAAGATCAAAGAAATCAGCACCCTGGACATTGTCGGGTCCCCCCCTCCCTCGCCTTATTAAAAGTCCTCACTAGCAAGGGGCCCAGCAGGTCCACGTATTTCCTGTAAAATTCAACCGGGAACCCATCCGGCCCCGGGGCCTTCCCCGCCTGCATACTCACAATCCTTTAACCAGCTCCTCCAGCACATCGGCGCCCCTCAACCAGCCACCTCCTCCACTCTCGGGAACCTCAGCTGATCCAGGAATCATCGCATCCCCTCCTCCCCCGCTGGGGGCTCAGACCTGTACAGATCCCCATAGAAGTCCCTAACTACATAGTTTATTCTCACCGCACTCCGCACCGTATTCCCCCTTCTATCCTTGACTCCGCCAATCTCCTTCGCTGCCTCCCTCTTACGAAGCTGATGTGCCAGCATCCGACTCGCCTTCTCCCCATATACGCCACCCCCTGCGCTTTCCTCCACTGTGCCTTTGCTTTCCCCGTGGTCATCAGGTCAAATTCCGTCTGGAGGTTCCGTCACTCCCTAAGTAGCCCCTCCTCGGGGGGCCTCTGCATACCTCCTGTCCACCCTAAAGATCTCCCCTACCAACTTCTCCCTCTCCCTCCCCTCTCTTCTCCCTGTGGGCCCTAGTGGAGATTAGCTCTCCCCTGACCACCGCCTTCAACGCCTCCCAGACTACCCCCACCTGCACCTCCCAGTTGTCGTTGGCCTCCAAGTATCTTTCAATACACCCCCGCACCCGCCCGCACACTACCTCATCCGCCAACAGTCCCACATCGAGGCGCCACAGCGGGCGCTGGTCCCTCTCCTCCTCCAGCTCCACCCAATGTGGGGCGTGGTCCAAGATGGCTATGGCCGAATATTCTGTTCCCTCCACTTTCGGGATTAGCGCCATACTCAAAATGAAAAAATCTATCCGGGAGTAGGCTCCATGGACGTCGGAAAAGAAGGAAAATTCCCTGGCCAGCGGCCTGGCAAACCTCCAGATCCGGAATCCGACCCAGCATATTTTTCATAAATCCGGCATCATCCCAATTCGGGGCATATTCGTTCACCAGTACCACCCACACCCCCTGCAACCTATCACTCACCATCACATATCGACCTCCATTATCCACTACAATATTCAGTGCCTCGAACGACACCCGCTTCCCCACCAGTATTGTAACCCCTCTGTTCTTCGCATCCAGCCGTGAATGAAAGACCTGCTGTACCCATCCCTTTCTCAGCCTAACCTGATCTACACCTTCAGATGTGTCTCCTGGAGCATAACCATATCTGCCTTCAGTCCCTTTGAGTGCGCGAACACCCGGGCCCTCTTTTCAGTCTGGATAAAGTTCCATGCCTCATCAGGCGTTTCAAAATAGTGGTGCCGATCTTGGAACGTGACCCACAATCGCGCTGGCTGCAGCATCCCGAACTTCACCCCCTTCCGATGGAGCACCGCCTTTGCCCGGTTAAAACCAGCCCTCTTCTTAGCCACCTCCGCACTCCAGTCCTGGTAAATTCGGATCTCCGTGTTCTCCCACCTGCTGCTCTGCTCCTTTTTGGCCCATCTCAGAACACACTGTCCATAAAGCGGTGGAACCTCCTCACTACAGCCCTTGGCGGCTCGTTGGCTTTGGGTCTCCTTGCCAGGACCCGATGAGCCCCATCCAGCTCCAGGGGCCTCGGGAAAGCTCCCGCGCCCATCAGCGAATTGAGCATCGTGCTCATATATGCCCCGGCATCGGGCCCCTCCACTCCTTCAGGGAGACCCAGAATCCGAAGATTCTTCCTCCTCGACCTATTCTCCAGGTCCTCAAATTTTTCCGCCCACCTCTCGTGCAGCGCCTCGTGCGCCTCCACCTTCACCGCCAGGCCCAAGATCTCGTCCTCGTTCTCGGAGGCTTTTTGCCGCACCTCCCAGATCGCCACCCCTTGGGCCTTCTGGGTCTCCACAAGCTTCTCAATCGCCGCCTTCATTGGCGCCAGCATTTCTGTCCTCAGCTCTTCAAAGAAGCGTTTAAGAAACTCCTGCTGCTCCTGCGACCACGCTGCTTGGTCTCCACCCGCCGCCATCGTGCTTTTTCTCCCTCGCACTTTCCGCTGCACCAGGATCACTTTTTTAACCGCTCCACTCCTGGTCCAATCCATATAATGTCGGGGGGGACCTTGCTGTCACCTTCCCACACTGGAAGCTGTAGAGCAATTGCCCCTCTGAAGAGCCCAAAAGTCCGTTCCCGACAGGAACTGCCGAACGGGCGACCTACGTAGGGTAGGCATAGCCGCAACCCGAGATGTCATACAGCCACTTACAAAGACAAGTGCAGTTATGTAGGAACTCCATCTGCCAAATCTTTGGCCAGTCAACCTATCTATAATCCCCTGCCGTGGATCTGGAGTCACAAATGGGCTAGACTAAGTAAGGACAGCAGATTCTGTTCCCCAAAAGGAGTTAATGAACCAGATGGGCTTGCATAAAAATTTGGTATTTACATGCTAGTTTAAATTGATCCCCACTAATGTTCCTAGCTCATGAATTCAGTTTATAAGTAAATCGGGAATAAAGCTCCCAAGCTACCGACTCTGAATCATGAGCCTAGGTTTACCAGCTATATAACTGGTCCTCATTACATGCCTATCACAATTTACAATAACAAAATTACATTTATTCAATCACCATGAACCTGTGGCCGAAATAATCTACTGGGCAAACAGCACATATTCGAAAGACTATGCACTAATGGTTTTAAAATAAGATTTCAAATTTTAGGCAAACACCCTCATTATTCAATGCTCCCTGGCCTAATTGTGGGGCCTTTGCTTTTTAAACAAGATGTCTTTAAGCAATACACATTGGAATGTGCATTACGCATTCCCACCATACACCTTTACAGAATTCAAATTGAATTTATGGTTGGGTCCTGCAGAATATGGTCAGCACAAAAAATGAGTACGCCCTTTTGATTTTTGCAGCAGCAAATTTAAATTTTCCTCGACTTTTTACTAAACTTCATCTTTAAATTAGCGGTGGTCACAATCAGAATGATATAGCTTAGGGTTTGAAGCCGAAACAGTAATTCTAGTCTTCTGGAGTTCTACATGCCTAACCAGAGGGACATGGAAACGACTGGAGCGAGAGACCTCTTGGCTTTCCGTTTGATAGGTAAATGATTTTCAGAGTGGCAGTCTGAAGCGGGCTACTTGCTTTGCTCTCAGCTACACAGGACATCTGCAATCCTTAATCCAGGAAGAGTGGAAGGGGCAGAGAAGGAAGTAGAAAAAAAAAGCAGCAATTGGTGGTGTCTAGTCAAAAAAAAAAACTCTTCCTCCCAGCCTTCAAAACAAATTCTTCCATTTTACAACTACAAGTAATAACATGCAAGGAATATGTTAGTGTGTGATAAATGAAACCCATGCATTCCATTTGCTGAACAGGTGAAGTTGATAATATTTTATTTAAAATTAGCTTTTTGTTTTAAAAATAAAAATTTTCATGCTTCTGAAGAAATTCAATCCAGCAACTTCACCACAATCTAGTTCATTCAAACATAACACACACACCCAGCCTTTTTCAAGCAAAAGTAAAATTAAACAAAATGGCAGGATGAAACTTGCTCTACCTGATGTCGGGACAACAGTTGCTTCAGCTGACGACTCATTTGTTTTTCCGTTTGTTGTTATGAATGGAATAGCTGATGCATTGGAATTTGTAATGTTTGGAGTCACTTCTTCTAAGGCCTTAGTTGTTTCAGTTGCAGCTAAAGTAGAATTCTCACTGGCAGCATCTGTTGTATTAAAAATTTGGGAATCATCTCCAATCCGAGAGGTTGACCCTGGGTTGGGAGTAGTCAGGGTTGTTGTAGTTGCTCCTGGCACGCTTGAATTTGTTAAGCTTGGAGTGGAGATGATGGTGGCAGAAGGTGAAACTAAAAGCGAAAAGTAGATCAAAAACTGAACTGGCTAAGGGCATGCATCAAAAGAAAACAATTTTATATGCATGAAGCAGTGAGAAAGAAAAAAGGGAACACAAGTGGCACATTAAGAAATGGCTTTCATATCACACACCAATACTATACTCCATCCATTATCTGCACAAAACAAATTTAAGTTTTGTTAGACTACATCCAGAATACACAAGTCACAATCTTGAAATTTCTCAACTGCAACCGCACAGACAGAAGTACTCCGGTCTTTATTTTTGATTCACTAGTATAGCTAAGTGGTAACGTCTGTGGATTTGTTGATTTAAACAACCTAATTTTGTTCTGAAATTAAGTCAGTGTAGACTGGTAAAATATTTCTGTACAAAATATGAAATAGAAAATGTATATGCTAATGTCGGATGATTAATAAAAATCTATTTCATTCTTATTTAAATTAAAACTTGTGTTTGGTGATTACAACCTTAATGCAGAGTGAAGCAATTTAAGAAGTGGTTTCCAATTCACTGATCCGAAACTTAGCAGTGTGTGACTGTAATACAGTGTCTGAACTAATTTCACATTACCTACCTGTTGTATTCTGTGCTTGGAGGCATGCAAAATCGCTGCACAACAGCAGTAAGAACAGAAACCAGGAACCCATGGTAATGCTGGAAATAAAAGTGAGAACATTTTTAATCTAAGTATCTTTTGCAGCACAATTCTCACTATTTAAATCACAATAAAACATAATTCACAATATTTTATAAGTTTTCTTAAAACTAAGAAAATGAATTACAAATAAACTGATTTTGTCAAAATTACCACATAGTACAAGGCAATGAAATATTAAGGAGAGCTTCTCTACCAGTAATAGCTTGCCTTACTGCACTCAATAGCACGGTAGCACAATAGTTAGCACTGTTGCTTCACAGCACCAAGGGCCCAGGTTCGAGTCCCGGTTTGGGTCACTGTCTGTGCGGAGTCTGCACGTCCTTCCTGTGTCTGTGTGATTTCCTCCCGCAAGTCCCAAAAGAAGTGTCGTTAGGTAATTTGGACATTCTGAATTCTCCCTCCGTGTACCCGAACAGGTGCCGGAGTGTGGCGACTAGGGGCTTTTCCACAGTAACTTCATTGCAGTGTCAATGCAAGTTTACTCGTGACCCCAGGGTGGAGGGGTCAGTCACCACGGTTTAAGGTCCGTGGGGAAAAGTTTAGAGGAGATGTGCAAGGCAGGATTTTTACACAGAGGGTGGCGAGTGCCTGGAAAGCGTTGCCAGGCGAGGTTGTGGAAGCAGATACATTAACAGCATTCAAAAGGCATCTTGACAAATACATGGATAGGATGGTATAGAGGGATACGGCACTAGGAAGTGCTGAGGGTTTTGGCCAAGGGTGGTGTCATGACCGGCACAGGCTTGGAGAGCCGAAGGGCTTGTTCCTGTGCTGTCCTGTTCTTTGCTAATAATAAAGATTATGATTAAGTTGCCATCACTGTTTTAGAGGAACTGTGAAGAGGTTTGGCACTCTAACATTTTGCATGCATGCCAATCAACAAATGAACACACCCTGGTACTAATCTAATGAGCCAAACTACCAGCTGTGCACATCAGGGAAGCAGCGAACAATCCTGAATCCAGTCCGAGAACAGCAGGGAGGAATCCATAGACCCTAACATTGTTGACCATCACAACGCTCACACAAAGCCTCCACCAGCGCAGAGACACACACCTAGGTGGGACCTAATTCTAGAATAGTCTTGAGGTCACAATCTGGTTCATAAATTCATAAGATATAGGAGGCCATTCAGCCCACTGAGTCTGTCCACATTCTATCATGGCTGATATGTTCCTCATCTGTTCCCTACAATGCTACAGACCAACAGCTGGATTGCAAAATTAGCCAGAACATCTCCTCCATAGAACAGATGACCTAGGAGCGGGAGTCAGCAATTTAGCCTCCCGAGCCTAAACACCTTCAATGTGCTCATGGCTGATCCCATCATGGCCGCAACTCAACCGTCCTGCCCGCTCACCATAATCCTTCAACCCATTACCAATTTAAAATCTGCCTAACTGCTCCTTAAATTTACTCTCTTCCTGCATCCATTGCACTCTGGGGTAGGGAATTCCACAGATTCACAACCCTTTGGGTGAAGTAGTTTCTCCTCAAATCGGTTTTAAATTAGCTACTTATTCTAAGATTATGACCTCTTGTTTTGGAATGCCCCACAAGAGGAAGCATCAGCTCCATATCTAATTTATCCATACCTTTTAGCATCTTGTATACCTCAATTTGATCTCCCCTCATTCTTCTAAACACGAGAGAGTACAGGCCTCTCCTCATACGACAAACCCCCCCCAATCTCTAGAATCAATCTAGTGAACCTCCTCTGAACTGCCTCCAATGCCACTACATCTTTCCTCAAATAAGGGGACCAAAACTGTACACAATACTCCAGGTGCTGTCTTACCAATGCCTTGCATAGTTTTTTTTTAATGTATTTTATTACAAACATGTATCAAAGCAGGTTATAGTGAACAAAAACCCCGGGAAACATGCTTCCCAACAATCAACTATGCAGTCTGTACAGATTTTTCCTCTTTATCACCCCCCCACCCCCCCCTTGCAACGAACAGCCCCTCAAACACGGTCACAAGCATCCCCCACCTTTCCTCAAACCTCCCTGAAGAGCCCCTTAACGCATACTTTATCTTCTCTAATCGCAGGAAGTAGTGCAGGTCACCCAACCAAGCCACTACCCCCGGTGGCGACGCCGACTGCCACTCCAACAAAATTCACCGCCGTGCAATCAGAGAGGCGAAGGCCACAACATCGGCCTTCCTCCTCTCCATGAGCTCCGGCTTCTCTGAAACCCCAAATATTGCCACCAAAAGGTCCGGATCCACCTCCTCCTCCACTATCCTGGCTAAGACTGCGAACATTCCCACCCTGAATCTTCCAACTTTTCGCAACCCCAAAACATGTGCGTGTGATTCACTGGCCCCCGTCCACACCTCTCACACTCATCTGCTACCCCCGGAAAGAACCCACTCATTCTCATCAGAGTCATATGCACCCTGTGCACCACCTTAAACTGTATTAGGCTCATCCTTGCACGTGAGGAGGTCCCGTTTACCCTATGCAGTGCCTCACTCCATGCTCCCCAATTGATCTCCCTTCCCAACTCCGCTTCCCATTTCTCCTTGATCTTCACCACCCGCTCGTCTCCCTGCTCCCCCAGTCACTTGTATATATCCCCAATTCTTCCCTCCACTTCCACATCCGGGAGCAGCAGCTGTTCCAGCAGGGTGTATCCCGGCAACCTAGGGGAACCCCTCCAGACCTATCCTGGAATACACTGGCCAGGTACCTCTCCCCCTCCCGGATGTGTTGCAGTGTCCAAAGCTCAGATTCCAGCTCATCAACTCTGAGCCGGAGTTCCTCAAGCAACTAACACTTACTACAGTTGTGGTCACTAGGAACCACAATGGGGTCCACCAGCTCCCACATCATGCAGAAACACATATCACCTGACTCTCCATCTCTATTTTATTTAATTAGTTTTAAACCCCAATTTGAAACTAAAACTGGTGAGCACATCGCACTGCCTGATCCACAGCAGGCAGAGTCAGGCACATCCTGGGATGTTGGCGCACTAGCATTGCCGAAGATCAGTTGAGTCCAAGTCAGATGAGGAACCTCTGTACTCGGTTCTAAAGGAGATAGCTGAGGAGATTGTGGAGGCAATGGTGGTGATCTTTCAGGAATCACTGGAGGCAGGGAGGGTCCAAAAGGACTGGAAAATGGCCAATGTAACACCTCCGTTTAAGCAGGGAGGGAGGCATAAGAGGGGAAATTACAGGTCAGTTTGCCTGACTGCGGTCGTTGGTAAGATTTTAGAGTCCATTATTAAAGATGAGATTGTGGCGTACTTGGAAATGCACGATAAAATAGGACCGAGTCAGCACAGCTTCGTCAAGGGAAGGTCATGTCTGACAAATCTGTTAGAATTCTTTGAGGAGGTAACAAGGACGTTAGACAAAGGAGAACCAGGGGACATGTTCTATTTAGATTTCCAGAAGGCCATTGACAAGGTGTCATATAGGAAGCTGTTAAATGAGTATAAGAGCCAATGGTATTAAGGCTAAGATACTGACATGGAAAGAGGATTGGCTGTCTGGCAGAAGGCAAAGAGTGGGGATAAAGGGGTCATTTTCAGGATGACAGCCAGTGAGTAGTGGTGTGCCTCCGGGTTTGGTGTTGGGACCACAACGTTTCACAATATACATTAATGATCTGGAAGAAGGAACTGAGTTTTCAGATGATACAAAGATATGCAGAGGGATGGGTAATATTGAGGAAACAGGGGACTGCAGAAGGACTTGGACAGGCTAGGAGAGTGAGCAATGAAGTGGCAGATGGAATACAATGTGTAAAAGTGTGAAGTTATGCACTTGGGAAGGAAGAATGGAGGCATAGACTATTTTCTAAAAGGCTTAGGAAATCGCAAGAACTAAGGGACCTGGGAGTCCTAGTTCAAGATTCTCTTAAGGTTAACATGCAAGTTCAGGCAGCATTAAGGAAGGCAAATGCAATTTTAGCATTCATCTCGAGAGGGCTAGAATACAAGAGAAGGGATGTACTTCTGAGGCTGTATAAGGCTCTGGTCATACCTCAAAGGGAGTATTGTGAGCAGTCATGGACCCCGTATCTAAGGAAGGGTGTGCTGGCCTTGGAAAGGGTCCATGCATGTCTCCTTGTTACGATGAGAATTACCCATCTCAGTCAGATGGGAAACCTTGGTTCCTGCACAAGATGAAGTGTCATAAGTCCAGGACCTCCCCACTGTGAAGTGTGTAACATTCTAAACACAGTAAATGCCCAGTTTCAAAGTCACTCTCCAGATCAATGATATCTGCACCTCAATGTGGTTTGTGTTCGCTGAAAGAATCTCATACCAAGTGTCACAGCATTCCTTAATGATCTGTGTCAGATTGCAACACCTGAGGGGTGTGGCAGGACAGGGCTAGGTACCCGCTCTTCCCATCTCATCAACATGCCTGACAGGTTAAAATTTAGTGCCGAAGGGAACTGGTGATGAAACCTGCCAAAGTATCAGGTGCTGTTCAAGTTCATGTGTCTGCTCCGCATCCATGAAATTACTCTCTTCATGGAGCTAGTGTGTGCTGCCTTCAGCCAGGTGTTAGACACTTTGGATCCTCATCGTCTTCAGGTGATGTCCTGGAGGACTGGAGAATAGCCAATGTTGTTCCTTTGATTAAGAAGGGTAACAAGGATAATCCAGAGAACTACAGGCTGGTGAGCCTTAGGATCGTGGTAGGGAAATTACTGGAGAGAATTCTTCGAGACAGGCTCTCCTCCCATTTGGAAGCAAGTGGACGTATTAGCGAGAGGCAGCACAGTTTTGTGAAGGGGAGGTCGTGTCTCACTAACTTGATAGAGTTTTTTGAGGAGGTCACAAAGATGATTGATGCAGGTAGGGCAGTGGATGTTGTCTATATGGACTTCAGTAAGGCATACAGCATGCTTGCCTTCATTGACCAGGGCACTGAGTATAAAAATTGGCACGTCATGTTGCAGCTGTACAGAACCTTAGTTAGGCCACACTTGGAGTATAGTGTTCAATTCTGGTCGCCACACTACCAGAAGGATGTGGAGGCTTTAGAGAGGATGCAGAAGAGATTTACCAGGATGTTGCCTGGTATGGAGGGCATTAGCTACGAGGAGAGGTTGAATAAACTTGGTTTGTTCTCACTGGAACGAAGGAGGTTGAGGGGCGACCTGATAGAGATCTACAAAATTATATGGGGCATAGACAGAGTGGATAGTCAGAGGCTTTTTCCCAGGGTAGAGGGGTCAATTACTAGGGGGCATCTTGACAAATACATGAATAGGATGGGAACAGAGGGATACGGACCCTGGAAGTGCAGAAGATTTTAGTTTCGAAGGGCAGCATGGTCAGCGCAGGCTTGGAGGGCCGAAGGGCCTGTTCCTGTGCTGTACTTTTCTTTTGTTTTTTGTTCTTTCTATTCCCAACCGCAATGTGAACATCTCAGTCGTGTCCTCAATAGCACCCCTCATCATTCTCCTGGAATCTTGAGGCTATGAGAGCTTCACGAAAATGTCTACCTCTTCTGGCCAGCTGAGTGGCTTCATTACTGAATTCTCACCTCTCAGGTCCACAGCCCTTAAAAACTCTTCATCAGGAGGAGATGTGCAGTTGTACCATCTCTTAATCCAGATCAATTCCTCTTTGCATCGTCAGGTTGTGTTGCATGCCGCAAGCTACCATGATGTATTACAGTCTCTTGGGTTGTGTGCCAGAGTGTTCCACCAGATCTGTCGAAGCAGCAGAACCTAATTTTCAGACTGCCAATGGTGTACTCCTCCAAAGACCTGGTGTGGCAAGAACCTCACAGTACTTTCTCTCAATAGTATTCTGATAAACATATATTTTTTTCAAATGTTTTTTAATACAAACATGTATCAAAAAAGGTACAGCACATAAACACTCCAGGAAACATGCTTCCCAACACTCAACTATACAGTTAGTACAATTTTCCTCCCATTTTCCTGGAGTATAGTTCGGAGAGGCCAGTACGGGAACTGAACCCACGCTGCTGCCTTGTTCTGCATTACAAGCCAGCTGTTTAGCCCACTGTGCTAAACCAGCCCTTTAGATTAAAGAATCCGAGATATTAATGCAAATTCCTGCAGCTGATAATGTTTTTTTTTTAACATTCATTTCACTCAATGTGGCGTCATTGGCTAAGCCAGCATTTATGTTATTTTTTGGCCTCATACAGTCGGAACTAATAGTGGTGAGAAAGCCCAGTAAACAAAAATAAAGTCTACACCATAATCAATTTTTGCAGCTACAATACCACCTTTACAATGTTAATGTCCAATCACAAAAAACAAGAATGTAACTGTTGCATTAGTGTAACCAATTTTCTTCTATGACTCACTTTCCCCTTAGTCATAGCCCATCTAAGGTTCCAGTTCTAAATACTGCAAGATTCCACTGCCACTTCAAAATCCAAATTAACTTTTTATATCTGCAGATTGTGGATATCCTCCCCCACCCAAAGTGTCTGACCTAATGAAAAAGACAAGTGTTCAACAGCTCAGATCAGAAATTGACAGGTTCTTGCCAGAGTTATACTGATCATAGAATTTAGTGCAGAAGGAGGCCATTCGGGTCATCGAATTTGCACCGGTCCTTGGAAAGAGCACCCTTCTTCAACCCAAACCTCCGCCCTGTCCCTTAACCCAGTAGCCCCACATAACCCTTTTGGACACTAAGGGCAATTTAGCATGGCCAATCCACCTAAACAGCACATCTTTGGATTGTGGGAGGAAACCAGAGTACCCGGAGGAAACCCACGCAGCCACAGGGAGTACGTGCAGACTCCGCAGAGTGACCCAAGCCGGGAATCAAACCTGGGGCCCTGGAGCGGTGAAGCAACAGTGCTAACCACTGTGCTACCTTGCCACCCACTAAACACAAGTAGAAACTTTGGGCACCCTCCATCATGCTATCGAGTCACACTGCACAGAAGAGGCCCTTCGGCCCACTGAGTTTGCTAAATCTACATGAATCCCACTTTCCAGCTCTTCGCCCATAGCCTTGAAGGTCATGTTAAGTGCTCATCCGTGTATTTTTAATGGCTGTGACGTTATCAGTGGTTATTACCCTCCCAGGCAGTGTTTTCCAGTCTCCCACCACCCTTTGGGTGAAATGTACTTCCTCAAATTCCTTTACCTTAAAATTATGCTCCTCGTTATTGACTCTTCAACAGAGGGAAACAACTTCTTCCAATCTACACAGCTCAATCTTATACACCTCAATCAAGTCAGCCTTTTCAGCTCTAAAGGAGACAACCCAAGCTTATCCAGCTTCTCTTCATATGTCAAATGCTCCACTCCAGGCATCACCCTGGAAATCTCCTCTGTACCCTCCGCAGCGCAATCACTTTCATTCCGGTAGTGATCTGGCTAAGGTAGATTGCAACAAGATACTGGTGGGGAGATCGACAGAAGAGCAGCAGGGGGTGTTCAAAGAGGGAGGGTACAGGCCCAACATGTTCCCTCTAAGGTATTAGGAAGGAGTAACATGCCCAGAGAACCATGGATGACCAGAGATATTCAGGACACAATGAGAAGGAAGAGAGAGGCTTTTAATAAGTACAACAGGAGCAAATCAGCAGAGATATTAGAGTACAGAAAGTGCAGGATGAAGCTTAAGAAAGCAATTAGGAGAGCAATGGGGAGATATGAGAAATCTCCAGCTGATAAAAGTAGGGAAAATCCCAAGATATTCTATAAGTATATCAATGGGAAGAGGATAACTAGCGAAAAAGTCAGGCCCAAGAGGGATCATGGGGGGAATCTGTGGGTGGAGCCAGAAGACAGTAGGGTGTTAAATGAATATTTCACATCTGTGTTCATCCAAAAGAATGAGGAGGCAGATATGGAACTCTGGGGGAGAAAAGGAGGTTATTGAGCAAGTTGTCATAGGGAGGGACAAGGTATTGGAGGTGCTGGCAGGCTTAAAAGTGGAGAAATTGGCGAGCTCTCAGGCTGGAGAAAATTAAGTTCGCCTTGAGAGGATCGCTGTCAGGGTTCGCCCGGAGGCGGCAGCCATTCGTTGACTTTTTCGCGGAGAATTAATCGTCAGCGGGGGGGTTTAGGGTAGCATAGAGTAGGGTTGCTTAGGCAGGTTCTTGCGAGTGGGGAGCCGATGCTTGCATTATGTCTTATTTGCTTTTTGTACACTACGGTATAATGTTACTGTTTTTTATGCCAAAAAAACCTCAATAAAACTGTTTATTAAAAAAATAAGTGGAGAAATCTCCAGGTCCGGGCAAATTGTGCCCCAGGTTGCTGTGGGATGCGAGGGAGGAGATTGCAGATGCCCTGATCCAAATTTTCAATTCTTCTCTGGCTACGGGAGAGCTGCCAGAGGACTGGAGAACAGAGAATGTGGTCCCACTATTTAAGAAAGACTGCAAGGGTAAGCCAGGGATCTACAGGCCAGTGAGTCTCACGTCAGTGGTGGGGAAACTATTGGAGAAAATTCTGACGGTGAGAATCTATCTCCACTTGGAGAGGCAAGGTTTGATCAGGAATAGTCAGCATGGCTTTGTCAGAGGGAGGTCATGTCTAATAAATTGGATTGAATTGTTTGAGCACGTGACTAAATGTGTGATAATAACACTAATAATATTAATCTTTATTAGTGTCACAAGTAGGCTTACATTAACACTGCAATGAAGTTACTGTGAAAATCCCCCAGTTGCCACACTACAACGCCTGTTCGGGTACACTGAGGGAGAACTCAATGTCCAATTCACCTACAAGCACGTCTTTCGGGACTTGTGGGAGGAAACTCTTCCAACTTCTGCCATCGGGCAGGATACAAAAGTCTGAGAATACGCACTAACAGATTCAAAAACAGCTTCTTCGCTGCTATCACCAGACTCCTAAACAACCCTCTTATGGACTGATCTGATCTCTTCACACATCTTCTCTACGGAGTACTACTACACTCCTGTATGCTTCACACGATGCCTGTGTCTATGTATTTACACTGTGAATTTTTTGTTTGCACTAAGTATTTTCTTGTACGGAATGATCTGTCTGAGCTGCACGCAGAACAATACTTTTCACAGTACCTCGGTACACGTGACAATAAACAAATCTAAATCGGAGCACTCGGAGGAAACCCATGCAGACACGGGAGAACAAGCAGATTACACACAGACTGTGACCCAAACCGGGAATCAAACCCTGGTCTCTGGCGCTGTGAAGCAACAGTGCTAACCACTGTGCTGTTGTGTAGATGAGGGTAGTGCAGTTGATGTAGTTCACATGGATTTCAGCAAAGCATTTGACAAGGTCCCATATGAGATTTATAAATAAGGCAAATACACATAGGATACAGGGGAACTTGATACGGTGGATTCTTTAGGGAAGGAAATTTGCTGTGCCTACCTTTCCTGGCGTCTGACTGAAGACCCAAAAGCAATGTGGTGATTTTTCACTGCCCTTGAAATGGTCTAGCAAGCTGCTCAACTATATTTCGCTTTCTTTCGGGCAACTAGGGATGGTTAATAAATACCTTAACCAGTAATATCCACATGTGTTGAATAAATGTTTTACGTAAAGTCTTTGCTACCATTTGGGGTGGTTTCATGTATGCATTGCTTACTGGAGTTACTGATGTTTTCTCTGAAGATTCTCTACTGTTTACCAGTCCATTTTTGATTCAATAGTGAAGTGTTATGACCTGGACTTGGGATTTCCATGTCTTGTATCCTGTTTAAAGCTGAGAAGCCACAAGGCCATCCTATGCACATTGTGTATCCGGCTCTACTGCAGGGAACCTGAATAACAACCTTGTGAATTGCACTTGCAAAATTCATTGAAAGTGCAATTCACAGAGTCCATCTGCAGCGAGAACGGGATTTTATTGATAATAATAGTCTTTATTGTCACAAGTAGGCTTACATTAACACTACAATTAAGTTCCTGTCAAAAAACCCTAGTTGCCACATTCCGGCACCTGTTCAGGTACACAGAGGGAGAAGTCAGAATATCCATATTACCTAACATTCGGGACTTGTGGGAAGAAAGCGGAGCAGCCGGAGGAAACCTACGCAGACACAGGGACCTAAGCCGGGAATCGAACCTGGGACCCTGGTACTGTGAAGCAGCAGTGCTAACCACTGTGCTACCGTGTCGCCCGCAATTTCAACAGGGCTATTTGATGAAAACTTTCTATGGAGTTATGCTCGAGTTAAGAATTCCAATACTTTTCCAATGACTTTAGCAGAAATTTTCAGGGTTATGGAGAAAGAGTAGGAGAATTGGTCTAATTACATAGCTCTTTCTCAGAACTGGTATAGGCATTATGAGTTGAAAGGCATTCTGTTCAGTAAGAATCCGATTCAAAGTTTATTTCTGCGAGTAGTCTTAGATCATCAGCAATCAAGTGTATGGGTTCAAAGGTTTTTGGAAATACTGTTTGACAAAAATTGGCTGCTTGAATGTTTGAGCACAGTTGGGAGTAATGTGCTCTATTTCTCTGCCAACACGCCCCCCTCAACACCTCATTTTCTTGTAATAGGAAGCACCTGCTGTCTGTTGGTATTAACCTCCAACGACAAAGCTAAGAATAGATGATTTATGGTCAGGCCGCATTTTTGTTTATTTTATTGAACGGATTTTGAAAACTTGGCAGATGTGTAATGAAGATGTGGTAGGAGAGTGGTTAGCACAGTTGCTTCACAGCTCCAGGATCCCAGGTTCTATTCCTGGCTTGGGTCACTGTCTGCGCGGAGTCTGCACGCTTTCCCAGTGTCCTCCCACAATCCAAGGATGTGCAGGTTAGGTGGATTGACCATGCCAAATTGCCCTTAGTGTCCAAAAAAGGTTAGGTGGGGTTACGAGGATAGGGTGGAGGTGTGGGCTTAATTAGGGTGCCCTTTCCAAGGGCTGGTGTAGACTCGATGGCCTCCTTCTGCACTGTAGATTCTATGAAACAAACCCTTTCAAGCCCAGCAAGTAACAATGTTATTTTCTTAAAACTAGTGGACAGTTCATTCCCTGTTCTAGCCCCTGGCCAACTCAAATTGTAGTCCTTTCTGCTTTGCTGCTCCAGGTCTCGTTTGAAACTAGAATGATCTATGATTATTACAAACTGCTTAAAAGTCAGTGACATCTTGCATCATTTTGACTAGTGAGAGTAAATAAATTAAGTGGTAATTGGCAGAATCAAATTTGTCCTGATTTTTGATGACAGGACATAACTGGACAGTTTTCTACTTTGCCAGGTAGATGTCAATGTTTTAGTTGTACTGGAACAGCTTAACTCGAGGATCTGGAGAACAAGGCCTAAATGCTGTTCTGCATGGAGTGTACGCAGCTGCTTCTGGAAACCATGTGAATGAATCGAATTGTCCGAAGACTGATTTCTGTGATGGTGGGGATCTCGAGGACGCAGAGATAGATGAAATGGTTGCAACCACTTCAGCTTTCTTCTGTAGTTGCTGAGCTCTATATCATTGAGTCACGGTAGTAAGCCACTACCTCCTGTTAACTTAATTGTTTGTCACCATGTACAACTAGGTGTGGCAAGACTGCAGAATTTTGATTTAATCCGTCGATTGTGGGATCACCTAGCTCTTTATGTCGCATGCTGCTTCCTCGGTTTAGCATGGTTATGGTTTAGCACAGGGGACGGCTATCTTGCACTGTGGCTGCACTAGATTGGCACCTCATTCTTCAGTACACCCGGTTGGAAGGACATGCTCTGCTATGCTTTTCACTTGTAACGTTGTTCTCCTGGCCTGTTGGTAATGCCAGCGTAGGGGTATGTCGAGCCATGAGGTTACAGTTTACGATAGACTACAGTTCTGCTGCTGATTTACGGATGTCCAGTTTGGGTTGCTAAATCATAGAATTCCGAACATGCAAGAGGCGGCAATTCGGCCCATCGAGTCTGCATCGAACCTCTGAAAGAGCACCCTACCTAGGCCCACTCCCCCACTCTATCCCCATAACCCCTAATCTTTGGACACTATTGGGCAATTTAGCACGGCAAATCCACCTAACCTGCACATCTTTTGACTGTGGGAGGAAATTGGAGCATCCAGAGTTTTATGAGGGCCACGAAGAATTCAGCACGAGTTTTAAGGATACACAGTAATAACATTTATTTACAATAACATATATATATATATATATATATATAAAACAGCAGCAGCAACTTCCCTTGCTGCACACTCCTTCCTGCTGGTTCCAAACTGGCCAGCTTTATTTATACTAGGAGTTTACTAATGGTTTCTCCGCCCCCCCTCATTGGGGAAGCTCATACTCCCACAGGATTGTGGGATTGTCATTAGTCCCCAGCCAATGGTAAGCAGGCAGGTTATACCATCCCTCCACCCCCAAAGTCCAAGGAATCCACCGAAGACCCTGGCGAAGGAGGGCGTCAGACTCGTTTTGCCGCAGGCCGGACACCATTTGCACACAGCGCTGGATCAGGCGGGGTGTAACGAGAGGGAGACCGGCGCTTCCGTGATAAACGGCGCAACGGTTGTACATCCATGGCTCGTGGACCCGAGGATTCCCCCTCTGATGTGTCCTGTGTCTCCATCTCTGAGTCAGAGTCTGCTGCCTCCGTCATGTCAGCGTCTCTATCTCCATTCGATTCTGTAACAACCGCGCAGGCTTCGAGTGAGGCACCAGTGGAAGATTGTGAGGACTACCTTCCCTTGTCTCTGGTCTCTGCGGCTGTAGAAATTAGCTCCGGGGGCGGGGAATCTTTTGAGGGGGTAGTCTTCTGGACCGAACGTGGTCTGCATGTTTGCGCTGGAGGCGACCCTGGGCTTGCACCTGGTAAGATATAGGGCCCGTTTGGTGAAGGATTACACCAGGAACCCACTGGGCACCACCAGCAAAATTCCGAACAAACACTGGGTCACCGGGCACAAACTGCCAAATCGGCCGATGCAGAGAAAATCCCTGTCCCTGCCGTTCTTGTGTGCGGCGTACTTTTGCGCCAATGTCCGGGAAAACTATACTAAGGCGGGTGCGAAGTCTCCGGCCCATTAGGAGTTCTGCGGGAGCTACCCCAGTCACTGCATGGGGGGGGGTGGTCCTATACGTAAACAAAAAGCGAGCCAGTCTCGTGTCCATTGATCCGGTAGACTGCTTCTTTAGGCCTCTTTTGAATGTCTGCACTGCGCGCTCTGCCAACCCATTTGAAGCCGGGTGGTAAGGGGCAGTGCGGATATGGCGTATGCCGTTCATCTTCGTGAACCTCGCAAACTCCTCACTCGTGAATGGAGTGCCGTTATCCGTGACCAGCACCTCGGGTAGGTCATAGAAGATAGAACATAGAAAATACAGCACAGAACAGGCCCTTCGGCCCACAATGTTGTGCCGAACCTTTGTCCTAGATTAATCATAGATTATCATTGAACTTACAGTGCAGAAGGAGGCCATTCGGCCCATTGAGTCTGCACCGGCTCTTGGAAAGAGCACCCTACCCATAGTCAACACCTCCACCCAACACTAAGGGCAATTTTGGACACTAAGGGCAATTTATCATTGGCCAATTCACCTAACCCGCACATCTTTGGACTGTGGGAGGAAACCGGAGCACCCGGAGGAAACCGACGCAGACACAGGGAGGACGTGCAGACTCCGCACAGACAATGACCCAAGCCGGAATCGAACCTAAGACCATGGATCTGTGAAGCAATTGTGCTATCCACAATGTACCTATCCAACAGCTGCTTGAAGGTCCCTAATGTTTCCGACTCAACTACTTCCACAGGCAGTGCATTCCATGCCCCCGCTACTCTCTGGGTAAAGAACCTACCTCTGATATCCCTCCTATATCTTCCACCTTTCACCTTAAATTTATGTCCCCTTGTAATGGTGTGTTCCACCTGGGGAAAAAAGTCTCTGACTGTCTACTCTATCTATTCCCCTGATCATCTTATAAACCTCTATCAAGTCGCCCCTCATCCTTCTCCGCTCTAATGAGAAAAGGCCTAGCACCCTCAACCTTTCCTCGTAAGACCTACTCTCCATTCCAGGCAACATCCTGGTAAATCTTCTTTGCACCTTTTCCAGAGCTTCCACATCCTTCCTAAAATGGGGCGACCAGAACTGTACACAGTACTCCAAATGTGGCCTTACCAAAGTTTTGTACAGCTGCATCATCACCTTACGGCTCTTAAATTCAATCCCTCTGTTAATGAACGCGAGCACACCATAGGCCTTCTTCACAGCTCTATCCACTTGAGTGGCAACTTTCAAAGATGTATGAACATAGACCCCAAGGTCTCTCTGCTCCTCCACAATGCCAAGAACTCTACCGTTAACCCTGTATTCCGCATTCATATTTGTCCTTCCAAAATGGACAACCTCACATTTTTCAGGGTTAAACTCCATCTGCCACTTCTCAGCCCAGCTCTGCATCCTATCTATGTCTCTTTGCAGCCGACAACAGCCCTCCTCACTATCCACAACTCCACCAATCTTCGTATCGTCTGCAAATTTACTGACCCACCCTTCAACTCCCTCATCCAAGTCATTAATGAAAATCACAAACAGCAGAGGACCCAGAACTGATCCCTGCGGTACACCACTGGTAACTGGGATCCAGGCTGAATATTTGCCATCCACCACCACTCTCTGACTTCTATCGGTTAGCCAGTTCGTTATCCAACTGGCCAAATTTCCCACTATCCCATGCTTCCTTACTTTGTGCAGAAGCCTACCATGGGGAACTTTATCAAATGCCTTACTAAAATCCATGTACACTACATCCACTGCTTTACCTTCATCCACATGCTTGGTCACCTCCTCAAAGAATTCAATAAGATTTGTAAGGCAAGACCTGCCCCTCACAAATCCGTGCTGACTATCCCTAATCAAGCAGTGTCTTTCCAGATGCTCAGAAATCGTATCCTTCAGTACCCTTTCCATTACTTTGCCTACCACCGAAGTAAGACTAACTGGCCTGTAATTCCCAGGGTTATCCCTAGTTCCTTTTTTGAACAGGGGCACGACATTCGCCACTCTCCAATCCCCTGGTACCACCCCTGTTGACAGTGAGGACGAAAAGATCATTGCCAACGGCTCTGCAATTTCATCTCTTGCTTCCCATAGAATCCTTGGATATATCCCGTCAGGCCCGGGGGACTTGTCTATCCTCAAGTTTTTCAAAATGCCCAACACATCTTCCTTCCTAACAAGTATTTCCTCGAGCTTACCAGTCTGTTTCACACTGTCCTCTCCAACAATATCGCCCCTCTCATTTGTAAATACAGAAGAAAAGTACTCGTTCAAGACCTCTCCTATCTCTTCAGACTCAATACACAATCTCCCGCTACTGTCCTTGATCGGACCTACCCTCGCTCTAGTCATTCTCATATTTCTCACATGTGTAAAAGGCCTTGGGGTTTTCCTTGATCCTACCCGCCAAAGATTGTTCATGCCCTCTCTTAGCTCTCCTAATCCCTTTCTTCAGTTCCCTCCTGGCTATCTTGTATCCCTCCACCGTCCTGTCTGAACCTTGTTTCCTCAGCCTTACATAAGTCACCTTTTTCCTCTTAACAAGACATTCAACCTCTCTTGTCAACCATGGTTCCCTCACTCGACCATCTCTTCCCTGCCTGACAGGGACATACATATCAAGGCCACGTAGCACCTGTTCCTTGAACAAGTTCCACATTTCACTTGTGTCCTTCCCTGCCAGCCTATGTTGGTACTAAAAGACAAACGCACCTTTTCAATTGTTGCGCAGGACGTTGTCCCCTGCATCTTATGCACCTCTAGCCATTTAGACTGGGCGTCAATTAATAGAAGGAACATGGATCCCTGAAAAGGGCCTGCGAAATCTGCATGCAAGCGTGCCCAAGGCCGCCCTGGCCATTCCCAGTGATGTAGGGGCACGGCCGGCGGAAGCTTCTGATATTCCTGGCAAATGGAGCAGTTTTGGGCCACCTTCTCAGTGTCGAGGCCTGGCCACCATACAGGACATAACTCCGGGCCAACATTTTCATTTTGGTCACACCTGGATGCCCATTGTGCAAGTCTGTTAGTATCAGCTCCTGGCCTTTTTCCGGGACAATCACATGTGCCCCCCCCCCCCCCCCCCCCCAAGAGGATGCAGTCTTGCACGCTGAATTCTGACAGCTTGGAGGAAAATGCCCGCAACTCGCCTGGGAGCTGTCTATGCTGCCCACCATACAGGACTATGTGCCGAACCTTTGACAGGACTCCGTCTGGGTCCACTCACGGATCTGTGATGCCGTGACAGGCAAGGTGTCCATAAAATTTAGGGTTGCAACCACCTCACCGGTCGTGGGGGTCGACATGGGGCCGGTCGATAAAGGCAATCGGCTCAGTGCGTCGGCATTTGCTATCTGCGTTCCTGGTTTGTGCTCCAGAGAATACTCGTATGCAGCAAGCAACAAAGCCCAGTGCTGGATCCGTGCGGAAGCAATGGGCGGTATTGGCTTATCCTCTCTGAAAAGTCCCAGCAGAGGCTTATGATCAGTCACGATAGTGAAATGGCGGCCATACACATACTGGTGGAAGCTTTTCACCGCAAAAAACACTGCCAGGCCCTCCTTCTCGATCTGCGCGTACTTTTTCTCCGCTGCAGTCAATATGCGGGAGGCGAAAGCTATCGGTCGCTCGGCCCCGTTCTCCATCTTGTGGGACAGGACGGCCCCAATACCATACGGGGATGCATCACATGTGACGAGCAAAGGCTTTCCAGGATCAGTGGGTTAGTAACCCAGACGACAACAATTGTTGCTTAACCCGCCGGAAAGCGGTTTCTTGCAGCTGACCCCAAACCCAGGTGTGATTTTTCTTTAGCAGAAGGTGCAACGGGGTCAGCGTAGTTGCCAGATTGGGGAGGAACTTCCCGTAATAGTTTACGAGACCGAGAAAAGAACGAAGATGCGAAGTGTCAGTCGGGGCGGGGGCCTGTTGAATCGCACGCACCTTCTCTGCGACGGGGTGCAAACCTTCGCGGTCCACCCGATAACCTAGGTAGACTACTTCCTGAGCCTGAAAGATGCACTTTGTACGCCGTAAATGGACTCCAGCCTCCGAAAAGCGTCTAAGGACAGCCTCCAGATTTTCCAAATGTTCCTGCTACGACGTCCCTGTAATCAAAACGTCATCTAAGTAGACAGCAACACGTGGTAAACCTCTCAAAATGCCCTCCATAACACGAAAAATTGCACAAGCAGAGGATACTCCAAAGGGCAACCGTGTATATTCATACAGGCCCCGGTGTGTATTAATCGTTACATATGGTCGGGAGGCAGGGTCCAGCTCCAACTGCAGGTAGGCGTGACTCATATCTAATTTTGTGAACGAGAGTCCACCTGCAAGCTTCGCGTAGAGATCCTCTATGCGAGGCATTGGATATCGGTCGAGTCAGGAAGCCGTATTCACTGTAAGTTTATAGTCGCCGCACAAGCGAACTGTGGCATCTGGCTTCATTACAGGTACAATTGGTGCTGCCCAGTCAGCAAAACGGACGGGCCTGATAATACCCAAACTTGCCAAACGAGTGAGCTCCCCTTCTACCTTCGAGCAAGGCGTAAGGCACCGGGCGCGCCCGGAAATAGCGCGGCGTGGCTCCAGGTTAGACTTGGATACGGGCTACGGCCCCTTTTATTTTCCCCAAACCAGGCTGGAATACATCTGGGTATCGTCCTAGCACCTCAGTCAACCCTTCAGAAACTGTTTGGAGGATGTGCTGCCATTGCAACCGCAAATGGCGCAACCAGTCCCGACCCAACAGGCTGGGCCCATGGCCGCGCACCACGATAAGTGGGAAACGCCCCTCTTGGCGTCCATAAACAGGGGTCATTGTAGTTCCTGCAATGTCCAGTGGTTCCCCCTGGCCTGTGAGTCGGTCTGTATACCCTGCTTGATGCGGTCGAATGTCCTCTGGGCGATCACGGAGACCGCGGCACCGGTGTCCAACTCCATCTCAAGCGGGTGACCATTGACCCGTACTGTCACCTTAATGGGGGCCACAAGGGGAGCTGCCACACAATGCAGCTGCAGGCAGACGTCCTCCGTCTCCACGTCCTCAGGAGTAGTCGCCGCAGGTTCATCCACATGGAAGGTACGACCCCTGGGCTGGTCCCAGTTTCGGTCGGAACGACGGCGCTCTGGCGCCCCCAGGACCGGCGTCCGCGACGGGGTCGGCGCCTACAAGTCTGACACGGACATGGCTCATCATCCATTGGTTCTGGAGAAGGCTCCCTTTGGGGAGGAATGTCTGACGGCCACTGGCGTCGGTCCGGACGTCGCCTCGCCCAAGGTACCGCAGGAGTGCGGGGGGACGTTTTCGGAGGGAAGGGGTTGCGCCCCAAGGCATGCACTTCCATTCCGTGTAGCTCCTGCAATCCACGTTCTGCGCTCTCTCGGGACAATACTATTTGAATGGCCTGTTGAAAAGTCAATGTTGGCTCAGCTAACAACTTTCTCTGGGTGGCCGCATTGTTAATACCGCAAACCAAACGGGCACGTAACATTTCTGACAAGGTCTCACCATAGTCACAGTACTCCGCAATCCTGCGTAGCCTGGATAGAAAATCGGCAAGGGATTCTCCAGGGGTCCTCTTAGCGGTATTGAACCGGTAACGCTGGACTATCGTGGACGGGGTTGGGTTGAAATGTTGCCCCACTATATTCAGAAGTTCATCAAACGTTTTGTTGTCCGGCGCAGCTGGGTACGCAAGGCTCCTAATAACGCCAAACATATGCGGGCCGCAGGCGGTGAGCAATATGACCACCTGCCGCTCGTTTTCGGTTGTTTGCCCGGAAATAGTAACGCATCCGTTGTGCGTACTGGTTCCAGCTTTCCAGCGCAGCATCAAAAACATCCAAACGTCCGTAGAGGCATGGTATAATAGAAAACAACTTCCAACCTGTATCCAACAAAAATACAGGGAGGTGGCTTCAGCAGTGTAGACAGCTATTCACTTTAACCCTCATCGCCAGTTTTGTGAGGGCCACGAAGAATCCAGCACGAGATTGAAGGATACAAAGTAATAACATTTATTTACAATTATATATATATATATATATATATATATATATATATATATATATATATATATATATATATGTATATATATATTCCCTTGCTGCACACTCCTTCCTGCTGGTTCCAAACTGGCCAGCTTTATTTATACTTGGAGTTTACTAATGGTTTCTCCGCCCCCCCTCATTGGGGAAGCTCATACTCCCACAGGATTGTGGGATTGTCATTAGTCCCCAGCCAATGGTAAGCAGGCAGGTTATAACACAGACAGACATGGGGAGAACATACAAACTCCACACCACACAGGCAGTCACCCAAAGTCGGAATCGAACCCGGGTCCCTGGTGCTGAGGCAGCAGTGCCAAGCACTGTGCCGCCATGTTTCCTGAATATTTCCCATTTAGCACAGTGGTGGTAGTGGAACAAACAGTCAGTGGGCAAAAGAGGAGAAATGTAGACAATTCACTAATGTGTGTAAAAATAATAGGGTAATTATATTAGAGGATTTCAACATCCCCCAACATTAATTGAAATCGCCATTGTGTAAAGGATTTAGCGCGGGCCCGATTTCTTGAAATATATTCAAGAGATTTTTGTGTCACTATGTAGAGGTCCAACAAGCGAGCAAATTCTGGGGAAGAAAGCTTGGCTCATTGGGTTGAGTGGCCTACTTCTGTTCCTACGTCTTATGGTCTTACGTATTCCTAACCAACCAAATCTAACAGTGTATTTGGTACCATCTCGAATTGAGCCTTCACCATGTTGGCCAGTCATAAGCCACAGTTTCCATGAGCCAGCAGGTATGTTTACTTTTCACGGGTATTTTGAGGACATCCCTAAAGTGTTTCCGCTGTCCTTCTGCAAGTCTCCGACCATCTCAAGAATGCTATGATCGTGACTATATTAAAGAAGGGATACAAGTCAGATTACAGATGAGTCTACCCAGTCACTGGGAAGACAATTGCAAGGCTCTTCAACGGTTTCCTCCCAGTGGCTAAGGAATGACATAAGAATTGTGGTGCGATTCGCACCCATCGAGAGGCATCACAGGCATGATCTACACTTCATGGCAAATTCAAGAAAAGTGCAAAAAAACGTGCCAACCGCTCTAAATGACCTTTCTCAACTTGACGAAAGCCACCCATGAGGGTTTACGAGTATCCTCTTCAAATTTGGCTGCACTTGGAAATTTGTCACTATCCTCTACAATGGCGTACATACAAATTCATCTCGTATTGAATGCCAACATATCTGGTGACAAAAGGTTTGAAACAGGTAATGACAATACATACAGAAGGCATGCCGAAGTTAAGAGATGTTCGGCACAAAAAGAACATCACAGCAGAGCTTGAAATTTTTATGTGCAACTTGGATTATGAAAGATGTGTACAATCAAACATTCACTATCAAAATTGGTTGGGGACATTGATTGGAAATCTCTTCTGATATATGGAAAATTAATTATTGGATCAGCTTACTGCATTTTTGCATATGTTTCATACAGTGAATTGACAAAGACCTGGAAATTCCCCTTCACCATAAGCAGTTTGAAACGTTAAATAAAATGTCGGCACGTTACATCATTGACACTCATCACAGAAAGCAGCGAGAGCAAGTTGCAGCCAATCGTTTTTTGTGGTCACAACATGGCAATATTGTGAAATGGTTACATGTGAGTTTTCCCTTGGCCAGGCGCCAAATATCATGGACCATGTTCCTTCTTGTTGTCCACATGATTAAGTAATAACATTTGTCTGCACTATTTTGGTATCAGCAGCCCTCTTGCATTGTAACTAATCAATGTGTCATCTTGAGAGTAAAAATCATCATTGCACAGGAGGATGCCATTGATCTCTGTAATCCAGTCAATCCCATTTCTCAGCTCTATTCCCAAAGCCCTGCATATTTATAGCCCTGAAACACTTATCTAATTTTTGTTTTAAATTGTTGGTGTTGACCATTCCCAGTCCCACCACTACCATAGGCAGCAACTGTCAGATCATCACCATTCTCTGGGTAAAAAAGATTTTTCCTTGCATCCCTCCTGTATCTCAAGTCAAACCTTAAATCTGTATCCCCTAGTCCTTGTACCAGCAACTTTTCTTTGTCTGTACTATCAAGACCTGTCATAATCTTATAAACTTCTATCAAATTCTCCATAACCCACTTTGCTCCAAGGAGGAGGGACAAATCGGCTGTGATGTTGGGAAAATACATTAAAATACATTTGATTTGATTTATTGTCATGTTTACCGAGGTACCGTGAAAAGTATTATTCTGCGCACAGTCCTAACAGATCATTCCATACATGAAAAAACATAGGTTATACGATAAATACACTATGTAAATACATAGACACAGACATTGGGTGAAGCATACCAAATGTAGCATTGCTCAGTAGAGACAATGCGTGGAGAGATCAGTTCAGTCCCGAAGAAGGCCATTCAGGAATCTGGTAAAAGCAGAGAAGCTATTTTTGAATCTGTTAGTGCGTGTTCTGAGACTCCTGTCCGATGGAAGAGGTTGAAAGAGAGAATAACCCAGGTGGGAGGGGTATTTTATTATGCTACCCACTTTCCCAAGGCAGCGGGAGATGTAGACAGAGTCAATGGAAGGGAGGTGGGTTCGCAGGATGGACTGCGCTGTGTTCATGACTCTCTAGTTTCTAACAGTCTTGGGCCGAGCAGTTCCCATACCAGGCTGTGATGCAGCCAGATAGGATGCTTTCTATGGTGCTTCTGTAAAAATGGGCAAGTAGCAATGTGGACATGCCGAATTTCCTTAGTTTCCCAAGGACGTTCCGGTGCTGTTGTGCTTTCTTGGTCGTAGCGTCGAAGTGGGTGGACCAGGACAGATTGTTGATGTGCACACCTAGGAATTTGAAGCTGTCAACCATCTCTACCTCGGCACCATTGATGCAGATAGGAATGTTATGATACTTCGCTTCCTAAAGTCAAGGACCAGCTCTTTAGTTTTGCTGACGTTGAGGGAGAGATTCCTGTACTCGGACTCATCATTGTTCGAGATCCGACCCACTACGGTCGTGACACCAGCAAACTTGTAGATGGGAGTTGGAGCCACAGTTTGTCACACAGTCATGTGTGTATAGAGAGCATAGTAGGGGGCTACTTAAGCAGCCTTGCGGGCCCCGGTATTGAGGACTATCGTGGATCACGGGTTGTTTATTCTTACTGATTGTGGTCTATGGGTCAGAAAGGTGAGGATCCAAAGGGAGGGGCCAAGTTCTAGGTTTTGATATGAGCTTGGCTGGGATTACAGTGTTAATGGTGGAGCTGTAGTCAATGAGTAGGAGTCCTTGTTGTCGAGATGTTCCAGGGATGAGTGCAAGACTAGGGAGATAGCGTCTGCTGTGGCTGTATGCAAATTGCAGTGGATCAAGGCATCCTGGGCGTATGGAGTTGATGTGTCTCATGATCAACCACTTGAAGCACTTCATAATGATCGATGTCAAGGCCACCGGATGATGGTGACCCAGCTGAAGTGCTGAGGCTTCGATTAAGTTCAGAAACTGCTCAAAGCAAGTGGAATAAATCATGCCCTGCTTTCATCCTGCGACTCTGGGGGTGATATCCAACTACTCGTTAAGTTTTGTGATAATCCGACTAGTGCCTTGGCCTTCGTTAAGTGCATAAACGGTGAGGACTTCGACTGACAGTCTGCAGCTCATCGAAATTCACACTCTCCCAGTCAGGTCTGATTTTATATCGTCATACATCCTGTTTACTGAGAGGTGTTAACATTTGAGCACTGGATGAGAATCTGATCCTTATCCTCAAGAATCTCAGGGTTTTTAATTCATGGTAGCTGTGCCATGTACTAATTATCAGTCCTCTTTGTATCTTTATGATGGTAATACTGGCTGTTTGGTATCTTCTTTTTAATCATGACAGAACCAAGTGGTGCCATTGCCAGGAGGTGGGAGACGGTTTAGGTCTTCAAGGGGGAGTTCAAAATGTCTCCTGATGGTAATAATAGTATGGCTGTAGGGTTAGCCTTATGGTTTCTCACCTATGTTGAGGACTGTCCCCTTAGAACTAATGTGGTTGCTATTCTTTTGTATTTTTGTTGTTTTGGTGTTTGTATGTTGTTGACTAATTCCTGCATTGGTACAGCCAGGTCTTTTATCCGAGAACAACATTTCAGGGATTTTCTGGTGTCTCATGTAACTTGAGATGTGGCAAGTGTACTGTGGCACACACCCAGAATGTGCCGTGAAAAACCTATCCTATTTTCCTTCTAGTGGCCTGTACCATGGCAGTAATTAATTTTAAATCGTATCAAAAGGAAAAAGACACTGTCTTTTCTTAAGACGGTAAATGTGGACATAGCCTTGTTGCAGGAGACGTATTTGGATGACAAGGAGCACTAAAGTGGGAATGGGTGGGGTAGGTAATTTTTTTTTAAACCGCATTTTCGACAAGGAGCAGGGGAAAAGCAATTTGTCAAGAGAAATGTTCTCTTCAAGGTGGAGAATTGTATGAAGGATAAGGGGGGTAGATACATGCTTATCTTTTCAAAATACGTTTATTGAAAATTTTCATTTCCTTTTTAGAAACATATTTATTCAAAATTTTTCATTGTAAACAATATCAAACAATTAACCCAAGTTACACTATCAAAGAACAAGACAGACAAGCAAAGGCACAGATTCATTTAATCCACAAAAACTAAACTAAATGCTTTAACAACGGATGGTGGCTAGCTCTTGAAAAAGGAAATGAATGGCTGCCATCTGAGGTAGAACCCTTCTACCGACCCCTTGATGGTGTACTTAACCTTCTCCATATTCAAGGAGGACACGAGGTCACCCAACCATACTGAGGCACCGGCGGAGTAGGATTCCCCCACCCAAACAGAACTCACCTCGGGGCTATTAATGAGACAAAGGTGAGGACATCAGTCTTTACCCCCATCTGGAGCACCAGTGAACCCAACACCCTGAAAATGGCCACCAGCGGACAATGGCTCCAAATCGACAGAGAGTATCTCTGACATGGGCTGAAGAGAGAGACCCAAAGGCTTACTAATTTGGGACAAGGCCAGAACCTACCCTCCATAGGTACATAGGTACATAGAACATACAGTGCAGAACAAATGAAACGAAAATGAAAAGAAAATCGCTTATTGTCACAAGTAGGCTTCAAATAAAGTTACTGTGAAAAGCCCCTAGTCGCCACATTCCGGTGCCTGTTTGGGGAGGCTGGTACGGGAATTGAACCGTGCTGCTGGCCTGCCTTGGTCTGCTTTAAAAGCCAGCTATTTAGCCCAGTGTGCTAAACCAGCCCCCAAAGAGGCCATTCAGCCCATCGCGTCTGCACTAACACACTTAAGGGCTCACTCCCACCCTATCCCCTTAACCCAACAACCCCTGCTAACCTTTTTGATCACTAAGGGCAATTTATCATGGCCAATCCACCTAACCTGCACATCTTTGGACTGTGAGGGGAAACCGGAGCACCCGGAGGAAACCCACGCAGACACGGGCAGAGCGGGCAGACTCCGCACAGACAGTGACCCAACGGGGAATCGAACCTGGGACCCTGGCGCTGTGAAGCCACAGTGCTATCCACTTGCGCTACTGTGCTGCCTCCATCCACCCCAGAGAAGAATCCGCTCATCCTCGTCTTGGTCAGGTGAGTTCAGTCTACCATCTTGAATTGGATCAGACTAAGCTGAGCACATGAGGACATTAACCCTGTGAAAGGCCTCGCTCCACAACTCATCGTCCAGAATAGGACCCAAATCACCGTTACCTCATTCAACAGAGCCCACACCGCTGATAGGATCTGTCGGGATGTGCAAGAAATAGTCCCCCCACCAGACCAAGCCAAAGCCAAAATCCTGTTCAATAGGGTGGTGCCAAGGGGATAGAGGCAAAAGTATTACCCGAAAAATAGTGAATCGGAAAGTATCTGAACAGACAAGAGCCAGGGAGTTGAAATTTCTCCTCAGCTTCTTAAAGCTGGTAAACATTCTCTCCACGAAATGGCCCCCAAATCTCTACAAACCCTTCCCCTCCCATGACCAAAACTTCAAGTTCAAACACGCTGGCACAAGCCATACAAATCACCATCCATTTACTGTGGTTACAAGAGGTCAGATGCTAGGAATCATGCAGCTCACCTCCTGACTCCCCAAAGTCTGTCCACCACCTACAAGGCACAAGTCAGGAGCGGAATGGAATACTCCCCACTTTCCTGGACAAAGCAGCAGATTGGCATCCCTTCCACAAACATTCACTCCCTCCACCACCGATGCACTATAGCAGCAGTGTGTACCATCTATTAGATGCACTGCAGGAACTCGTCGGTGGGTTTAGTGGAATAAGCAGGCAAATTCAGTTCTTTATTATCATTCAACAAAAGGCTGAATCTCCTCAAAAAAGACAAGACTTCAGTGGCATTAGCAGTAGAATCAAAGTTCAGTAAGATCTAGGCCCTCTTCCAACAGACCATCTGCTTCTGCAACGGTTTCCTTCTCCTGAACTCTGTCCAAAAAAAGTCAACTAAGGTCGAGCAGCTCCTTCCAACGGACGATCACCATCTTTTTCAGTGCCGTTTATTTACACTTCTGCTAGCCTGTCTACAAAAGAGAAGTAAGAATCTCCTCCTGTGGTCCAACGAATGGTGTTTCAGCATGAGTGGATTTCAACAGCTGTTGCAGTTTCAAGGACTGCCAGTCCTCTAACTGACTTGGGGATAAATTTTGAAAGCTGGACAAGTGGTTGAGGTGTTGGTGGGGAGCATTTTAATGATAGCAACAATAACATGGTCCCATTTAAGCTTGTTATAGGCAATGAAATAAACAAGTTGCAAAATAAAAAGTTTTGGACGGGGAAATAGAAAAGAAGGGTCCATTAGGGAATAAGGCGGAAATCTGTGGGTGGAGTCAGAGGACATTGGCAGGGTGTTGAACGAATACTTCACACATGTCTTCGTCCAAGAGAATGATACTGTAGGTATGGAACTCAGAGAGAGAGACTGTGATGTTCTTGTGCAAATTGACATTGGAAGTAACAAGGTGTTGGCAGGCTTAAATGTGGACAGATCTTCAGGTCCAGATGAATTGTGTCCCAGGCTGCTGTGGGAGCAGGGGCTCTGACCCAAATTTTTACTTCCTCTCTGGCCATGGGGGAGGTGCCAAAGGACTGGAGAACAGTTGATTTGGTTGCACTATTTAAGAAGGTTGTAAAGAAATGCCAGGAAACTGCAGACCAGTGGTAGGGAAATTATTTGGAGAAAATTCTGAAGAAGAGAATCTAGCTACACATCGAAAGGCAAAGCTTGATCAGAGACAGTCAGCATGGCTTTGTCAGAGGAAGCTCATGCCTAACAAATTTGATTGAATTTTTTGAAGTGATGCCCAGGTGTGTAGATGAAGATCAAAGAACAAAGAAAAGTACAGCACAGGAACAGGCCCTTTGGCCCTCCAAGCCTGTGCCGACCATGCTGCCCGTCTAAACTAAATTCTTCTACACTTCCTGTGTCCGTATCCCTCTATTCCCATCCTATTCATGTATTTGTCAAGATGCCCTTAAACGTTACTATCGTCCCTGCTTCCACCACCTCCTCTGGCAGCGAGTTCCAGGCACCCACTACCCTCTGTGTAAAAAAACTTGCCTTGTACATCTCCTCTAAACCTTGCCACTCGCACCTTAAACCTATGTCCCCTAGTAATTGACCCCTCTACCCTGGGAAAAAGCCTCTGACTATCCACTCTGTCTATGCCCCTCATAGTTTTGTAGACCTCTATCAGGTCGCCCCTCAACCTCCTTCGTTCCAGTGAGAGCAAACTGTGTTTATTTAACCTCTCCTCAAAGCTAATGTTCTCCATACCAGGCAACATCCTGGTAAATCTCTTCTGCATCCTCTCTAAAGCCTCCACATCCTTCTGGTAGTGTGGTCAGAATTGAACACTATACTCCAAGTGTGGCCTAACTAAGGTTCTATACAGCTGCAACATGACTTGCCAATTCTTATACTCAATGCCCCGGCCAATGAAGGCAAGCATGCCGTATGCCTTCTTGACTACCTTCTCCACCTGTGTTGCCCCTTTCAGTGACCTGTGGATCTGTACTCCTAGATCTCTTTGACTTTCAATACTCTTGAGGGTTCTACCATTCACTGTATATTCCCTACCTGCATTAGACCTTCCAAAATGCATTACTTCACATTTGTCCGGATTAAACTCCACCTGCCATCTCTCCGCTCAAGACTCCAAACGATCTAAATCCTGCTGCATCCTCTGACAGTCCTCATCGCTATCCGCAATTCCACCAACCTTTTGTGTTGTCCGCAAACTTACTAATCAGGCCAGTTACATTTTCCTCCAAATCATTTATATATACTACGAACAGCAAAGGTCTCAGCACTGATCCCTGCGGAACACCACTAGTCACAGCCCTCCAATCAGAAAAGCACCCTTCCATTGCTACTCTCTGCCTTCTTAGCCAGTTCTGTATCCATCCTGCCAGCTCACCTCTGATCCCATGTGACTTCACCTTTTGTACCAGTCTGCCATGAGGGTCGTGCAGTTGATGTAGTCTGTATTGATTTCAGCAAAGCCTTTGACAAGGGCGACACGGTAGCACCGTGGTTAGCACTGTTGCTTCACAGCACCAGGGACCCGGGTTCAATTCCTGGCTTGGGTCACTGTATGCGGAGTCTGCACGTTCTCACTGTGCCTGCGTGAGTTTCCTCCAGGTGCTCCGGCCTCCTCCCACAAAGTCCCGAAAGACGTGCTTGTTCGGTGAATTGGATATTCTGAATTCTGCCTCAAGTGTACACGAACAGGCGCCCTAATGTGGCAACTAGGAGATTTTCACAGTAACTTCACTGCAATGTTAATGTAAGCCTACTTGTGACATTAAAGATTATTACAAGGTCCCACATGGGAAACTGATAGAGGGCAAATGCACCTGGGTTCCAGGGTAATTTGATAAGGTGGATTCAAAACTGGCTTAGTTGTCGGAGACAGAGGGCGGTGACCAACAGCTGCTTCAGTGACTGGAAACCAATGTCCAGTGGCGTACCACAGGTATCTGTGCTGGGTCCCCTATTATTCATCATTCATATAAGATGACAACGTGGGGGGTCGGATCAGTAAGTTTGCGAGTGACACAAAGATTGGCTCGGTGGTTAACAGTGAGGTTGAGTGCCTTGGGTTACAGGAAAATAGACGGGATGGTCAAATGGACAGATAAGTGGCAGATGGAATTTAACCCTGAAAAGTGTACGGTTATACACTTTAGGAGCAATTTGACAAGGAAGTATTCAATGAATAGCATGTTCCTCGGGACTTCCCAGTATCAAGGAGCCTTGCCGTGTTTGTCCATAGATCTCTGAAAGCAGAAGAGCAGGTAAATAGGGTGGTGGTAAAGGCATATGGTACACTTGCCTTTAATCAATCGAGGCACTGATTACAAAAGCAGGGAGGTCATGATGGCGCTGCATTGAATTTTGGTGAGGCCACAGCTGGAGTTCAGTGTGCAATTCTGGTTGCCACATTATAGGGAGGAGGTGCTTGCACTGGGAGGGGTGCAGAGGAGATTCACCAGGATGTTGCCTGGGATGGAACATTTAAGTTATAGGCTTGGGTTGTTTTCGTTGGAGCAGAGAAGTCTGAGGGGCGACCTGATCGAGGGGTTATGAGGGGCATGGACAGAGTGGATAGGGAGCAGCTGTTCCTCATAGTTGAAGGGTCGGTTACGAGGGGACACAAGTTCAAGGTGAGGGGCAGAAGGTTCAGGAGGTGGGATTTGAGGAAAAATGTTCACGGCGAGGGACAGGAAGATTGGGGGTGGGGGGTATTTGAGGAAAAACATTTTTACCCAGAGGGTGGGGACAATCTGGAATGCAGTGCTTGGGAGGGTGGTAGCGGCAGGATGCCTCACATCCTTTAAAAAGTACCTGGGTGAGCACTTGGCACATTATAACATTCAAGGCTATGGACCAACTAACTGCTGGCAAAAGGGATTAGGTAGGTGAACCAGGTGTTTTTCATGTGTCGATGGGCCAAAGGGTCTCTTCTTCTGCACTGTATTTTTCTGTGATTCTGAGTATTGTTTTGCTGTCCTCTACAGATACCTCGTCAACCTTCTGCAGGAGACCAGATCTTAAATACGCTGACATGCTGAAGGGAAATATGCTAGTTCACCAAGATGAAGTTTTGTTAATTTTATCTTCATACCCAAGGTTGGTAATGAACCGATCCTTCATGCGTTCTGACGCTTGCAGCTTTTAAGTTAGATGGATGAATTTTTACTTCCTTTGACTTCTCCTGGACAATCATCAGGTTGGAATGGTATATTTCCTATTTCCAAAATTTTTGGGCGTATGTTCTAGCTTTTTTCTCTTGAAATGTGTTTTAGATTGGCAGAACTGTTTTAAATGTCCGGTCTTGCCATAGAAAAAGCATTCGGCTCCCCCAGTTGGGCAGTCTTCATGGCAGTACTGTCTGTTGGCACGGCCTCAGCAACATTTTAGCATGGGTGGAAGGGATCCCCCTGCCTCTTTAGCAGGCATTTTTTTTTTAAAATAGCAGACTTTTCAGTGGGCAGGGCTCCCTGGATTAACCTTTACTGAGCATCAGCGTCTCCCAGTATGCCTATCAGCATCTGCCTTGCAAACTCCTCAGCCTTCTCTCAAGTCATATCCTTGCTGGACTGCAAAAAATCAAACAGCATGGGGAGACGGTGGCACAGTTGTATTGTCGGTGAACTAGTAATCCAGAGACCCAGGATAATGATCTGGCGACAGGGGTTCAAATCCCACCACGGTAGGTGATGGAATTTAAACTTAATGAAATATCTGGAATTAAATGTCTAATGATGACCATGAAACCATTGTAGATTGCCGTAAAAACCCATCTGATTCACTAATGTTGTTTCGGGAAGGAAATCGGCCATCCTTACCTGCTCTGGCCTACATGTGACTCCAGACCCACAGCAATGTGGTTAACTCTTAAATGTGCTCTGAAATGGCCTAGCAAGCCATTCAGTTGTACTCAACCTTTACAAAAACACAAAAAAGGAACAAAACTGGACGGACCATCTGGCATCAAACTAGGCACCAGAAATGACCTTGCAAAGTCCTCCTTACTAACATCGGGGGGCTTGTGTCTGACATAGTAATACACATAGAATCATATCTTACAGGCAACGTCCCAGACACCACTATCACCATTCCTGGGTATGTTCTGTCTCACTGGCAGATCAGACCCAGCAGAGGGGGCGGCACAGTGGTATACAATCAGGAGGGAGTTGCCCTGGGAGTCCTCAATATCTAATCTGGACCCCGTGAAGTCTCAAAGCTTCAGGTTCAACATGGGCAAGGGAACCTCCTGCAGATTACAAGGCACCATCGGCTGATGAATCAGTACACCTCCGTGTTGAACACCACTTGGAGGAAGGACGGAGGGTGGCAAGGGTGCAGAATATACTCTGGATGGGGGACCTCAATGTCCATCACCAAGAGTGGAATGGAAGTACCACCACAAACCGAGCTGGCTGGGACCTAAAGGACATAGCTGCTAGACTGGGACTGCAGCAGATGGTGAGGGAACCAACAAGAGAGAAAACATCCTTACCAATCTGCCTACTGCAGATGCATCTGTCTATGACAGTATCAGTAGAAGTGACCACTGCACAGTCCTGGTGGAGACAAAGTCCCGTCCTCACATTGAGGTTACTCTCCATCGTGTTGTATGGCACTACCACCAACCTAAATGGGATAGCCTTTGAGCAGATCTAGCAACTTAAGTCTGGGCATCCATGAGGCGCTGTGGGCCATCAGCAGTAGCAGAATTGTATTCAACCACAATCTGCAATCTCATGGCCCGGCATACTCCCCACTCTCCCATGACCACCAAGCCAGCCGATCAACCCTGGTTCAATGAAGAATGCAAGAGAGCACGCCAGGAGCAACGTAGGGCATACCGAAAAATGAGGTGTCAACCTGGTGAAGCTATAATACAGGGTGACTGGTGAGCCAAACAGCACAAGCAGCAAGTAATAGACAGAGCTAAGTGATTTCATAACAAACGCATCAGATCTAAGCTCTGTAGTCCTGCCACATCCAGCCACGAATGTAGTGGACAATTAAATAACTCACTGGAGGAGGAGGCATCACAAATATCCCCATCATCAGTGATGGAGGTGCCCAGCACATATGTGCAAAAAACAAGGCTGAGGCATTCGGAACAATCTTTAGCCAGAAGTGCTGATCGGATGGATCTATCTCGGTCTCTCCGGAGGTCCCTAGCATTACAGGTGTCAGTCTTCAGCCAATACGATTCATTTCACGAGATATCACAAAACGGCTGAAAGCACTGGATAGTACAAAGGCTATGGGCCCTGAAAATTTCCCGGCAAAAGCACTGAAGACTGGTGTTCCAAAACCTGCCGCACCTCTAGCCAAGCTGTTCCAGTACAGCTACAATATGGCATCTGCCCGGCAATGTGGAAAATTGGCCAGATGTGTCCTGTACACAAGAAACAGGACAAATCCAATCCAGCCAATTACCGCCTTATCAGTCTACTCTTCATCATCAGCAAAGTGATGGAAGGGGTCATAATAGTGCTATCAAGCGGCACTTATTTAGCAATAACCTGCTCACGGATGCTCAGTTTGGGTTATACCAGGGTCATTCAGCTCCTGACCTCATTACAGCCTTGGTTCAAACATGGACAAAAGAGCTGAATGTCAGAGGTGAGATGAGGAGAGAGTGACTGCCCTTGACATCACGGCAACATTTGATCGAGTATGGCATCAAGGAGCCCTAGCTAAACTGGAATCAATAGGAATCAAGGGGAAAACTCTCCGTTGGTTGGAGTCATACCTGGCACAAAAGGTAGATGGTTGTGGTGGATGGAGATCAATCATCTCAGCTCCAGGGCATCACTGCAGGAGTTCCTCAGGGTAGTGTCCTCGGCCCAACCATCTTCAGCTGCTTCATCAATGACCTCCCTTCCATAAGGTCAGAATTGGGGATGTTTGCAGATAACTGCACAATGTTCAGCACCATTCGTGACTCCTCAATGATGCGGTCCATGTCCAAATGCAACAAGACCTGGACAATATCCAGGCTTGGGCTGCCAAGTGGCAAATTACATTTGTGCCACACAAGTGCCAGGCAATGACCATCTCCTCCTACAAGAGAGAATCTAACCACTGCCCCTTCATATTACCCTCGCTGAATCCCCCACAATCAACGTCCTGAAGGTTACCATTGATCAGAAACTGAACTGGACTAGCCATATTAATACTGTGGCTACCAGGGCAGGTCAAAGGCTGGGAATCCTATGGTGAGTAACTCATCTCCTGACCCCTCCATAGCCTGTCCACCATCTACAAGGCACAAGTCAGGAGTATAATGGAATACTCTCCACTTGCCTGGATGAGTGCAGCTCCAACAACACTCAAGAAGCTTGACGCCATCCAGGACAAAGCAGTCCGCTTGATTGCTCCCCCTTCAACAAACATTCAAACCCTCCACCACCGACGAACAGTGACAGCCATATGTACCATCTACAAGATGCACTGCAGCAACTCACCAAGGTTCCTTAGACAGCACCTTCCAAACCCATGACCACTACCATCTAGAAGGACAAAAGCAGCAGATCCCTGGGAACCCCACCACCTGGAGGTTCCCCTCCAAGTCACCCACCATGATACTTGGAAATATATCGCCGTTCCTTCACTGTCGCTGGGGTAACATTCTGGAACTCCCTCCCTAACAGAACAGTGGGTGTATCCACACCTCAAGGACTGTAGCGGTTCAAGAAGGCAAGTCATCACCACCTCCTGAAGAGCAGTTAGGAATGGGCACTAAATGCTGACCTAATCAGCGACGCCCACATCCCATAAACGAAGAGGGGAAAAAAGCATTGTATAGAGATGCCAACGACAAAGCAGGTGTGAATTAACTTGCGCTTTAAGGCTCTGTAACTACAAGGACTAGTCAGTCGTTACAATAGTTAATAAAGGAATCAATGAATTCAACCCCCCCATGGCTATGCTAGTTGAATCTTGTTATGTCAAGGATTAAATTCTTCTTAGGGCTGAAGCACTTATCAAAGTCCGCCATGTAACCTTGTTGTAGGATGCCACAGTCTCCTAAATGCTTTGTCACAACAGGACATCATCAGCTAGGGCACCAACTGTATACAAGAGGGTAAATATCTGTTCTGTGCTTTCCCTTCTCACCCTGAAGCTGTTCAGTACATTTTGAACTGTCTCCTGCCCGTTTTCTTTGCGGTGGACCCTCAATGTGTTGCAAAGACCGTGGAAGTGGCCTTTCAACAGCTATCATCTTGTGTCTCTCACTGCCCTTACCTTTCAATATTATAGTTCTCCACTGTTGTGTCGTCAATCTGTTCCAAGGCCTTCATGTCTGGCTTACCAATCTGTGGCCTCAGTTTCTCAAACTTTGACCGCCATGTTTTGAAGAGGTTGTGCCTTGCGATCATCAGAATATAGTTTTTCTTGAAACTATTTATTAAGAACTATTCAGAAGACCTCAGGGTAAACACATGATTTCCAGGACACAACTGCTCTCTGTCCTGCTCTCTTGGAACCTCCTGGTTATCGGACTCTGATGCCATGCTTAGGCATAATTAACATAATTGTCTTATTAACATAACCATAAATCCTTGATTCCACACACTGGGTCTTCTCTGAAGTTTAGAATAATGCAAGTTGATCACATTGGATCTTACAAAATTCTTAAAAGTGTGAGACAAGGTAGATGCAGAAAAGATGTACCCTTGACTGGGGGTTTTAGGCTGGTTTAGCACAGGGCTAAATAGCTGGCTTTTAAAGCAGACCAAGGCAGGCCAGCAGCACTGTTCAATTCCCGTACCAGCCTCCCCAAACAGGTGCCGGAATGTGGCGACTATGGGCTTTTAACAGTAACTTTATTTGAAGCCTACTTGTGACAATAAGAGATTTTCATTTCATTTCAGAATCAAGATAAACAGTCTCAGAAAAAGAGGTAGGTCATTTAGGACTGAGATGATGAGGAATTTATTCACTCAGAGGAAGTGAATTTTTATAATTTTCTACCCCAGAAAGCTGTGGCGGCTCAGTCACTGAGTACGTGGAGGGCAGAGGTCGATATATTTCTAGATATGAATGACACCAAGGGCAAAAGGAAATATACAAATGACAAAAAGGGATAAGGAAACAACATGGAAAAATGCTGATGAGGTAATGATCAGTCATGATCCAGAGGAACAGTGGTGCAGATTGAGGAGCTGAATGGCCTATTCCTGCTCCTGTGTTCCCAATCAACTCTCCATCCAGTTCTCCTGCTACCATTCTGGTAGTTTCATGATGCAACATTAAAGGGATACTGAATTATTGTGGGAGTCGATCAATTAGTCTACAATCAACCCAAGAGGTGAAGCAAAGGCTACTGGTGGAAACATTTAGGAGCCACTCATCTCAATTCACCCATTTCCCTCAAGCATGTTTCACTTAGAATCATAGAATTTACAGTGCAAAGGAAGCCATTCGGCCCATTGAATCTGCACCGGCCCTCAAATAGAGCACCCTATTTAAGGCCATGCCTCTGCCCTATCCCTGTAACCGCAGCTAAACTTTTGGACACTAAGGGGTAATTTAAGAACAAAGAGAAATACAGCACAAGAACAGGCCCTTTGGACCTCCAAGCCTGTACCGGTCATGACACCCCCTTGGCCAAAACACTCAGCATTTCCGCTTGCCATATCCCTCTATATCCATCCTATCCATGTATTTGTCAAGATGCCTTTTGAACGCCGTTAATGTATCTGCATCCACAACCTCCTCCGGGAGAGCATTCCAGGCACTCACCATTATCTGTGTAAAACCTGCCTCGCACATCTCCTCTAAACTTTGCCTCACAACCTTAAACCTATTCCCCCTGGTGACTAACCCCTCCACCCTGGGAAAGAGTGCCTGCCCATCCACTCTATCCATGCCCCTCATAATCTGGTAGATCTCTATCAGGTCACCCCTCAACCTCCGTCGTTCTAATGAAAACAGTCAGAGTCTATTCAGCCTCTCCACATAACTAACACTCTCCAGACCAGGCAACATGCTGGTAAACCTCCTCTGCACCCTCTCCAAAGCCTTCACATCTTTCTGCTGGTGTGGTGATCAGAATTGTGCGCAATATTCCAAGTACGGCCGTATGGGGGTGATTGTAATGTGACATGAATCCAAGGTCCCAGTTGAGGCCGTACACGTGTGCGCGAAACTTGGCTATAAGTTTCTGCTCGGTGATTCTGCATTGTCGCGGTTCACGAAGGCCGCCTTGGAGAATGCTTACCCGAAGATCAGAGGCTGAATGCCCTTGACTGCTGAAGTGTTCCCCGACAGGAAGGGAACATTCCTGCCTGGCGATTGTCGCAGGATGTCCATTCATCCGTTGTCGCAGCGTCAGCATGGTCTCGCCAATGTACCACGCTTCGGGACATCCTTTCCTGCAGCATACGAGGTAGACAACGTTGGCTGAGTCGCACGTGTATGTACCACGTACCTGATGGGTGGTGTTCTCACGTGTAATGGTAGTACCCATGTTGATGATATGGCACGTCTTGCAGAGATTGCCATGGCAGGGTTGTGTGGTGTCATGGTCGCTGTTCTGAAGGCTGGGTAGTTTGCTGCAAACAATGGTCTGTTTGAGGTTGCGCGGTTGTTTGAAGGCAAGTCGTGGGGGTGTGGGGATGACCTTAGCAAGATGTTAGTCTTCATCGATGACGTGTTGAAGGCTGCAAAGAAGATGTCATAGTTTCTCCGCTCCGGGTAAGTACTGGACGACGAAGGGTACACTGTCGGTTGTGTCCCGTGTTCGTCTTCTGAGGAGGTCGGTGCGGTTTTTTGCTGTGGCGCGTTGGAACTGCTGATCGATGAGCATAGCGCCATATCCCGTTCATACAAGGGCATCTTTCAGCGTCTGTAGTTGTCTGTTACGCTTCACCTCGTCTGAGCAGATCCTGTGTATACGGAGGGCTTTTCCATAGGGGATGGCTTCTTTAATGTGTTTAGGGTGGAAGCTGGAAAAGTGGAGCATCGTGAGGTTATCCGTGGGCTTGCGGTAAAGCGAAGTGCTGAGGTGACCATCCTTGATGGAGACGAGTGTGTCCAAGAATGCAACCGAATTTGGAGAGTAGTCGGATGGTGGGATGGAACTTATTGATGTCATCATGTCATCATTTCAGTGATTCTTCACCGTGGGTCCAAAGGGAAAAAAATGTCATCGATGTATCTGGTGTATAATGTCGGTTGAAGGTCCTGTGCGGTGAAGAGTTCTTGTTCAATTATGTGAATGAAGATGTTGGCATATTGAGGTGCGTATTTGGTCCCCATGGCTGTTCAGTGTGTCTGGAAACGTTGTGATCCAGAATGAAGCGGATGAGTTGCAAAATTGCATCTGGAGATTGGCAGTTGTCGGTGTTGAGTACTGAGGCTGTTGCAGCAATCCCGTCGTCATGGGGGATGCTGGTGTACAGTGCCGGGACATCCATTGTGACAAGGAATGTTCCTCGTTCAACTGGTCCATGGGTGCTGGGTTTCTGTAAGAAGTCCGTCGTATCGCGACAGAAGCTGGGCGTTCCTTGTACAATGGGTTTCAAGATGCCCTCGATGTAGCCAGAGAGGTTCTCACACAGGATCCCATTCTCTGATACGTCAGGACGGCCTGGTGTGTTGGCCTGGTGTATTTTTGGGAGGCAGTAGAGATCTCCAACGTAGGAAGTACCTGGGATGAGAGCACTTAGGGTGCTCTGAAGAGCTGGATCCTGTCCAATGAAGGCAAGCATTCCATATGCTTTCTTGACTACCTTGTCCACTTGTGTTGCCACTTCCAAAAATCTGTGAACCTGTACACCCAGATCTCTCTGACTTTCTAAATTCCTAAGAGTTTTACCATTTACTGATTATTTCCCCTCTATGTTAGATCTACCAAAATGCATTTAACATGGCCAATCCACCCAACCTGCACCTCTTTGGACTGTGGGAGGAAAATGGAGCACCCGGAGGAAACCCACACAGACACAAGGAGGAAGTGCAAACTTCACACAATCACCCCAAGCGGGAATTGAACCCGGGTCCCTGGAGCGGTGAGGCAGCAGTGTTAACCACTGTCCCACCCATCATGTCTCAAATTACTTGTATACTGTATCCCAAAATATTATTTTCTGAAAGAGATTAATCTGATTTGCATTTGGATGAATCAACACAGTCTCCTTCCTCTATCTTTGTAAGGAGAACAGATAGCCCATTGTGCTCACTGAAATAACATGTTTGCAGATTCATTTAAAATTTACCCCCTTCTCTGGGTGGCACAGTGGTGAGCACTGTGCCTCACAACGCCGAGGACCCGGGTTTGATCCCGGCCCCAGGTCACTGTCCGTGTGGAGTTTGCACATTCTGCCCGTGTCTCACCCCCACAACCCAAAGATGTGCAGGGTCGGTGAATTGGCCACGTTAAATTGCCCCTTAATTGGACAAAAGAATTGGGTAAATTTATATATTTTTTAAATTACCCCTTCCCCCACTTAAAGGCAGCCTCTGTCCTGTCGTCCAACTATCGATGTGAGAATAGTAAAAAGTTACATTCATAATCACATCAAAATTCGTTTTTCCAGTGAAAAGATGGTCAACTCCCATAATAACCAGTCAATCATATCTCAACTCTTCTGTATCCTTTCCATAGCTGCAATATCCTTTTTTGCACTGAGATGACCACAACTGTCAGTGTATTCCAAACAGTTGTGTCAATCGTTTATGAAGTGGCACCTTTTATTACATTCCAACAGCTGATTTGATTTCCTGTTATCAATTATTGCCTAATCTGTTTTCAATGAGGACTCATATCCCACATTAATGTTTCATAAACAATTTCCATTTACGTCGTTGTCACTCCATGGGATTTTTAAATCCACATTACATTTGTTTTTCTCCACACTAACTTTATCTGCCATCTGTATGCCCAACTGCAAAAATATTAAAATCCTTTTGTTGCTTATCCAATTCAGTTTTGCAGTCTCCATTCATTAGCTTTATATTATCTGCAAATCGAGCCACTAGGCTCATGACTCTAAACTCCATCAAGAATTACCTGCACTCTACCCTTTTAAATTTTGCCACAGTATACAGAAGCTTAAAAATCAATTTTACTCGCAGTTCATTGTCACGTTTTATTTTTAACAAAATGTTCAATGAAGAGCCAATTCACATCAGCAGTGTATGTGATTTGCTGAAATAAATTTCGAAGAGCTGCCATTAAAGAATGTTTTGGGTAAATTTAAACTACCCAGTGTCTGTTTTAAGAAGTTACTTATGAGATCAGGAGTTGCTAAATCTGAATCAAGAAAACAGTTTAACCTTAATTAACACAACCTATTAAGTTCTTTGAGTAAACATATATTCATCATTATTTAAAAAAAATTTCAAACAAAGTATATAGGAAGATAAAATTCTTCTAGTCGCTGCAGCTGAAATTTTATGAATCTAATTGATGCTATAAACTGCTTAGCATCCGGGGCAGCACGGTGGCGCAGTGGTTAGCATTGCTGCCTCACGGTGCCGAGGTCCCAGGTTTGATCCCAGCTCTGGGTCACTGTCCGTGTGGAGTTTGCACATTCTCCCAGTGTTTGCGTGGGTTTCGCCACAACCCAAAGATGTGCAGGGATGTGCAGGGTAGGTGGATTGGCCATGCTAAATTGCCCCTTAATTGGAGAAAATTAATTGGGTAATCTAAATCTAAAATTAAAAAATGTAATTTTTAAAAACTACATAGCATCCAACAATAACTGGCAACATGACGCATGAACTACTTAAGCATGTGGATACAGGACAATTATATCACAAAAAGTAATCTATACCTTCAGACAAAGTTTAATAACAGAATCCATCAGTAATGTATTATGTTAATTTGAGTTTAAATTTGCACATCTTAAACCTTTTTTTTCCCTTATAAATTTAAAGTACCCAATTATTTTGTTCCAATTAAGGGGCAATTTAGCAGGCTAATCCACTGAACCTGCACATTTTTGGGTTGTGTGGGTGAAACTCACACAGACATGGGGAGAATGTGCAAACTCCACACAGACAATGACCCGGGGTCGAGATCGAACCCGGTCCTCAGCGCTGTCGGCAGCAATGCTAATCACTGTGCCGCCCTAAATCTTAAACCTTTTGGTTGCTTTTTGAATTTGTGTAGACAATTCATGTAGACAAATCAATAATTCAGAGAAATTATTGCACACAAAAGATCATTTATTGGGAAATCTTTGTGAAGCAAATGGCACAAATCAATCGAGACAAGATACAGTTTCTAAAGCAAAATAATTGAATGAGATAATGCACACTAGATCTGAGAACAAACTAAAAAAAGGCAAGCTTATTGCAAATCAAAACCTGGAGCGTAGGAGGCTTAGAGGTAATCTAATAGAGGTCTATAAAATAATGAGGGGCATAGATAAGGTAGATAGTCAACATCTTTTCCCAAAGATAGGGGAGTTTAAAACTTGAGGGCATAGGTTTCCGGTGAGAGGCGAGAGATACAAAAGGGTCCAGAGGATGAATTGTTTTCACAGAGGGTGGTAAGTATCTGGAACATGTTGCCAGAGGCACTAGTAGAGGCAGGTATAATTTTGTCTTTTAAAAAGCATTTCGACAGTTATATGGGAAAGCTGGGTATAGAGGGTTATGGGCCGAATGCAGGCAATTGGGACTAGCTTAGTGTAAAAACTGGACGGCATGGACAAGTTGGGCCCAAGGGCCTGTTTTCATGCTGTCAACCTCTATGACTCTATAAACTGTTCTTCTGTAAAATTTCAGATATTTTTATGCTCAAGATGAGTGAAAGTTCTTCCATCACAACTACTTGCAATAGCTACTTGTGGCAGAGCGGTGAGATTAGCACAATTGAGAAGGTCAGAACTCAACTAAAACAGTGGTCTAATTATTTACTCACTAAACTTTTAAATTTCTGACCGTCTTTGTAATATTGTTTCCATCTGAAGCAAATTGCAACGCAGCATTTGGGAGGATGCATTGTGGGTCCGCTGTGAAAAATTGACCAAATCTGGCCTTTGACCATCAAACCTCTCTGGCAAATCCTTCACTAAGTTCTATCCATTCAGACTGCAAAAATTGCAGGACTTGTTTTAAAAGTACATGCTGCCCAAGTTGAACATTTTTTACATCCCTGTCTGAATCAGATTTGAACCCAACTCTGATAAGTAAGTTGCCATTCTCCCCCACATGCCTTCCATTTCTTCATTACATATGTTTCACATTAAAATACCAGATTTACTATATTTTCCAATTCCTTAAATAGGTCTCCTACCTTGGTCACTGCAAATTCTTCAACTTTTAAGGATTATTACATTTGGGATCCATAAAAGTTATTGGTGCTGATGCCTGAAATGAAAGAGAAAATTTATAACCACTTTTAATGTTCCAATGATATTTAGTCATGTAAACTACAGCATCAATTATGTCCCAAAGAAGCTTCACAGGAATAGAATTAAAAAATAGATTTAGCAGAAAGTGTGCCAAAACGCAATTTACTTTAAAAATTAGATAATCTTACTGCACAGGAGACCATTCAGTTCATCGTGCTTGTGCTGACTCTTTGAAAAGGTCCCCATTATTTCCCTGTATTCCTGCCATACCTTCCATTTTAGATCACATAACAAATTCCTGTTTGGGAATTATGACAATCTGCTTCCTGCACACCTAATTCTAGTGAGTGAATTCAAGATCTGCTGTGTAAATATATTCTCTTCTGGTTTGGTTTCAATTAACAAATCTAGGTGGGGCATTGGCAGGAGAAAACATTTTGGTGGTTGGGGGGGGGGGGGAAAAGAGAGAGAAGAGAGAGAGAGACTGACTGATTTGGTTGGTCATCTGGAACATATGGGGATTGGATGGCCGCTGAGGAGTCAAGAGTTTTTGCTCACCTGAGGAATGTAAATGCTTATGGTGGCGTTCTAGCAGGAGAGTCACTTGCAGGTTTGAAATCAGACCAGACTGCGGAGGGGGTGGGTGAGCCAGTTCACTCAGGCTTTGATGGAAGGGCTCGAGGAGGTGCAACCAATAAACGGGTCCCTCTATCAGTCAATATGTTTGTTGCAGACACTAACGCGGTGGTCAGTGGGTCGTTGGCGGGGACATCAGAGGCGCTGGTGTCCAGGCTCCTAACTGGGATGACGTGACATTTATATATTAAAAAAATTAAAAATAAAAAAAAGCATCTGCTGGGAGCCATCCCGGACCTGGCTATGCATCAAGTGATTCTTGGAGGTGGCTTCAATTGTGCGCTAGATACTAAAAAGGTCTGTTGGGGGTGGCGAAGGCACTTCGGAGTCTTTATACAGAAAATTGGGCAGAGCTTTGGGGGGCGGGGGTGCGCATCTCAGTGGAGATTTTTGAAACGAAGGGATAGGGAGTTTTCATCCTTTCACATGTACACGGAGTATACCCCAGGATCGATTTACTTCTGAGATGATGTTGATAGGCATTGGGCCGATGCAGTCGGGGAAAGCCCCAGGTCCTGATGGGTTTCCCTGATGAGTTTTACACAAAGTTTGTGGGTCAACTGATACCACTGATAGTAAACATGTTCAATGAATTTTTGGCTTGGGTTGCATTGCCCGAAACACTATTGCAGGCCTCCATCTCCCTTATTTTGAAAGAGGATAAAAGGCCCAACAGAATGTGGATCATGTAGATCCATTGCCCATTTGAATGTGGATCCCAAACTACTGGCCAAGGTGTTGGCGCTAAGATTGGAGGCATATGTCCCGGAGGTAATTGCAGAGGACTAGACAGGTTTTGTCAAGGGGCAACAATTATCTACTAACATATGGCAGGTGCTGAATGTTGTTCTTTCCCCCTCTTCAGCTTGTGAACCAAAGGTGATTATCTCGGTGGATGCGGAGAAGGCCTTTGGCAGAGGACAGTGGGAGTACCCTTAGAGGTGCTAAGGAGGTTTAGACTTGGGCACAACTTAATTTCATGGGTTTGGCTATTGTATCGATTATTGAAGGCAAGTGTATGTACTAATGCGCTGAGTTTACGGTACTTTCTCTTGAATAGAGGCACGACAGCCCATTGTTGCCCTTCGGATGTTTGAGGGCAAATCAACATCTGACATGTGGGAGGCTTTCAAGTGGCAGTTGAAAGGAATACAGGACCGGCATGTTCCTGTGAGGAAGAAAGATAAATACGGCAATTTTCAGGAACCTTGGATGACGAGTGATATTGTAGGCCTCGTCAAAAAGAAAAAGGAGGCATTTGTCAGGGCTAAAAGGCTGGGAACAGACGAAGCCTGCGTGGAATATAAGGAAAGTAGGAAGGAACTTCAGCAAAGAGTCAGGAGGGCTAGAAGGGGTCACGAAAAGTCATTGGCAAATAGGGTTAAGGAAAATCCCAAGGCTTTTTACACGTACATAAAAAGCAAGAGGGTAGCCAGGGAAAGGGTTGGCGCACTGAAGGATAGGCAAGGGAATCTATGTGTGGAGCCAGAGGAAATGGGCGAGGTACTAAATGAATACTTTGCATCAGTATTCACCAAAGAGAAGGAATTGGTAGATGTTGAGTCTGGAGGAGGGGGTGTAGATAGCCTGGGTCACATTGTGATCCAAAAAGACGAGGTGTTGGGTGTCTTAAAAAATATTACGGTAGATAAGACCCCAGGGATCTACCCCAGAATACTGAAGGAGGCTGGAGAGGAAATTGCTGAGGCCTTGACAAAAATCTTGGGATCCTCGCTGTCTTCAGGGGATGTCCCAGAGGACTGGAGAATAGCCAATGTTGTTCCTGTTAAAGAAAGGTAGCAAGGATAATCCCGGGAACTACAGGCCGGTGAGCCTTACTTCAGTGGTAGGGAAATTACTGGAGAGAATTCTTCGAGACAGGATCTACTCCCATTTGGAAGCAAATGGACGTATTAGTGAGAGGCAGCACGGTTTTGTGAAGGGGAGGTCGTGTCTCACTAACTTGATAGAGTTTTTCGAGGAGGTCACTAAGATGATTGATGCAGGTAGGGCAGTGGATGTTGTCTATATGGACTTCAGTAAGGCCTTTGACAAGGTCCCTCATGGTAGACTAGTACAAAAGGTGAAGTCACACGGGATCAGGGGCGAGCTGGCAAGGTGGATACAGAACTGGCTAGGCCATAGAAGGCAGAGAGTAGCAATGGAGGGATGCTTTTCTAATTGGAGGGCTGTGACCAGTGGTGTTCCACAGGGATCAGTGCTGGGACCTTTGCTCTTCGTAGTATATATAAATGATTAGGAGGAAAATGTAACTGGTCTGATTAGTAAGTTTGCAGACGACACAAGGGTTGGTGGAATTGCGGATAGCGATGAGGACTGTCGGAGGATACAGCAGGATTTAGATTGTCTGGAGACTTGGGCGGAGAGATGGCAGATGGAGTTTAATCCGGACAAATGTGAGGTAATGCATTTTGGAAGGCCTAATGCAGGTAGGGAATATACAGTGAATGGTAGAACCCTCAAGAGTATTGAAAGTCAAAGAGATCTAGGAGTACAGGTCCACAGGTCATTGAAAGGGGCAACACAGGTGGAGAAGGTAGTCAAGAAGGCATACGGCATGCTTGCCTTCATTGGCCGGGGCATTGAGTATAAGAATTGGCAAGTCATGTTGCAGCTGTATAGAACCTTAGTTAGGCCACAGGCCACACTTGTAGTATAGTGTTCAATTCTGGTCGCCACACTACCAGAAGGATGTGGAGGCTTTAGAGGGTGCAGAAGAGATTTACCAGAATGTTGCCTGGTATGGAGGGCATTAGCTATGAGGAGCGGTTGAATAAACTCGGTTTGTTCTCACTGGAATGAAGGAGGTTGAGGGGAGACCTGATAGAGGTATACAAAATTATGAGGGGCATAGACAGAGTGGATAGTCAGAGGCTTTTCCTCAGGGTAGAGGGGTCAATTACTAGGGGGCATAGGTTTAAGGTGAGAGGGGCAAGGTTTAGAGTAGATGTACGAGGCAAGTTTTTTACGCAGAGGGTAGTGGGTGCCTGGAACTCGCTACCGGAGGAGGTGGTGGAAGCAGGGACGATAGGGACATTTAAGGGGCATCTTGACAAATACATGAATAGGATGGGAATAGAGGGATACGGACCCAGGAAGTGTAGAAGATTGTAGTTTAGTCGGGCAGCATGGTCGGCACGGGCTTGGAGGGCCTGTTCCTGTGCTGTACATTTCTTTGTTCTTTGTTCTTAAATGGTAATAGGAGCTGGGGGAGGAGATTGAGGAGGGTCTGTGGACTGAAGCCCTAAGTAGGGTTAATTCCTCTTCCTCGCGTGCCAGGCTTAGTCTGATACAACTTAAGGTTGTTCACAGAGCGCATATGACGGGGACGAGGCTGAGCAAGTTCTTTGGGGTGGAGGACAGATGTGGGAGGTGCTCATGAAGTCCGGCGAACCATGTCCATATGTTTTGGTCATGCCCAGCACTGGAGGGGAGTTGCGGGAACAGTATCTAAGGTGGTGAAAGTCCGGGTCAAGCCAAGCTGGGGCCAAGCAATATTTGGAGTAGTGGACGAGCCAGGAGTGCAGGAGGCGAAAGAGGCTGGCATTCTGGCCTTTGCGTCCCTAGTAGCCCGGCTAAAGGATCTTGTTAATGTGGAAAGAGGCGAAGCCCCCCCAGCGTGGAGGCCTGGATAAATGATATGGCAGGGTTTATCAAGTTGGAGAGGATAAAGTTTGCCTTGAGAGGGTCTGCGCAGGGGTTCTACAGGCGGTGGCAACCGTTCCTAAACTATCTCGCGAAGCGTTAAAGGAAGGTCGGTCAGCAGCAGCAGCCCGGGGGGGGGGGGGGGCATTTGAGCAAGAAAATACATGAATGATCCGGAAAACTGACATGTACGGGAGGAATCCAATGTACAAAGCTCTGTATCATATCGATTTACCATGTTCATGTCTTGCTATGTGAGCTTTCTTTCTTTCTTTTTGTTACGGGGGGGGGGGTTGTTTGTAAGGGTGAAAAACTTTGTTTAAAAATGCTTAATAAATAAATATATATATATCACACATATATATTATATATATTATATATATATTTTTTTTTTATTTTTTTTATTGTGAATGGAATAGATAAGATAGAAGCAGGGAGGTTGGTTCCACTGGCAGGTGAAACTAGAGCTAGGGGGCACAGCCTCAAAATAAGAGGAATCAGATTTAGGACTGAGTTGAGGTGGAACTTCTTCATCCAAAGGGTTGTAAATCTCTGGAATTCTTCAGTTGAGGCTACCTCATTGAATTTCAAGGCAAAGATAGATAGCTTTTGATAGGAAAAGAATTAAGGGTTATGGTGAGCAGGCGGGTAACTGGAGCAGTGTCCACAAAAATATCAGCCATGATCCTGTTGAATTGCGAGGCCAGATGGCCTACTCCTGATCCGCATTCTTATGTTCTTATATGAGGCCCTTCGCAGGGTGAATCTACTTCCTCCTGCGCTCGGCTTAGCCTGATTAAGCTCAAGGTGGTACATGGAGCTCACCTAACCAAGGTAAGGATGAGTGGCTTCTTCACAGGAGTGGAGGACAAATCTGGACGGTGCTCTCGAGGACACACTCACCACACCCACATGTTCTGGTCATGCCCTAGGATGATAAGCTTTTGGGTCTCCTTTTTGGATTGGATTTGTTATTGTCACATGTACTGAGGTACAGTAAAAAGTATTTTTCTGTGTACAGTTCAGACAGATTATTTCACACATGAAAAGAAAATATGGCAAACATAAAATACACAATGTTAATACATAGACACAGGCATCGGGTGAAGCATACAGGGTGTAATACTACTCAGTAGAGAAGATGTGTGAAGAGATCAGATCAGTCTAGTGCATGTTCTCAGACTTATCTCCTGCCCAATAGAAGAAGTTGGAAGAGTGAATAAGCCGGGTGGGAGGGGGGGTGGGGGGGTCTTTAATTATGTTGCCCATTTTCCCACGGCAGTTGGAGGTGTATACAGAGTCAATGGAAGGGAGACGGGTTTGTGAGATGGCCTGGGTGGTGTTCACGACTCTCAAAGGTTTCTTCTGGTCCTGGGCCAAGCAGTTGCCATACCAGGCTGTGATGCAGCCAGATAGGATGCATCTGTAAAAGCTGGTAAGAGTCAAGGTGGACATGTTGAATTTCCTTAGTTTCCTGAGGAAGTAGAGGTACCGTTGGTGCTTTCTTGGCCGTAGCATCGGCGTGGGTATACCAGGACTGATTTTTGGTAATGTGTACACATAGGAATTTCAAACTGCTAACCATCTCCACCACGACTCCGTTGATGCAGGCAGGCAAGATCCTTTGCTCCCCGAGGTAAATGCTCTTTAGTTTTGCCAACATTGGGGGGAGAGATTTTTGTTGTAACACCACTCCACTAGATTCTTAATGTCTCTCCTGCATTCTGACTCATCGTTGTTTTAAATCCGACCCACCACAGTCGTGTTGTCAGCCAATTTGTAGATGAAATGAAAATTGTTTATTGTCACAAGTAGGCTTCAAATGAAGTTAGTGAAAAGCCCCTAGTCGCCACATTCCGGCGCCTGTTCGGGGAGGCTGGTATGGGAATTGAACCGTGCTGTTGGCCTGCCTTGGTCTGCTTTAAAAGCCAGCTATTTTGCCCAGTATGCTAAACCAGCCCCTGGAGTTGGAGATGGAGTTGGAGCCAATGTTTCCACGCAGCTGTGTGAGTATAGGGTGTATAGTAGGGGGCCAAGTATGTCGCCTTACAGGGTCCGGTATTGAGGACTATTGTGGAGGAGTGTTGTTCATCATTACTGATTGTGGTCTATGGGTCAGAAAGTCAAGGATCCAGTTGCAGATTGAGGAGCCATATCCTAGGTTTTAGAGCTTTGATATGAGCTTGGCTGGAATTATGGTTTTGAAGGCAGAGTTGTAGTCAATAAATAGGAGTGTAATGGAGGAATCCTTGTTGCCGAGATGCTCCAGAGATGAGTGTCGGGCCAGGGAGATGACGTCTGCTGTGGACCAATTATGGCAGCATGGGAATTTCAGTGGATCTAGGCAATCTGAAAGTATGGAGTTGATGTGCCTCATGACCAACCTCTCGAAGCACTTCATTACAATCGATGTCAAGGCCACCAGATGATAGTCGCTGAGGCACGTTGCCTGGTTCTTCTTTGGCACCGTATGATGGCCGTCTTCTTGAAGCAGGAGGGGACCTTGGAACGAAGGAGGAAGAGGTTGAAGATGTCCACCAACACATCTGCCAACTGGTCCGCGCAGGATCTGAGTCCACGACCAGGGACCCTGTCAGGACCTGTCCCCTTCTGAGGGTTCATTTTCAAGCAGGCCAATCGGACTTCGGAAGCTGTGACGGTGGGTATAGTGGTGTCCAGGGCTGCTGGGCAGTTGACAAGGGTTTGATGGTTTCCTGCTCGAACCAAGTATAGATGTTCGATTCTCAATATGGATCTAGAGCCCCGTCTGTTGATGGCTATTTTCGGGGTGTCGGGCTCTCCGGGACTACAGACCGGCGTAAAGGTGAATATTCTAGCCTTTGCCTCGCTGATAGCCCGCAGGAGACGGAGAAACCCTACTCTGTCCAGTGCCTCGACCTGGTTGGTGACCTAATGGGGTTTCTATGTCTGGAAATGGTCAAGTACACGATTATTATTATTAATAATAATAATAATAATAATAATTGCTTATTGTCACAAGTAGGCTTCAATGACGTTACTGTGAAAAGCCCCTAGCCACCACATTCCAGCGCCTGTCCGGGGAGGGCGGTACAGGAATTGAATCCGCCCTTCTGGCCTTGTTCTGCTTTACAAGCCAGCTGTTTAGCCGACTGTGCTAAACCAGTCCCTTAGGGAATTGATGGAGGTATTCTACCAGAGGTGGCAGCCATTCATTTGCTACTTTAAAGAATAAGTTATAGCTGTTTGCGGCGGGTGGGGGAGAAGAGAAGAGATTAGTTCATCTTGTTGTGTAAAGATATGATAGCTTGTGTTAGTCCTTTTTTACTGTGTGCTTTTGTCTTTACACTGTGCATCATCGGCCATGCTACTGGTGTCTTGTTTGTTATAAATTAACATTTTAATAAAAATATTTTCCTCTCAATGTTCAGTTTAAATTTACATATCTCCCCATAATCTCAATCCTAGTTTCTCTAGCCTCTCTACTGACATCCCTCGCCCTGGTACTATTTTAATAAATCTCACTCTTTAAGGTCTTCGATATGCGAATACAGGGCAACGATATCAAAAAAGGAAAAATAATGTAAGGCTTCACACAAAGTTTAATAATTGAATTTAGTCATGTCCATTTAATTAACTTTAGTTAAAATTTGCAAAGTCCTTGGAATTATTCCCAAAATGTGGATCCTACAATTGGACACTTCTAACAGAGGTCTAAACAGTAACTAATAAAAGTTTAATCTAACTTTCTTGGCTTTGTACTCTTAACAACCTTATCATTCTCCGGTCACCTCAACGATGGTAGACTTTTGGAGAATGGATCAGTGAAGGCAAAAAGATAATGTCATGAACATAAATGTAAATTGAAACTGCATAATTTCTGGTATTGTTTTCTAGAAAGCAGCATTAGCCAACAATGCTTTCACAGTTTTATGTTGGGAATAAGGGATGGCTTTGTAAAGAAACTACAGTTTCCAAATTTGGGTTGGCATCAACATCAAGCACTGTATGTCAGGATTGACATGGACAGCAACAATCAATACAATCAAGTTTATTTTTGCGATTCAAACAAGCATCATAAAGCAAGACTAGGAAGAGAATCCTTCCACTGCCCAAAAATATTTACGAAGTCTTACAACACCAGGTTAAAGTCCAACAGGTTTGTTTCGATGTCATTAGCTTTCGGAGCGCTGCTCCTTCCTCAGGTGAATGAAGAGGTCTGTTCCAGAAACACATATATAGACAAATTCAAAGATGCCAAACAATGCTAGGAATGCGAGCATTAGTAGGGGATTAAATCTTTACAGATCCAGAGATGGTTTTTAAAGAGGTGTGAATTGGATCAAGCCAGGACAGTTGGTAGGATTTTGAAGGCCAGATGGTGGGGGATGAATGTAATGTGACATGAATCCCAGGTCCCGGTTGAGGCCGCACTCATGTGTGCGGAACTTGGCTATAAGTTTCTGCTCGGCGATTCTGCGTTGTCGCGGGTCCTGAAGGCCGCCTTGGAGAACGCTTACCCGGAGATCAGAGGCTGAATGCCCTTGACTGCTGAAGTGTTCCCCGACTGGAAGGGAACATTCCTGCCTGGTGATTGTTGCGCGATGTCCGTTCATTCGTTGTCGCAGAGTCTGCATGGTCTCGCCAATGTACCACGCTTCGGGACATCCTTTCCTGCAGCGTATGAGGTAGACAACGTTGGCCGAGTCGCACGAGTATGTACCGCGTACCTGGTGGGTGGTGTTCTCACGTGTAATAGTGGTATCCATGTCGATGATCTGGCACGTCTTGCAGAGATTGCCATGACAGGGTTGTGTGGTGTCGTGGTCACTGTTCTGAAGACTGGGTAGTTTGCAGCAAAGTGTACTTTACCTGAATGCTCGTAGTATTCGAAATAAGGTAAATGAGTTGATGGCGCAAATCATCGTGAATGACTATGATTTAGTGGCCATTACTGAAACATGGTTAAATGATGGTCACGACTGGGAGTTAAATATCCAAGGGTATCAGACTATACGAAAGGATAGAATGGACGGTAAGGGCGGTGGTGTAGCTTTGTTGTTGAAGGATGGCATCCGGGCAATAGTAAGGGATGATATTGGTGCTCTGGAGGACAAGGTTGAATCAATTTGGGTGGAAATCAGGAATAGTAAGGCGAAAAGGTCACTGATAGGAGTAGTCTATAGGCCACCAAATAGTAACAGGATGGTAGGCAGGCAATAAGCAAAGAAATAACAGATGCATGTAGAAATGGTACAGCGGTTATCATGGGAGATTTTGATCTGCATATCGATTGGTTTAACCAGGTTGGTAAAGGCAGCCTTGAGGAGGAGTTTATAGAATGTGCCCGGGATAATTTCCTGGAACAGTATGTAATGGAACCTACAAGGGAACAAGCGGTCCTAGATCTGGTCCTGTGTAATGAGGCAGGATTGAATAATGACCTCATAGTTCGGGATCCTCTTGGAAGGAGCGACCACAATATGGTGGAATTTAAAATACAGTTGGTGGATGACAAGGTAAAATCAAACACTAGTGTTTTGTGCTGAAACAAAGGCGATTACAATGGGATGAGAGAAGAACTAGCTAAGGTAGACTGGGAGCAAAGACTTCATGGTGAAGCAGTTGAGGAACAGTGGAGAACCTTCCGAGCGATCTTTCACAGTTTTCAGAAAAGGTTAATACCGACAAAAAAGAAAGACGGTAGAAAGGGGAAAAAATCGACCGTGGATATCTAAGGAGGTGAGGGAGAGTATCAAATTGAAGGAAAAAACATACAAAGTGGCAAAAATTAGTGGGAGACGAGAGGACTGGGAAGTCTTTAGGGGACAACAGAAAGCTACTAAAAAAGCCATAAAGAAGAGTAAGGTAGACTATGAAAGTAAACTGGCTCAGAACATAAAAGCAGATAGTAAAAGCTTCTACAAATATATAAGACAAAAAAAGAGTGGCTAAGGTAAATATTGAACCTTTGGAAGATGAGAAGGGAGATCTAATAATAGGAGACGGAGAAATGGCTGAAGAGCTGAACAGGTTTTTTGGGTCAGTCTTCACAGTGGAGGACACAAATAACATGCCAGTGACTGATGGAAATAAAGATATGATAGGTGAGGACCTTGAGATGATTGTAATCACCAAGGAGGCAGTATTGGGCAAGCTAATGGGGCTAAAGGTAGACAAGTCTCCTGGCCCTGATGGGATGCATCCCAGAGTGCTAAAAGAGATGGCTAGGGAAATTGTAAACGCACTGGTGATAATTTATCAAAATTCACTAGACTCTGGGGTGGTCCCAGAGGATTGGAAAGTAGCAAACGTGACACCACTGTTTAAAAAAGGAGGTCGGCAGAAAGCGGGTAATTATACGCCGGTAAGCTTAACTTCGGTTGTAGGGAAAATGCTGGAATCTATCATTAAGGAGGAAATAGCGGGGCACCTGGAGGGACATCGTCCCATTGGGCAGACGCAGCATGGGTTCACAAAGGGTAGGTCGTGTCTGACTAATTTGGTAGAATTTTTTGAGGACGTTACCAGTGCAGTAGATAACGGGCAGCCAATGGATGTGGTATATCTGGATTTCCAGAAAGCTTTTGACAAGGTGCCACACAAAAGGTTGCTGCATAAACTAAAGATGCATGGCATTGAGGGTAAAGTGGTAGCATGGGTAGAGGATTGGTTAACTAACAGAAAGAAGAGAGTGGGGATAAATGGGGGTTTCTCTGGTTGGCAACCTGTAACTAGTGGGGTCCCTCAAGGATCAGTGTTGGGCCTGCAGTTGTTCACAATTTACATAGACGATTTGGAGTTGGGGACCAAGTGCAATGTGGCAAAGTTTGTAGACGACACTAAGATGAGTGGTAAAGCAAAAATTGCAGAGGATATCGGACGTCTGCAGAAGGATTTGGAGAGGAGGTGAATGGGCTAGGGTCTGGCAGATGGAATTCAATGTTGCCAAGTGTGAGGCTATCCATTTTGGGAGGAATAACAGCAGAATGGATTATTATTTAAACAGTAAGATGTTAAAACATGCTGCTGTGCAGAGGGACCTGGGTGGGCTGGTGCACGAGTCGTAAAAAGTTGGTGTGCAGGTGCAACAGGTGATTAAGAAGGCTAATCGAGTTTTGTCTTTCGTTGCTAGAGGGATGGAGTTCAAGACTAGGGAGGTTATGCTGCAATTGTATAGGGTGTTGGTGAGGCCGCATCTGGAGTAGTGTGTTCAGTTTTGGTCTCCTTACCTGAGAAAGGACATATTGGCACTGGAGGGAGTGCAGAGGAGATTCACTAGGTTGATCCCAGAGTTGAGGGGATTAGATTATGACGAGAGGTTGAGTAGACTGGGACTGTACTCATTGGAGTTTAGAAAGATGCGGGGGGATATTACTTAAACATATAAAATTATGAAGGGAATAGATAGGATAGATGCGGGCAGGTTGTTTCCACTGGTTGGGGAAAGCAGAACTAGGGGGCATAGCCTCAAAATAAGGGGAAGTAGATTTAGGACGGAGTGTAGGAGGAACTTCTTCTCCCAAAGGGTTGTGAATCTCTGGAATTCCTTGCCCAGTGAAGCAGTTGAGGCTCCTTCTTTAAACGTTTTTGAGAAAAAGGTAGATACCTTTCTAAAGAATAAAGGGATTTGAGGATATGGTGTACGGGTCGGAGAGTGGAGCTGAGTCCATAAATATCAGCCATGATCTCATTAAATGGCTGAGCAGGCTCGAGGGGCCAGATGGCCTACTCCTGTTCCTAGTTCTTATGTTCTTATGTTCTTCTTGGCCACCTCCGCGCTCCAGTCCTGGTATATACAAACCTCTGCATTCTCCCACCTGCTGCTCCGCTCCTTTTTTGCCCACCTTGGGACACACTCCCTGTCCACCAAGCGGTGGAACCGCACCAATACTGCCCGCGGCGGCTCGTTAGACTTGGGCCTCCTCGCCAGGACTCGGTGGGCCCCATCCAGCTCGAGGGGCCTCAGGAAGGCATCATCGTGTTCAGCATCATGACCACATCTGCTCCAGCATCCGACCCCTCCACTCCCTCCGGGAGACCCAGAATCCGCATGTTCTTCCTCCTCGACCGATTCTCCATGGCCTCGATCTTCTCCTGCCATTTCGTATGCAGCGCCTCGTGCGCCTCCACTGCCAGGCCCAATATCTCGTCCTCATTCTCTGAGGCCTTCTGCCGCACCTCCCGGATCGCCGCCCGTTGGGCCTTCTGGGTCTCGACCAGCTTGTCGATCGAAGCCTTCATCGGCTCCACAGCTCTGCTTTCAATTCAGTGAAGCAGCGTGTGAGAAACTCCTGCTGCTCTTGCGCCCACTGCGCCCATGCTGCCTGGTCTCCACCTCTTGGCTTTCCTCCCTCGCACTTTTCGCTGCACCAGAATTACTTTTTTCACCGCTCCACTCCTGGTCCAATCCATACATAAGACCATAAGACCTAGGAGCGGAAGTAAGGCCATTCGTCTATCGAGTCCACTCCACCATTCAATCATGGCTGATTTCAACTCCATTTACCCGCTCGCTTTCCACAGCCCTTAATTCCTCGAGAAATCAAGAATTTATCAACTTCTGTCTTAAAGACACTCAACGTCCCGGCCTCCACCGCCCTCTGTGACAATGAATTCCACAGACCCACCACTCTCTGGCTGAAGAAATTTCTCATCTCTGTTCTAAAGTGACTCCCTTTTATTCTAAGGCTGTGCCCCCGGGTCCTAGTCTCCCCTGCTAATGGAAACAACTTCCCTACGTCCACCCTATCTAAGCCATTCATTATCTTGTAAGTTTCTATTAGATCCTCCCTCAACCTCCTTAACTCCAATGAATATAATCCCAGGATCCTCAGACATTCATCGTATGTTAGGCCTACCATTCCTGGGATCATCCGTGTGAATCTCCGCTGGACCCGCTCCAGTGCCAGTATGTCCTTCCTGAGGTGTGGTTCCTAAAATTGCTCACAGTATTCTAAATGGGGTCGAACTAGTGCTTTATAAAGCTTCAGAAGTATATCCCTGCTTTTATATTCCAAGCCTCTTGAGATAAATGACAACACTGCATTTGCTTTCTAAATTACGGACTCAACCTGCAAATTTACCTTTAGAGAATCCTGGACTAGGACTCCCAAGTCCCTTTGCACTTCAGCATTATGAATTTTGTCACCGTTTAGAAAATAGTCCATGCCTCTATTCTTTTTTCCCCAAAGTGCAAGACCTCGCACTTGCCCACGTTGAATTTCATCAGCCATTTCTTGGACCATTCTCCTAAACTGTCTAAACCTTTCTGCAGCCTCCCCACCTCCTCAATACTACCTGCCCCTCCACCTATCTTTGTATCATCGGCAAACTTAGCCAGAATGCCCCCAGTCCCGTCATCTAGATCGTTAATATATAAAGAGAACAGCTGTGGCCCCAACACTGAACCCTGCGGGACACCACTCGTCACCGGCTGCCATTCCGAAAAATAACCTTTTATCCCAACTCTCTGCCTTCTGCCTGACAGCCAATCGTCAATTCATGTTAGTACCTTGCCTCGAATACCATGGGCCCTTATTTTACTCAGCAGTCGCCCGTGAGGCACCTTATCAAAGGCCTTTTGGAAGTCAAGATAGATAACATCCATTGGCTCTCCTTGGTCTACCCTATTTGTTATCTCTTCAAAGAGCTCTAAGAGGTTTGTCAGGCACGACCTCCCCTTACTAAATCCATGCTGACTTGTCCTAATCCGACCCTGCACTTCCAAGAATTTAGAAATCTCATCCTTAACGATGGATTCTAGAATCTTGCCAACAACCGAGATTAGACTAATTGGCCTATAATTTTCCATCTTTTTCCTTGTTCCCTTCTTGAACAGGGGGGTTACAACAGCGATTTTCCAATCCTCTGGGACTTTCCCTGACTCCAGTGACTTTTGAAAGATCATAACTAATGCCTCCACTATTTCTTCAGCTATCTCCTTTAGAACTCCAGGATGTAGCCCATCTGGGCCAGGAGATTTATCAATTTTTAGACCTCTTAGTTTCTCTAGCACTTTCTCCTTTGTGATGGCTACCATATTCAACTCTGCCCCCTGACTCTCCGGAATTGTTGGGATATTACTCATGTCTTCTACTGTGAAGACTGACGCAAAGTACTTATTTAGTTCCTCAGCTATTTCCTTGTCTCCCATCACTAGATTACCAGCGTCATTTTGAAGCGGCCCAATGTCTACTTTACCTCCCGTTTGTTTTTAATGTATTTAAAGAAACTTTTACGATCATTCCTAATGTTACTGGTTAGCCTACCTTCATATTTGATCCTCTCTTTCCTTATTTCTCTCTTTGTTATCCTCTTGTTTGTTTTTGTAGCCTTCCCAATCTTCTGACTTCCCACTACTCTTTGCCACATTATAGGCTTTCTCTTTTGCTTTGATGCGTTCCCTGACTTCCTTAGTCAGCCATGGCTGCCTCATCCCCCCTCTGATAACCTTTCTTTACTTTGGGATGAACCTCTGTACTGTGTCCTTAATTACTCCCAGAAACTCCTACCATTGCTGTTCTACTGTCTTTCCCACTAGGCTCTGCTCCCAGTCAATTTTCGTCAGTTCCTCCCTCATGCCCCTGTAATTACCTTTATTTAACTGTAACACCTTTACATCTGATTCTACCTTCTTTCTTTCAAATTGCAGACTGAATTCTACCATATTATGATCACTGCCTCCTAAGTGTTCCCTTGCTTTAAGATCTTTTATCAAGTCTGGCTCATTACATAACACTAAGTCCAGAATGGCCTGTTCCCTCGTGGGCTCCATCACAAGCTGTTCCAAAAACCCCTCCTGTAAACATTCAATGAATTCCCTTTCTTTGGGTCCACTGGCAACATTATTTACCCAGTCCACCTGCATATTGAAGTCCCCCATGATCACTGCGACCTTGCCTTTCTGACATGCCCTTTCTATTTCGTGGTGCATTTTGTGCCCCTGGTCCTGACCACTGTTAGGAGGCCTGTACATAACTCCCATTATGTTTTTTTTGCCTTTGTGGTTCCTCAACTCAACCCACACAGACTCCACATCATCTGACCCCGTGTCGTTTAGTGCTATTGATTTAATTTCATTCCTAATTAACAAGGCAACCCCGCCCCCTCTGCCCAATTCTCTGTCTTTTCGATAGGTTGTGAATCCCTGGATGTTTAAATGCCAGTCCTGAACCCCCTGCAACCACGTCTCTGTGATGCCTACCACATCATACCTGCCAGTCACAATCTGGGCCACAAGCTTATCTACCTTGTTCCGTACACTGCGCGCGCATTTAAATATAGCACCTTTAATTCTCTATTGACCGTCCTTTTTTGTTTTCTTAGTGTGGTGGACCTTGGTTTACTGAGCCTTTCCATACACTGTCATATTTTATGAGATGGGGACTATCGTAACCTCTCTCGAGTTCTGTCTTTTCGTGTTTTTTTGTATTCCTAAGCAGCTACGCTTCCCACTGATTACTTCACCTCTTGGTTCCCTGACTTTCCCTTCCCCCCCAATCTCTAGTTTAAAGTCCTATTGACCACCCTATTTACTCTTTTCGCCAGAACACTGGTCCCAGCTCGGTTCAGGTGGAGACCAAAAGTATAGGTCCCCCCTGTCCCAAAACTGATGCCAGTGTCCCATGAAAAGGAACCCCTCTTTCCCACAGCGCCGGGGAAATCGTACTGTCACCTTCCCACACTGGGAACCGTTGAACAAATGCCGCTGGGGTCCCTAAAAAGAGCCCAAAAGTCAGTTTCTGGCGGGAGCTGCCGAACGTACGACTTAGCTCAGCATAGCCGCAACCGGAAGTCCTCCACAGCATGATCTACTACTCCGGAAACCTGCCTGTTGTTCACAAGGTACAGTCTATTCCTGCTTTCAATCTGTTGAGCACCATGTTGCAGACTTCGCCAGGTACTGACAGTGTTATGCCCCTCCAGTTGCTGAAGTCGCCGAGAGTCCCTTTCTGCGGCAGCCTGCTTACTTCTTGCCTCTAGTCATCCAGGACTTGCTCTGTAGTCCAGATCTTGTTAAATAGGTCTGTGAGCTGTGCTGTGACAGTGTTTTTGCCAGATGTGAGTAATGCCAGAGGAGATACGCTAACATACATCATTTTTTTAAAAATTCTTACATACCATAATTGAGTAACATTGCCCAAGCCTTGTTCTATCTTTTTTTAAACCTCACACAAATAGAGTACAATAATGCCAGGAATAAATCGAATCTCAACTTTCTTTAATCTTTCCCAATGAACACACAACTTTGAGAGATTTAAATACCTCCTTCTTCAGGTGCATAGAGAAACAATTGGATGACATACAAATCAGATTCTTACACAGGACGTCAATCGGCCCATCTATGCACGCCAATCAACAAACATCTGACTATACTAATTCCATTTTCCAGTCCTTGGCCGAGGGTACAGCAGCACAAGCGACTATCTAAATACTTAAAATTTTCAAGAGTTTGACTCAACAAGTGGCCTCCCACTTGCTCTGACAATTCTACTTGGAAGTGGCTGCCCCCAGTTCACTTGTGCCAAATCGTACCTTATCTCACTAAAATTAGCCTTTCCCCACTAAAAACTATTATTCATGGCCCATTCTTACCCTTTTCCATAACTATCCTCAATCTTACTGAATTATAGTCACCATCTCCAAAATGCTCACCTACTGCCCAGGCTCATTTCCAAATAATAGGTCCAAAATTGCCCTTGTTGGGCTTTCTACATATAGGCTAACAGCAATTCTCCTGGGTGTGATTTAAGAATTTTGCTCCGTCCCTGCCTTGCACACACAAACTTAATATTCAGGTAGTTAAAATTGCTTATTATTACAGCCTTATTATTCCTACATATTTGGATTGGATTTGTTTATTGTCACGTGTTCAGAGGTACAGTGAAAAGTATTTTTCTGCGAGCAGCTCAAACAGATCCTTTACTACATTAAAATAAAAAGAAAATATATAATTGGGCAACACAAGGTACACAATGTAAATACATAGACACCGGCATCGGGTGAAGCATACAGGAGTGTAGTATTAATCGGGTCAGTCCAGAAGAGGGTCGTTTAGGAGTCTGGTAACAACGAGGAAGAAGCAGTTTTTGAATCTGTTAGTGCATGAAAATCTGAAATATTTCTGAAATTTGATTACATATTTATGAAATATGCTTACATATATGATCCTCTATCTTTCCTTGACTTTTTGGGGGCCTATGGTACATATTCAACAGCATGTTTGCCCCATTTGTGTTTTTTACTTCTACCCATATGGCCTCATTTGATGATCCTTCCAGCATATCATCCCTCCTCACTGCCAAAATGTATTCCTTCGTCAATATTGCGCCCATTTCGTCTGAAGGCCCGATAACCAAGAATGTGGGGCACGATTCTCCGATCACGCCGCTACAGCCTTACATCCTGGGGCGCACCGAAGGCGGCGCCAACCCGCGCATGCGCAGTGGCCTTACTGAATGCTCCAGCTCTGACTCAACATGGCGTGGGGTTCTGGGGCCAGACGCATAACTAAGTAGGCTTGGGGAGGGTGGGGGGGGGGGGGGAAGAGAGAGGACAGCCCGCCAATCGCGGTCCAGACCCATGGGAGCCCCCGCACCTCCCCCCACCAACACTTCGCCCAGAGTTCCCGCTGGCAGCTACCAGGTGTGGACGGCACCGGCGGGACTCTGCTTTTTCCGCGCAGCGGCCCGGCCTTGTACAGCGGCCCACAACCGGCACTGCGCCAAACGCGCCGGCGCCAATTCTCCACCCCTCGGAGAATCGCACGCCAGCGTGGCACGGTTGCGGCGATGCTCCAGCCCGGCGCGGTGCTGGGAGAATCGCGCCCATGGAGTGCTAATCCAATTTTTCAGCCAAGTCTCAGTTATAGCTTTATCATACTCCCACGTGCCTATCGGTGCCCTCAGTTCGCCTGGTCCCATTCCTGTTCAGATGTAACCTGTCCAACTTGTACAATTCCCACCTCCCCCATAAACAGTCCCAATTCACCAGGAACCTAAAGCCCGCCTTCCTGCACCATTATTCCAGCCATTCATTCAACTAATCTATCCTTCTGTTCCTAAAGTCACTATTGCGTGGCACCGGGGGCAATACCGAGATTACTACCTTTGAAGTCCAGCTTTTTCAATTTCCCACCTAACTCTCTGAAGTCTGCTTGCAGGACCTCATTTACCATTCTTCCTATGTCATTGGTCCCAACATGGACCACAACCCCTGGCCATTCACCCTTCCCATTCAGAATTTCCTGCAGCAGTTCCATGCCATCCTTGACCCTGACATGTGGGAGACAACTCGCCATCCTGGAGTCATATCTACAGCCACAGAAGCGCCTAGAGAGTTCAAGAGAAGGACACTGGGGCAAGCAGTCAGCAGCTCTAAGAGCTCATCACAGTGGAAACACAGGTTCACTGGTTGGTTAGAAACTGTTGCAAGGTGGGAGGTGGGTTATCATGTAACTGAGAATTAGAGAAACACATTTTTTTTTATTTTTTTTTTTTAGAAAGGGGGGGATGCTACGCACATTTAAGGAACAAACACGAGCAACAGAGGAATAACTGGATTTTGATTTTAGCTTAGGCTGTCAATATAGTGTAAAAAGTTTAGTGAATTAATATTTTAGAACTTCAAAATTAAATTTCTTCACTTAAGAGTTATGGGATGCTCGTTGTTTGTCTGACATAAACAAGAATAAGATTTTTCTCGTGTATATATCCTTTTTAGTTATGTCTGGGGACTCAGATTTGCACATCCTACACTATGTGGGAAATCCTAGACATTCCTTGTGGTCTTGATGATCCGGTGTGTGGGAGGTGCCTCTGACAGGAGCAAATAGAGTTCCAGGTTTTGGAGCTTGAGCTGCAGCTGCAGGCACTATGCTGCATTCACAGGGCTGGCGCACATTTCAGGATGTGGTCATAAAATCATAGAATTTACAGTGCAGAAGTCACTCTGAAGCTGAAGAAAATTCAGGCAGAGAGGGAATATATGGCTGCCAGACAGAGGAAGGGAACCAGGCAGGTAGTGGGGGAATCATCCAAGTGCATCCTGCTCGCATCCCATTTTTCAGTTTTGAAAAACAGCGAGAGCGACAGTTCCTGCGTGGATGTCAACCAGAGCCAAGGCATGGCACCATGGGTGGCCCAGCTACGCAGGAGGGGAAGCAGTTGGAAGGGTAATAGAAGTAGAGGATGTGTTAGGCGTTTATAAAAAAAGGCCAACGGAACAATCAAAAGTTCTTGCCATCTATAGAATGGTGTTTCATAAAATTCTAGGTACTAATGAAGAACATTGGTTGAGCAAGTCTCTTTATTAAGAGGAACTGAAATTAAGATTGTCACATTAAAAGCATCATTAAATAAGTACAACTTCCTGCTTTGAAGAATATAACCCAACTATGAAAAGTTACAAGCCATGCACATATGCTAGAACTGAAGCTTTGTACTGTATAGCTGCAAACTGGTATCATTTCTTCAGTTCAATGGGAACTATATCAGTGGGCCAACTTTACGGAGGACAGCAAACTATAGTTCACTGGATTAAGATTAATACTCTATTTTCCGAGAGGTATAGGCTAAAATTCATCCCCATCTCAGAGTTGCATAGGAGACCTACCCATTATGAACAGTTTCTGAATCCAATTTCTGAATTCCTCCATGAGGGGATTCATTGCCACAGAGGGCGGTGGAGGCCGGGACATTGAGTGTCTTTAAGACAGAAGTTGATAAATTCTTGATTTCTCGAGGAATTTACATAGAATTTACAGTGCAGAAGGAGGCCATTCGACCCATCGAGTCTGCACCGGCTCTTGGAAAGAGCACCCTACCCAAGGTCAACACCGCCACCCTATCCCCATAACCCAGTAACCCCATCCAACACCAAGGGCAATTTTGGACACTAAGGGCAATTTATCATGGCCAATCCACCTAACCTGCACATCTTTGGACTGTGGGAGGAAACCGGAGCACCCGGAGGAAACCCACACACGCACGGGGAGGATGTGCAGACTCCGCACAGACAGTGACCCAAGCCGGAATCGAACCTGGGACCCTGGAGCTGTGAAGCAATTGTGCTATCCACAAGGCTACCGTGCTACCCCAATTAATGGCTATGGGGAGAGAGCGGGTAAATGGAGTTGAAATCAGCCATGATTGAATGGTGGAGTGGACTCGATGGGCCGAATGGCCTTACTTCCGCTCCTATGTCTTATGGTCTTATGGGAGACATCCGCAGCATCTCACTCACCAAGCTCCCACAGAATCTGCATATTTCAATAAGATTATCTCTCATTCTTCTAAACTTCAAACAAGTTTCAGCCACACATGCTCAATCTTTCTTCACAAGACAACCCTTTCATTCCAGGAATCAGCCCAGTGAACCTTCTCAGAATGATTTCCAATACAAGCATGTGCCTCCTTAAGGAAGATGATCGGACCCATCTAGTACTAGGCACGGTCTCTCCATTTGCAGCATGCTTTCCCAAATTCTATATTCCATCCTCCATGCATTAAAAGGCAAATATTCCACTTGCCTTCCTAATGACTTGGCGTATCTGCATGCTAACGGTGTGATTCATGTACACTGCCACCGAGATCTCTCTCTACTGTAGTATTCTACAATCTCTCTCCATTAAATAATATTCGTTCTTTTCTATTCTTTGTCAAAATGGGCAACTGCACATTCCCCCACATTATACTCAATCTGCTAAATGTTTTGCCCATTCACTTAACCTATCGACATCCCTTTGCAGACTCTGTATCCTCAATATATTTTTCTATCTTTGTATTGTCAGCAAATGTGGTTATAATAGTCAGTTTCTTCATCCAAAGCCATGAATATACATCGTAAATAAAAGTGAGGTCCTAAGACTTATCTCTGTGGCATTCCACTCATTCATTTGCCAGTCACAAAATGATCTATTTATCGCAACTGGTTCCTGTAAGTTACCCAATCTTCTACCCTTGCCAACATATCACCTCCAACATCGTGAGCTCTTAAATCTGCTGGAGCAAACTTTTATGTGGCACGTTATCTATGGCTTTTCGGAAATCCAAATACACTACATCTACTGGTACCGCTTCATCCAATCTGGTTACGATCCAAAGAACACAAATAAATTTGTCAAACACTATTTCGCTTCCACAAAACTACGTTGACTCTGCCCAATTGTATTATGATTTTCTAAATGTTCACCTGCTACCTCCTTAGTTTCAGGTTTTTGGCTCAGTGACATCAAAGGAACAGTGAAGTAGTTGCAAGTCAGGACAGTATGTGACTTGGGGGTGAACTTGTAATTTCTACAAGTCTACTGCTCTTGGTGTTATAGGTGGTAAAGGTCACAGGGTTGGAAGGTGCTGTCAAAGGAACCTTCATGAATTGTTGAAGCACATCTTGTAGATGATACTCACTGCTGCCACAGAACACCAGTGCTGGATGGATTAAATGTTCAAGCTGGTGGATGGGTTGCCAGTAAGGGGACTGCTTTGTCATGAATGCTGCATTCATCCTGACAAGTGGAAAGTATTCCATCACACTCCTGACTTGTGCCTTGTGGGCAGTGGCTTTAGGGAGTCAGGTGGGTTATTCACTGCAGAATTCCCAACCTCTGACCTGCCCTTGTAGCTATAGTATTTATATGGCTGGTCCAGTTGCCAGTTAATGGTAAACCTCCAACCCCCCCAGGATTTTCATAGTGGGGGATTCAACAATGGCAAGGCTGTTGAATATCAAGGGGAGATGGTTAGATTCACTCTTGTGGAGATTGTTGTTGCCTGGCACTTGTATTGCAATGAAAATTCAAGGCACACTTCAGCCCAAGCTTGAACACTACCCAGATCTTGCTGCACACGGACACAGACTGCTTCAGGATCTGCATAGTCCCAATGGTACTGAAGAGAATCATAGAAAATAGGAGACGGCCATGCGGCCCTTCGAGCCTGCATCTCCATTCATTATGATCATGGCTGATCATCAACTCAGTAACATGTTCCCGCTTTCCCACCATACTGTTTGATTAATTAATTAATACCGTTAATTAATTAATACTGTTTGATCGCTTTAACCCCAAGAACCAAGGCTTTCCCACCATACTGTTTGATTGCTTTAACCCCAAGTATATCTAACTCCTTTTGGCCACAACTGCTTTCTGCAAGTTTACCACTCTCCGGGTGATGCACATTCGCCTCATCTCAGTCCTAAGCGGCCTTCCTCGTATCCTTAAGATGTGAACCCTAGTTCTGGAATCCCCTGCCATCTGAAACATCCTTCTGGCACCTATCCTGTCGAGTCTTGTAAGAATTTGAATAGGCTCGATGAGATTCCACTCATTCTTCCAAAGCTTAGCCAATATAATCCTAACCAACTCAATCTCTTCCAGGAATCAAGTTTAGAATTTAGAAGGTCAAGGAGTGATCTGATCAGTCTTCAAGCTAGTAAGAGGAAAGGACAGGGTAGATAAACTGTTTCCACTGGTTGGAGATTCTAGAACGAGGAAAGAGTCTAAAAATTAGGGCCAGACCATTCATGGGCATAGAACATTACAGCGCAGTACAGGCCCTTCGGCCCTCGATGTTCCGCCGACCTGTGAAACCACTCTAAAGCCCATCTACACTATTCCCTTATCGTCCATATGTCTATCCAATGACCATTTGAATGCCCTTAGTGTTGGCGAGTCCACTACTGTTGCAGGCAGGGCATTCCACACCCCTACTGCTCTCTGAGTAAAGAACCTACCTCTGACGTCTGTCTTATATCTATCTCCCCTCAATTTAAAGCTGTGTCCCCTCGTGCTAGACATCACCATCCAAGGAAGAAGGCTCTCACTGTCCACCCTATCCAATCCTCTGATCATCTTGTATGCCTCAATTAAGTCACCTCTTAACCTTCTTCTCTCTAACGAAAACAGCCTCAAGTCCCTCAGCCTTTCCTCATAAGGTCTTCCCTCTATACCAGGCAACATCCTGGTAAATCTCCTCTGCACCCTTTCCAATGCTTCCACATCCTTCCTATAATGCGGCGACCAGAATTGCACGCAATACTCCAAATGCGGCCGCACCAGAGTTTTGTACAGCTGCAACATGACCTCATGGCTCCGAAACTCAATCCCTCTACCAATACAAGCGAACACACCATATGCCTTCTTAAAAACCCTCTCAACCTGGGTGGCAACTTTCAGGGATCTATGCACATGGACACCGAGGTCGCTCTGCTCATTCACACTGCCAAGAATCTTACCATTAGCCCAGTGCTCTGTCTTCCTGTGACGAATGTGAGATAAAATAGTTACTTTAGAGATATTAGTTAATGTAATGTAGAAAATAGGCCACTTTAATTCTGGTTAGTTCACAGACAAAGGATTTCAGACCGCATGGAAAAGCAGGAAGAGGTGTGTCTACGAGAGTGATGCTGAATAATAGGGGCCAGAGGAAGGGATTGGAAGTGAGCCAATCAGAATAGATCAAACTGGTCAGGAGGGACATAGGATGACCTATGGGCATTGAGTATGTGAAACTTGATGCCATTTGAATGTATCAGTACAGAGCTCTTTGTTTGATAACTTCACTTGATTCTGGAGGTACAGAGAGCGAGACGCATTCTGTACTGCTGTGAACTGAGAAAGCTTGCAAACTGAATAAAATAACTAATGTTGTACCTGCAAATCCATCTTGACTTTTATTGAGGCCAGGCTGACGGGTAAAGAAACTGAGGATTTAACATTAGTTATTCCTTCCAAAATGAATCACCTCACATTTTTCTGCATTAAACTCCATTTGCCACCTCTTAGCCCAGTGCTGCAGCTTATCAATGTCCCTCTGTAACTTGTAACATCCTTCCGCACTGTCCACAACTCCACCGACTTTAGTGTCATCTGCAAATTTACTCACCCATCCTTCCACGCCCTCCTCCAGGTCATTTATAAAAATGACAAACAGCAGTGGCCCCAAAACAGATCCTTGTGGTACACCACGAGTAGCTGGACTCCAGTCTGACCATTTCCCATCAACCACCACCCTTTGTCTTCTTCCAGCTAGCCAATTTCTGATCCAAACTGCTAAATCACCCTGAATCCCATGCCTCCGTATTTTCTGCAGAAGCCTACTGTGGGGAACCAGATCAAACGCTTTACTGAAATCCATATACACCACATCAACTGCTTTACCCTCATCCATCTGTTTGGTCCCCTTCTCAAATAACTCAAGGAGGCACAACCTATCCTTCACAAAACCGTGTTGACTATCTCTAATCAAATTATTCCTTTCCAGATGATTTTACATCCGATCTCTTAAAAACCTTTCCAAGATTTTGCCCACAACAGAAGTAAGGCTCACTGGTCTATAGTTACCGGGGTTGTCTCTACTCCCCTTCTTGAACAAGGGGACAACATTTGCTATCCTCCAGTCATCTGGCACTATGCCTGTTGACAAAGATGACTTAAAGATCAAGGCCAAAGGCTCAGCAATCTCCTCCCTAGCTTCCCAGAGAATCCTAGGATAAATCCCATCCGGCCCAGGGGACTTATCTATTTTCACCCTTTCCAGAATTGCTAACACCACCTCCTTATGAACCTCAAGCCCTTCTAGTCTAGTAGCCTGAATTTCAGTATTCTCGACAACATTGTCTTTTTCCTGTGTGAACACTGACGAAAAATATTCATTTAGCACCTCTCCTATCTCCTCGGACTCCACGCACAACTTCCCGCTACTGTCCTTGACTGGCCCTACTCTTACCCTAGTCATTCTTTTATTCCTGACATCTATAGAAAGCTTTAGGGTTATCCTTGATCCTACCTGCCAAAGACTTCTCATGTCCCCTCCTGGCTCTTCTTAGCTCTCTCTTTAGGTCCTTCCTAGCTAACTTGTAACTCTCGAGCACCCTAACTGAACCTTCATGTCTCATCTTTACATAAGCCTCCTTCTTCCTCTTGACAAGTGTTTTGACTGCTTTAGGAAACCACGGTTCCCTTGCTCGACAACTTCCTCCCTGCCTGACAGGTGCATACTTATCAAGGACACGCAGTAGCTATTCCTTGAACAAGCTCCACATTTCCATTGTGCCCATCCCCTGCAGTTTTCCTCTTCATCCGATGCATCCTAAGTCTTGCCTCGTCGCATCATAATTGCCTTTCCCCCAGATATAACTCTTGCCCTGCGGTATATACCTATCCCTTCCCATCACTAAAGTAAACGTAATCGAATTGTGGTCACTGTCACCAAAGTGCTCACCTACCTCCAAATTTAACACCTGTCCTGGTTCATTACCCAGTACCAAACCCAAAATGGCCTCGCCTCTCGTTGGCCTATCTACATACTGTGTCAGGAAACCCTCCTGCACACATTGGACAAAAATGGACCCATCTAAAGTACTCGAACTATCGCATTTCCAGTCAATATTTGGAAAGTTAAAGTCCCCCATAACAACTACCCTGTTGCTTTCGCTCCTATCCAGAAGCATCTTTGCAATCCTTTCCTCTACATCTCTGGAACTTTTCAGAGGCCTATAGAAAACCCCTAACAGGGTGACCTCTCCTTTCCTGTTTCTAACCTCAGCCCATACTACCTCAGTAGACAAGTCCTCATCAAACGTCCTTTCTGCCACCGTAATACTGTCCTTGACTAACAATGCCACCCCTCTCCCTCTTTTACCACCTTCCCTGAGCTTACTAAAACACCTAAACCCCAGAACCTGCAACATCCATTCCTGTCCCTGCTCTATCCATGTCTCCGAAATGGCCACAACATCGAAGTCCCATGTACCAACCCATGCCGCAAGTTCACCCACCTTATTCTGGATGCTCCTGGCATTGAAGAAGACACACTTTAAACCACCTTCCTGCCTGCCGGTACACTCCTGCAACTTTGAAATCTTACTCATGACCTCACTATTCTCAACCTCCTGTATACTGGAGCTACAATTCAGGTTCCCAAGCCCCTGCTTAACTAGTTTAAACCCTCCCGAAGAGCATTAGCTACCGATGGGCAGCATGGTAGCACAGTGGTTAGCACGGTTGCTTCACAGCACCATGTTTGATTCTTTGCTCATTCCTCTCTCCCAATCTATAGTCATTCAGATAATAATCTGCCTTCTGTTTTTGCTATCAAAGTAGATAACCTCACATTTCTTCACATTATACTGCATCTACCATGCATTCGCCCAGTCACCCAATTTATCCAAATCACAATGAAACATTTCTGTATCCTCCTCATCGCTCACCTTCCCACCCAGCTTTGTTTTATCTGAAAATTTGGAGATATTGCATTTTGCTTCCTCATCTAAATCATTAATATACATTGTGAATAACTGCGGTCCGAGCACTGATCACTGTGGTACCCGACTAGTCTCTGCCTGCCAATTGGAAAAAGACCTGTTTATTAGTTTCCTGTCTGCCACCCAGTTTTCTATCCATTTCAATGCACTACCTTGAATCCCATGCGCTTCAATTTTACACACTAATTTCTTATGTGGGACTTTGTCAAAAACCTTCTGAAAGTCCAAATTCATCACACCCATTGGCTCCCCCTCATAATCTCTACTAAGTTACATCCTGAAAAAATTCCAGCAAATTTGTGAAATATAATTTCTCCATTTCATAAATCCATGCCGAGTCTGTCCAATTCTGCCATTATTTTACAAGTGCTCTGCTATAAAACCTTTGATGTGGAGATGCCGGCGTTGGACTGGGGTGAGCACAGTAAGAAGTTTTACAACACCAGGTTAAAGTCCAACAGGTTTGTTTCGATGTCACTAGCTTTCGGAGCGCTGCTCCTTCCTCAGGTGAATGAAGAGGTATGTTCCAGAAACATATATAGACAGATTCAAAGATGCCAGACAATGCTTGGAATGCGAGCATTAGCAGGTGATTAAATCTTTACAGATCCAGAGATGGGGTAACCTCAGGTTAAAGAGGTGTGAATGTTGTCAAGCCAGGACAGTTGGTAAGATTTTGCAGGCCAGGTGGTGGGGGATGAATGTAATACGACATTAATCCCAGGTCCCAGTTCAGGCCGCACTCATGTGTGCGGAACTTGGCTATAAGTTTCTGCTCGGCGATTCTGCGTTGTCGCGCGTCCTGAAGGCCGCCTTGGAGAACGCTTACCCGGAGATCAGAGGCTGAATGCCCTTGACTGCTGAAGTGTTCCCCGACTGGAAGAGAACATTCCTGCCTGGTGATTGTCGCACAATGTCCGTTCATTCGTTGTCGCAGCGTCTGCATGGTCTCGCCAATGTACCACACTTCGGGACACCCTTTCCTGCAGCGTATGAGGTAAACAACGTTGGCCGAGTCGCACGAGTATGTACCGCGTACCTGGTGGGTGGTGTTCTCACGTGTAATGGTGGTATCCATGTCGATGATCTGGCACGTCTTGCAGAGATTGCCATGGCAGGGTTGTGTGGTGTCGTGGTCACTGTTCTGAAGGCTGGGTAGTTTGCTGCAAACAACGGTTTGTTTGAGGTTGCACGGTTGTTTGAAGGCAAGTAGTGATGGTGTGGGGGTGACCTTGGCAAGATGTTCATCTTCAATGATGACGTGTTGAAGGCTGTGAAGAGGATGTCGTAGTTTCTCCGCTCCGGGAAAGTACTGGACGACGAAGGGTATTCTGTCGGTTGTGTCCCATGTTTGTCTTCTGAGGAGGTTGGTGCGGTTTTTTGTTGTGGCGCATTGGAACTGTCGATCGATGAGTCAAGCGCCATGTACCGTTCGTACGAGAGCATCTTTCAATGTCTGTACATGTCTGTTACGCTCCTCCTCGTCTGACCAGATCCTGTGTATACGGAGAGCTTGTCCATAGGGGATGGCTTCTTTCATGTGTTTAGGGTGGAAGCTGGAGAAATGAAGCATCGTGAGGTTATCCGTGGGTTTGCAGTAAAGCGAAGTGCTGAGGTGACCGTCCTTGATGGAGACGAGTGTGTCCAAGAATGCAACTGATTTTGAGAGTAGTCCATGGCGAGTCTGATGGTTGGATGGAACTTATTGATGTCACCGTGTAGTCGTTTCAGTGATTCTTCGCCGTGGGTCCAAAGGAAAAAAATGTCATCGATGTATCTGGTGTATAACGTCGGTTGAAGGTTCTGTGCGGTGAGTAGGTCTTGTTCAAACTTGTGCATGAAGATGTTGGCGTATTGGGGTGCGAATCTGGTCCCCATGGCTGTTCTGTGCGTCTGGATGAAGAACTTGTTGTCGAAGGTGAAGACGTTGTGATCCAGAATGAAGCGGATGAGTTGCAGAATTGCGTCTGGAGATTGGCAGTTGTCGGTTTTGAGCACGGAGGCTATTGCAGCAATTCCGTCGTGTCGCAACAGAAGCTGGGCGTACCTTGTACGATGGGTTTCAAGATGCCCTCTATGTAGCCAGAGAGGTTCTCACACAGGGTCCCATTGCCTGAAACGATAGGACGGTCTGGTGTGTTGGCCTTGTGTATTTGCGGGAGGCAGTAGAGATCTCCAATGCGGGGAGTACGTGGGATGAGAGCACGTAGGGTGCTCTGAAGATCTGGATCCAAGGTCTTGATCAGTCTGTTAAGTTGGCGGATGTGTTCCTTGGTCGGATCTGCGGGTAACTGTCTGTAGTGTTCTTGATTGTTTAGTTGTCGGTATACTTCTTTGCAGTAGTCCATTCTGTTCAGTATGACAGTGGCCCCTCCTTTGTCTGCTGGTTTGATGACGATGCTGCTGTTGGTCTTGAGAGTGCGGATGGCATTGCGTTGTGCTTGGGTGACGTTCGGGGCTGTCTTGTGAATGCGTCTGATGAATCTGGCATTGACGCGACTCCTGATGGCTTGAGCATACATGTCGAGTCTAGGGCAGCGGCCTTCCGGAGGGATCCAATTAGACTTTTTTCTCTTCGGTTGCTGCACCGCAGATCTCTCGGTCTGCTGTTCCGGTTCATTGGTAGTCTGCTTGGGTTCGCTGTTGGCCTCTTGGGGTCTGTGGAAGAATTCCCGGAGCCTCATTCGCCTGATGAATTCCTCCGTGTCTGCCGCGAGACCGATGGGGTCCATTTTGGTGGTGGTGCAGAAATTGAGCCCTCTGCTGAGAACTTCGATTTCGTCTGGTTGATGGGTTTAGTCTGACAAGTTGACAATAGATTTCCCTGTATTGTTTTCTACTGTGGTACCGGGGGTGGCTTGGTTGCAGCTGGTGGTGATGCCGAGTTTCTCAAGCTTCCTGTTCTTGGTATGCATATAGGTGGCATAGTATTGTTGTCTCATCTGTTTGGCGGTGTTCCGCAGCTGGTCTGCCGCGTCCTGAGCGCAAGTTGAGAATATGGCCTCTATCTTGGTTTCCAGGTTGCGTCGTCTGCTGTAGAGCTGGCGTATGAGGTGGTTGAGAAGTGTGAGAGAGGTGCGACGGCAGAGTCTCTCAGCGTAGTCGGTGTTGTAGGTCGACTTGAGTGGGTTTGTGATCTGTAGCCCTTTCGGGATATTGTCTGCTTTCTTGCATCTTTGTAGAAACTTAATATCAGTGTCTATATGCGCCATCTTCCTGGAGATCCTCTCCACTTTGAGCCGGCAGTTTGCGGTGTCGATGGTAGCCATGATGTGGAGATGCCGGCGTTGGACTGGGGTGAGCACAGTAAGAAGTCTTACAACACCAGGTTAAAGTCCAACAGGTTTGTTTCGATGTCACTAGCTTTCGGAGCGCTGCTCCTTCCTCAGGTGAATGAAGAGGTATGTTCCAGAAACATATATGTAGACAGATTCAAAGATGCCATTGAATTCAGCAGGTGATTAAATCTTCACAGATCCAGATGTGATAATGGACTCTCGCATTTTCCTCACTACCAACGTCAGGCTGAATGGGCTACACTTCAGACTCCTATTCATTGACTACAGCTCCACCTTCAACACCATAACCCCAGCCAAGCTCATCTCAAAACTCCAAAACCTAGGACTTGGCTCCTCACTCTGCAACTGGATCCTCGACTTCCTGACCCATAGACCACAATCAGTAAGGATAAACAACACCTCCTCCACGATGGCCCTCAAATACCGGGGCCCCACAAGGCAGCGTACTTAGCCCCCTACTATACTCCCTATACACACACTACTGCGTGGCAAAATTTGGCTCCAACTCCATCTACACGATTGCTGATGGCACGACTGTAGTGGGTCAGATCTCGAACAATGATGAGTCAGATTACAGGAAGGAGTTAGATTACCTAGTGGTGTGGTGTAACGGCAACAAACTCTCGCTCCACGTCAGCAAAACTAAAGAGCTGGTCATTGACTTCAGGGAGCGAAGTATTGTACACCCCCCTGTCTGCATCAATGGTACCGAGGTGGAGATGGTTGACAGCTTTAAATTCCTAGAGGTGCACATCAACAATCTGTCCTGGTCCACCCACGTCGACGCTACCACCAAGAAAGCACAACAGCACCTATACATCCTCAGGAATCTAAGGAAATTTGGCATGTACACATTGATTCTAACCAATTTTTACAAATGCACCACAGAAAGCATCTGGCTGTAACACAGACTGGTATAGCAAATGCTCGGCCGAAGACAGCAAGAAACTAGAGTGTCATGAACACAGCTCTATCCATCACGCGAACCCGCCTCCCATCCATAGACTGTCTGCACCTGTCGCTGCCTTGGGAAAGCGGGTAGCATAATCAAAGACTCCTCCCACCCAGGTTATTCTCTCTTCCAACTTCTTCCATCGGGCAGGAGATAGAACATGCACTAACAGATTCAAAAGCAGCTTCTCCCCTGCTGTTTGTTACCAGACTCCTGAATGACCCTCTTATGGACTGAACTGATCTCTCTACGCATCTTCTCTCTTGAGTAGACTACTCTGCATATGCTTCACCCAATGTCTATATATTTACATTGTGTATCGATCATATGTACTATGTTTTTGATGTATGGAACGATCTGTCTGGACTGTATGCAGAATAATACTTTTCGTTGTATCTCAATACATTTAGGGCAGCACGGTAGCATTGTGGATAGCACAATTGCTTCACAGCTCCAGGGTCCCAGGTTCGATTCCGGCTTGGGTCACTGACTGTGCGGAGTCTGCACATCCTCCCCGTGTGCACGTGGGTTTCCTCCGGGTGCTCCGGTTTCCTCCCACAGTCCAAAGACGTGCAGGTTAGGTGGATTGGCCATGATAAATTGCCCTTAGTCTCCAAAATTGCCCTTAGTGTTGGGTGGGGTTACTGGGTTATGGGGATAGGGTGGAGGTGTTGACCTTGGGTAGGGTGCTCTTTCCAAGAGCCGGTGCAGACTCGATGAGCCGAATGGCCTCCTTCTGCACTGTAAATTCTATGAAATGTGACAATAAATCTAATTCCAAATCTAAAGCTGAATTCAATGGATATTAAATTTAAGTTTTGTTTGGTTTGCTCAAAGATTTGACACTGCAAATAGTCCAGATTGTCTTATGTGCAAGGCAAAATAGATAAATGCCCCACAAAAAGGAAACATCCTGCAAGCATATAACATTTTGCCTGGGTGGATAGTCAAAACCTTTGGCTAACATTAACACCATTTATGCTGATAAATGACAATCAATATCGAAACACATACACAGAAATAGCTGCCAAACTGCATCCCAATATGCCAAATCAACTGAAGGAAATTAGATATGGTAACGACACACTATAGAACCTCCAGTGTACCAAATATCTGTACAACAAAAAGTGATTCCATTTATACAAAATTTTGATTTAGACATACCATTCAAAGGATTTTCCAGTATCCATCAGCTCAGTACAGAACAAAACAAAATTAGCAAAAATCCAAACAATTTCGAAGTGTTGCCAATGTTTTCCTTTATTTCTATAACTGATCAAACCCCACCCCAACCCCAGCCTCCCGTACCGGGTTCTGAAAACAAGGGGGCGGGACTTGTGGGGTTTCCTGGGAGGTGTGGAATGGGGAATTGGGATAGGATGAAGTGGCATGGCAGAAATGGAAGAGTGGGTGGCATAGATAAAAGGAATGGGGTGGGAATAGGAGAGGAATGACATACAAGTATAGAATGATATTGGGTGAGAAATTGAAGACATACTGTTTCAATAAAATAATCTAATTTCAATGCAAATGTTTTGCGGGTCACTTGTTTGCATATAAAACAAAGCTGTGGCAAAGATAACCATCAGACATTTCTCACACTAGCAAACAAAACTCATCAACTGTGATGAAAGATGAGAGGGCGGCACGGTAGCACAGTGGTTAGCACTGTTGTTTCACAGGGCCAGGGACCCCGGTTCGATTCCTGGCTTGGGTCGCTGTCTGTGCAGTGGCTGCACGGTCCCCCGTGTGGGTTTCCTCCGGGTGCTCCGATTTCCTCCCACAAGTCCCGAAAGACGTGCTGTTAGGTGAATTGGACATTCTGAATTCTCCCTCAGTGTACCTTGATAGGTGCCGGAATGTGGCGACTAGGGACTTTTCACAGTAACTTCTTTGCAGTGTTAATGTAAGTCTACTTGTGACCCTAATAAAGATTATTATTTAGAGCACAATCGTAGAGAACATGATCTCACTCAGCTGCATTTTCTCCGTGAGAGTGAACTCACTGAAGACAATGACAGTTTACATTTACACAGTGCCCTTATGACAGCTTACATTTACACAGTGCCCTTAACAAACAAAAGGAGCCTCGGGACATGGAATAGTCTGGATGATACATAGAGGAAACCGAACAAACTGAACAGGAAGGGTGACATGCTATTAATTAAGCAGTTCAATCCTATTTTGATGAATTACTCAAAACAAGTGGACCTCTGCACAAACAATCAGATGCAAAATATGAAACTACCCCGTTCCCAAAAGACTTGCATGAACTGGAATGAAATGAAAATCGCTTATTGTCACAAGTCGGCTTCAATGAAGTTACTGTGAAAAGCCCCTAGTCGCCACATTTCGGCACATGTCCATCATCTTGCATAAATAAGCATCTACACAAGCAAATTGTAGGGAAAATCCACTTAAATTTTAGTTTTGATCACGTCCTAATTCCGCATTATTTGAATAGCAAATCAACCTAGTTTCTCTTAAAAAAAAAACCTGGTTTAAGTGCAACCAACAACCACATAACTTCAATTAATCTGCTAATGCTGCAAATTCTGTTTCTATAACTTTGATTACCACAACTATCTTCCTTTGTGCCTGGTATGACTTCAACCAGCAGAGAGTTTTCCCCCAGTTCCCATTAACTCCAGTTTTGCTCCTTGATGCCATACTCGGTCAAATGCTGCCTTGATGTCAAGGGCAATCACTCTCACCTCACCTTTGGCATTCAGCTCTTTTGACCATGTTTGAACCAAGGCTGTAATGAGGTCACGAGCTGAGTGACACTGGCGGAATCCAAACTGATCATCCGTGAGCAGTTTATTGCTGAGGAAGTGTCGTTTTATAGCACTGTTGATGGCTCCTTCCATTGCTTTGTTGATAATGGAGAGTAGACTGATAGGGTAGTTATTGGCTGGGTTGGATTTCTCCTGTTTCTTGTGTACAGGACACACTGGGCAATTCTGGAGCACAAGTCTTCAACACTATTGCTAATCATCAGGGCCCTTAGCATTTGCAGTATCCAGAACCTTCAGCCATTTCTTGATATCACGTGGAGTGAATCGTATTGGCTGAAGACTGACATCTGTGATGCTGGGGACCTCCGGAGGAGGCAGAGATGGATCATCCACTCGGAACCTTCGGCTGAAGATTGTTGCAAATGCTTCAATCTTGTCTTTTACACAGATGTGCTGGGCTCCTTATCATTGAAAATGGGGATATTTGAGGAGTCTTCTCCTCCAGTGAGATGTTTAACTGTCCACCACGGCTGGATGTGCCAGGGCTGCAGTCTTTAGATCTGATGCATTTGTTGTTGAATCACTTAGCTCTGTTTATTACTTGCTGTTTGGCACACAAGTAATGCAGTGTTGTGTCTTCAACAAGTTGATGTCTCATTTTTAGGTATGCCTGGTGTTGCTCCTAATATGCCCTCCTGCACTCCTAATTGAACCATGGTTGATCCCCTGGTTGGTGGTAATGGTAGAGTGGAGGATATGCAGGCCATGAGGTTGCAGATTGTGGTTGAATATAATTCCGCTGCTGCTGACGGCGCACAGCACCTCATGGATATCCAATCTTGCGTTGCTTGATCTGTCCAAAGTCTATCCCATTTAGCACAGTGGTAGTGCCACACGGCACGATGGAGGGTATCCTCAATGTGAAAACGCGATTGTGGGGTCACTTCTGTGCAGTGGTCACTTCTACTGATACTATTATGGTCATGGTGAGGTGGTGGCATAGTGATATTGTCGCTGGACTAGTAATCTAGGATAATGTCTGGGGACCCGGGTTCGAATTCCACCACAGCAGGTGATGAAATTTAAACTCGATAAAATATCTGGAATTAAAAAGTCTAATGATGACCATGAAACCATTGGCAGATTTCCTTCCCTAAAGGATATTAATGAACCAGATGTTTTTTTACGACAATCAATTCAAGTTGTCATTAGACTTTTAATTCCAGATAATTTTTTTAAAAGTTGAGTTTAAATTCCCCCAATCTGCCATAGGATTCAAACTCGTCTCCCCAGATCATTACCCTGGGTTTCTGGATTACTAGTCCAGCGACAATAGCACTACACCATCGCCTCCCCATAAAACTGAAATTTACATAAAAACGCATGTATGACTGACATAACAGCATAATACTAAGCATTTCTAACAATCGATTTTACCCTCAATTTATAGCAAAGCATTAGGAGTAGGATGCACCAGGATTTTGCAATTTTAATAATTTGCAAAGAGACAATATTCTAGATTGTCAGAGAAGTGAGTCAAAGAAAATCACTGATAACATAGGCAGCCTGACAGTTGCCAACAACATTCTAATCCAATGCAGAAGCAAATGGCAGTATACTTACATGATTGATCTTCGCATTAGCCAAATCCTCAAAGAGGAAATACAGGAGACCTTTAACTTCTCTACCTTGTCTCGAAAGGGCAGAGAGAAATAGAATTTAATCAGCCTGTTCGTGCAAGCCACTACCAACCAGTTACAGATTGGTATCGCCACACAACTGCCGTAAAAAAACAATTTATAATCTGAGGGCAGAAACAATCATGGGCACTGTCCTGCATGTAAAAGGTGAAGTAGGAATGTTCCAAATATGTTGGATATTGATTTAATGAAAAAATATTGTCAGCTACTCCAATAAACTACTTATACTAATAATTTGCTTCTGTATCGAATGTTAAAGTCTGAAGTGGTTCTGTTAAATCAAAATACCCTCCTCCAATCAGTTTCCTGCTCCTTTGGTTTAGTATCAGATCGGATTTGGGGTGTTGTCACAGCAAAGAACCCAGCTACCTTAATAGTTTCTTTCCCTTGTACACAATTCTAAAGCAGTCAGGGTTGGAACTGCTTGTGAATATGTAAATAAACCTGCACTTTGCAGCACGTTGACAAGAAAATTACTGCTCAATCAGACTGTTGGTGTTGTGGTTCAAAAACCTCAACAAGTTGGAAGAAATTGCTGGGGGAAAAAACTACTGATTTATGTACAAGCTTCACCTCTTGGAAGTTCAACATATATCCAAAAATTGGAACAGATTTAAATTTTTGCAAAGCTAGAGAGTGCACTCTTGTGCAATTGCATAACACTTGGTGGAAAACCTAAATTAATATGTAAAGTAGGTTTTGTTGCATACTCTTTTGCATGTTCAGAATACAAAGAGCACAGCTTCAGCTTTCGAAAAAATGCGAAATACTCAACATTCCACACAAATCATTAGATTGCGCACATGTCCAGATATACTGGCTGGAAGGGACATAGCAGTACCCAGTCTTTCCAGTCCAGCAAGAGGACCTGATGTGCGACACAGTTGATAGTAAACTAATCATGGTACAAAACAACCATAATTACTTCCATTTCCATGCTACCACCCACAGCATTCCACTGCAAGCCAACAGAGTTTCTTTGAAGTCAGAAAATATACCTCAAATTCTTAAATAAAGGTGACTCTAGATGTAACCCACTTAATAAGGAAAAAAATTCGAACTATGCTCTAACTAGGTTGGGAGCACTCAAACGGCTACAGTGCATAATAAAAAGTATTATAATTAAACAGAGAGAGGTGACATCCCAATGCTGAGCTTACAATTCATCATTTGATTACTAAAGAAAACAATAAAAAAAAGAGCACACCAAAACACCTAACCAAAAAAAGAGATTTTAAAGAGAAAGTCCAACTTTCTCATCAAGTGTTCAGAAGGAGACTTAGCAATGTTTGGTGGCAAGTTGAATGTTTAATCCAGGGTTTTTCAAACTCTGGATCACGACCCGCAGGTGGGTCACGGGCAGTTGCCGGGGGGGTCACAGAGCGATCCGTTGTGGCATTCCCAATCGCGGGAGAAGAGCCCGATGGCCGTGACTGGCTTTTAAAAATGTCGTCCGCGATCGGCTTTCAAGAAAGCTGGCCGTCCTGCTCACATGTGGCCCCTCAGGCGGATTTGGAGGCCCGGAGCCTAGTGGGGAAGACCGCATCTTCCGGTCGTCAGCGCGCTGTCCCAAGACCAAATTTCTCTTTAAAAATGATACGAGTCCTCCAGTCAGAAGCGGCGGCAGAGCAGGTCACGCGCCTAGCACATACGCGGACATCACACGCCCTGTACATGCATACGTTAGGTGCGAAATCATGGAGTGCATGCTTCAGGCACGAAATCATGGAGGGGAGATTCCTCTATTTTGTAGCGATCAGCAATCAAGGATTGAAGAATTGAAAATGGATCATTTTGTATTAAGGAAGAGGGCCAGATACACAAACAGACCAGAATCTCACAACTAAATCTGCTGGAGAGCACTGCTCAAGACATGGAAGGACAAAGCAGTGCTGGTGCAAGCTCCAGGGCATCATGGTGAAGAACCCATTAGAAGCCAAAATCTTGCTGGACAGAGCTCAAACACCACTGGACGAGACCAGACAAAAATGAGAGGATGAACTGGGGACAGAGGCAGGGTGAGGACTATGGAGCGAAGCACTGGGCAGGGCTAACTCCACCTCCTTCTGCACAAGGCTCAGCCTAATACAGTTCAAAGTGGTGCACAGAGCGCACCTGACCAGAACCCGAATGAGCAGGTTCTTCCCGGAGGTGGAGGATAAATGTGAACAGTGCCAGAGGGGCCCGGCCAACCACACTCGCATGTTCTGGGCTTGTCCCAAACTTGCTGGATTCTGGACAGCCTTCACCGAGGCAATATCCAAGGTTGTGGTGGTGAGGGTGAAGCCATGCCCAATAGTGGCAATCTTCGGGATATCGGAGCAGCCAGAACTACACATGGGGAAGGGGGCCAACGCCCTTGCTTTCGCTTCCCTAATCGCACGCCGGAGAATCCTCCTCGGCTGGCGATCAGCGCTACCACCCACAGCTGCAGACTGGCTTGCTGACCTTTTGGAATTTCTCCACCTGGAGAAGATTAAGCATGCCATCAGAGGGTCGGAGGAAGGCTTCCTGGATACTTGGGGGCAGTTTGCAGGTCTGTTCCAAAACCTGTTTGAAGCCATAAATGAGGAATAAGTTAATAAAAAACTCAGATAGATGAGGAACCAAAGGACTGCGCAACCCGGGAGGGGAAAAGGGACGGAAGGAAGGTGGGGAAACTACAAAAGAAGAGAAGAGGAGAGTACCCCCCCCATCTTGTATCCCTGAAAATAAAAGCAAAACACAGCTTAAATCAAAGGGAGGGAGGGTGGGGCCATAGACCGATCCAGAGGACGCCAAAATGTATATAGGATCAATTAAATGAAAGACAAAATAAACCTCTCCGTACATTAAAGTAAATTAACGCGGGTAAGAAAAAAGGTGATGTGAATATAAAAATATAATTATTATATATATATATAAAAATAGCTGAAATCAGCAACAAAGCAGTATAAAGATGATTTTAAGATATAGCTTAATTAATTGTGCCAATGCAAATCAGGATGCAAAGCCCATGTGTGTTATATGCAGGGAAGTACTGGCGAATGAAAGTTTAAAACCCTCAAAACTTCAAAGGCATTTGAAGACCAAGCATGGCGATTTAGAGGACAAACCTCTTCATTTTTTTCCATAGGATGTAGCAATAACCTAAGTCGCCAGCTGAAGTCCTTAACAGAAATGGGCAATTTGGGCAGCACGGTAGCATTGTGGATAGCACAAATGCTTCACAGCTCCAGGGTCCCAGGTTCGATTCCGGCTTGGGTCACGGTCTGTGCGGAGTCTGCGCATCCTCCCCGTGTGTGCGTGGGTTTCCTCCGGGTGCTCCGGTTTCCTCCCACATTCCAAAGATGTGCGGGTTAGGTGGATTGGCCATTCTAATTTGCCCATAGTGTCCAAAATTGCCCTTAGTGTAGGGTGGGGTTACTGGGTTATGGGGATAGGGTGGAGGTGCGGACCTTGGGTAGGGTGCTCTTTCCAAGAGCCGGTGCAGACTCGATGGGCCGAATGGCCTCATTCTGCACTGTAAATTCTATGATACTATGAAATGTAACATTGAATGACAAAGCACAATTAACTTCGTACATGGTAGTTTACCATATAGCTGAAGAGAGCATTACCCACAATGTAGCAGAAAGATTCATTCTCCCTGCAACAATAGACATAGTTCGTACGGTCCTAGGTGAGAGGTCAGCTGAAAAACTGAAATGCATCCCACTTAGTGGTAACACAGTGGCTCACCAAATTGTTGATATTGCTGGGAATTTAGAAGCCCAGCTTATTTCTGGTATAAAGTCAGCACATACAACTGGATCGAAGTACAGACATTTCAAATTGTGCCGTTTAAGTTTAAGGTATGTTTGGCACAATGCATTTGTTGAGGATTTGCTGTGTTGCCTGACATTACCGACCAACATGACTGGTGCTGAAATTTATGAAACATTGAATATTACGTGATTGGAAAGTGCAGGCTCGACTGGGTTCATTGCAGAGGAATCACAAGCGATGAAGCAGCCAACATGACTGGGAAAAACAGCAGATGTATAATAAGGCATAAGGAGGAAGTTGGTCAGGACATTGTTTGGAATCACTGTTTTATTCACGATGAGACAGTGACATTGAAAGGAATTCCATCTGATCTTGCAGAGATGTTGAAAGGAATTGTGAAAGTTGTGAATTTCATTAAACGCAGCTCATCAATACCAACTTAGGAATTAGGAGGAGTAGGCAATTCAGCCCTTCGAGCATGCTCTTCCATTCAATCAGATCATGGCTGATCTCTTCCTGGTCTCAAAGCCACCTCCCTACCTGTTCCCCATATCCCTTTAACCTGTTTTTAAAATCAGAAATATATCCATCTCCTTCTTGAAACCATTTAATGACTCTGACTCCAGCGTACTATGGGGCAGAGTTCCACAAATGCACCATCCTCTACGAGAAATAGTTACTCCTCATCTCAATTCTAAATTTACCGCCTCTTAACCTGCATCACAGAATAATAAAATACTGCAATGCAGAAGAGGTCTTTCGGCCCATCAAGTCTGCACCGACGCTGGGGCAGCAGGCTGGCGCAGTGATTAGCACTGCTGCCTCACGGCACCGAGAACCCAGTGTTAGACATTTTAGTTGCTGTGAAATGAAGAGTCTAAAGTTCTTGTTCCTTTTCACCCAACACCATTTATTTCACTTCCACAGCCTCTGCACAAAACACACCATCTGACAGAGGCCACCTGAAGTCCCTTACACATCAGTGTGAATTAATGGATACTTGACATAAATGAGACAACTAATTGCAATGTCTCTTAACCCATTACTTAACAGTCTCCCCTTCCTTGGAGAAAAAAAAATAATTAGGTGAAAACAAAATTTCAAGAAACTCGAAAACACACACATGATTTCCCCCCCTTTTTTTTTTGTTTGAATGAGAAAGAAAAAAAAAGTCACAGAAACAACGCCCTTCATTAACAATATCCAAAAGTTTCTGTGAACTCGCCCCTATTTTCGTAAAACAGTCCGACAGTTGATAGCTCCTGTCAACCCATTTAATTTTTGTTATTTCCCCTCTGTCCAACATCAGCTTCAAACTTGCGATGTCTATCCGTAACCTCTTTTCATTGACAATTAATCCCTGTGCACTCTACAAAAAGTGTCAATGTGACAGTCAATAGGTATATTACCCAAATCCTCTAATCCCAAAATTTCTGTCAATATCATACTTACATAAAAAGCCATATCCACCGCCTCTACAAGGCTTAACGTCTCAGCAGCCAGTGCTTTTTACCACTCTCCTTATTTTCTTTGTTTCACACACAACATTTACCATTGTTCCCCAAAAGGAAAATTAAAAAACCTCCTGCGCTTGAAACCCCATCACACAAATTTGCGTAGGACGCATCATTATAAACTATGAGTTTCAAGTGCTTACGGTCACCTAAAACCGGGAACTTCAAAACACACTCCTGCATTTTTTAGTTTGGCCAACGCTTTATTTGCTCTTATTATATCTTCCACTTTGGGATCGTTAATTTTTGTACTCAACTCGAAGACATCAAAACTCACGTCCAGTCTAGTCTGTCTACCTAACTAGTTCAGTTGCCCAATTAAACTTCGCAGTTGCTCTTTTTCTAGCTTTGAAACCATTGCGTCTTTTTGTGAAACTCGGCAACAACTAATTGCTATTGGGGTGATGCTTTCCAAATAAGATTGCTGACGTAAAGTTGCCCCTAACTTAGTCTGTCCAATTTCCAGTCCAATATATTAAAATGCACCGGAAGCCTGACTTCCAACCCCGAATTCTTTCCTCAAACCAGAGATTACAATAGCTTCAAAATCACTAGTCCCACCCCACAAAAAATCAATCATCGACATGCATCATAAAAATGCCAGAAAGATTTCCGTTATAGTGCCAGTAAAACATTGCAGGGTCTGCTTTCAACTGGCAACAGCCTAACTTTAACAAAACTGACCTTACCGAAAAATACCAGACTCTAGATGCATCATTTAATCCATATACACATTTGTTCAACTTCCAGAGTACCCCTTCTGTGTTCGCTGCTTCTTTAGGAGGACGGAGGAAAATGACTCTCTGGAGCTGATGCCCCTGCAAAAAGGCAGCTTTTATATCTATAGATTTGCATTCCCATGCCTTTGTGGCTAATAGAGCCAAGATGATCTTTAATATAACCTTTCCTGCTGTAGGTGAATCTACCCTTAAATCCTGATCTTCTAAGTTTTCTTCAAATCCCCTTGCCACGAGCTTGGCCTTTGCCTTATAAGTTCCATCCGGAAGAACCTTTTCCGTGCAAATCCATCTGTGGGATAGAGCTCTTTGTCCCCTATCCGGTACTTCCATGTATACCCCAAATTCACTCCAACTATGCAATTCTTGCTGTTTAGCCTCTTTAATAACTTTTTCATCTAATTTATTTGAAGCCACCAAAATCTCACGTGCATGTGGGCTTCTACTCCTATTAGTATTCATAGTCTTACTCATGTTCCGAGATCTTGACAAACTACGTCCCCTCTCCCGCCTGGTATCTCGTTCTGTACTGCTACTGCTTGATCTTTCCCTTTTGCTGTGGGATGTCTTTTCAATAGTTCTCGACCTTTTCCTGCGGACCTGTTCACTATCCGATGTACTATCTGAACTGGCAATGCGTTTCTGTGCCCTCTATTTTTGAACTTCCGTTTTCCCAATCCATTGTCTTGACTCCTTCCCCTGAATGCTGTACATTCAACCAATGTTTATACTTTCCAGTGGCCTTCCCTGCTCTACTAATAACAGTTGCATCCTTCCATTGACTAGATCCTTCAGGCAAGTATGTCACTTTTGTACCAACTTTTGGCAGTTGCCCTTTCAGAAAAATGGCCTGTTTTAATTCACCCGAAGGGTTGTGTTCCTCCACAGAAACCCGGTCTATATCAGTTAATTGGTCCTCATAGTTCTGTAACACATGCGTACCAGAAGACTCTGGTTCCTCGTCATGTCTGTCTGCTCTGTCTAAATTTGAAAATTTGTAATCTGTACCTATTATCCTTGATGAATGGACCCTAACAGTTTGATTACCATGTTGCAAAATAATTGTTTTGCCATCTTTGCCCATGATCTTCCCTGGGCCTTTCCATTCATTAGAATAGTCTCTCTTATAGTATACCATGTCTCCTTGCTGAAAAACGGCATCTGATGGCCGTACGTTTTGTCTGAAAGCTCTGCGAATTCTTTCAGAGACTTCTGCTTCTAAAAAAGCTTTTCTACTACTATGTAATGCATTTAAATGTTCAGCAAAACCAGAGCTAATTGTAGTCCCCTCCCAAGCTGGAGGCTGGTCATCCAAAATGGACGGAATTTTAGGATTTCTACCAAACACTAATTGATAAGGACTATAGCCCCCAACCATCTGCAATGAATTCTTTGCATGTACTGCCCATGCTAAAGCTGAATTTAGCCTGCAATTTGGTCGATCTGCCAACATTTTCTGAAGCATGTCATCGATGACAGCATGATTTCTTTCACAGACACCATTACTAAATGGGCTTTCTGCAGCCGTATTCATAACTGATATTCATGTTTTCACACATATCCCTAAACTCATTAGCAAATTCTCCCCCCTTGTCCATAAGGAATTTTGCCGGTGGACCCATTCCTGTCCCTATCCATTTTTCCACAATTTGATCCAGAATTACTCTCTTTTCTTTACTTCGTACAATCGTTGATTGACTAAATCTGGTTGCTAAATCTACAATACAAAATAAATATATTATTTGCTTTATCCCAGATCTTAAGGTCCGTGGCCACAATGTCGTTAAAATCCCTGGCCAAAGGTAGGGTTACTATCGGTCGTGCTGGTGTCCTTCTGTACTTCCTACAAACTTCACAGCGGTCACTAACCTATTCTATCAGTTTAGTATAGTCGCCATCCCTTACCCCTGCATCATTTAATAAATTTTTCAGCCTCCGAGGAGACAGATGTGCAAATTGCCTATGCTGTTTTAATACCACAAGCTTTTTATCAGCTAAAGTCCCATTTTCAACTGCCATTAACACATCCTTAACCACTCTACTTGAAATATTATTTGTCAGTAATGGAATACAATAGTGTCCCGACTGTGTAAATTGTAAGTCCACCGTCTTTCCAAAAACTGTTGCCTTATCCTGTTCCATATCCAGTTTCACGTGTGCTTTCTTCATCGATGGTCTGCTCAGAAGCAAATGTATCTCACTTGATACAACATCCGTGCTAATGAAATGATTCACTCCGGCAATATTGCAAGGGATCACCACTCTTTTCAGCGACTTCAGAGTATTATCATCCCCAAACCTGAAACTTGTGAAGCTTTCAAATTCCTTAACCTTTTTACGATTTTCAGCATTCAAAGAGTCCAGGTAACATTTTAACCAGTCAATTCCACACACAGTAGATGTGCAGCCACTGTCCAATACAGCATAGTTGAAGGATTCTGCAACCAACACCCTCATTACCGGCGTAAAACTGCTTGTCAATAGGACAATGCCTTCTTTCTGGTCACTATCTTTTTCCTCTTCGGACTCTTCCGTGTCACGTGTCGCTTCAAACACTATCAATACGAGTTGGACAGTTGAAAGCATAATGGTATTGAGAGTCACATCGAAAACATCGATTTATCATGCCCCGTGCATTTCTGGGGTTCATCGTCCTATTGTAGGTTCTAACTGGGTTTCGGTCTTCATAATTTCCTTGTCTCGGTCTCCGTCTATAGTCTTGAGCCCTGTCCGTAGCCATACGATTTCGCCATCCTGTTACTAGTGTATCTTCCATATTCTGCCTTATTGCAGGCTGACCTATTTGGGTCATCAGAGCCATCGGAATCGCATGTTTCCCCAGAAACTTTTGTAAAGCTTTTGTCATCTGTTCGAATAAGGTATCCTTATCAGTAAACTGAACTCCCGTCAAAACCAGGAGCCTATCCATGTTGCTCACTCTCGCACAGTCGTAATTTAAAGGCCAACACAGACTGTGGAAATTCCAGATTGTGTTTCTGCAGCCTTTTATGTAGTCTGCCAAATTCCATTATATAGTCTTCCATGGAGATATCCTTCATTTTCCGGAACTTATCAAAATCCGACCATGCTTCATACGCACTTAACAAGTCATCTTTCTTATAAATCTTATCCATATAATGTAATAAAGTCTCCAGACCTTCTTCTGAGTCTAACTCGTCCAATTCCAGCTCAGAAAGCACTTTGTTTCGGATTTCACTGCCATATGGTAGAGAAAGAGCCAATGCCATACCTTGTTTTCTCCTTCCCAAAGCAGTTACTTTAGTCCACATAACTACTGCATTTCTCCATTGGTCGTACGATTCCCTTGCAGAAAATAAGGGAGGATAGTCATATCCAGCCATCTTTATCCTGGGTTCAGCCATGTATCTTTTTTTTTTCCTTCTCACTCACTCCTTGGTTTGATCAGTAAAAGTTGTATCTTTCAAACCTTCACATTTGCACAGCAACCATCCTCTGCTACCATTGTTAGACCTTTTAATTGCTGTGAAAAGAGTCTAAAGTTCTTGTTCCTTTTCACCCAACACCATTTATTTCACTTCCACAGCCTCTGCACAAACCACACCATCTGACAGAGGCCACCTGAAGCCCCTTTACATATCAGTGTGAATTAATAGATACTTAACATAAATGAGACAACTAATTGCAATGTCTCTTAACACATTACTTAACACCCAGGATCGATCCTGGCCCCGGGTCACTACCCGTGTGGAGCTTGCACACTCCCCATGTCTGCGTGGGTCTCACTTCCACAACCCCAAATGATGTGCAAGCTAGGTCAATTGGCCATGCTAAATTGCCCCTTAATTGGAAAAAAAAGAATTGGGTATTCTAAATTTTTTTTAAAATAAAAAGTCTTCACAGACACATGAAAGGCCCTGACCTGCCCATCTAATCCCACTTGCCAGCATTTGGCCCAAAGCCTTGAATGTTATGGCGTGCCAAGTACTCATCCAGGTGTGTTTTAAAGCATGTAAGGCATCCCGCCTCTACCACCCTCCCAGGCAATGCATTCAAGACAGTCACCGCTCTCTGGGTAAAAAAACTTTTCCTCAAATCCCCCTAAACCTCCCTCCCCTCACTTTGAACTGGAGTCCCCTCTGTAATTGGCCCTTCAACTAAGGGAAACAGCTGCTCCCTATCCACCCTGTACATGCCCCTCAAAATAATAATAATAATCTTTACTACTGTCACAAGTAGGCATACATAACACTGCAATGAAGTTACTGTGAAAAGCTCCTAGTCGCCACAGCGCCTGTCCGGTTACAGAGGGAGAATTCAGAATATTCAATTCACCCAACAGACATGTCTTTCGGGACTTGTGGGAGGAAACCAGAGCACCCGGTGGAAACCCATGCAGACACGGAGAGAACATGCAGACTCCACACAGACAGTGACGCAAACAGGAATCGAACCCGGGACCCTGGTGCTGTGAAGCAACAGTGCTAACCACTGTGCTATCATGCTGCCTTTTTATACTTCCTTGTTAAATTTCTCCTTCCAAAGTGCATCACCTTACACTTTTCAGGGTAAAATTCCATCTGCCACTTACCTGCCCATTTGACCATCCCATCTGTATCTTCCTGTAACCTAAGTCACTCAACCACATTGTTAACCACCCAGCCAAATTTACTGATCCTAACCCCCCGCATAGTCATCTGTGATTATATCTGTGACCTCTCGTCCTAGATTGCCCCACAAGGGGGAAACATTTGGTCTACTTACTTTATCAATCCCTTTTAGTATTTTGGTCATATCCCCTCTCATTCTTCTAAACTCCAGCAAATATAAGCCAAACTGCTTTATCTCTCATATATCAACCCTTTCATCCTGGAATCAATCTGGTGAACCTCCTCTTAACAGCCTCCAATGCCACCACATCTTTCCTCAAATACAGAGACCAAAACTGGACACAATTTTCCAGATGTGGTCTCACCAACACCCTGTATAATTGGAACAGTACTTCTCAACTTTTATAATCCAGTCCATTTGCAATAAACGCTAAAATTCCATTTGCCTTTCTTATTACATGCTATACCCACATACCGACTTTCTGCTATTCATCAACATACCAGGCTTTTTGAGGCTCTGTGTTCCAATATGGGGGCCGAGCACACACATTTATTGTTCCACACAGAAGTATGTTGATTGTCAAGGGTTCGGGAGCTTGTCAGAGTTTATGAACTGAGGTATAAAATCCACACTTTCCTCCTTAAGAAATTGACCCTTTGGCAGATTCAGTTAGTAATGAAACTTGGATACCAACTATGTCTTACCTTGTAGACATCTTTTCAATTCTAAATGAACAGAACCTCAAATTGCAAGAATGATAAATGCTTTTGACGCGGTTAAGAAATAGATGCTTTCCAAAGTTTGGGAAGTGCGAACGTAGAGGCATGGTGGCACAGTGGTTAGCACTGGATTCAATCCTGGCCTTGTGTGACTGTGTGGAGTTTGTACGTTCTCCCAGTGTTTGTGTGGGTTTCCTCCGGGTGCTCCGGTTTCCTCCCAGTCGACAGATGTGCGGGTTAGGTGGATTGGTTATGCTAAATTGCCCCTTAATGTCCAGGGATGTGGCATGGTTATGGGGTTACAGAGATAGGGCGCGGTGGACAGAGGTAAATGGGTAAAGTGCTTATTCGAAGGGTTGGCGCGGACTCGATGAGCTGAATGGTCTCCTTCTGCACTGTAAGGATTCTATGCTTCTACTCCATGTTCCCCACACTGCAGCGCCAAATCTAAGAAAACAGTGTTAATAAGGGAACTGTAGATACACTGGCAAGCATTATTCAATTGCATCTGGGTACGCTGATCAACAGCTTTTGTCGCTACTTTCCAGATACGTTTCCGATTTTGAGAGAGAAGCGGTGGGTGAAAAATCCTTTCAAGTTTGAGACCCCAAAGTCAATGATTAACTTACAGCTGACTGAAGAGACTGAATTTCTGTGCCTCACCTGTGACAGTACATTAACAACACGCCACAAGAAAATGAGGCAATTAGTATTCTGAAGTAGCGTCTTCGAGAACTATATGATTTTTCTAAACATCAATGGATACAGGCCCAACCTGTCCAGCTTTTTCTCATAGGATAATCCCCTCGTTCCAGGAATCAGTCGAGTGAACTGTCACAAATGCAATTAGGTCCTTTCTTAAATAAGGAGACAAAAACTATACCCAGTACTCAAGAGGAGGGCTCGCCCAATATCTTATGCATCTTGGAAAACTACCCTACTTTTATATTCCATTCCCCTTGCAATAAACTACAACATTCCATTTGCTGTATCTGCATACCAACGTTCTGATTCCTATACCAGAATTACCAGATCCTATTCACCACAGAGCTCAACGATCTCTCTCCATTTAAATGCTTTTCTATTCTCCCTGCCAAGTGGACATTTCTCCACATTATACTGCATCTGTCAACTTTTTGCTCACTCATAGGTGAGCAACTTACTTTCCAATCTATCTTTGTGCCATCACCAATTTGACAACCTTCGATCCCTTCATCCAAGTCATTGATATAAATTGTGACTAGTTGGAGGGCCCAGCACTGATCCCTGTGGCACTCATTCGTCACACCTTGCCAACCTGAAAATGAACCATTTGTGCCTATTCGGTTCCTGTTAGCATGGATAGAGAATTGGTCAGTTAATAAATTACCCCAGACACCATGGGTTCTTATCTTGGGCAGTAAGATTTGATGTGGCACAGATATCCACAGGTACTGTTTTATACATGTTGCTCGTTACAGTTTTGGCCTTTGTATTTAAGAATATATTTGCATTTGAAGCAGTTCAGGGAAGGTTCGCGGATCCCTACATGAAGGGGTTATCTCATGAGGAAAGCTTAAGCAGGTTGGGTCTGTATCTATTGGAGTTTAGACGGTGGAGATGATCTTACTGAAACATAAAATTCTGAGGGGGCTTGACAGAGTGGATGCTGAGTCGGATGTTTCTCCCTTGTCAGGGTAGCTAGAACAAGGGATCATACTTTAAAAATTAATGGTCTCCTATTGAAGATTAAAATTAGGACAAAATAAAACGCTCTCTCAGAGAGTCTTTAGTCTGTGGGATGCCCTGCCCTTCTTGTGTTCTTGTTGTCATGAAGCCACAGAATCTCTACAGTGCAAAAGGAGGCCATTCAATTGAATATAGACAATTTGTCTGCAAAACCCACCAAAGATGATAACCTCCTGGGGAACGTGAAGGATCCCTGTCTCCTGTCCTATTAACAAGACAATAAGGCAATCATCCGAGGTATTCAACAATTGGAGAAGCACCATTAAGACTAATCACTTGGGCAATGGGACTCAAGCTGTGATAGCTTTCCAGACATGAACCAATCAAGTTACCTTGAAATACATGGACAATGACTTCACTAAGTTATGAAGATAGCTTGGAGAACTTATGACAGGTTTCCTTAGAGAAAAGAAGGTTGAGAGATTTGATAGAGTAATTCAAAATCATGAATGGTCTGGTCAGAGTAAATAGAGAGAAACTTGGGAAAGGATTGAGAATGAGGGGTCACAAATTTAAGCTAACTAGTCAATGAATCAAAAGTAAAATAAGAAAAACCTTTTCACACAATGAGTGGTTACGGTCTGTAATGCACTGGCCGAGAATCTGTTGGAGGCAAGTTCAATTGAAGCATTCAAAAGACAATATAACTTATATCAGAGCAAGAAGGATGTGCAGAGTTACAGGGAGAAAATGGGAAAATGAAACTAAATAAATTTGTTCAATCAACGAGCCAGTGAAAATATGATGAGCCAAATGACCTCCTTCTGCACTATACCAATTCCATGATTCTATTCTATGTTTTGCAGCAGATGAGGACAAGCAGGGTCCCTCCTGCCTCCCTATCTCTCCAAAACACCTGGCAATCTTCAAGCTCAGTATGTTGGCCATGACCATCCATTTCCTCTGATCCTGCTGCAAACAAAGGTTTCTGAAAAGAAATTCAGCGTGGCAGCAGTTTCCTAAAGAACAACCAAATCAGGAGCAGCAGGATCAGAGGAAAGTCTGAAGCCGGCTGAGTTAAATTAAGGTTGTATATTCCCTTTTAAAGATCCTAATTTGGCTAACCCACCCTTCCTCACTCTATAATCTAAGTTATGAAGATAGCTTGGAGAACTTATGACAGGTTTCCTTAGAGAAAAGAAGGTTGAGAGATTTGAACCTTGGATGACGAGTGATATTGTAGGCCTCGTCAAAAAGAAAAAGGAGGCATTTGTCAGGGCTAAAAGGCTGGGAACAGACGAAGCCTGTGTGGCATATAAGGAAAGTAGGAAGGAACTTAAGCAAGGAGTCAGGAGGGCTAGAAGGGGTCATGAAAAGTCATTGGCAAATAGGGTTAAGGAAAATCCCAAGGCTTTTTACACTTACATAAAAAGCAAGAGGGTAGCCAGGGAAAGGGTTGGCCCACTGAAGGATAGGCAAGGGAATCTATGTGTGGAGCCAGAGGAAATGGGCGAGGTACTAAATGAATTCTTTGCATCAGTATTCACCAAAGAGAAGGAATTGGTAGATGTTGAGTCTGGAGAAGGGGGTGTAGATAGCCTGGGTCACATTGTGATCCAAAAAGACGAGGTGTTGGGTGTCTTAAAAAATATTAAGGTAGATAAGTCCCCAGGGCCGGATGGGATCTACCCCAGAATACTGAAGGAGGCTGGAGAGGAAATTGCTGAGGCCTTGACAGAAATCTTTGGATCCTCGCTGTCTTCAGGGGATGTCCCGGAGGACTGGAGAATAGCCAATGTTGTTCCTCTGTTTAAGAAGGGTGGCAGGGATAATCCCGGGAACTACAGGCCGGTGAGCCTTACTTCAGTGGTAGGGAAATTACTGGAGAGAATTCTTCGAGACAGGATCTACTCCCATTTGGAAGCAAATGGACGTATTAGTGAGAGGCAGCACGGTTTTGTGAAGGGGAGGTCGTGTCTCACTAACTTGATAGAGTTTTTCGAGGAGGTCACTAAGATGATTGATGCAGGTAGGGCAGTAGATGTTGTCTATATGGACTTCAGTAAGGCCTTTGACAAGGTCCCTCATGGTAGACTAGTACAAAAGGTGAAGTCACACGGGATCAGGGGTGAACTGGCAAGGTGGATACAGAACTGGCTAGGCCATAGAAGGCAGAGGGTAGCAATGGAGGGATGCTTTTCTAATTGGAGGGCTGTGACCAGTGGTGTTCCACAGGGATCAGTGCTGGGACCTTTGCTCTTTGTAGTATATATAAATGATTTGGAGGAAAATGTAACTGGTCTGATTAGTAAGTTTGCAGACGACACAAAGGTTGGTAGAATTGCGGATAGCGATGAGGACTGTCTGAGGATACAGCAGGATTTAGATTGTCTGGAGACTTGGGCGGAGAGATGGCAGATGGAGTTTAACCTGGACAAATGTGAGGTAATGCATTTTGGAAGGGCTAATGCAGGTAGGGAATATACAGTGAATGGTAGAACCCTCAAGAGTATTGAAAGTCAAAGAGATCTAGGAGTACAGGTCCACAGATCACTGAAAGGGGCTACACAGGTGGAGAAGGTAGTCAAGAAGGCATACGGCATGCTTGCCTTCATTGGCCGGGGCATTGAGTATAAGAATTGGCAAGTCATGTTGCAGCTGTATAGAACCTTAGTTAGGCCACACTTGGAGTATAGTGTTCAATTCTGGTCGCCACACTACCAGAAGGATGTGGAGGCTTTAGAGAGGGTGCAGAAGAGATTTACCAGAATGTTGCCTGGTATGGAGGGCATAAGCTATGAGGAGCGATTGAATAAACTCGGTTTGTTCTCACTGGAACGAAGGAGGTTGAGGGGCGACCTGATAGAGGTATACAAAATTATGAGGGGCATAGACAGAGTGGATAGTCAGAGGCTTTTCCCCAGGGTAGAGGGGTCAATTACTAGGGGGCATAGGTTTAAGGTGAGAGGGGCAAAGTTTAGAGTAGATGTACGAGGCAAGTTTTTTACGCAGAGGGTAGTGGGTGCCTGGAACTCACTACCGGAGGAGGTAGTGGAGGCAGGGACGATAGGGACATTTAAGGGGCATCTTGACAAATATATGAATAGGATGGGAATAGAAGGATACGGACCCAGGAAGTGTAGAAGATTGTAGTTTAGTCGGGCAGTATGGTCGGCACGGGCTTGGAGGGCCGAAGGGCCTGTTCCTGTGCTGTACATTTCTTTGTTCTTTGTTATTTGATAGAGTAATTCAAAATCATGAGTCTAATCATAATCTAAGTTATGAAGATAGCTTGGAGAACTTATGACAGGTTTCCTTAGAGAAAAGAAGGTTGAGAGATTTGATAGAGTAATTCAAAATCATGAGTGGTCTGGTCAGAGTGGATGGATTACTTGGATGGATTTAAGTATAATAAAGCTAAACCACTTTTTTGGTAAACTGAAGAAAACCTGTCCAACTGGTTATTTTATGATCACAGTACGTAAACAGTTAAGTGCTCTCAAAATCAGCAAGTGTATCCTTTTCCAAACCAAAAAAAAACCTTGCGGTCAAACGAGGAGAGGGATAAAAGAGGGGAGCCATTGAACCCCTCCTCACTTGATCGGAGCAATGTTTTCAGATGTTTGTATCTCAAGACACAACCCAAATCAAAGACCGACAGTTTTCAATAAATAAGATCAAGATTAAGAGTTTCATTCAAGGATTTTTTTTTGTTGGAGCAGTGCAGAGAGAATTAACTATTTATCTTTCTCTAGTTATAAAATCACATAAGCAACAAAATCAAGATCATATCAACAATTTAAACTCAATGCAATTTTTAAATTTCGAAGCATCTGGCTGAAACAACATACCACATCAGTAAAATACACCAGTATTTTGAACCTAAACTGATTTATACATTTTGATCCTTCAAACCAAGGTCATTTTGCAGTATTACATGGAACTCAACTTGATCAACAGAGTCACCAGCTTCCCTTTCTTTCTTCCTGTCCTTCCAAAATGTTAAATACCCTTGCATATTCAGGTCCGAGCACTGGTCACTTTGCAACCATATCTCTAATGGTCCATCATACTCATGCTATCAATTCTTCTACCTTGTTACAAATGCTGCATGCATTCAGATAAAGAGCCTCTAATTGTCTTTTTACCATTTTAGTCTGACCTTAATTGCTGGCGCACTCTTATGGTTTGTACGCACTGTCCCTCAGTTATTACCCAAATCTTTACCCTGCACTACTACCTTATCCTTTCTCTTCCAACTTTCCAAATCTTCCCTCATGTGACAGCCCGCTACCCCACAATTTAGTTTAAAGCCCTCTTAAATGTCTAGTTGTATGTTTTACTTATATCATTGGTACCCATATGGACCATGACAACTGGATCCTTCCTCTCCGACTTCCAAGTTCCTCTCCTGCACCAAGCAAATACCCTTAACCCTGGCACAGGTCAGGCAACAGCCTTCAGGACGATCGCTCTCATCTGCAGAGAACAATATCCGTCTCCCAACCTGTACTGTCCCCTATAACTGAATTTCTTTTTATTTCCACCCAACTTCAATGCACACCTGCACTGCATTATGGTACAGTGGTCAGTTTGCTCATCCTCCCCTGCAGTCCCTGTTCTCATAAACTGCAAATACCTCAAACTGCAAATACCTCAAACTAATTGGACAACTGCAAGGACTGCTATCATCCGGATTCCCATGGCTGTCTCACTCATAGTCATACACTACTGTCATCCGGAGTGATCACATGCCAAATCTAAAGTACCTAGCCTAAGAGGCGTGTCTGTCTCCTGGAAAAAACGACCGAGGAATTTTCCTCCCTTCTGATGCATTGAAGTGTCTAAAGCACAGACTCCAGCTTATCAACACAAAACTAAAATTTGAGTTGCAAAAACTAACTGCCGATGTGGCTGTCGTGGATAACAAACATGTCTACCCTTACCACAGTGGCAACAACATCAGCAGCCATCTTTGTGTTTGATTTAACTAACTAGGATTAAAGTTTAGAAATATCATTCAACTGTTGGCTGTAGCTCTACAAAACATTAGCAATACATTTAATGTAATAATTGGATCTCCACATTATTCGTTTAAACTACTACCTGCGTTTAGAGGGATAACATTTTTTAAACTCGCCAAACATTCACACCTGCTGATCTAATTAAAGCCTTGAACACTCATCACTGGAGACTGAAGCATGACATGGAAGCACTTCCTTCTTCCCCCTCTGCACCAAATTCATAAGTTGGAATCGTACCTTTTTGCATTCCGCCTTGTCAAACTGTGCTCCCAGATTCGCTTAAGGGCATATTAAAGGAGGAGAGAGAGAAAAAGAGGGCTGGAGAGATTTAAGAAAGGAATCTGAGAATCTACGGTTCAGGCAACTGAGGACATGACTGCGAAATGTTAGGCTCAGGCGATGAGAATTCAACTGGTGTGGATGGATATCTCTGAAAGTTGTAGGGTTGAAGATGAGAGATAGGGAGGGATCAGGCCATGGAAGAATTTGAAAACTTGAACTTTTTGGGCATACTCGGCAACTCTAAAAAAAAAAACACAAATCAACAAACTATGCCCAAAGAACATATGTATTTAGATATGGGTGTAGATAATTAGACATGGGTGTAGATTGTTAGACATAGAATCACAGGCTAGGATCAGAATTCATGAAGTGAATACTTTATAACTTTTTTCAATTTAGGATTGTACATGAAGATCAAACACACAACATATAACTCAGTCAGTTGAACACAGAATCTGAAAGGGGGAGGGCAAGCACAAGACTGCACACAATGCACTACATTGTCTCAATCAGATTGTTTGGGAATACAAATGGAAACTGGTACCACACTGGGACAAACTGAAGTAGATTAATCAAAAAGCAGAATACGACAAGCTGAAAATCTAATAAAAACGGAAAATGCTAGCCTTACTCAGGTCATTGTGGGTTAGTCCCCCTCCGTAGGCAAAAAGATATGGTGGAAACTTTTAATTTAAACAAATTCAAAATCAACAAAAGTACAATGCATGAAAAAACAGAATCTCAGCAAGAAAGATCCATCTGTGGCTTGCTATGGAAATTAATACTATTAGTTATGTTGCAAAAAAAAAAAGTTAACTTCAGAATTTCAGTTTTAGAACACAAAGGGAAATCAAAAAAAATGAAACAAGGTGAAAAATATAGATTGAGAGAATGACTAGCCAGGAATATATAAACTGATCGCAAGAGATTTTGCAAACATACAAAAGGAAATGCTAAAGGAAATATCGGTCCTTTGAAGACAGAGTGGAGAAATTATCACGGGAAAGAAGGAAAATGCAAAAACATTGAACTATTTTGTGTCTGTCTTCACCGTAGAAGACACCAGTTTCATATCAGAAATTGAACAGTAGCCCAGGAAATAAAAAAATGAGGAACTTCAGTTAATTAATATCAGAAGAGCAAAAGTACTGGGGAAGCTCAAGACATTAAAAGCTGATCAATCTCCAGGACATGATGGCTTAGGTTCATGGGTCCCAAGAGGTAACGGCAAAGATAATGGATGCACTAGTTATGATTTTTGAATAATTCCCTAGATTACAGAACAGCCCCTGTAGTGCAACACCACTATTCAAGAAAGGAGGGAGGGAGAAAACAAAAAATAACGGGCCAGTGAGCCTGATCTCAGTTGCCAAAATGTGCTGGAATTGGTTATTAAGGAAAATTGCACTTAAGAAGCAGTTTCTTGTATGTTTGAACCAGCAAGACTGACTGCCAGGTTTCGGGGCTGGGTGGCATGGGGACTCATTTCTGGAGGACAATTCATGAGCCTGGAGGAGCTGTCAGCAGGCGGAAAGCTTTCGATATCTGCAGGTGAGGCACTTTGGAGAAAGATTTTCCCATCGTTTCAATTAGCGCTGCTGGAAAAGGGGTTGAAAGAGGGGAGTACCTCGGGTTTTTACGGAGAATAACAGTGGAGGATACTGGTATTAGAGGAGGGGATATGGGATGAGGCATTGCATAGAGTGAACGCCACTTTGTAGTGCGCAAAACTACGGTTTATACAGTTGAAGGTGGTACACCGGGCACACTTAACTAGGGCTACGTTGAGTCGGTTGTTTGAGGGGGTAGAAGACAAGTGTGAGCGTGGTGGGGCCAGGCAAACCAATTGCATATGTTCTGGTCGTGTCCTGAGCTGAGAGATTTTGGATCTACTTCTTTAGTACCATGTCGGAGAATTTACAGATGGATTTGGAGCCCAGTCCCCGAGCGGTCATATTCGGGCTGTCAGATCTGCCACCGAGTGCCGGGGCAGATGTCTTAGCCTTTGCCTCATTGATCACTCACAGACGGGTTCTGTTGGGAGTGGAGGTCAGTTCGTCTCGGTGTGGCTGTGGGATTTCATGGAGGTTTTGCATCCTGAGAAAGTTAAATATACGTTAAGGGGTACAATTGAGAGGTTCTACTAAAGATGGTAGTCGTTTAGTGTGTTAAGAGCTAATTATCATCAGCTGTTAAGGGGAGGCGGGTTGACGCTGCTGTGTTTGGTTGTCTGTTTTGCATGTATTAAACATGGTTTAATAAAAATATAATATAAAATCTTCATATGAGCAAAGATAACCCAGTGTTTAAAAAGGGAAATAGAGTTTGATAAATTTATTGAGTGTTTTGAGGATGTAATTAGCAGGTAGATAAAGGACAATTTTGTGGGGCAGCACGAAAGCACAAGTGAATAGCACTGTGGCTTCACGGCATCAGGGTCCCAGGTTCGATTCCCCGCTGGGTCACTGTCTGTGCGGAGTCTGCACATTCTCCCTGTGTCTGTGTGGGTTTCCTCCGGGTGCTCCAGTTTCCTCCCACAGTCCAAAGACGTGCAGGTTAGGTGGATTGGCCATGATAAATTGCCCTTAGTGACCAAAACGATTAGGAGGCGTTATTGGGTTACGGGAAAGGGTGGAAGTGAGAATTCAAGTGCGTCGGTGCAGACTCGATAGGCCAAATGGCCTCCTTCTGCACTGTATGTTCTATGTTCAGTATATATGGAACCTAGCACAGACTTGGATTTCCAAAACAGATTCAACAAGAAGCCATGCAAAAACATATGGGTTCATCAAATGAAGGGTAAAATATTTGCTTGAATGGAGGATTAATTCACAGACAGGAAGCAAAAAGTATAAACAAGGCATAATTAAGTTTTTGCAGCTCGTAACTGGAGCCTCTGATAATTACAATAAATATTAATGACCAGATCGGTGGCATAGTGGTATTGTCACTGGACTAGTAAACCAGTGATCCAGAGTAATACTCTGGAACACATGTTCAAATTCCACCACCACAGATGGGTGAAATTTGAATGCAATAAAAATCTGGAATTAAGAGTCTAATGATGACCATGAAACCATTGTAGATTTTTGTAATAACATATTTGGAAAGGAACTCGGTCATCCTTGCCTGGTCTGGCCTACATGCGACTCCAGACCCATAGCAATATGGTTAACTCTTAATTGCCCCCTCAAGGGCAATTAGGGAGGGGCAATAAATGCTGGCCCAGCTCAGGGCAGCACGGTGGCACAGTGGGTTAGCCCTGCTGCCTCACGGCGCCTAGGTCCCAGGTTCAATCCCAGCTCAGGGTCACTTTCGGTGTGGAGTGGGTCTCGCCCCCACAACCCAAAAGATGTGCATGCTAGGTGGATTGGCCATGCTAAATTGGAAAAAATTAATTGGGTACTCTAAATTCAAAAAACAAAACGCTGGCCCAGCTGGCATGTTGTTCAGAGAGACGTGGGTACAAGGAACGCAAAGTTAACTTGCAGGTACAGCAATTAATGAGGTAGGCAAACTGTATGTTTGTCTTTATTGCAAGGGAAATGACATACCAGAATAAATAAATCTTGCTACAGATGTACAATGCGTTGGCGAAGCCATAACAGGAGCAGTGTACAGTGTTTTGGTCTCCATAGCTAAAGGATATACTTGCCTGATGAGTATAGTTTTATTCATATAGGGGCTAGATGAATGCATGTAGCCAAGAGGTAAAAATATTAAAAGCGTCTTAACTGTGGGAACCCAGTCATTTTGTCATGTAATGAATTAACCATTTTATTCCAGCGTATTCAGCACTGAGAATATATCGTTCGCTGTCCAATAAATTAACAATATCAATTCTTAAGGTCTCCGACAAGCTACGAGACATAGCAAAATGTGAGAAAACATATCCAGTACTTTTCCTAAGACTGCGCACGTAGACCCTAAGCTAGTTTAAATAGGCATCAGTCAATCTTAAGTAATGTCCCATGTTGATTAACAAGCTATCCTCTAAGTAACAGGCATTCATTTGAACAAAACAGGAGGTCTCAGCTGAGAATTAGAAGCCAATGAAAGTAAATGAGGGGTTAATCAGAGATAGAAATTCCTTAAAAGTAGGACCCAGTGGTCACGGTCTTTGTTCCTAAAGTCTTGAATCATCTGTTTGTTTGATTTGAAGTGGATTTTCTTTTGTACTTAAATGCTTTTTGCCATGAGCTTGACTTTTTTATGTGTTGTTTGATATTTGTTTCCAAGTTTTTATTCAGTTCTTATCCAAGTGTACAGCAATGAGTAATTTAACAATAATAACCTTGTTTTTGTGACACCTCCCACCAACTGGGCTACCAATTCTTATTAGGAGGTAAAGTAAGAGTCCCCACATTGCCCTAGAGATGGTACAGCAAAGATTCACTAGATTGATCCCTGGCATGAAAGGGGTGTCCGAAGAGTGACTAATTGGACCTATATTCTCTGGAGTTTTGAAGAACAAGAGATGATATTATTGAAACATACGATTCTGAAGCAATTTGGAAAGGTGGACACTATTTCCAGAGCTGGTGAATCTAGAACATGTGGGCACAACCGATGGATAACAGGTCAATTGTTTAGGACTGAGATTACGAATCATTTAAATTCTCTACCAAACAAGGATGTGGCTGTTCCATCAGTCAGTATATGCAAAGCTGGGAGAGACAGATTTTTGATCTCAAGCAATCAGGAGGACGAGGCAGGAAAGTGGAGATGAGGCAGAAAATCAGGCAGGATTTCACTGAATGGCAGAGCAGGTTCGAGGGGGCTTAATGATCTATTCCACCTCCTATTTCTTATGTTGTTACATTCTCCAGTCTGAAGGTCCCATCCTCATTTTTCAATAGCCTCGCCCCTCCCCATTTCTAATCTCCTCCAGTCCCATAACCCTCCAAGACAAATGCACTCCTCTAACTCTGACCTCTTGCAAATCGTCAATTTTAATTGTTCCATCACTGTTTCTACATTTGCCAAGGTCCCAAGCTGTAAAATACCCACCATGCACTCCTTTGCCTCTCCACCTTGCTTTCCTGCTTTAAAACATTCCTTATAACCTACCTCTTTGACCAACCTTTGGTCGTACCTCCCTTTGTGCAACAATGCTCCTGTAAAGCGTCTTGAAGTGTCATTACAGGTGCTATATAAATACACATTGTTATGAAATTCTACCAGATAAAGTCTATAGTTACAGTACCGGATAATGTGTATATTTGTTCACATTCTTAGCACTGTTGCCTCACGGCGCCGATGATCCGGCTTCGATCCCAACCCCAGGTCATTGACCGTGTGGAGTTTGCACATTCTCCCCGTCTGCTTGGGTTTCACATCCACAACCCAAAGATGTGCAGGGTAGGTGAATTGGTCACGCTAAATTGGAAAAAACAAATTGGGTACTCTAAATTTATTTTTTAAAATTTGTTCCCATTCATGTGCAATGAAAGAGCATGCCTTTTTGCAGCTGAACAAAAAAAAATTAGAAAAAGGTTTCCTGTAATAAAGATGTTTTCCCTAAAACCGAAATAGTCACCAAAATGGAATAAGTACTTGACATGGTCTTAATGAAACTCAATCTCAAACACTTATTAACCTAATTAAAATGCAACTTGCAAATTATTCTTCAGTTATAATCTTGGAAGGCGTGGCAGTAAGTTACATAACAAATTTCAAGATAAACAAATTAATAGCAATGTAATGCACAAAAACTTGAACTAAATTCAGTTACATTAAAATAGAGCTTATAAAGATGGATTCTGGCAGGTAATGGCTTCATACAATTGCCCTAGACTACTTCTGTGAACTAGTGAGTAACCAGATTCACATGAACATTTGCAGAGGGTTGGAAGCAGGATAGGTCTTGGCAGGATGTTGTTTTTCACAGGATGAAAATCTGAAACAAGGGTATCTCAGCTCCAAAGAAAACTAAAGCACAACTGAACTCTCCCAGCTAAGAATGGAAGCTCCTCATTGTGTTGTTCCTCGTCTCTGAATAAAGCTCTAAAGTTGAAGTAGATGCTTTGTGTGTTCTCTCTTCAGTGCTTAAACTATGTTACATCTGTGCTGCCAGTCTGTGTCCTGCTCCTAGCTCCCGTTCCTGTGAAGCGTCTGCTGACTTCCTGTGTGTGTGTACCTATACCTTCCGTGCTTCCTCTAGTGATTGCTCAGTTGTATTGCATCTACATTGACCCCTTGCTTAATATACACAGATATACAGATCAACACATCCCCCCTTTTTTCTTTACATATTTTCTGTAGTGTTAAAAAAAATTGTACAAAACAGTTAGATTACTTATATGTATATCTGTACAAGTGATGATGATATTGGATATTTTACAACGCCAATTAATATTTCTGAGTCCAATCTTAATAAAAAGATGAGTTCAAACTTGATGACTTTGTTCGTTGAGTTTTTTTCTTTTTCGTTGTTGACGTGGTGATGCTGATATTGCAACTCTGTTGTGAATGTTGTCGGGGTTCTTGTTTTTCAGTAACCAACAAGTCATCCCGAGGTGTTTGAATGGTCGAAACATGTTGACTGACATGGACTTTTTTCTGTGCTTGTGGTACCGATTTAGTGTATCATCTGCCTTGAAAGCTGGTGTGCTTGCTTGTTCTGGAACAGATGTGAATGTGAGATTCTTTGTCCTGCCATGGCATGTTTGTAGTCTTGTCATTGTTTTGCAGCGTGCTGTGGCATTGTCCTTCATGTGCAAAGTTGTACCATGTTGTACAGGTCGTTGTTTCTGTCGTTTCTTTGTTGTTTTCATTGTCGTTCTTGTTGCTGTCGTTCTTGTTGTTGTTTTTGTCGTGCTTGTTGTTGTCTTATGCTTCTTGTTGTGCTTGTTGCTGTTGTTGTTCTTGTTTCTGTAGTGCTTGTACTTTTTGTTGTTCTTGTTGTGCTCAATGAGTGTTCCGTGTGGATAATTTGAGTAATTGTCACAGTCATTGGTGTGAGTGTCCTTTGTGGTATCTGTTACATTGAGCGTTTCTTCTAGAAAATGGTCTGATGTTGCATTGATGTTGGTGACATCAGTCATTTGTGGTGGATTTGATTCCTCTTCTTTGCTTTCTTGATGTTCCTCTTCTGGAGTCAAAATCTTCACGATTTCATTCTCTTGTGGGTCTTGGTGCTCTTCTTCTGGAGTCAAAATCTTCAAGATTTCAATTGACGTGGTCTCTCTGGACTCTTGGGTAGCCCTACTCTGTGCTTCTGTGCAGACGAGCTGAGATCTGTCAGTCTTGCTGTGATCCTGCACATCCTGTATGTTGATTGTGATCACATTGTCACTGTTTTTTCACGCAGTGGGTAGACTTACATTGTCTTCTCCTTGATTATGTGAGCTTGGTAGACTTTCATAGTCTGCTTGTGGTTGCTTCGATACGGTGGGTTGAGCTTCATGGTCTTGTTCATGCATGGCATTCGCTGTGGAGTGTTTTCTTGCTTCCATTTTGGAGTGTTTCAACGAGCTGTCTGTGGAGCTTGCATCGTTCTCTCTGTGGAGTCTTTCATCACTCTCTCTGTGGAATCGTGCAGTGTTCTCAGTGTGGCGTCGTCTTCTTCTTTGGCATTTGACAGGTTGCTGTCATCCATCTGCCATGGCATCATGATATTGGATTCATCTACCATGAGTAAAGTAGTGTTGAGCTTTGCGACCGTGTTGCTGATGCTGTGATCAGCATATCCAAATAACTCAGCCACGTCTGAGTACTATTGTTCGAAAAACAAATCATCTTTTTTGTTTCGGATTTGTTATCGTTCTCTTCACTTTGGATGATGTCAGACTGCTTGTTCCAAGGTGTTGTGAAACTTATACTGCTGGTATTAGTTCAGGCATTGTTCGGGCTTTTGAGATAAGAAAACTGGGTTTTACAGATTTAAGTTTCTGGTTTTCAATTTTCGGGCATTCCCCTTTTAAGTGGGCGTGGTCCGGGCCATTTGACGTCATGACGCTCGTGACATCATGCATGGGAATTGATTGCGCATGTGCAAATCGATCTTCCTTTACTGTGCTTTTTTTGTACACTGTGCATGCGCGGCTTGCATGCGCAGAACGCAAAACGGCTGATTTTAACTGCGCATGCGTGGCTTCTGCTTCCTGCGCATGCGTAGGCGCAGATTTTCGTCTTTTGTTCCCCGGAGACTGTAAAATGTGCTCAGATGCCATTTTACAGTGGATTTCAGCGTTTTTTCTTTGTAAAAAATTCAAGTTACTTTTTCCTTTCGATCTGGACTTTTCACTCGCGATTTCTAGACTGAACCCTTTCTGTTCTGGTAGTGATTGTTTGAGTTTTGCATCACTCATTCCCTGTGCAATTTGGTCTCTGAACATACAGTACTGTTCACATTCCATACAGTGCTCTTCAAATTTTTTTTTAGTATTACTTCTAATTTCAAGTATTTAAAGCAATTCTAGCTTCATGTCATGCGATGAGCAGTGCTATTTTCATTTCTCCTGAGGCGGCTTCTAAATTAGCTATGATATATATATTGAACATTTGTTTAAATCTTTTCCAGTCGTTACTTAAATTACCGGTTGTGTTCAGCTGAGGTGGGATTCCAACAGATATCATCGAATTAGCGAAGTCTTCCCATGTCGAATGTCCGGTAGGAGTTTTCCTTGCCATTTTGGTCTTTCTGTGTCTGCAGCTTGTGCAATGTTATAATAAGCGTTCTGAAGTCGCCTGGTACCATGTGTTGTTCCTTGTTTCTGAATAAAGCTCAGTCTTAAAGTTGAAGTAGATGCTTTATTGTGAGTTTGTTCTCTCTTCAGTGCTTAAACTATGTTACATCTGTGTTGCCAGTCTGTGTCCTGCCCCCAGCTTCCGCTCAAACAAAGAACAAAGAAATGTACAGCACAGGAACAGGCCCTTCGGCCCTCCAAGCCCGTGCCGACCATGCTGCCCGACTAAACTACAATCTTCTACACTTCCTGGGTCCGTATCCCTCTATTCCCATCCTATTCCTGTGAAGTGTCTGCTGACTTCCTGTTTGTGTGTACTTATACCTCCTGTGCTCCCTCTAGTGATTGCTCAGTTGTATTGCATCTACATTGACCCCTTGCTTAATATACACAGATATACAGATCACCACACTCACTATTCAAAAATGAAGTATAAATTGTGAGTGGTCAAGGAATGGCATTTATTGTCTCACTCTTTGCCTTGATCATGGTAAGGGATCAACTGTTAATATTATTTTACAGCTAAAGAGAAAAACATTTTTGGTAATACTATAAATTGTCCTAAAAGTGGTTTTAATATACTCAAGAGCATTGAAGTTCAAAAGACAGAACCACGGTTTTGGTCCTCTTAACTACATTTCATCGCTGCATTGGGTTTTCTCACTTCTAATTTAGGAGTCATATAATTAATTTTCTGTGGGACTCCACACACTTAGCTAAAACCATCTGTACCTCTGTCTATATCTCCCTTGAATAACTAAAGAACTTTAAACAATATTAAGCTCATAACATCGCACTGCATGACACGCAGAGAACGGCTGTTGCCAGACTAAGAAATAACTCAAGCTAAGATTGGATAACAAAATCCAGTCCAAACGGATGAGGTTCTGCTCAGCAAGATTCTGGTTTGCTGCATATTATTGAGTGGCATAAGTGGATAATAACAGAATCATCAACGTTACCAAGGATAGAATTCAGAGATAAATGGAGAAAAATAATCAGTTATCTGGTTTGAAAGTACCAACTTTCAAGAAAATAACTTTTAGACACGAGTAGAAACATAACACTGATCTCACAGAACCGTGAGACAGCTAGGAAAAACAAGGGATGAGCTGTGAATAATGCCCTGCAAGCATCATCCACATCCGAGCAATAAATTATAAACCAGTCAATACACCTATTTTTGTTTTAATTTTTCATGGAATGTGTGCGCCACTGGCTGGGCCAGCAATTGATGCACATCCTTAATTGCCTTGACAAGATGGTGGTGAACAACCTATTACGATCCCAGACCAGACCCCAACAGTGGCAAGGGGACTAGACCGAAACCCCAATATTTTAGTCTATTTTGTAAGACTGTGTGGCGCTCCAGGAGTGATTGCATAGAAAAAAGAAAAAAAAAAATAGGGATTTTTTTTTTTTAAATTTTAATAAACTTTATTATGGCTACAATATTAAATTCTAACTTCGAAGTCCAAACACAACTCACAATTACCCATTTAACACTACTACTTAATTCCCCATTAAACAACAAGAAACATACAGCTCTCAATCCAGCATGGCATAAAGTAATACTTGTATTACAGAACAGATTCTTGGTTCCAGTTAGAACCGCTGCAGACTCTGGCTGAATATCTTAAAATAGCTACTTCAACTGGGTTGCTTCAGCCTCTCGTCTTCAGGCAAGACTGTTCTGCTTTAAAATATTATTCTTTTTTATACTACCATACTGGGAAAGAAAACTGCCTTTATTGATTTGCTTCAATAAAAAAGGTTGCCATATCACATATCAGACTTCACTCTCCAAAAGCTTTTTCAAAATGTCTCTTTTTCCCCTTAGCTCCACCCAGCACAGACATCACCACCCCAAGCTGAAAAAACAAATTCACTTTCCAGGGACTGAAAGCACATCAACTCCCTGGGGACTGTCCCCAGTCAAATCACAGTACATTAGCCCAGACTGAAAAACACATTCCTCTGTCAATTTCATCTTCTGGCTGCTAAAAGCTCCCAGCACCTGCAAAACAGAATCCTTTATAAAAAAAACAGGTCCACTGCAGTCAATCACACACTAACCCTAACCACGATTTTAACCCTTAAATTGCCCAATACACTTATCATGCAATTTTCCCAAAATCCTCCATTCATCACCCACCTTCTTGAACCACTGTAGTCTAACTGGTGTAGCTACACTGCAAGCGCCATTAGGAAGGGAATTCCAGAATTTTGACCCAGCACCCAAGGAACAGTGATATAGCTCCAAATCAGAAAGGCTTGCAGTGGCTTGTTGGGGAACTTGAAGATGGCAGTGCTCCCATTCATCTACCTTGGTAAAAAGGTTGAATGTTTGGAAGATGCTGTCCAAGAACCATGGCGAGGTGCTGCAACGCATTTTGAAAATGGCATATAGACCTGCTGCCAGTAAGGCAACTTATCATCCTGGAGTCATATCTACAATCACACAAATGCCTGCCTGTTCCTCTCCTCTTCTTTCCCTCCTATACAGCCAAGTCACCTGTGTTGTCTCAAACCTTGCTCTGACTGCACTCCTCTGAGAAACTAATTCCCTCACCAATATCCAAAATGGAAAATCAATTCAAGAGTAGGACCCCAGGGAGTCTGCCTGGTTTTCTTGGACTGCCCGTCAGACAGTCATTTCCTTTCTGCCTCCACGCTCATAAGCTACGATGCAACACCTCTCCGGACATGCTATCAACTTAACTCTCAGCCTCGCAGATGCGCCACAATGACACCAGCTGCCATTTGAGCACAGAAACGGGGAGGTGCACGTGGTAGTCATGGTCACCGTTACGATCCACAACTTTCCACTGTAGGACACGCATTCCACAAAATAAAGATGTTCTATGTTGTGCCTAAACTTTATTTCACTTGCGTTAAATTTATTTTGCTTTGCTTTATGTATATTACATCAGTTTACTTGCACTCGGCTTAACCTTACTTCCCTCTTGCTTGTGTTTCTTACTTATATTCAGGTAGCTACTGGTTTAAAAATATTAATTTCCTGCTATTCAAAGACACTTTACCAGAGTAGGTCAGGTCTGGATCGCTCTTCTCCCCGAAAGAAAGGGAAGGTCCCAAGCCTCAGCCGCTCTTTATCAGCTCCCGAGCAGAGAGGTTTCCTGCAGGCCCAGCTCTCTCTGCTCCCCGGTGACTCAAAGGATGTGTTTTAGAGATAAACGAGCAAAATATCCACTAACCACTTATCTGTTTTCCTGTGATGTCACACTTCGATTTCTGTCAGAGGCCAGCCACTCTGGGGGACTGGATAGCTCTTCTAACGGATGCTGGCTGCCTCGCCAACCAACATATGGCTGAACTGTGTGGTAAGCAGTGAAGGCACGGCACTAATCCACTGACCTCAATCTAAGTTGCCCACAAAGCTCTAGTGATCCCTCTGTCATAATGTCTCCTTTCCGAACAGTTTAAAATCTGGTGCCAAATCAATATGATCTCCAGGCATGCAGCAAGTGATGGCAGCAAGAGCAGACACAAATCTCATTATTCTCAAACAGCAAATCAAGGGTTAAAAAAGCACTGATTATTTTTCACTTAATTAATAGCAAAATAAATGACTCGATTAAAATAGAAGCTAAATGTCAAACTTAAATTGCAGAGCTTTAAAATAATTTAAGATAAATTTAACATTTTAAAGGAAAGTGGATGTTGAGCAATCATTTTCAGGAAGGTGGATATGGAGCAGAATTATTAACTTAGTATGGCTTTAAAAACCATTCATACCACATACAAGGTGGGAGTGTTTCAATAATTTTTACTTTGAGACTAATCATGTCAATTCACCAAGTGCTTGGGCATTCTGGAAGTACCTCAATTGCACACCCCTCTGCAGCGTACCAACAGCAACCTCTGGACTTCTTCATAATTCTGTTCATGTGCAGACACCCAAAGGTGCTGTCAATTTTAGAGGTTTAATGATGGTGAATGGGAATAGTTGTACTGTCATGAAATCCAAAACATTTCTGTTTATTAGATGAACAAGAGGAGAAATGTAATGTTAAAGGAAAGTGAATTTAAATTGCAAGAACTTAAGCCAGTTTCACATAGTTAGGCTTCGGTTTTGTTTTTTGTAAGAGTTGGAATTTAACTGGAACTTTTCATGGTGAGCTGTTCCAAAATTCAGTTACAAGATCTAGTTGCTGGTATATCCCTTGTAGAACGGCCCCAAAATTAGCCTGCCAAACCCGATTGATTTACATGCATTATGGTAGTGTGCCTTTTAAAACAAATTTTGTAGTGCATTTTCTCAACCAATTAATGTTAGCTGGTTTATTCATGGTGCACAGGTAATAATAATCTTTATAGTCACAAGTAGGCTTACATTAACACTGCAATGAAGTTACTGTGAATACAAATTACTTCACAGAAACTGGCCAATTACACCAACCATTCACGTTGATATTTATCCGCTGAATGAGCACTATCCCCAACATCCAGTCACTGAACTTTATCAATGTACCTTTATTCCCATTGCCTCCAAACATTTATAAAACACATTCCTAAAAGTCTGCAATCGCTAACTGCGATGGTGAAGCTTCAGATGACACAATGTGTAAAAATAGACCGTGCTCTATCCTAAAACGGATCTCAGTAACCTTGCTGGGATACAATACAGAGCACCACCTGAGCAATCAAAGCACCTGAAGCGCATCTTTAAAATGCCAATTGCCTGCTCGATGATATCTTGGTGACAACATGGTTGCTGTTTGAATTTCGTTCTGCCTCTGTTGTGTGCTCCTAAAGGGGGACGGTCAGTATCTAAAATTTCAGGGGGTAGTCCTTGACCCCTGGAAACCAACAACAGATCTGCATTGATGGCTGAAATACCAGATGTGTCAGCTGCCAAGGAACCTTGCTCACACAGGAAGGTAGACCTTGTTGTGGTCACAAACCACCTTTTAGGGCGGCACAGTGGTTAGCATTGTTGCTTCACAGTGCCAGGGTCCCGGGATCAATTCCCAGCTTCGGTAAATATTTGTGTAGAGTCTGCACATTCTCACCGTGTCTGCATAGGTTTCCTCCCGGTGCTCCGAAAGACGTGCTTATTAGGTGGATTGGACAATCTGAATTCCCTCGGTGTACCCGAACTGGCGCCGGAATGTGGCGACTGGGGGCTATTCACAGTAACTTCATTGCAGTGTCAATGTAAGCATACTTGTGACAGCAATAAACATTATTACAAGATTAAGTGGAAGGACCTTCAGTTGATAACGGTGTTTGAATGTTGAGTTGGGGGCCTTTATGCAATCAATAGCACCCTATACCCGAGGGAAGCCTGCTAACTGAGCAACCATGGCTCTCTGCATCCATTATGCTAATGGATAGGGAAATTAATGTGCCCCTTTATACGAGCAAACAGGGCATTAGCTACAGCCTGAATGTGCACTGCTAATTGGGATAAACCAGCAGGTCACCCAATGACTGCTGGAAAGGTGCTAAGGCATTGAAGTTGAGACCACCGGTTACCTTCAAACCACTGGCAGGGCACAGTTGTCGGTGGATTATGGCTCAAGTTGCTGCTAAACCATGCAACATATGCCTGTTGTCACCTCGCAGCTTAGCCTCCAGGACCTTCAGTGCTCGTTCTCCATCGTATTGAGGTAGGATGTCCCAGGTCCATCCATCCTGCTGACAGGGTAGAACCTGGTTGACCTGCCTCCTCTTCTCCACCTTCCTGGTGTGCAGGCAATGGCCTCTTCTCATGCTATGGAGGAAGTGCAGTGAAGGTTTACCAGGCTGATTCCTGGGATGGAGGGACTGTCATTTGAGGAGAGACTAAATCGGTAGGGTTTATATTTACTGGGCGGCATGGTGGCTAGCATTGCTGCCTCACAGCACTGAGGACCTGGGTTTAATCCCAGCCCCTGGTCACTGTTCATGTGGAGTTTGCACATTCTCCCAGTGTTTGCACGGGTCTCACCCCCACAGCCCAAAGATGTGCAGGGTGGGTGGATTGGCCACGCTAAATTGCCCCTTAATTAGAAAAGAAAGAATTGGATATTTTAAAGATGAAAAAAACAATTATATATTGGAGTTTAGAAGAGTGAGGGGGGACTTCAGATTACACAAGGTAGATTCAGAAAGAATGTTCCCGATGGAGGAGTCCTGAACCAGGAGTGATTGTTTGAGGACAAGGGACTAAGATGAGGAGAAATGTCTTCACCGAGAGAGTGGTAAATCTGTGGAATTCACACCACAGAAAACATGTGATTTCAAGAGGAAATTAGATATAGCTCTTGGGGCTCAAAGAATATTTGGGGGGGGGGGGGGGGGGGGGGGGGAGAGAGAGAAAGATCAGGTTATTGAGTTGAAGTATCAGCCATGATCATAACGAATGGTGGAGCAGACTCGAAGGGCCAAATGGCCTGTTCCTGCTATTATCCATGTATGCTTTTGATGCATGTTTCCTTCTGACCTCGTGCCCTCTGGCTGCTCAAGGTTACTGGTTTCAAAAGCACCATGTGCCTTCCTCCACCAAAGTTCTTCCTGACATGTGGGCATACGAATCAATAAGCACAAAAATTATTGCCCTGCGAGACTCCGAGCCCACCCTCCCCTACTCTATTAGGTTAAAGGAAGACAATTGGAACTTGTTTCATGCCATTTCTGGGGCTGTGAATAACACTGTCGAGAAAATTCCAGAGGTACCCTACTGTAATGTTCTTGTCGGCTGGCCTGATTTACATTACACGAACACTTGTAGCTAAAGCTATAAATGATTTATTAACATTAACTGTGGGTAAACTCTATACAAAACACTAAATGAATAGCAGTATAATCATGCACAAGCAACCTCTCTCCTCCAGCCAGTCTGAGGGGTCACCTGACTAACATTCACTTACATACTCGTGAGACTCCTAGTGGCCAATTGGTGAATTACAACACAAACATGATATCACTACATCCCCTTTCTTTTGAAGGAATACAAATGGAGTCGATCAGGTTTTCTTCTGACTCTGGTTGCTCTTCTCAAAGTTTGACCTTGCTGCTCAGAACTTGTCGCTTCAATGTTCTCCATGACATTCTCATGGAACTCATTCTCATTCAGGAACTGCTGAACTATCTGACACTGGAGCGGACGTTGATTCTGACGTAGATTCCTCATCTATCATGTTGTGTGAAAGTCTTCTCCGGTTTTCAAGAGCGTGCGACGATTTCTTCTTGAAACCAACCCATCCTCAATCTGTACATTGTAGGAACAAGGCGCTCGTTCTTCAAGCACAATGGCTTTTCTCAACCAATTGTCCGAATCTTCTACTCCCATAATGTCATCACTACTCAGAGGTGGTAAAGTTCTAGACACCAACATAGAACTGCTTTTGTTTTGCTTTAATGTTTCACATTTCCTGCAGTACCACTGCATTCTCATCCTTCTTTGCCAAGTATGGAAGTGTGGTACACAACCTTCTATTCATAAGTAACTCTGTTGCCGATCGACCATGTGACAATGGTGACGCTCCATAACCCAATAGTACGAGATATGGATCAGATTGGCTGTCCATTGGTTTCTTCAATAATTGCTTAATAATGTGCACACCTTTTTCGACTTTTCCATTGGCTGGAGTATACAACAGCTAAAACAAGGACCGTAGTCATTCACGACAACTTGCGGAATTCCGTGTCTAGCAAAAATTGACTAGGGATGCAGTATTACACTGTTTGCCGTTATGCTTGACAGTAGACATTTTGGGATAGTTTGAAAAAAATAGTCTATTATTAAATAATGTTTCCCTCATCGGTGAAAGAGGTCCATAGCTACTTTCTGCCATGGTGCCACAGGTAAACATTTGCATAGGTTCTCTTGTTTGCTTGCAACGATGCATCTGGCATGAGTCACAACTGGCCATCCTGTCAATATCCTGGTTTATACGTGACCAGTAAACAGTCACGAGCTCTCCGTTTAAATTTTTTCAATCCCTACATGTCCTTAGAGTATCCTCTTTAGTCCATCCTTGCGAAGAGATTGAGGTATGTGTTCAAAAAAAGTACCACTCCATTAATGATACGGAGTTCAGATCTTATATTGTAGAACTCCATACATTGACCTCTGGACCAGTGAGTTAATGTTCCTCATCACCTCTAGAAGAGTTTGATCCTTTCTGATCTCTTCTTGGAACTCACGTAGTTTCGTATCGGGTACTGGTAGTAGTGTGACAATAAGATTGGCATGCAGATCTAAGTCTTCAGCAATTTCACTACTAATACTTTGTATCGGCACTCTCGATAATGCATCTACTAAGAACAATTTGCCTGGCGTGTAGATGAGATTGAAGTCATATCGTTGTAATTTGATCATCATTCGCTGAATGCACGGAGCCATCTGGTTCAGATTTTTCTTGATGTTAACCAAAGGACGATAATCTGTCTCAACTGTGAAAATTAGAAGCCCATCGACATAATAGTGGAATTTCTTCACGCCTACAATTAAACCAAGGCATTCGTTCGATTTGAGAGTACCTCTGCTCTGTTGTCGTCATGGATCATGATGCCTGGACGACTGGTTTCCAATCGTCACTTTTGAGTTAAAGAACTGTTCCCAGACCATCTTTGGATGCATTTGTTGACGCTTTAATCTGCTTAGACGGGTCAAAAAATGATAGAACTGAGATGGCACGCGGCACAGTAGTTAGCACTGGGACTATGGTGCCGAGGACCTGGGTCACTGTCCATGTGGAGTTTGCACATTCTCTCCCTGTCTGCGTGGGTTTCATCCCCACAACCCAAAGATGTGCAGATTAGATGGATTGGCCATGCTAAATTGCCCCTTAATTGGAAAAAAAACCAATTGGATACTCAAAATTTATTTATTTGTTAAATGAGAGAACTAGCGTTGTAGTTAGTGAAGTCTTGAGTTTCTTCCAGTCTTGCTCATGTAGCTCAGTCCAGGTGAAATCTGTTGTCTTGTGCAGGCGATCATGGAGATGCATTGTTTTTGCTGACAGGCTTGAATGAATTTCCCTATAAAATTTATCATATCCATCACTCTTAAGATGGCTTTTTTGTTGTGTGGTTTTGGCATGTTGAGAATTGCTCAGAATTTGTCATCAGGTTCAATGCCATGCGATGAGAGCTTGTCATCTAGGAATGTGACCTGTTAATCCAAATTGGCACTTTTACTTGTTGAGCTTCAGCCCATTTCTCCTGAGGTTCATTAAAACTTTAAGCAACCTCGTACTATGCTCTTCGAAGGTTGAGCCCCAAACGATATCATCCACATACACACAAACGCCTTTGATTATGTGTTCCATGCATGGTGATAAATTTCTGGTGCCGAAATTATGTCAAGCGGCACTCTCAGAAAGCAGTACTGTCCAAATGGCGTATTGAAAGTACAGTATTTTGTACCTTGTTCCTCTAGCTTCAGTTGCCAGAAACCCGGAAATGCGTCAAGTTCCGTAAAGAATTGTGCATCAGCCATCTCAGATGTGATTTCCTCATGTATTTGGTAATGTTCTCTTTTGATATTCTAGTTAAGATCTTTAGGATCCATACATATGCGAATATCACCATTCTTTTTCTTCACACAAACCATGGAGTTTACCCAGTCAATAGGTTCTTCTTTCTGATTATTTGTAAATTTGTCATTCTGCGAGCTCCTTTTTGAGGCAAACGAAAAGACATAGGAGCCGAATTAGGCCACTCGGCCCATCGAGTTGTTGATTCCCAAATTTCTTTCTCGGTCAGTCTGGCCTCAATAAAAGTTGAGATGGATTCGCACGTAAAAAGAAGTTATTTATTTAGCTTGCAAGCTTAATTCATCTTACAGAAACATAAGAGACATCCAGCCTCTTACACTCCAGAAAGCGACTGAACAAAGAGACAAAAGGATCTCTGCAAAATCAATTCAAATGGTATCAAGTTTCACATACTCGACGCCCATAGGTCAGCCTATGTCCCTCCTGACCTGTTTGATCTATTCTGATTGGCTCACTTCCAATCCCTTTCTCTGGCCCCTATCAATGCAGCATCACTCTCATAGACACACCTCTTCCTGCTTTTTCCATGCGGTCTCAAATCCCTTTGTCCCTAACTGCCAGAATCAAAGTGGCTTATTTCTACATTACATTAACTAGTATCTCTAAAGTAACTATTTTATAATCACATTCGTCAGAGTCTGCTCCGCCATTCAATCATGGCTGATATTTTCTCATCCCCATTCTCCTGCCTTCTTCCCATAACACCTGATCCCCTTATTAATCAAGATCCTATCTATCACAGGCAGGGGACCAAGAAAGAGGGATAGGGGACCTACTGCTGAGGGCAGAGGGGAGTTTTCGGTATCTAGGGATCCAGATAGCCAGGAGCTGGGGGGCCCTACACAAATTGAATCTGACGAGGTTGGTGGACCAAATGGAGGTGGACTTCAAAAGATGGGACATGTTGCCACTCTCGTTGGCGGGTAGAGTGCAGTCGGTCAAAATGGTGGTCCTTCCGAGGTTTCTGTTTGTGTTTCAGTGCCTTCCCATCGTGATTACCAAGGGCTTTTTCAAGGGAGTAGGTAGGAGTATTATGGGGTTTGTGTGGGCGAATAAGACCCCGAGGGTAAGGAGAGGGTTCCTGGAACGCAGTAGGGACCGAGGAGGGCTGGCGCTGCCAAACCTAGGGAGCTACTACTGGGCAGCAAACGTGGCGATCATCCGTAAGTGGGTTATGGAGGGAGAGGGGGCGGCATGGAAGAGGATGGAGATGGCGTCCTGCAAAGGAACGAGCTTGGGGGCGCTGGTGACGGCACCGCTGCCGCTCTCGCCATCAAAGCACACCACGAGCCCGGTGGTGGCGGCAACGTTAAGGATCTGGGGCCAGTGGAGACGGCATAGGTGTGCAGTGGGAGCCTCGGTGTGGTCCCCAATCAGGGGTAACCACCGGTTTGTCCCAGGGAAGATGGACGGGGGGGTTCCAGGGCTGGCACCGGGCGGGGATTAGAAGAATGGGAGACCTGTTCATCGACGGGACATTTGCGAGCCTAGGGGCACTGGAGGAGAAGTTTGAGCTACCCCCGGGAAATGCATTCAGATATATGCAGGTGAGGGCTTTTGTGAGGCGACAGGTCAGGGAATTCCCACTGCTCCCGACACAAGAAATTCAAGACAGGGTGATCTCGGGTGTATGGGTCAGGGAGGGCAAGGTTTCGGCAATACACCAAGAGATGAAAGAAGAGGGGGAAACACTAGCAGAAGAGTTGAAGGGTAAATGGGAGGAGGAGCTGGGGGAGGAAATCGAGGAAGGTTTGTGGGCTGACGCCCTGGGTAGGGTTAATTCCTCCTCCTCCTCATGGGCCAGGCTCAGCCTGATACAATTTAAGGTGGTTCACAGAGCTCACCTGACGGGGGCGAGGTTGAGTAGGTTCTTTGGGGTAGAGGACAGATGCGGAAGATGTTCAGGGAGCCCGGCAAACCATGTCCACATGTTCTGGACATGTCCGGCACTGGAGGGGTTCTGGAGAGGAGTGGCGGGAGCAGTATCTCAGGTGGTGAAAGTCCGGGTCAAGCCAAGCTGGGGGCTAGCAATATTTGGAGTAGTGGACGAGCCGGGAGTGCAGGAGGCGAAAGAGGCCGGCATTCTGGCCTTTGCATCCCTGGTAGCCCGGCGAAGGATCTTGCTAATGTGGAAGGAGGCGAAGCCCCCTAGCGTGGAGGCCTGGACAAACGACATGGCTGTGTTCATAAAGTTGGAGAGGATTAAGTTTGCCATATGGGGGTCTGCGCAGGGGTTCTAAAGGCGATGGCAACCGTTCCTAGACTACCTCGCGGAGCGTTAGAGGAAGGTCGGTCAGCAGCAGCAGCAACCCTGGGGGGCGGGGGGGGGGGGAAAGAGAACGAGAGATTGCTTGAGGGGATGGATGAGTGGGGGATAACATGGAGGGTGGGGGAAACTGGCACGAATGGGCGAGAGCCAGTGTATAAAGCTATGTAAATATATCATCTTACCATGTATATATCTTGCTCAGGGCGATTTTGTGTTATTTTGTTATTGGGGGGGGGTTATTGTTTGTAAGGGGAAAGAATTGTTTTGTTAAAAAACTTTAATACATATATATATTTTTTTAAAGATCCTATCTATCTCGGTCTTAAAGACACTCCGTGAATTGGCCTCCACAGCCTTCTGAGGCAAAGAGTTCCACAGGTTCACCACTCGCTGGCTGAAGAAATTCCTCCTCATCTGTGTTTTAAAGGATCGTCCCTTTAGTCGGAGATGGTGTCCTCTGCACCAAATAAGTGCAGGTATTCTTCTTGGTGCCTGTTTTTGAGTTGTATCTTGAAGGTGAATGATACCAAAACCTGTGAACACATCACTGAATTTGCTGATAATGTTCTCAGAATTGTTGGTGTTGATCCAATCTGTTGTGGATGCTACCAACTGCACTAGACCCAATTCTTCACAGGACTGGTCACCTAATAATGAATCCAAGCCCTCGGATCGAATATGGAATGGGATGGAATAAACAGAGTTCTTCACCACCACACTGAGGTCTCAAGCACCATAACATTTAATGCTTGAACCATTATAATCTCTCAGAGATATGTGATTTCTTCTAACAGGCTGAATTTTTAGATTTTTTTAAAAATCAGTCATGCTGATTAAATTGGCTTTGGCACTAGTGTCTAACTTCAATTGGAGCACAGTACCATTCGCTTCAAGTGGTAGCAGCCATTGGTCCTCATCAACCTCATTTATTTTAAATGGAGTATCAGTTTGCATTTTTTTTTTGAGAATATTTTGATGTCTCCAAAAAATTATTCCTCTGTTTATTACTCCAACAATGATGTTTCATCACTGGAGACTGTCTTCCACTGTGCTGACTGGTCTGAGGTGGAGCTTACGAGTAACAATTCTGAGCAAACTGTTTTTCTCCTTTGCATCTGGAACAAAACTTGCCAAACGCTAGAGACTGCCTTAATTTGTGCCTTTGACCACATCTTTTACACAGAAATACTTTGTCCTGATATTTTTTTAAATATAAATTTAGAGGGCCCAATTATTTTTTTCCAATTATGGGGCAATTTAGTGTGGCCAATTCACCTAACCTGCACATCTTTGGGTTGTGGGGGCGAAGCCCACGCAAACACGGGGACAGTGACCCAGAGCCGGGATTGAACCTGGGACCTCAGCGCCGTGAGCAGCAATGCTAACCACCGCGCCACCATTCTGCCCCTGTCCTGATATTTAACCTGTTTGTTGGTGTGCGAGGAGCTGCAGGAACTTTCCTGCCTTATTTCAGACGTTTCTCGCCTTTTTGAAAAAAGGTTGTCAACTGGAGTGTTTTCCTCCAAGAAGACATCGCCATTACTGAGAAACATTTTAGAATGGCTGTGCGGCTAGCTTGTGAGCCTAACAAATCTTAACTGTTTGTTCCAAAGACAGCTACGATTCCCTCAGCAACTGTTTCCTCAGCTTATTTTCATTCACATCAAACACAATCTGGTCCCGAATTACAGAAGATTCTGACTACAAGGAGTCTCACTCGTACATAAATGAATGTTTAGAGTCAGGTGACCCCTCAGATTGGCTGGAGGAAGCTGGAGAGGGGCTGCTTGTGCACGATCAGACTGTTATTCATCTATTATTCTGTATATAGTTTACCCACAGTTAATGTTAATAATTAATTTATAGCTTTAGCTACAAGTGTTCTTGTAATACAAATCAGGCCATCCGACAAGAACACAAAATGAGATGAATGAAAATCGCTTATTGTCACAAGTAGGCTTGAAATGAAGTTACAGTGAAAAGCCCCTAGTCGCCACATTCTGGCACCTTTCGGGGATTACATGGTACCAGGGTTGGATGGCATTAAACACTGAGGGGAAAAAAGAACTATCAGCCCGTCACGAGGTTCACAGAGATTTGAAGATTTTGTAGATTGCAGGAATGAACTACATGGAATCCTTGAAGCCACCAATGAGTCTCAGATTTTATGGTAATGTGGACAGCAACTGTTGTGTATAAACAACAATTTAATCTGTTTCTTACTGCAGTAAACTTAGAAGATCAAACAGATTCACGTACAGTAGCGATGCTGCCAACAGTGGCAGGGCCCGAAGCAATTGCTGCATTTAATACGTTTCAATTTGCAAACGATGAAGATAGTAAAAAGTTTAGCAACGTCATTCGAAGATTTGATCCACATTGCAGCCCCAGAAATAATTCAATTTATGAACGCTATGTGTTTAGATCATGTTTACAGAAGACAGGAGAGTCCATAGATCACTTCTCCCGCTGCCTTGGGAAAGCGGGCAGCATAATCAAAGACCCCTCCCACTCGGTTTATTCGCTCTTCCAACTTCTTCCATCGGACAGGAGATACAAAAGTCTGAGAACACGCACAAACAGATTTAAAAAACAGCTTATTCCCCGCTGTTGCCAGACTCCTAAACGACACACTTTTTTAAAAATTTAGTGTACCCAATTCATTTTTTCCAATTAAGGGGCAATTTAGCGTGGTCAATCCACCTACCCTGCACATCTTTGCGTTGTGGGGCTGAAACCCATACAAACATGGAGAAAATGTGAACTCCACACGGACAGTGACCCAAGGCCAGGATCGAACCTGGGACCTCGGCGCCGTGAGGCAGCAGTGCTAATCGCTGCGCCACCGTGCTGTCCCTAAACGACCCTCTTATGGGCTGACCCGATTAATACTACACTCCTGTATGCTTCACCTGATGCTGGTGTCTATGTATTTATATTATATACCTTGTGTTGGCCTATTATGTATTTTCTTTTTATTTTATTTTCATGTAGTAAATGATCTGTTTGAGCTGCTCACAGAAAAATACTTCTCACTGTATTTCGATACACATGACAATAAACAAACAAACAACCCAAAGATGTACAGGGTAGTTGGATTGGCCACGCTAAATTGACCCTTAATTGGAAAAAAGAATTGGGTACAATTTTTTTTTTAAATAATTTCTTATCTGGAAGCCGAACTGCAGATTCTACGCAACATTAATCCATGACGCTATCGGTAGAAGTGACCACCGCACAGTCCTTGTGGAGATAAAGTCCCGTCTTCACATGGAGGATACCCACCATCATGTTGTGTGGCACTACCACCATGCTAAATGGGATAGATTTCAAACAGATCTAGCAACGCAAGACTGGGCATCCATGAGGCGCTGTAGCCCATCAGCAGCAGCACAATTGTATTCAACCACAATCTGCAACCTCATGGCCTGGTATATCCTCAACTCTACCATTACCACCAAGCCAAAGGATCAAATCTGGTTCAATGAAGAGTGCAGGACAGCATGTCAGGAGTAACGTCAGGCAACCAAAAATGAGGGGTCAACCTGGTGAAGGTACAAACAGGATTATTTGTGTGCCAAACAGCAAGCAATAGACAGCGCTAAGCGATTCCACAATCAACGCATCAGATCTAAGCTCTGCAGTCCTGCCACATATAGCCATGACTGGGTGGACTGTACTATTAAACAGCTCACTGGAAGCGGCGGCTCCACAAATATCCCCACCCTCAATGATGGAGGACCCCAGCACATTGTGCAAAAGATAAAGCGGAGGCATTCGCAACAATCTTCAGTCAGAAGCACCAAGTGGATGATCCATCTCGGTCTCCTCCAGAGGTCCCCAACATCACGATTGAATCCACGTGACATCAAGAAATGGCTGAAGGCACTAGATAGACTTTGCACTATGGGTCCTGATAATATTCTGGCAATAGTACTGAAGACTTGCGCTCCAGAACTTGCCACACCCCTAGCCTAGCTGTTCCAGTACAGCTACAACACTGGCATCTACCCAGTAATGTGGAAAATTGCCCAGGTGTGGCCTGCATACATGAAATAGGACAAATCCAACCAAGCCAATTACCACCCTATCAGTCTACTCTCCATCATCAGCAAAGTGATGGAAGGAAGCATCAACAGTGCTATCAAGCGGCACTTACTCAGCAATAACCTGCTCACGGACACCCAGTGTGGGTTCCACCAGGTCCTGACCACATTACAGCCATAGTTCAAACATGGACAAAAGAGCCGAATGCCAGAGGTGAGGTGAGAATGACTGCTCACGACATCAAGGAGCCATAGCTAAACTGGAGTCCATAGGAATCAGGAGGAAAACTCTCCGCTCGGTAGGAATCAGGGGGAAAACTCTCTGCTGGTTGGAGTCATACCTGGCACAAAGGAAGGTGGTTGCGGTGGGTGGTGGTTAATCATCTCAACTCCAGGATATCACTGCAGGAGTTCCTCAGGGCAGTGTCATCAGCTCAACCATCTTCAGCTGCTTCATCAATGACATGCCTTCCATTATATGGTCAGAAGTGGGGAATTTTGCGGATGGCTGCACAATGTTCAGCACCATTCGTGACTCCTCAGATAACGAAGCAGTCCATGTCCAAATGCACAAGACCTGGACAATATCTAGGCTTGGACTGACAAGTGGCAAGTTACATTTCCACCACACAAAAGCCAGGCAATGACCATCTCCTCCTACAAGAAAGGATCTAACCACTGCCCCTTCATATTCAAAGGCATTAATTACCATCGCTGAATCCCCCACAATCGACATCCTGGGGGTTACCATTGATCAGAAACAGAACTGGACGAGCCACATTAATACTATCGCTACCAGGGCAGGTCAAAGTCGAGGAATCCTACGGCGAGTAACTCACCTCCTGACCCCCCCGAAAGCCTGTTCACCATCTGCAAGGCATAAGTCAGGACTGTAATGGAACACCCTCCACTTGCCTGGATGTGTGCAGCTCCAACAACACTCAAGAAGCTCGACACCATCCAGGACAAATCAGCCCACTGGATTTCTCCCCCTTCCACAAACATTCAAATCCTCCACTACCGACGAACAGTGGCAGCCTTGTGTACCATCTATAAGACGCACTGCAGTAACCTCACCACGGTTCGTTGACAGCACCTTCCAAACCCACGACCGCTACCATCTAGAAGGACAAGAGCAGCAGATACCTGGGAACCCCACCGCCTTTCAAGTCACTGACCACCTGGACTTGGAAATATATTGCTGTTCCTTCACTGTCTCAGAGGCAAAATCCTGGAACTCTCTCCCGAACAGCGCAGTGGGTATACCTATACCTGAAGGACTGCAGTGGTTCAAAGCAGCAACTCATCACCACCTTCTGAAGGGCAACTAGGGATGGGCAATAAATGCTGGCCTAACCAGCGATGCCCACATCCCATGAATGATTTTCTTTTTAAGTGAGGGAAGGGGAGAAATACCCAGACACTTTGCACCAGAAGATGGTCAGACCACATTGAATAGGGTCATCTGTTTGATAAGTGGTGAGGAGACAGGAGGGCATGACCACAAGGCAAGTAAAAGGAACAAGCAGACAGTAGTAATTACACCATGTGTGGCCAAAAGAGAGGTCTGCAGGATAAGCAGACTAACCACGGCTAACTGTACAGGAAACTGTTCAAGCTGGGGAATATAAAGAAATGTATTGCTGGTTTGGGGGGCAGTATAGTGAGACGGAGTAACATAGTTCTCAGCAGAAAGAGCGAAAGTTCAGATGGCTTTGATTCCTGTCCAGTGCAAGGGTCCAAGACATCTGCTCAGGGCTGGACACAGACTTGCAGTGGGAGCAGAGAGGATCCAGCTTTCCCGATCCATTTAGGTACCAATGATATAGCCAGGAGAAATAAAGAGGTACTGCTTTTAAGTTTGAGAAGTGAGGCACCAAATTACGAAGAACCACAATGGTAAAAATCACCAGATTATTACCGGAGACACCTGCCAATTGGCATAGGGCAAATAAGATTAGAATGCATGCTGAAAGGCTGGTGTGGTAGAAGAGGGTTCCAGTTTGTGGGACACTGGCACCAATACTGGGAAAGTGGGGGCTTTACTATTGGGGCAGTCTACACCTGAAGGGTGCCAGGATGAGTTCCAGCACACTGCATAGCCAGGGAAGCAGAGAGGGTTTTAAACTAACTGGTATGGGCAAGGGATCAAATTTGGGAAAAGATGGTAAATCAAAGAGTGGAGGACAAGACAAGTGAGAAAGATATTAATATGAGAAATTATAAAAGACAGTGACAGGAAGGGCAGATAAGGCTAGAGATCACAAAAACAATAAAAGGACAAAGCTAAGGGTGACCAAAGATGGTAAATAAACATCCAGAGGTATTCAATAATCAGGAAAGATGGAAGGAAAGGGAGGTGGGTTAGCGTTACATGTTAAAGAGGAGATTAATGCAATAGTAAGGACATTAGCCTGGACGGTGTGGAATATGTGGGTGGAGCTGCGGACGCCAAAGGGCAGAAAACGTTAGTGGGAGTGGTGTACAGACCACCAAACAGTAGTTGGGAGGTTGGGTGATGGCATCAAACATAAAATTAGAGAAGCATGCAGTTATTATGGGTGACTTCAATCTACATATTGATTGGGCTAATCAAACTGGTAGCAATGCGATTGAGGATTGCCTGGATTGTACAAGGGATGGTTTTCTCGACCAATATGTCGGGGAAGCAACTAGAGAGCAGGCCATCCTAGACTGGACATTGTGCAATGAGAGAAAATTAATTAGCAATGTTGTGGTGCAAGGTCCTTTAGGGAAGAGTAACCATAACATGGTAAATTCTTCACTAAGATGGAGAGTGGCACTGTTAAGTCTGAGACTAGGATCCTGAACTTTAAGAAAGCTAACTTTGATGGCATGAGACATGTATTGGCTAGGATAAGCTGACAAAGGATACTCAAGGGGTTGACAGTGGATAGGCAATGGCAGACATTTAAAGAACAAATGAATGAACTTCAACAATTGTACATGCCTGTCTGGCGCAAGAATAAGATGGGGAAGGTGGCTCAACCATGACTAACATGGGAAATCAGGATACTGTTAAAAGCAAAGGTGGTAGCATATAAACTGGCCAGAAAGAACAGTAAGTCTGAGGACTGAGAGAAATTCAGCAGCGGAGGATAAAGGGTTCAATTCAGAAGGTTGAGAAGGTAGGGCCTTCGTGACTAACACTTCAAAGGCACTCCACTGGCAGTAACATAGAATCATAGAATTTACAGTGCAGAAGGAGACCATTCGGCCATCGAGTCTGCACCGGCCCTTACAAAGAGCACCCTACTCAAGCCCACATCTCTACCCTATACCCGTAGCCCAGTAACCCCCACTTAACCTTTTTGGACACCAAGGACAATTTAGCATGGCCAATCCACCTAACCCGCACATCTTTGGACTGTGGGAGGAAACCGGAGCACCCGGAAGAAACCCACGCAGACACGGGGAGAACATGCAGACTCCGCACAGACAGATATGTTTCAGCATCCATTCAGAATTCAGGATGTAAATACAAGTCTTTTTCTCGCATTTCACAGCAACAGCCAATGAGGAGTTTGGAAAATAATAGCTCTAAGTATTACGTTGTACTTTTCCAGAGTGATTAACAGAGACAGCAGTCAATTCCTGTGGTAGTTGTGTAATTTCCTTTGGCCAGATGTATTTAGAATAATATTGCATCAGCTTGGAACCTTGGAAACATTAGTGGAGAAATACTACACACTTGAAGTTGTAAAACACCCCCTTCCCAAGCTACTAGGGACAATGAATTAAAAATTCCCATCAACCTTTATACCTTAAACTACCTCACTTAAAATTTAAAACAGTATTATTTGATTTCCAACATGTCTACATGGTTGTGTGATGATCCATTTGGGGACCAATTTAAAACAGTATTAATTAAATTCCAAAATTTCTACATGGCTGTGAGATGATCCATTTAGGGACCAGTAACTTATTGTTTAAAGTAGACAGTTTGAAATCTCACAAGTAGAATAAAGCCACAAGATATCAATGACCACAGTTCTCAAAACCGCATCAAAACTCTTGTCTCCAGCGCAAGAGGTTTCAACTCCTCACTTTTGAAGATATAGCCTCTTGAGATTTCTCAAATGCCACTCTGAATCTGACTGCCCAACATCTGTTCATCTCCCAATAATTCAATCTCCTCTCCTGAGACTGTGTCCTACGGGATTCACAAAGCTTCATTCCCACCTCTAATTTTTGGCAATATTCCAATTCTTTTGCAGGCCACTTGCTTCACTAAGCTGGCAACCCCGGAGGTTTTCTGAACTCCAGTCTCCCGGCTGCACCGAGCTATAAAAGCTCCCAGCATGGAATCAGATACTTACCGCCATTTTTTAAACTTTTTTTTCAATAAGAACTTAGAGTACACAACTCTTATTTTCTAAGGGGCAATTTAGCATGGCCAAACCACCTACCCCGCACATCTTTGGGCTGTGGGAGCAAAGCCTACATGGGAAGGATGTACAAACTCCAGGGCCAGGATCAAACTCGGGTCCTCAGCGCTATGAGGCAGCAGTGCTAATCGCTGCGCCACCATGCCACCCAGAACCTTCCGCCATTTTAACAACTCCACAGGACTTCTGAACCCGAATGTCCTGGAGCCTGTTGAAAGCGGCACCTTTTTGGTATGAATCCTCTTCCCAGCTCCAGAACTTTAACTCTCCCAGTAAACACAGATAAATTGAAACCAGTGAACCATAAATTCCATCAATCTCCACAAAGATGTAGCTTTTCAGGACTCACAATGCTTTTCAACTTATTTAGCTCCAGTTCCCAAAACAAAACACCTCTCATGTCTACCCTTCTTTGCAAGCAGTGTAGACAGCACTCTGCAGCTATCCAGCTAACTGAGCCCACCTGCTGTATTTAATGGATGTTATCTTTTTAGCTGTTATCCCCTTAAGTCAACATGGTCCAAACCTTAAGTGTCACAGAATCCAAGATACCCTTGTTGTATTTAGCCCACTTTCTGTGGTTAAACTTCAATTTTCTAAAAACAAATCACTACTGTTGAAATATTTCACAGTAGTAATAATTGTTATTGTGCAGGAATAACAAATAAATGAGCATACCAACATTCCTTTAAATGTTTTAGTTTTCAATAGCTGATGCAAACATTTTTTCTTCACCTAAACACTGACAGAATGCTCCAACCCAGGCATGCAATGTCTTGAGTTTAAAATCCTAATCCATGTTTTCAAGTTCCTCCATGGCCCCACCTTTCCCTATATCTGTAATCTCCTCCAGCTCCACAACTCAAGACATCTGCACTCCTCCAATTGTGGCCCCTTGGACATTGCCAATTTTAATTGCTCTCACATTGGTGGCCACCTTTTCAGCTCCCCCCTCCCTCACCTTCCAGTCTCACTATATTGCTCGTCTCCTTTAAGAACCTTCCTAAAACCTACCTCTGTCACCAAGCTTTTGGTCATCTGCCCAATTATCTGCATAGGTGGTTCACTGCCATACTTCCTTTTATAATACTCTTAGGTGTTATATTTATATTGTGTCTCTAACAAAATAAAAGTAGCTTTAAAGGTTTAAGCAATTCACAACTTACCGCAAGCTATTGTTCATACTAAATTTCCACCATAAACCCTATCACCGTGAAAACCAAGGCTGTGTCACTGCACCAACTCTCTCTTTATTTTCCTTGTTGCCATCTACTCGCCTCTAGTCTATTACCCATAGGCAGGAGGAAATCTACAGAACAGAAACTGTTCAACCTACTCTGGCTTCAATCTCTAATCAAAAGCACAATCGAGCTTCAGTATGCAGATGAAGCAAATGAACTCCAGGTCATTGTTGCCTTCTTCTCTGAAGCATATGGGAAATTAGGCCTCTCACTAAACGCCTAGAAAACTAAGATCACCATTCGCGACTCCACAGATACTGAAGCAGTTAATGTCCAAATGCAGCAAGACCTGGACCATATCCAGGTTTGGGCTGACAAGTGGCGAGTAAATATACATGCCACACAAGTGCAAAGCAATGACCATAAGAGAGAATCAAACCATCCCCCCCTTGACATTCAAGTAACATTATCATTGAAGTGCCCGCTATCAACATTGGAGGGTTTACCATTGACCTGAAACTCAACTGGACTAGCCATATAAATATTGTGCTATAATAGCAGGTCATAGGCTCAGAATCTTGCAGCAAGTAAAGCCTGCCCCACCATTTACAAAGCACAAGTCATCAGTGATGCAATACACCCCACTTGCCTGGATGAATGAACCTCTAACAACACTCGAGAAACTCAACACTATCCACGACAATGCAGCCCCCGTGATTGACATCCCACCCACAACCTTCAACATTCAAACCCTCCACCACCGACAGAGTGCAGCAATGTGTACCATCTACAAGATACACTACAGCAATTCAGGAAAGCTCCTTCAACAGCACCTCCCAAACCTGTGACCTCCACCATCCAGAAGGTCAAAGGCAGCACATGTTAACGTATGAATTAGGAGCAGGAATAGGCCATTTGGTCCTTGAGATACATGGGAACACCACGACCTGCAAGTTCTCCTCCAAGCCACACACCATCCTGACTTGGAACTACATTGCAGTTCTTTCACTGTCAAAATCCTGGAACTCCCTTCCTAATAGCACTGTGGGTGTACTTGCATCACATGGACAGCAGCGTTCCAGAAGGCAGCTCACTATGACCTTCTCAAGGGCATTTGGTGATGCCCATCCTCTGCGAGCAAATAATAGTAATAATACAAGTGGCTTCAAGTTGCAGAAATCAACCTTCATGCTCTCAGACAGAGAACCCACACATATTTCGGGCCACTAAATTATCCTTTTTACAGTTAATTGTCAGTATTTGTTTTGATTAATGTCGAATCAATGAAAAAAAAACAGGAACGGACAAATTTTACCATTCTGCGTGCATTTACAACAGGTAGAATTTTTGACAATTGAAAATCGCATGGGTGACAATTAGTGTAGCCATCTGGGATGGCCACTTCACGATTACAAAATGGACACTTTGCAAAGATTTCAGGGAAAATGGACAATACTGAGAAAACAAGCAGGTTCAGGGTTTGTCTGTATATTGGAGCCGCAGCTACCAGACACGACCAAAACTGCTAACCTATTAGCATACTAATGGCCCATCTCCGGGAACAAGAGAGTAACATTTGAGTAACCGATACTAAGGCAGACACCCCGGCGCCAGAGGAGACCAGAACAAAGCAGGCCAACGGCCACCTAGGACACGCCCAGCCATCAGGGCATCCACCCCTTTAGTGGAGGAAATCGATAGGAACGATCGAGAAACGGCCCAATTGATTGGGGCCAAGTTCAAGGCCCGCCCAAAAGCACGCGAAGCCCCTTTGGGTTTAAGGAGGATCCCCCAAGAGAGAATCGTTCTCTTGGCTCCGGCTCTCACCGAGGCCAGCACAAGTAAGTCTAAAACAACGCACGCTACCAGACAGACGACCTTAGCTGTTCCCCTTCACCACTTCAACCCCAGCAGCCTCAGAACCGAACAACGGCCATTGTTCCTCTGACTGAGTGGGCGCCCGAAGCTAAGTATAGGCTTTAGCAGTAGTGATAGTTTAGTCTGTAGTATTTGTGCATGAGTATATTTAACTGTGTGTGTAAATAAATAAGCATTTGACTTTGAACTAACTAACTGGTGTATCGAGTCTTTGATCAGTATTCGGTTTGAACCCTGTGGCGGTATCGAAAGATACCTGGCGACTCTAGAGCAAAACGTAATTAGAATTAAGGAAGGCGACCATATTGACCGCCATATTGAGCCAAATTAGCAATACTAGTAAACTTTCAGGCAGAGACAGCTGGTGGTCAGAGCTACAGGCTTGGAAAATCTTGCCATGTTCATTCGGCTGGTTTTCAATGGAAAATATTCTGTGTAGGCAAAATTATGTTTAAAATTGGAAATTAGATGAGAAACCTTTCAGACAAAACGGAAGCTAATCAACATGCATGGGTTTGGTTTGTGGTTGCTGTTCTGATGGGAAATAGTTTTCAAAGTTACTTGAGTAAATTTCAAATATTTTTAATTGTCATGATTGCTCCCTTGTGTGAAAATAGCAGTTGAACTGGTCATACTTGCCAAATCGAAGTTTGAAATTATTAACCCAAGTTCTAAAGAGTGAGCATTTCAGATATATTCAAATTAAAAATAATTTATTGGCTTGAAATGAGTGAAGATTCCTTGTCTGAGGCTTAAAAGGTTGATTAATACAACTTGAAATCACCATTCAGTCGTGGTTAGTACTGTTGCCTCACAGCGTCAGGGACCCAGGTTCAACTCTGGTCTTGGATGGGTGACTGTGTGGAGTTTGCATTCTCCCATGTGTGTGCGTGGGTTTCCTGCAGGTACTCCGGTTTCCTCCCACAGTCCAAAGGTGTGCAGGTTAGGTGGATTCGCCATGCTAAATTGCCCTTAGTGTCCGAAACAGTTAAGGGGGGGTTACTGGTTTACGGGAATAGGATGGAGGCGTGGGCTTGAGTAGGGTGCTCTTTCCAAGGACTGGTGCTGCCTCGATGGGCCGAATGACCTTCTTCTGCACTGTAAATTCTATGTTTCTGTGAATTGCTGCAGTTCCCAGGGTGCAGGCACATGTACTGTGCTGTTAGGGAGGGAGTTCCAGGATTTTTTTGATTTTTTTTGAAACAAACAATTTTATTGAGGTATTTTTTGGCATTGTAAACAGATACAGATAACAGAAATGTGCAAACATCAATATAAAACCAATACTTCAATCAAACCATACTGCACATGCCTGCTCCTCTCCCAGAGACACTACCCTCCTACTCTAATCTTTCTCTCTCCTCCCCCCCCCCCCCCCCCCGCCCCCTGCTGGCATTCACTCTCCCACGAAGAAGTCGATGAATGGTTGCCACCTCCGGGCGAACCCCAGTTCAGATCCCCTCAAGGCTAACTTAATTTTTTCCATACCCAGAAAACTTAACATGTCCAAAAGCCATAGTTCGGACTTCGGGGGTTTTGAGTCCCCCCATGCCAGCAGTATTCACCGCCGGTCTATTAGGGAAGCAAAGGCCAGAACATCTGCCTCTTTCTCCCCCTGGACTCCCGGGTCTTCTGAAACTCCAAAAATTGCCACCCCTGGACTCATCACCACCCTTGTTTTCAGTACCCGGGACATGACCCCCGCAAATCCCTCCCAGTACTCCTGAAGCTTAGGACATGCCCAAAACATGTGAACATGGTTCGCTGGTCCTCCCGCGCATCTAGCGCACTTGTCCTCTACCCCAAAGAATTTGCTCATCCGAGCTACCGTCATGTGGGCCCGTGAACGACCTTAAATTGAATCAGGCCGAGCCTGGCACATGTTGCGGTTGAGTTTACCCTACTCAGGGCTTCCACCCACAGTCCGTCCTCCATCTCCCCGCCAATCTCCTCCTCCCATTTGAGTTTCAGTTCCTCCGTCTGGGACTCTTCCCCTTTCATGAGCACCTTGTAGATATCCGAGAGTCTACCCTCTCCTCCTTCTCCTCTAGAGACTATTCTGTCCTGGATCCCTATTGGCGGGAGGCGTGGGAAGAATGGGACCTGTCTGCGTACAAAGTCCCGCATCTGTAAGTACCTAAAGTAATTTCCACTTACCAGCCCAAATTTCTCCTCCAAGCCCCTCAAACTCACAAAGCTCCCCTCCACGAACAGATCGCCCACCCCCGCCCGCCGCCATGTTCGAAACCCTCCATCCATGTTCCCGGGGGCGAATCGATGGTTATCACATATTGGAGCCCAGACAGACGCACCCACATCCCCTACATGCCTCTTCCACTGGCCCCCTATCCGCAGGGCCGCCCCCACTACCGGACTGGTGGAGTACCTGGCCGGCGACAGCGGTAGGGGAGCCGTGAGAGTTCCAGGATTTTGCCCCAATGACAGTGAAGGAACAGCAATATATTTCCAAGTTAGGGTGGTCAGTGACCTGGAGGTGAATTTCCAGGTGGTGAGGTTCCCAGGTATCTGCAGCTCGTATCCTTCTAAGTGGTAGTGTTTGAGAGTTTGGAAGGTGCTGCCAAGGGATCATTGTTGAGTTCCAGCATATGGTACATACAGCTGTCAGCGTTCGTCAGTGGTGGGGGCATTGAATGTTTGTAGAAGAGGTAGCATTCAAGCGGGCTGCTTTGTCCTGGACCGTCAGAGAATAAAATCCCTACAGTGCAGGAGGCCACATGGCCCATCGAGTCTGCTCCGACCCTTTGAAAGGGCACGCCACCCAGGCCCACTTTCCCCACCCTATCCCTGTAAACCATCCAACCTTCAGACGCTAAGGAGCAATTTAGCATGGCCAACCACCTAATCTGCACATCTTTGCACTGTGGGAGAAAATCCAAGCATCCAGAGGAAACCCACGCAGACACAAGGAGAAAGTACAAACACCACACAGTACAAACACCACACAGACAGACAGACAGTCACTCAAACCCGGGTCCCTGGCGCTGTGAGGCAGCAGTGCTAACCACTGTACCAACCTCATCAAGCTTCTTGAGTGTTGTTGGAGCTGCACTCCTCCAGGCAAGTGGAGAGTATTCCATTATACTCCTGACATGTGCCTTTTAGTTGGCTTCGGGGAGTCAGTAAGTGAGTTACTCGCCACCGGGTTCCTAGCCTTTGACATGCTCTGGTAGCCACAGTATTAATACGGCTAGTCCAGTTCAGTTTCTGATCAATGGTAACCCCTCCCCTCCCCACCCCCCGGATGTTGATTGTGGGGAATTCAGCAATGGTAATGCCATTGAATGTCAAGGGGCGATGACCAGATCCACTCTTGTCAAAAGATGGTCATTGCCTGGCACTTGTGTGACACAAATGTAACTTGCCACTGCCAGTCCAAGCCTGGGTATTGTCCATGTTTTTTTACATTTGGACATGGACTGCTTCAATTTTTGAGGAGTCACAATTGGTGAACATTGTGCAGTCATCTGCAAACATCCCCACTTCTGACCTTATGATGAAAGGGGGGGGGGGTCATTGATGAAGCAGCTGAAGATGGTTGAGCCTAAGACACTACCCTGCGGAACTCTGGGATGTCCTTGAGCTGAGATGATTGACCTCCAACAATTACAACCACGTTTTTTTGTGCCAAGTATAAAACCAACCAGTGGCGAGTTTTCCCCCTGACCCCTATAGACTCCAGTTTAGCTTGGGCTCCTTATTGCCATACTCAGTCAAATGATGCCTTGATGTCAAGGGCAGTCTCTCTCACCTCACCTCTGGCATTCAGCTCTTTTGTCCATGTTTGAACCAAGGCTGCAATGAGGCCAGGAGCTGAATGACCCTGGCATAACCCAAACTGAGCATCCGTGAGCAGGTTATTGCTGAGTAAGTGCCGCTTGATAGCACTGTTGATGCTTCCTTCCATCACTTTGCTGATGATGGAGAGCAGACTGATAGGGTGGTAATTGGCTGGGTTGGATTTGTTCTATTTCTGGTGTACAGGACACACCTGGGCAATTTTCCATATTACAGGGTAGATGCCAGTGTTGTAGCTGTACTGGAACAGCTTGGCTAGGGGTTAAGATTCTATGACTGGTCAATTATTCATATCATTCATTCACACGGCATGGGTATCACTGGCGAGGCAAGCATGGAGATGCACAGTGGGGACAAACAGGGCTGTGTTCTGGCACCGTCATCTCTTTGGAATATTCTTTCCTTCGCTGTTGTCATAGGTCCTCAGGTCATCTATTTATAATGCCTACCTGGGTAACAGAACTGATGGAAAGTTACTCAGCCTTGTTTGCCTGAGATCCAAGACAAAGATGCGCCACGTCCTCAGAGTTGCTCTATACTGATGATGCTGCACTACGATTCCACACCCAGGAACACCTGCAGTAGCAAGTGGACAGGCAGGCGCAGACCTGTAAAGAGTTTGGTTTGACCAGACCATCTGCATCAGGCATGGTCCAGAATGTTGCTACACCGTCAATAATCAGCGTTTACCATGTAACACTGGAGGTTGATGGCTTTGTCGATCTAGGCTCCACAATCACCAGCATTGTCACTTGATTTGAAATTCAACACAGGCATTGCTGAAGCTGCAGCGGTTACATCTAAGCTGAGTAAGAAAGTGTTAAAGAAGAGCAACCTGACTGAGAACACCAAATTGAGTCTAGCCCAAATTGAGTCTACCAAGTCTGCATCCTTAGTGCACTCCTAGAATGGCAAGACTTGGACAACATATGCCAGTCAGGAGAAATGGCTGAACAGTTTCCACCTTCGCAATCTCAGATGTATCAGGGTTGCATGGTCGTCCAGTGGTCAGCACTGCTGCCTCATAGCACGGAGGACCCAGGTTCGATCCCGACCTCGGGTCACTGTCAGTGTGGATTTTGCACATTCTCCCAATGTCTGGTTGGGTCTCACCCCGACAACTCAAAGATGTGCAGGGAAGGTGGATTGGCCACACTAAATTGCCCTTGATTTTAAAAAAATGAATTGAGCACTTTAATTTATATATTTTTTAAACCTCATGTATCCTCATCATTTCCTGGCAGGACAAGGTCACCAATTCAAAGGTCAGTTCCATCAATGGATACTCGTTGCTAAGCCAGTGACATCTGTACTGGCTCAGCCACATTTAGCGGATGGATGAAGGCCATATACTCAAAGACCTTCTGTAAAGTGAACTGGCCACTGGGTCATGACCTCTTGGGCACCCATACCTTTGCTACCTGAAAATGGGATATGAAGATGGCAGAAACTGAGAGGGGGAGAGCCATGACCTCTGGAGGATGACTGCAAGGGTGCTGGAAGAGACGAGCAGTAACAAAACATTTGGTTGGTCAAGAGGGCCCAGAGGTCAGTGAGGTGTGTACCTTCTCAGCCCATTACCTTACTTGCTGCAAAGGAAGGCAGAGATCGCCATACCAGAGTGGGGTTCCTGAGCTACAGCGAGTATTGCTTAACAGAGTTGACGACCATGATGCAAACCATTATCTTACGCAGCAGAAGGTTGCCATCAACCAAATCTGAGCCAACAGTTTCCAGGTATCTGTGGCTGTAACCCACTGCCTTGAATTTACATATGGTCAAAGGGCATTCGATTTTTCTTTCTGCAGTTAAAAATGTCAATGATACCTTTATCAACTTAGCTGTGTCAGCTTTCCTTAGGCAGGTTCAGAGAAATCCAATCCACAATAAAAATGCAGCTCGCAAGTACCACAGCTCTTCAAGTCAGAGAATACAAAACAGGATGCCTTGGAATTGTGATTGAGCCTGTAATTCAATTATAATTAAAGCATTATAAATTAAATTTTGCTTACACTTGAGATACCCAAGCTCCTCATGTGACACAACCCTGAATAGTCAAAGTAATCACATGCATCTTTGCGTTTTTCACTTTCACCACTTCCTGCATTGCTAGGTTTATATTTTCCTAATCAACATATCAAAGGACTGAGAGACCATTTATTTGCAACAATAGTGTATTAGATGCAAATTATTTGTTTCATCTGATCACACGAACAAATATTTAACAAAACAGAAGTATAGAAATCAATCAGCATCCACATAGAAAAATGACTTGCTGCGATGGTTCAAAAACTTTTTATTTTGAATGTTGAGCAGAGCTACCCTTAAAAAAGACAAAAATTACTAAAGTGTGACGTTTCTATGCAGAGATCAAATACTGACAATTCAATTCTTAAAGTCGAAAAATGTAGCCAATCGAAAAATACTAGAATTAAGAAAAAAATATTGTTCCCATCAAATGCTAGCAGGTTACCAACATATTTCGGTATACAATCCTAAAAGGGAAGAGTGACTAATAATAATAATGCTTATTAGTGTCACAAGTAGACTTACATTAACACTGCAAACACTGCAATGAGGTTACTGTGAAGATCCCCTCGTTGCCACATTCCAGCGCCTGTTCGTGTACACAGAGGGAGAATTCAGAATGTCCAAATGACCTAACAGCTAGTCTTTCGGGACTTGTGGGAGGGAACCGAAGCACCCGGAGGAGGAAACCCACACAGACACGGGGAGATTGTGCAGACTCCACACAGACAGTGACCTAAGCCGGGAATCCAACCTGGGTCCCTGGCGCTGTGAAGCAGCAGTGCTAATCACTGTGCTTCCATGCCACCCATGACTAAAAATTCCTTCATGTTTTAAATTATAAGACCATAAGAAGTAGGACCAGAAGATCATGAGACATAGAAGCAGAATTAGGCCACTCGGCTCACAGAGTCTGCTCCGCCATTCAATCATGGCTGATATTTTTCTCATTCCCATTCTCCTGCCTTCCCCCCCATAGTCCCTGATTCCCTTATCCAACTCGGTCTTAAAGACACTCAGTGTTTTGGCCTCCACAGCATTCTGCGGCAAAGAGTTCCACAGATTCACCACCCTCTGGCTGAAGAAATTCCTCCTAATCTCTGTTTTAAAGGATCATCCCTTTAGTCTGAGATGGTGTCCTCTGGTTCTAGTTTTTCCTACAAGTGGAAACATCCTCTCCACGTCTACTCCATCCAGGTCTAGCAGTATCCTGCAAGTTTCAATAAGATCCCCCCTCATCCTTCTAAACTCCAACGAGTACAGACCCAGAGTCCTCAACCGTTCCTCATACGACAAACTGTTCATTCCAGGGATCATTCTTGTGAACCTCCACTGGACCCTTTCCAAGACCAGCACATCCTTCCTTTGATACGGGGCCCAAAACTGCTCACAATACTCCAAATGGGGTCTGATGTTCCGCCCCTCGAGCCTGCTCTGCAATTCAATAGGATCAGGGCTAATCCAACGTTCCTCATGTCTTCTTTTGTGCTGCTATTACTCCCTTAATAAAAGAATTCCAACATTTTTTCCAACAACAGGGTGCCAGGCTAATTGGCCTATGGTCACCCACTTTTTAAATAGGGGTGTCATGTTGGCAGTTTTCCAATCTTCCGGTACTTCTCCAGAATACAAGTAATTTTGGAAAATTACAATCAATGCAGCTACTTCTTTTAGGATCCTACGATTCAAGCCATCAGGCCCAGGGGACGTACCTGCTTTTAGCCCCATTAGAAACAGAAAATAGCAGCAGGATGAGGCCATTTGGCCCTTCGAGCATGCTCGCTATTCAATATGATCATTGGCTGATCATCCAACTCAATAGCCAAATTCCAACTTTGATCCCCTTTGCCCCAAGTGCCACATCCAACTGCTGCTTGAAAATATGCAATGTTTTGACCAATGTTTGTCTAATACTACTTCTCGAGTGATGGTGATGGTATTTAATTCCTCCCTCGTATTCTTTAGCATCAATGGGATTTTCAAAGTATCTTCCACTACAAAGATTAGTGCAAAATATCTGTTTAACTCCTCAGCTATTTCTTTGTTGCTCATACCTCGTGTCCCAGATTAATTTTCTAAGGGGCCTAATGTTCACTTTGACCCTTCACTTCTTTTTTGCATCTTTAGAGAAGCTCGTCAGTTTTTATATTCCTGCTAGTTTGCCCTCATGGTTTATTTTCTCCCTCGGTTATCTTTTCAGTCCTCCTTTGCTGGATTCTGAATTTATCCGAGTCTTCGGGCTACCACTGACATTTGCCTCCTTATATGCTTTTTCTTTCAACTCTCCTTAACTTCCTTAGTTAGCCATGGTTGGTTTATCCCACTCTCAGAATCTTTCCTCCTGATTGGGATATATTTTTGCTGAGAGTCACAAATAGCTTCCACAAGTCCGCCACTGCTTGGTTTACTGTATTTCTTGTTAATCTATCCACCCAGTCCACTTTAGCTAACTCTATCCTCATTTTGTTGTAATTCTCAAAATTCTCTTTATTTAAGTTAAACACAGTTATTCCTGAATATTAAATTCTACCATGTTATGATCACAGCTTCCAAGGGGATTTTTTACTCTGAAGTCATTTATTAAACCTGCCTCATTATCCATTACCAGATCCAAGATGGCCTGTTCCCTGGTTGGCACCATGACATATTGTTTTAGGAAACTAACCCTAATGCACTCATGAATTTGTTGTCGGAGATACCTAATCAACATGAAGATTAAACTCATCCATAATTATTGCTCTATTCTTTTTACATGCTCCTATTTGTTGATCTATACCCTTTCCTAGTGTGACTACTGTCTAGGGGACTATACACTATTCCTACCAATGTCTTCTTTCCCTTGCTGTTTTTGACCTCCACCCAAATGGATTCAACACCATCTAGATTGTCTCTCACAACTGTCCACATTTCTTCTCTTATTAACAGTGCTATCCCCACCACCTTTCCCTTCCCTTCTGTCTTTCCAAAAGGTCAAATATCCCTGACTATTAAGTTCCCATTTTGATCTCCTTGCAACCACGTCTCTGAATCATTCCATTTACCTCAATCTGCGCCGTCAGTTTGTCTAACTTATTCCGATTGCTTCATGCAGTAAGATACAATACCGGAGCACCCGGACGAAACCCCATAGCAACTGAGAGAACATGTAAACTCTACACAGACAAGTCACCCAAAGCCAGAATTGAAGCTGGATCCCTGGCGCTGCGAGGCAGCAGTGGTTAGCCTTTTAGCCATCGTTAATCATCATAAATTTTCTTTGTTCTATGGCCCTATTTGCCTCTCGTCCTTGATTACCTTTTTGGCTACTTTTGCATTTTTCTTTCTTTTATTACTGTCCTGGTTTCTCTTTCCCTTGTCATGGGTAAATATATACCCATGAAGACTATATTCACAGAATAAACATAAACAAGAGAAATTTCTAGCTGAAAGTACTTCAATTCTAACTCAAGGCTTTTTAAACTTCCCGAGCACACAAAAATACCACGCATCTGCACGCTTTAGCTGCTGGTTCCATCTTACAATTTCCACAGTTAAGGCCAGATTTGTGATGCAAATGTAATATATGAAACAGCCTGTTTCAATTAGTGTTCTGATTACAATGAAAATAATAATAAATTAAGTTACAAATATAGATTTATTAATTTAAAACGAGTTTCAGATTATTTAAATAATGGCAGAGTAAAAATACTCTCGTCTTGGAGTTCCTACAGGAAAAAGTGATGATTCATAGTACAGAATCCTTACAGTTCAGAAGGAGGACATTCGGCCAATCAATTCTGCAATAACCTTCCAAAAGAGCACCCTACCTAGACCAACTCCCCTGTCCTATCCCTGTAACCCCACCCATGGCCAATCCATCTGACCTGCGCATCTGCGCTGTGGGAGGAAACCGGACGAAACCCCGCAGCCACTGGGAGAACATGCAAACTCCACACAGACAAGTCACCCAAAGCCAGAATCGAACCTGGGTACCTGGTGCTGAGGCAGCAGTGCTAACAAAGTAGCTTCATTGCAGTGTTAATGTAAGTCTACTTGTGACAATAAAGATTATATATTTTTTTTAAACACTGTGCCACCGTGATACCCAAATTAGTAGTTACATACTGCAAACTTAATAATCTTTATTAGACAATAAACAGCCAGATTAACCCCAGCAGTTTTACTGCTCAATTAGTTGCTGCCTCATGACGTTAGATGGGACTTTGAAAACAGCGCGGGAGCTGAGTGAGTCGGGACTCTGAAAACAGCGCGGGAGCTGAGTGAGCCAGGACTCTGAAAACAGCGCGGGAGCTGAGTGAGTCGGGACTCTGAAAACAGCGCGGGAGCTGAGTGAGCCGGGACTTTGAAAACAGCGCGGGAGCTGAGTGAGTCGGGACTGTGAAAACAGCGCGAGAGCCGAGTGAGCCGGGACTCTGAAAACAGCGTGGGAGCTTAGTGAGCCGGGACTTTGAAAACAGCGCGGGAGCTGAGTGAGCCGGGACTGTGAAAACAGCGCGGGAGCTGAGTGAGCCGGGACTGTGAAAACAGCGCGGGAGCTGAGTGAGCCGGGACTGTGAAAACAGCGCGGGAGCTGAGTGAGCCGGGACTGTGAAAACAGCGCGGGAGCTGAGTGAGCCGGGACTGTGAAAACAGCGCGGGAGCTGAGTGAGCCGGGACTGTGAAAACAGCGCGGGAGCTGAGTGAGCCGGGACTTTGAAAACAGCGCGGGAGCTGAGTGAGCCGGGACTCTGAAAACAGCGCGGGAGCTGAGTGAGCCGGGACTCTGAAAACAGTGCGGGAGATTTTAAAAGCGCGGGAGCTACGAGTCGGAGCGGAGATTTTAAAAGTTTCCCTAGTTTCGGGAGCCGTTCGGAGGAGGAGGAGCAGTCTCTGTCAGGGAGAGAACCTGAGAACATCTAATACACTCAGAAGGTAAGTAGGTAAGTAAGTGATTTTTACTTTAAGACCTTTTTCAAATTGTGTGTCGGGGGGAAACTGAAGTGACATCACAGAAAAGCTGTGGCCTGAGTGGCTGGTTGGGAATCTACACTAAATTTAAAAAATTAAGCATTGGTAACTAATTAAACATAATTACTTAATTATAATTTAGAGGGATATCTAAGCCAGAGATCGGAGAGTACTATATTTAGCTTTCGCATTTCTATTAGAAATCTAGTGCTAGGAAACAGATAGTTAACAGTAACTTTGAAATTTTTTTTTAACATATTTATAAAAATAAAAATTTAATTTCAATTTTAATTAATTGACGCAATGTCAGTTAGAGGAGTGCAGTGCTCTGACTGTGAGATGTGGCAGGTCCGGGAGGCTTCCAGCGTCCCGGATGGCTTCATCTGCAGAAAGTGCACCCAACTGGAGCTCCTCACAGACCGCATGGTTCGGTTGGAGCAGCAATTGGATGCACTTAGGAGCATGCAGGTGGCGGAAAGCGTCATAGATCATAGTTATGTAAATGTGGTCACACCCAAGGTGCAGGCAGAGAAATGGGTGACCACCAGAAAGGGCAGGCAGTCAGTGCAGGAATCCCCTGTGGTTGTCCCCCTCTCGAACAGGATACCCTTTGGATACTGTCGGGGGGGATAGCCTATCAGGGGAAAACAGCAGCAGCCAGAGCAGTGGCACCACGGCTGGCTCTGATGTTCAGAAGGGAGGGTCAAAGCGCAGAAGAGTAATAGTGATAGGGGACACTATAGTCAGGGGCACAGGTAGGCGCTTCTGTGGACGTGAAAGAGACTCCAGGATGGTATGTTGCCTCCCTGGTGCCAGGGTTTCCGTTATCTGGACCACTGGGAGCTCTTCCGGGGCAGGTATGACCTGTATAAGAAGGACGGGTTGCATCTAAACCGGATGGCATAAATATCCTGGCCGCCAGGTTTGCTAGTGTCACACGGGAGGGTTTAAACTAGTATGGCAGGGGGGTGGGCACGGGATCAATAGGTCAGAAGGTGAGAGCATTCAGGGAGAACTAGGGAATAGGGACAGTGGGGCTCTGAGGCAGAGCAGACAGGGAGAAGTTGCTGAACACAGCGGGTCTGGTGGCCTGAAGTGCATATGTTTTAATGCAAGAAGTATTACGGGTAAGGCAGATGAACTTAAGAGCTTGGATTAGTACTTGGAACTGTGATGTTGTTGCCATTACAGAGACCTGGTTGAGGGAAGGGAAGGATTGGCAGCTAAACGTTCCAGGATTTAGATGTTTCAGGCGGGACAGAGGGGGATGTAAAAGGGGAGGCGGAGTTGCGCTACTGGTTCGGGAGAATATCACAGCTGTACTGCGGGAGGACACCTCAGAGGGCAGTGAGGCTATATGGGTAGAGATCAGGAATAAGAAGGGTGCAGTCACAATGTTGGGGGTTGACTACAGGCCTCCCAACAGCCAGCGGGAGATAGAGGAGCAGATAGGTAGACAGATTTTGGAAAAGAGTAAAAACAACAGGGTTGTGGTGATGGGAGACTTCAACTTCCCCAATATTGACTGGGGCTCACTTAGTGCCAGGGGCTTAGACGGGGCGGAGTTTGTAAGGAGCATCCAGGAGGGCTTCTTAAAACAATATGTAGACAGTCCAACTAGGGAAGGGGCGGTACTGGACCTGGTATTGGGGAATGAGCCCGGCCAGGTGGTAGATGTTTCAGTAGGGGAGCATTTCGGTAACAGTGACCACAATTCAGTAAGTTTTAAAGTACTGGTGGACAAGGATAAGAGTGGTCCTAGGATGAATGTGCTAAATTGGGGGAAGGCTAATTATAACAATATTAGGCAGGAACTGAACAACATAAATTGGGGGCGGATGTTTGAGGGCAAATCAACATCTGACATGTGGGAGGCTTTCAAGTGGCAGTTGAAAGGAATTCAGGACCGGCATGTTCCTGTGAGGAAGGATAAATACGGCAATTTTCGGGAACGTTGGATAACGAGAGATATTGTAGGCCTCGTCAAAAAGAAAAAGGAGGCATTTGTCAGGGCTAAAAGGCTGGGAACAGACAAAGCCTGTGTGGAATATAAGGAAAGTAGGAAGGAACTTAAGCAAGGAGTCAGGAGGGCTAGAAGGGGTCACGAAAGGTCATTGGCAAATAGGGTTATGGAAAATCCCAAGGCTTTTTACACGTACATAAAAAGCAAGAGGGTAGCCAGGGAAAGGGTTGGCCCACTGAAGGATAGGCAAGGGAATCTATGTGTGGAGCCAGAGGAAATGGGCAAGGTACTAAATGAATACTTTGCATCAGTATTCACCAAAGAGAATAAATTGGTAGATGTTGAGTCTGGAGAAGGGTGTGTAGATAGCCTGGGTCACATTGAGATCCAAAAAGACGAGGTGTTGGGTGTCTTAAAATATATTAAGGTAGATAAGTCCCCAGGGCCTGATGGGATCTACCCCAGAATAGTGAAGGAGGCTGGAGAGGAAATTGCTGAGGCCTTGACAGAAATCTTTGGATCCTCACTGTCCTCAGGGGATGTCCCGGAGGACTGGAGAATAGCCAATGTTGTTCCTCTGTTTAAGAAAGGTAGCAAGGATAATCCCGGGAACTACAGGCCGGTGAGCCTTACTTCAGTGGTAGGGAAATTACTGGAGAGAATTCTTCGAGACAGGATCTACTCCAATTTGGAAGCAAATGGACGTATTAGTGAGAGGCAGCACGGTTTTGTGAAGGGAAGGTCGTGTCTCACTAACTTGATCGAGTTTTTCGAGGTCACTAAGATGATTGATGCAGGTAGGGCAGTGGATGTTGTCTATATGGACTTCAGTAAGGCCTTTGACAAGGTCCCTCATGGTAGACTAGTACAAAAGGTGAAGTCACACGGGATCAGGAGTGAGCTGGCAAGGTGGATACAGAACTGGCTAGGTCATAGAAGGCAGAGGGTAGCAATGGAAGGATGCTTTTCTAATTGGAGGGCTGTGACCAGTGGTGTTCCACAGGGATCAGTGCTGGGACCTTTGCTCTTTGTAGTATATATAAATGATTTGGAGGAAAATGTAACTGGTCTGATTAGTAAGTTTGCAGACGACACAAAGGTTGGTGGAATTGCGGATAGCGATGAGGACTGTCGGAGGATACAGCAGGATTTAGATTGTTTGGAGACTTGGGCGGAGAGATGGCAGGTGGAGTTTAATCCGGACAAATGTGAGGTAATGCATTTTGGAAGGCCTAATGCAGGTAGGGAATATACAGTGAATGGTAGAACCCTCAAGAGTATTGAAAGTCAAAGAGATCTAGGAGTACAGGTCCACAGGTCATTGAAAGGGGCAACACAGGTGGAGAAGGTAGTCAAGAAGGCATACGGCATGCTTGCCTTCATTGGCCGGGGCATTGAGTATAAGAATTGGCAAGTCATGTTGCAGCTGTATAGAACCTTAGTTAGGCCACAGGCCACACTTGTAGTATAGTGTTCAATTCTGGTCGCCACACTACCAGAAGGATGTGGAGGCTTTAGAGAGGGTGCAGAAGAGATTTACCAGAGTGTTGCCTGGTATGGAGGGCATTAGCTATGAGGAGCGGTTGAATAAACTCGGTTTGTTCTCACTGGAACGACGGAGGTTGAGGGGCGACCTGATAGAGGTCTACAAAATTATGAGGGGCATAGACAGAGTGGATAGTCAGAGGCTTTTCCCCAGGGTAGAGGGGTCAATTACTAGGGGGTATAGGTTTAAGGTGAGAGGGGCAAGGTTTAGAGTAGATGTACGAGGCAAGTTTTTTTACGCAGAGGGTAGTGGGTGCCTGGAACTCGCTACCGGAGGAGGTGGTGGAAGCAGGGACGAGTGACATTTAAGGGGCATCTTGACAAATACATGAATAGGATGGGAATAGAGGGATACGGACCCAGGAAGTGGAGAAGATTGTAGTTTAGTCGGGCAGCATGGTCGGCACGGGCTTGGAGGGCCAAAGGGCCTGTTCCGGTGCTGTACATTTCTTTGTTCTTGTCAACAACCCATAAACTATTTCCCTCTTTTCAAATAATATGCAGCATGTTGGAAAAGATAGATGTGCTATTTTGAACTAACTGATGACTTTAAATATACTTGCCAATACTGTATTACTCAGCATTTTACACTTTTATTACGTTCAATTCTGCAATTATCTATATGTAAAATTATGATCTCCCTGCAAACCACCATAAGGATTTGTAAAAAGATACGTTTTCAGGAGGAAGTTTTCTATCTTACAGAGAAATGGAAGCCCTGAGGCACACGGTGGGGCAGTGGTTAGCCACCATGTTCCTCGATTCCCTTAGCCCCAAGAATTATATCTAATTCACTCTTGAATTTTGTTTAAAATTCTTTTTATAAATTTAAGAGTCCCCAATTGTTATTTCTTTTTCAATTAAGGGGCAATTTACTACTGCCTACGCCGCTGAGGACCCAGGTTCAATCCCGGCCCACTGTCCGTGTGGAGTTTGCACATTCTCCCCATTCGCGCATGGGTCTCATCCCCACAACTCAAAAGATGTGCAGGATAGGTGGATTGGCCACGCTAAATTGCCCCCTAATTGGAAAAAAATAATTGAGTACTCTTTAAAAAAATATATATATATTTTATTTGAAAATAAAATAAAAACTTGAGGGAATATTTTTTCTAATTCAGCTGAAATTCCAAATTTGCACCCGTGGTCTGCAATTAGTATCACATTTACCCGAAATTTACTTGCTCCTACAAAATCACAACATTACCTAACCACCATTACTAGATTTACAACCTCTACTTCTAACCAGTCCGTGACTTGCCCGGTAGGAGTAGACGGAGAAAGGTTGCAGCCGTTGATTCCAGTCGCACTAGCTTCAGCAGTTGAAAAAGTTGTTTTTGAGATTCAAGGGTCCTGCAGTTTAGCTGTGACCTGCTTTCTTTTCAGCTGTGGTTTTGCTTCACCAACGGAGAGAGAGCAAGGTGTGTATTTTTATTACCTGGCAGAGGAGGGGGTCACCGCTTTTGTTTTTCTTGCTTCTGTATCACACACTCTGACACCCCCAGCACTGGTCTACCCACCAGGTTTTGCAGCTGGCTTTTCATCCCAGACCTTTTTGTATTCATGGGAGGGGAAACCCCACAAAACAGGCCTGGGGTATAACTTACAGGATATAATTCCCGCTGAGATGACAATTAACTTCCATTATCTCCACAGGATATGGCAGTTCACTTTTGCATGGCTTCTTCCTTTGTAATGTCTGTCTGAGAAAGGGTGTGACATTCCATTGTCTCCCTCTTCATGTCACCCAAAATGGAGCATCTCCGACGGTCACTGAACTTCCATTCTCAAATTTACATCCTCAGCCGTCTTTGACTTGAATGTCCATTTTTAAAAACACATGTTGTGTTTAAAAACCAATATGTCCCATGTAATTCAGGATTTTGCTCTATCATACAGTGTCAACAGACAGCAATGGAACCTGACAAGAACAATCCCAGCTAAACAGTCGGGAGGCATGACAAGCCGAGGAAAATCACCTCAGCTGAATAAAACTCTAAGAAGCCGATGGAATCCGATGTTTGACGGCAATAGGTGTGGAGACAACGATGATTATACAAATCATCAGTTTGAAGAAATTGTGAAGTACTGCACTCCATATGTGGGAAGGATGTTGAGGGAATAGAGAAAATTCGGGACAGATTCAGGGAGGTGCTTCTGAATAAAAGGTATCTGAAATTGTGAAGGGATGGGACAAACTGTTTAGAATGAGGATTCATCGATACAAGATTGATTTTGGGTTGATGGATCTCTGGGTCTATTCGGAACCCTGGATACCCGTTATCCCTTCTCATTCCCAAATAACAGAGGTCAAGTCTGTGCATTTTGGCAAAGTCCACTGGAACTTTATTAGTCAGCTGGAGTGCCCACTGGGAACTTTATTTTCAATACAACATTTAGAGAGTTCCGACTAGCCCTTTAGCAAGCTAGTCAGATTGATTGTCTTTAGCGAATACAGTGGTTGAGTTTTAAAATACAGATCGGGGTAATTCTTCAAATCATAATACAGTATAAAATAACTGAGTGATTTAAACAAAAGAAAGATGGCGATTTAGCAAAACCAAGCAAAGAAACTAGATTTCAGAAAGAGATAGATTGATTCCGGAATGGATTTGTCCATACCGACAAGTGATTCTTAAAGAGATTATCTAAAGGTATCGCCTTCTTTACAGCTATGATTGGCTTTAACTAATTTATAATTCACTCAATTCGGCCAAACTGTCTGTCCGTCAATTTAAGAGAGATATGATTTTAAATATATTGGCACAAACTTTCCCATACCATCGCCTGCCAATTTTCCAAAGTATCCACAAATGCATCTAGACATTATTGGAGAAACACATTTTTTGCTAAGACAGTATCTCTCTAAACTGGCTGTTTCCACCGAGATGGAACTGGGGGTTCTTTCACACAATGGGGCCTTTCAGCCTGCTGATGTCACTGTCCGTGTAACCTCAAGCAAGCCTCAAACAACCTGCAAAATGTTCCCAGCTATTCGGCTTTCCTCGCTCTCATGGTTAATATGATTTAGTGAATTACTCTGAATGAGTTCTCAATTAAACCTTTTATCTATATCAGCTATAGCTAACTAGACAGGCAATTTCAATCAAGGACAAAGAGCGGGAGAAACTATTTCACACAAAAGTTTTGAGCTTGTGGAATTCACGCCCAGAGTTAGTGATAGAAGCAGAGAGTAAGACAACATTTACTGACTAGGAGTTGGTAGTAAGGAATTGGGGTGTAGGAACCTGGGAATAGAGCAATATGTGGAATTACTTACGATTGGTTGGGCTGAATGGCTGGTTTCTTGTACTTTCTGTGGATTTCTATGTAAAAATCACTGAGGGATTATTAGGCTGGAATGCGGAGTGGTTATGTGCATATACTCACCTTACTGCAGTGTCTGTGCTGATAGTATATAGTCATCATACCACAAAAATAAGTCATTCAACCATGGCTCGCTATAATAGTCTAGTCAGTTTCATTGCCCCACTCAGGATGAAAAGAAAATCGTCAATCTTTCTACCAATCATACATAGAAACGTAGAAAATAGAAGCAATCCGGCCCTTCGAGCCATTGATTATGATCATGACTGATCATCAAGTTCAATACCCCGATCACCCCCCACCCACCATGTTCCTCGATTCCCTTAGCCCCAAGAATTATATCGAATTCACTCTTGAATTTTGTTTAAAATTCTTTTTATAAATCTAAGAGTCCTCAATTGTTATTTCTTTTTCAATTAAGGGGCAATTTAGCACGGCCAATCCACCTAACCTGCACATCGTTGGATTGTGGGAGTGAAACCCATGCAGACACAGGGAGAATGCTCAAACTCCACACAGACAGTGACCTGTGGCCTGGATCAAACCCGGGTCCTCAACGCCGTAGGCAGCAGTGCTAACTACTGAGCTACCATGCCACCCCATAATGCCCTCTTGAAATTACACAACATTTTGGCCTCAACTACTTTCTGTGGTAGTGAATTCCACTGATTCACCACTCTCTTGGTGAAGAAATTTCTCCTCACCTCAGTCCTAAAAGGTTTACCATTCATCCTCAAACTATGACCCCATCATCGGGAACATTCTTTCTGCATCTACTCGGTCTAACCCGGTTAGAATTTTGTAAATTTCTACGAGATCCCCTCTCACACTTCTATACTCCAGTTAATATAATCCCAAATTAATATAATCCTAACATAATAATATTAGCTACCTTCCAATCTGTAGGAACCATCCCAGAGTCCAAAGAATTTTGGAAAATGACCACCAATGGATTTATTTCTCGGGACATTTCCTCAAGTACTCTAGGATGAAGCTTATCAGGCCATGGAGATTTGTCCATCTTCAATACCATTAATTTCCCCAAAACCATTTCCTTCAGTCCCTCGCTAAAACTTATGTTTCTCAAAACTTCAGGTACATGTCTTCCTTTTTTTTTTATAAATGTATTTTATTACAAACATTTACCAAAACAGGTTACATAGTCTGACAGATTTTCTCCCTTTTTCACCCCCCTGACGACAAACAGCCCCTCAAGCACGGTCACAAGCATCCCCCACCTTTCCTCAAACCCCCCTGAAGAGCCCTTAACTCAAACTGTATCTTGTCAAATCGCAAGAAGTGGTACAGGTCACCCAACCAAGCCGCTATCCCCGGTGGCGATGCAGACCGTGACTCCAGCAAAATTCACCGCCGTGCAATCAGAGAAGCGAAGGCCAAGACATCGGCCTTCCTCCTCTCCATAAGCTCCAGCTTCTCTGAAACCCCAAACATCGCCACCAAAGGGTCCGGGTCCACCTCCTCCACTATCCTGGCTAAGACCGCGAACATTCCCGCTCAGAATCTTCCCAATTTTTTGCAACCCCAAAACATATGCACGTGATTCACTGGCCCACACCTCTCACACTCATCTGCTGCCCCCTGAAAGAACCCACTCATTCTTGCCAGAGTCATATGCACCATCTTAAACTGTATTAGGCTCATCCTTGCACGTTTACCTGTCACAGTGCCTCACTCCATACTCCCCAATTGATCTCCCCTCCCAACTCCGCTTCCCATTTCTCCTTGATCTTCACCACCCGCTCGTCTCCCTGCTCCCCCAGCCACTTGTATATGTCTCCAATTCTTCCCTCCCCTTCCACAACTGGACGTAGCAGTCACTCCGGCAGGGTGCATCCCGGCAACTTCGGGACCCCCTCCAGACCTTTCGCGCAAAGTCCCTAACCTGCAGATACCTGAACTCACTCCCCCTCGGCAGCTCTATCTTCTCCCTTAGCTCCTCCAGACTGGCGAACCCTTCCTCCAAATACAGATCCCACACCTTGACCAGCCCCACATCCCTCCACCTCCTGTATACACTAGCCATTCCCCTTCCCCCCACCGGCTCAAACCTATGAATCTCGCACAGCGGCATGAGCACCGACATCCCTTCCACCCTAAAATGCCTCCTCAACTGATTCCATATCTTCACTGTGGACTGCACCACCGGGCTCCTCGAATACCTACCCAGAGCCATTGGCAACGCTGCAGTCACCATGGCCCTCAAACTAGACCCCTTACAAGATTCCTTCTCCATCCTAAGCCATCCTAAGCCCCTTCTCATTCCCACCACTGCCGCACCTTTTCCACATTCGCCACCCAATAATAATGAAGCAAGTTCGGCAACACCAACCCCCCCCCCCCCCCCCCCCCCCACTACCTCTGCCTCTGTAGCATTATCCTCCCCACCCTCGGAACCTTCCCCGCCCATACAAAGTCAGAAATGATCTTTTCCACTTTCCGAAAAACGGTCTTTGACATAAAGATCGCAAGAGCTTGAAAGATAAACAAGAACCTCGGCAGAATATTCATTTTCACCACTTGGACCCTCCCTGCCAGCGTTAAGTGCAGTGTATCCCACCTCGAAGATCCTCCCTAGCCTCCTCCACCAGCTTCGTTAAGTTCCATTTGTGGAGCCCCGTCCATTCCCTCGCTACCTGAATCCCCAAATACCTAAACCTATCCCTCGCTACCGTAAATGGCATCCCCCCTAAATTAGCCCGCTGTGCCAGCTCATTCACCGGGAATACCTCGCTTTTCCCTACATTCAGCTTGTACCCAGAGAACTGTCCAAACCTCCCCAGCAGGCCCATAATCCTTCCCATACTCTGCAATGGATCCAAAACATACAGCAAGAGGTCATCAGCACAGAGCGATACCCGATGCTCCCTCTGACCCCTCATAATCCCCCGCCACTCAGCTGAGCCCGAGAATGGCTCTACGGCCAACGCAAACAGCAGCGGTGACAGTGGGCACCCCTGTCTCATATCCGTGCAAATCAAAACATCACGAGCTCATAGTATTCCTCCTCGCCTATGGTGCCACATACAGCAACCGTACCCATGCCACAAATCTCGGCCCAAACCTTCCCAAACCCTCGAACAAGTACCGCCACTCCACTCAATCAAATGCCTTCTCCACGTCCATGGACACCACCTGCTCCGGTACCAGAGCCCCCGACGGATTAATCACCACATTCAACAGACATTTTGTATTACTCGAGCTGCCTGCCCATCACAAAACCTGTTTGATCTTCTGCTACCACCCCGGGGACACTCCTCCATCCTCCCCACCAATAACTTAGCCAATACTTTCACATCCATGTTCAATAGTGATATGGGCCTAAACGATCCACATTCCATAAGACCATAAGACATAGGAGTGGAAATAAGGCCATTCAGCCCATCGAGTCCACTCCACCATTCAATCATGGCTGATTTCAACTCCATTTACCCGCTCTCTCTCCATAGCCCTTAATTCCTTGAGAAATCAAGAATTTATCAACTTCTGTCTTAAAGACACTCAACGTCCCGGCCTCCACCGCCCTCTGTGGCAATGAATTCCACAGACCCACCACTCTTTGGCTGAAGATATTTCTCCTCATCTCTGTTCTAAAGTGACTCCCTTTTATTCTAAGGCTGTGCCCCCAGGTCCTAGTCTCCCCTGCTAATGGAAACAACTTCCCTACATCCACCCTATCTAAGTCATTCATTATCTTGTAAGTTTCTATTAGATCTCCCCTCAACCTCCTAAACTCCAATGAATATAATCCCAGGATCCTCAGACATTCATCGTATGTTAGGCCTACCATTCCTGGGATCATCCGTGTGAATCCCCGCTGGACCCGCTCCAGTGCCAGTATGTCCTTCCTGAGGTGTGGGGCCCAAAATTGCTCACAGTATTCTAAATGGGGCCTAACTAATGCTTTATAAAGCTTCAGAAGTACATCCCTGCTTTTATATTCCAAGCCTCTTGAGATGAATGACAACATTGCATTTGCTTTCTTAATTACGGACTCAACCTGCAAGTTTACCTTTAGAGAATCCTGGACTAGGACTCCCAAGTCCCTTTGCACTTCAGCATTATGAATTTTGTCACCGTTTAGAAAATAGTCCATGCCTCTATTCTTTTTTCTAAAGTGCAAGACCTCGCACTTGCCCACGTTGAATTTCATCAGCCATTTCTTGGACCATTCTCCTAAACTGTCTAAACCTTTCTGCAGCCTCCCCACCTCCTCAATACTACCTGCCCCTCCACCTATCTTTGTATCATCGGCAAACTTAGCCAGAATGCCCCCAGTCCCGTCATCTAGATCGTTAATATATAAAGAGAACAGCTGTGGCCCCAACACTGAACCCTACGGACACCACTCGTCACCGGTTGCCATTCCGAAAAAGAACCTTTTATCCCAACTCTCTGCCTTCTGCCTGACAGCCAATCGTCAATCCATGTTAGTACCTTGCCTCGAATACCATGGGCCCTTATTTTACTCAGCAGTCTCCCGTGAGGTACCTTATCAAAGGCCTTTTGGAAGTCAAGTCCTTGGTCTAACCTATTTGTTATCTCTTCAAAGAGCTCTAAGAGGTTTGTCAGGCACGACCTCCCCTTACTAAATCAATACGAAGTCTTACAACACCAGGTTAAAGTCCAACAGGTTTGTTTCGATGTCACTAGCTTTCGGAGCGCTGCTCCTTCCTCAGGTGAATGAAGAGACAGACCTCTTCATTCACCTGAGGAAGGAGCAGCGCTCCGAAAGCTAGTGACATCGAAACAAACCTGTTGGACTTTAACCTGGTGTTGTAAGACTTCGTACTGTGCTCACCCCAGTCCAACGCCGGCATCTCCACATCATTACTAAATCAATGCTGACTTGTCCTAATCCGACCCTGCACTTCCAAGAATTTAGAAATCTCATCCTTAACAATGGATTCTAGAATCTTGCCAACAAACGGGGTTAGGCTAATTGGCCTATAATTTTCCATCTTTTTCCTTGTTCCCTTCTTGAACAGGGGGGTTACAACAGCGATTTTCCAATCCTCTGGGACTTTCCCCGACTCCAGTGACTTTTGAAAGATCATAACTAACGCCTCCACTATTTCTTCAGCTATCTCCTTTAGAACTCTAGGATGTAGCCCATCTGGGCCCGGGGATTTATCAATTTTTAGACCTCTTAGTTTCTCTAGCACTTTCTCCTTTGTGATGGCTACCATATTCCACCAGGTCCTTCTCCTTTTCCAGGATTAGTGTGATTACTGCCTGCTTCATCGTCTCCGGCAACTCCCCCATCTCCATTGCTTCATTAAACGCCCCCAACAGATGCGGTGCCAGGTCCGGCGCAAATTCCTTATAAATTTCCACCGGGTACCCATCCGACCCAGGGGCCTTCCCCAATTTCATACCCCTGACACTATCCAGCACCTCCCTCAGCCGCAGGGACTCCTCCAGCCCCAGGGACTCCTCCAACGCCTGCCTCTTTGCTTCCTCCACCTGGGGAAACTCCAGCTTGTCCAGAAGCCGCCCCATGACCCCCCCCCCATCTCCTCCCGGGTCTGCCTCATAAAGTCCCTGGCAGTCCTCCCTAAATGCCTCATTTATCTTCCCTGGCTCTGTCTGACACCACATCCCCAGCCTCAATCCGCATCTTCAATATTTCCCTGGACGCAGCCTGCCTCCACAGCTGGTGCACCAGCATGCGGCTCGCCTTCTCCCCATACTCATGTCTTCCTTTGTGAAGACAGAAGCAAAGTATGAATTTAGTTCCTCAGCCATTTCTTTGTTTAAGTTTAATCAGTTTAATCTTAGATTTAATCATTTTAAGCTCTGCTCCCTAGTCACTGATCTGTTTCCTAAAGTAAATAGGCCCTTCCCATCCACTCTATCCAGGCCCTTAACTCAATCAAATCTCCCTTCAGCCTCCTCTGTTCCAAGGAGTACAACTCCAGCCTATCCAATCTTTCCTCATAGCTGCAATTGTCCAGTCCTGGCAACATGCTCATAAATCTCCTCTGTACTCTCTCAAAACTGCAATTAGATCCTTTCTATAATGAGGTGACCAGAACAACACATTATACTCAAGTTGTGGCCTAATGTTTTATATAGTTTCAGCATAAACTCTCTGCTCTTACATTCTATGCCTTAGCTAATAAGTGAAAGTATTCCATGGGCTGGATTCTCCCACCCCACCCACCGCCACTGACGAGCCACATACAATGGAGAACTCCATGGACCTCGGCCGGGATTCTCCAGTCACCGGCGGACATTGCTGTAGAATCCTGCCCATAATTCCTTCTTAAATCACCTTACCAACCTGTCCAGCTACCTTCAGGGGTCTGTGGTAATTCACTCCAAGGTCTTTCACTTCCCCTACACCTGTGTCCTCCCAATTATGGTGTATTCCTTTGCCTCATTTGACTTCCTCAAATGCACACCTCCGGTCTCGAGACTGAATTGCATTTGCCACTTTTTTGCCCATCCCACCAGTCCACTGATATCTTCCTGCAATTTCCAACTATTCTCCTCGCTTCAACCATGCAGCCAATGTGTCTTCTGCACACTTCTTGATCATTCCCCCAACATTTACATCCAAATCATCATGTGTACCACAAAAAGCAGGGGACCCAATACGGAGCCCTGTGGAACCCTTCTGGAAACAAGCCTTCCAGTTACAAAAACATCTGCCAATTATCCTGTTTCCTGCCACTGGGCCAATTAGTTCCTTCCTTTCCACCTTATCTATGTCCCTCAATAATTTTGTACATCTGAATCAGGTCCCCACTCAGCCTTCTCTGCTCTAAGGAAAACAACCCCAGCCTAACCAGCCTCTCTTCATAGCTGAAATTCTCCAGTCCAGGCAACATGCTGGAGAATCTCCTCTGTATCCTTTCTAATGCAATCACATCATTCCTATAGTGTGGTGGCCAGAACTGCTCACAGTACTCTAGTTATGGCCTAATGTGTGTTTTACCACAGCATCATCATGGCCTCGGTCCTGCTAAAGCAATGCATTTCTTCATACTATGCTATCACATAATGACATTATATTCACCACTGCATTCAAGCCAAAGCTCAGAAATTTAGAATTCAACCTCCACTCCCAACATGGGGATGTAGGAATTAGGGGAAGTAGGCAATTCAACCTCTTGAGCCTGCTCTGCCATTCAATCAAATCATGGCTGATCTTGTCCTAGTCTTAAATCCACCTCCCTATCTGTTCTCCATATCTCTTTAACCCCAATAGATATTAACCAACAGAATCGTAAGAAAATAAATTGCATTTGGTCCAAAAGTACATTGTAATGTCCCATACACTACTCTAAAAGAGAGCATTTGTCATATTCCTTGAGATAACCTACAGCACAATGACTCAAAATATTGCATCTCACAAATATGTAGCACAATTTCTATAACATCAAATGCTTGTATGTAGCAACAACTGCATTTTCCAATTTACATAAATGACATATTTACGTATTCAATGAAAGAGATCAAATTTGAAGACAATATCAAACTAGTATAGAAATCAACTCAAAAGGTGAGAAATTAAGAGAATGAGTTGTATGCAAGCAGGCAGAGTAATAATAGGTAAAAGTTACCATAAATGTGAAATACTGTATTGGAACAGGTAGCTTGAAAGTTAAAAAAAATCTAGTAGTTTTAGTAGATCCAGTGCTAAACACATCCAAATAATGCACAGTAACAATTAACTCAGCCAAAAGGTTACTAAACCAAGATGAATAGATAGAAATCATCGAGAGGAAACCGCAACCAAACTACGCAGGATTCTGGTCAGACCGCATCTTCAATACGGTCTCAAGTTGTGGTCAACATGACACAAACAAGTCATTCAAGCATTGGAGGAAGTGCAAAGACAAAGAGCTGATCCAAATTATATGATCTTACAGTTATGATTTGACAATGGTATAGCACAGGAGGTGGTCATTCATCTCATCATGCAGCTCCTTCGAAGAACTATTCCTTTAGTCCCATTCTACTGCTCTTTCCCCAGAGCCTTACAGATTTGCTTCCTTTAAGTGGTTAAGCAATTCCCTTTTGAAAGTTACTAATGAATCTATTTCCGCCACCCTTCAGGCAATGCATTCCAGATAACACCACCTGCATAAAAAAAAGTCTGAGTTACAAGAAAACACTGGAGAAACTTTGGCTTTTCATTCTGAAAAAAAGATGTTAAGATATATTAAATGCAGCTAAGGATGTGTGTTAAGATATATTAAATGCAGCTAAGGATATTTAAATGATAAAACTGAAATACTTAATTTGTTGTATTGCAAGAATAAAACAAAGGGACACGAGTTCAAACTTGCAAATGATTATTTTGGAACTCAATCAGGTAATTATTTTCCACAAGGTTAATAGTCAAGTCAGGAACAGACTTTCAGTAATTTGCAGTTATTAAATTTGTGATTACATTACTTTTGTCTTCACCCAATTGAGTGAACTGTAGTGGAGAGTGAGGAAAGGAGAAAAAGTCATGCAAAGACGAGTCCAAACCAATCACCACACATTTGTACATTTTAGTCAAAGTCTCCGGATAATGATTAGGAGCAGAAATCCTCAGATTATTTTCCCTAGCCAACAGCAATATGGCCAACGTTTTTACTCCATCATTACCTTAAAGATCACACATGAAGAAAACAAGTTACATTGCAGTGTCAAAGTATCTTGCAATATGACATGTTGTGACAGCACTCAATATATATATATTTTTTTAAACTAATTTTTTTTTGCAGCAAATCTATCTAGCAGCTGGCTTCAGAGCAACAACTGGCCAGAAAACCGAGATCTGGGGAGACTAAAAAAGAAGTCATAAACTCACATTTTAGAAAAACAAATCAATTCACACGATGGGTTTTAAATAACACTGCAATGTTTCATTAGATACTGTATTTATTCCCAGCTTATCCCAATATTACTGTAAAAATGCAAATTAAAGTCCAAACTTACAAGAAATAAAGGCAAGGAAAAACTCAACTCATTTTCTAACAGACCACACCCATCAGCCTCCTTTTGGCAACGTCACAAATTCCTCATTTCCCAATGTGAAATAAATCCATTCATAATATTCACTTGCATATTCTTCTCCAATTATTGATTCCAGAATTGTTTTATTCTTTATACAAAAAAAGCCCTGCATATCGTGCTGAAAACTCATGGGTTAGTAATTTATTCAATAGATTAAGTTGACTTGGTAAGGTTAAAGTTCTGCAAGTCTACTGTCACTTTGCAATCAAGACCCTGTTGCAATTTTCAAGCTAGATGAGTGGATCATTTAATTTTGAGAAAAAAAACGTAAATACTGGATTCAAACACAAGTTCATATTTTGAATCTCAACGTGTTACCTAGTATGTACAAACATTTTCCACTGTAAGCATGTGTATTTTCATTTTGTACCCACAAAGATTATAAAATACATACACACATACAATTGCGTTTTTCAAGGTGGCTAACTGGAATTCAGAATAACACAAACTACTGTTGTGGATTACACAATGCCATTTGAATCCATCAGTGGGATATTTCCTTGCAACACATTCCTGGCATATAGTGAGTGATGCATTTATCATCTGACAATATTAGGTTAAGACAATTCTGGTCAATTAAGACAAACGAATCAAGATTACAATGACTAAAATAACAGAACAACTTGCCTCCTTACCGATCTTAAAATAAACTGTGCCCTCACTGCATGTAGGTCTACGGTTAATGTTTCAAATTCGAGGCCAACACACAGTTCTGTTTAAAATGATGTTCGGACACAAAAATGATCCAAGTCGAAATCTTTCAAAAAGGTTGGATTGAGACTCAGTAAACTGCGAAAGGGGAGAACAATTTTCAGGATGTCGTGAACTTGACTCCGAATCATAAAATCTTGGTTCAGATGGAGGTATTTATTTTCTTAAAGTAGTTCACCGAGACAGGATTGCACACGGTGTGCTTGCAGCTGCCAACAGCAGCATCTCAGGACTTGCGAAACTCATTAAAAAGGGTGCATGTATGTTTGAAAGTAATTGGGAGGCGGGGGGACGAGGGAAGCAAAATCAAATGAATGGGGGAGGGACGCCCGACATTTGCCCGGGGCTGGGGATTGGCAATGGAAAAAGGGGGATTTAAGAAAAAAGACCGAATTCTCTGTTTAGAGTACAAGGGGTTTTATTTCAGTAAAACATTGCAGGGGGGGGACTTGGGGCACTTGCAGAAACTGGCTGACACAGTGCAAACTCGGGAAACATTGCAATAAAGAGTATGATAGTTTGACTGACATTTGGCTGCTGCTGCAACAATTCCCAAAGGCTCACCTGGCCCTTGGGCCTGGAATACACCACCAGCCGCCATCCAGGGGCAGGGTGCGATATAAAATCCCCTCCTGTATGATCATACACCCGCCCACATACACTCTGGATTTTCCTCCCATCAGGGGAAAAGGAGGGGGAGCATTACACAAATTAACATTACACAATTTATTCGCTTAAAAAAGGCGCCGCGTTTATAATCCGACCAAGAACTGCCGCCGGTGTGAAATAAAACGCGCACTGAAAATCGAGTGATTTGGTTTTCAACATTAACAGAAGAGATGGGGGGGGGGACGTTTAGCAACTCACCCAGAAAAACGCAGAGGAATGAGAGAGGATGTGGTGGGAGCAACAAAAAAACCTGCATCCAACCTCTCGGCTCGGTGTCTTGCTTCGTCTCTTCCCTTCTCCTCCAGCCGGTTCCCCCCGGTGGGGTCGGGAGGTTTTTTTCTGTCTTCCTCAGCGTAGGGCCTCCTTTATTTTCTCTCTCTCTCTCTCTCTCTCTCCAATTCTCCCTGGCCTCGGACCGAGCGCCCGCCCGCCTCGCGCTCCGGCCTCCCCAACGGCTCCTCTCCCTCCCGGACCAACCGCCGCGCCTCGCGCTCCGCTACCGCTCCGCCATATTGCCTTAACCTCCTCTCCCCTCCCACTGACTTCGCTCAACCTCGAGAGGAGGTGGCAGCGAACGAGAGAGAGAGGGGCAGCAAAACGCTTGTTTTTTTTTAAGTCTTTTTTTTATTGGGGGGTCTTTTTTCCCCCCTCGTTCCCCTCCCTCTATAATGTTAAACGCCACCGTCAGGATGCTCCAATTCACTGCAAGGTTTTTTTTCTTGCCTTGCCTTCCCAATATTCTTCTCAAATCACAAGGATTGAATCGATATGACTCAATTTACAAATAGGAGGAGAGAAGAACCCACGGGAAAGGGGTGGGAACTGATCCCATAGATGATCTTTTTAAACGGGATTTGGACTGGGTGTTCGAGGATGAGAGACGTCCAGGTTGAGAGACAGAGCTAAGTGTGGGGCAAAGCAAAACTGCTCTTTCAAAGCATCGGCACGATGGGCCGAATGGACTTGTTCGGCGCTGTCAGCTTCTGTGATTCTGTGACTTGTGTTGAGAGTGCTCAATGAAAGAGAGAAAATCCGTACAATAAAAGCAAAATACTATGGATGCTGGAAATCTGAAATGAAAACAGAAAATGCTGGGAAAACTCAGCAAGTCTGGCAGTATCTGTGGGCAGAGTGCAGCTCCTTCACCTGATGAAGAAGCTGCGCTCCGAAAGCTCGTGACTCCAAACAAATCTGTTGGACTTTAACTGGTGTTGTAAGACTTCTCCTGTGCCCACTGTTGCTCGTTTTGATAATGATGCTCTTTAGAGTCGCCAGGTATCAAATGATACCACCACAAGGCTTTACCGGATATCGATCAAAGGACCACACAACCAGTTAGTCAGTTCAAATTCAAAGATGGTTTATTTGCACACAAGGATTACTTTGACATGCAACACAAAATACTACAAGTTAAACTACACCTAATAGCTACAATAACCTATACTTAACTTCAGGGCAACCGGCTCTGTGCAGATGGACAAGGCCTTTGTCCGGATCTTGCGTAGCTCTGTTTCTGCTGGGCCTATCCGTCTGGTAGCGATTGTTGGTCTTGAACTTGGCTGTCTGGTCATTCTGCTGCACTTGGGTTGGCATAGGCCGGATCCAAGAGAGACCAAGCACATGGTTGTGTCTCTTCTTATCCCTCTGGGATTTTGCGCTCTTTGGGGCGGTCCTTAACTTGGACCCAATAATTCGACAGACTTCGAACACTGCCTTCGATTTTGGCCAATAAAGGGGCAGGTGCCTTGATGGCTGGGCGTGTCCTTAGCGGTCATTGATCTTGGCTGTTTGAGCTCCCTGAGTAAAGGGAGTGGCACCGATCAATCTGCGGCTGTATCGGTTTCTTGAGCACAATTCTTTTGTTCTGGGGAAATGGGCCATTAGAATGCAAACGAGCGGGGGTTTCAATCGCGTCTAGCTATCTGGGTTGCAAATACACACACAAGCTCTGAGTCTGTTGGAGTCCTGGGTTGGCCATAATTCCCATGGTCCTTTGCAGGTGGCCATCTGAGATGGCTACATCCCGTCATCTTGATCCTGAACGCGAAGCGTGGTGGACCACACTGTTGATCCCTTATCATCCTTGGTGTGCCGGTTACCCTTGGTCCACGACAGGTTCTACACTACTCTGTGCTACGTTTTTGGAGCATTTACCTAACATTTGTATTAACACATCAAACATTCATAATTTCTAACGGGTCACTATAAACATTTCACTATTACACATTTAACTTAATCGCTCAAGGGACATCTAACTATCACTATCTAAGCTACTCTCATGCTGCTGGCAAATACCAAAAAGAACTTATGTACAATACAAAATTTCAAAACAGCAGCATCACATTTCTACTTAATCTATCAACATTACAGAGGTTATACGGTCTTTATTGTTATCAGCGATTACAGTGTTTGTTGAGTTGGGTGAATTCAGAATGTATATATCGGGGAGCGGGAGGCTCTTTTTTGCCATTTGCGGAGTCTAAAGTGTCTGGATGACACTGCAGATTATTGCAATTACCAGAAGGGCCTCTACTGTGTATGAAAGGGGGTACCATTTGGCAATGTTTTCACACCAAGTGGGGGTTTCAGTGTCTATCTCTATGTGTGGTGTGGTGTCCGGGCTAGGGGTGTCATGTTGTGTGGTGGTGTTCAGGACTGGTGTGGTGTGTGGTACAGAGGCTTGTAACGCGTGCAGTTGTAGGAGTCCAGCGATGATCATAATGTAGGTTATCAGTCCTCTCTTCATCTTGTCTTCTGTCTTCCATTTTCCATATATTCCTGGGGGTGCAAGCATAATATCTGTTATTATCTTCGGTTAATATCTTGTTTATTTGTCTTTCTCTCCTTAACTTCAATTACCCATTAGAATCGTCACCATGTGTGATTCCCTCATTTTATTTTTTGAAATAACATTTTGAGAGACAAGACATTGCCAAAAAATGTTTATTTGTAAGTGCAGAGATTCTCGCAGCTGGTGGTCGATGCGGGGAGTGGACGGCCAATTTCTCCGGCCAGTCTTTCCTTTACTGCAACCAGTGATGGCTGAGGCTCATCTTAACTAGCCAAATTTTAGGGCGGCCAGTTTTATAGAGTTTTGTCGTCCCAGAGTCCAGAGGTAGTTCGCGTGTAGCAGCATATGTGGCAACCAAGTGTGTCAAACGTGTAAATAGCAGGTGGGGAACGACCAGAGGGTCGCGGAAGGTAAAGGGATGAGTGTACAGACTGTGGCAAAAGGCAATCTTTAAGCCACAATGAAAAGCAGAGAAGGGAAAACAAAGACCTGCCAAAGACAGTGCAAAGTATAAAGAACCATTCCAGAGTACTCTAAGTGACGTGAACATGAGGTGCGTGTGGGCCGCGGCAGGGCAGGAATGGGTGGAATCCCCGGGTAGGGCGGTGATCAGTGCCGTTGCTCCACTACCCGAACTGAACTGACCGGATGCATTTGGGGTCCTCAGGCAGGGCGGGGATTAGTGCCGTTACTCCACTACCTGGGTGACCTTAACGAGCGGAAAGAATTTGTAACACGTGAGATCCAACAATTGTTCCTTTACCAGCCATTGTTCAGTAAATGGTGTCGGAAGAGTAACTATGACTATCAAGAAATCGGGTGTCAGGCCGACATTAATTAAAACCATGTAACAAGAAGAAAGAAAGAAGAAAAATAAAAAGGCGGGCAGGCTCCATCAGGAAGTAGGACACCATAATTCTTATGCGGCTCCTTTTTCTCATCATCTGGACACCTCAGGGTGTCGTAAAAGGATTACCGTAACGGGAGTCAGAATCTGAATCATCACCTTCTCCCGGTTGCCAGACCCGTGTCTGCCGTTCTTGTGCCGTGGCCGCGTGGGCCGCAGTGGAATCCGAATCGTCATGTCTAACCAGTCTACAAGAGTTGTCGCGGTGCTAAAAAGGGGTTCATTTGTCATGAGGCGTAGGGGCGGTGGCAGTGAAGGACACGTTACTGTTGTCAGGCGGTGGCGATGGCTCTGACTGTGGCTGTGGAAGGGGGTATAGGGGGCCAAACATGTCTTGGTCGTGGTACCGGGGGCTGGAGTGACTGGGGCCGGGGAGGTTGTACCAGTGGTCAGTGATCGTGGTCAATTCAGGGAGGCTGGCGCTGTCGTCGGAGTCAAGCTCAAGGTGGAAGGTCGTACCTATGGGCGGAGACAAGGTCGGGTCTGTGGGCGTGCTGTCAGGGCTGGGGGAGGGTTGGACTCGGTTGTTGATGGGCGGGGCGGAATCGTCTGCTAATGCTAGGGAGATGTGGTGGGAGTGGCTGCATTGGGTTCCATAGACTTTGAGCTGGTTGATGTGGAACCAACTAGTTTTACCATTGGCGTACGTTATCATGTACACAGAGGGACTTACTTTGTCCGAAATAAAGAAGGGTCCTGCAAATTTGGGGAGAAGAAATAACTGGGATTGTAAAGGGAAACCATTACTTACCGACTGTATACTTTACGAGGTGGACTGTTTTATCAAAGCAGGCCTTACTCTGCTTTTTCCTAGCGCCTAGTCGGACAGCTGTGCTGCTTTAATATTGTCTGTGACTTGCTGGACTGCTTTCTCATGGGTGAGGGCAGTGACTGTGGGGCTTGCCAAATCAAGACCTAATAAATATTCAATTCCTTTCATGGGCCGTCCGGTCATGAGAGTGTGGGGAGTGAAACCTGTGGAACTGGATAATCATAAGGGCGAATGGGAGAACTGTGTCCCATGTGGTATTATTCTGTTGCACTAGTTTTCTAATGGTCGCTTTCAAAGTGCGATTCGTTCGTTCAACAATGCCGTTGGATTGGGGGTGATATGCTATGTGGAACTTTTGTTTGATTCCGAAAATCGTTAGGACATTTTGCATGACTCTGCCGGTGAAATGGGAACCTTGGTCTGACTCAATGCTGCGGGGGAGTCCCCAGCGTGTAAATATCTGTTGGGTCAAAATCTTAGCTGTGGCCTTTGCCGTGTTTGTCTGTGAGGGAAATGCTTCTACCCATTTTGTAAAGGTGTCGATTACCATTAATACGTATTTGAAACCATTTCTGCAAGGGGGGAGGGGGCCAATGTAGTCGAGTTGCAAATTTGTCCAAGGGCCATTAACAGGTCGGGTGTGTCTCAATTGTCCTTTCTTGGAGTACCTTTCAGGATTGTTCTGTGCACAGATTAAACAATGCTCAACATAATGTGTGACATCTGCTTTTAAATCGGGCCACCAACACAAAGGTTTTAAATGGGCAATGGATTGGATTGGATTTGTTTATTGTCACGTGTACCGAGGTACAGTGAAAAGTATTTTTCTGCAAGTAGCTCAACAGATCATTGTCTATCCACTGATGTCCATGTCCATCATGAAACTGGTAAATTATCTGGTTTCTGTCCTGGGTGGGGACCACATAAATTCCATTTTTCAAAACTATACCGTCCTGTACCGTAAGTGAGTGCTTGCATTTGTCGTAGGGGGCTGGGAAGCTACCGTCTAAAACTTGTTTGAGAGTGTCGTCTGCCTTTGGGCCTGGGATAGATCCTCGATATTGGTCTGAGAAACCTGGACTGCGTGTATCGGTTCACTTTCGGGGGGTTGCCAAAAGTGACCGTGGCGTGATCCTGACTTAGCTAAGGCGTCTGCCTTTACATTACCCGGGTGGGGAAGAACGATGATGGCTTCTCACTTTAATAATACCGTAAGTGCGGTCTTTAGCTGTCTTAAGAATATGCTTCAACAATGGGGCTGAGGGTAGGGGTTTACCGTCAGCGGATATGAATCCTCGAGATTCCCACAGGGGCAGGAATTCTGTCAAGCTATTGCACACATATAAACTGTCCGAATGTATGTCTACGGGGGTTGGAAAGGAATCTGGGTGTTGCACTACATTGCTATAGCTGCTAATTTGGCTGCTTGCGATCCTAGGTGGCCGGGCAATTTTAAAGATATTTCTTCTAATGCGCGTCCCTGTGCGTCTTCTACATGAATTCCGCAACCAGTTATTCTCTTTCCATTTTCAATGGTGGAGGAACCGTCTACATAAATCCTTAAGGCGTTGTCTGTGGTTTGTGGATTCTGCGTTTTACTGCCTGCTCGTGTGTGCAGTGACTTCGGAATAAAGGGTCCTGTGTGGTGTTGGGCTGCTATGATCTGGCACTCATGTGGGGTCCCTGCATACTGAAGGTTATCTGCTAGAAATGTGTGGGTCTTTGTACGTTTGACTGCAATGTCCCTTCCTTGTAACAACAGTGTCCAGCGAGCTGCTGTGACCTGGCTGAGTGAACCGTCCTTTAACCTACCATCTAACAATAGCTGCGTTGGGGTGTACTCGGTTAGAATCGTTGCTAGGTTAAGGCCTGTATGTATGCAAAATACTGTACTGCCCAAAGGACTGCAAGCAAGTGCCGTTCGCAGGCTGTAAATCCTTGCTCTACGGGATCCAACATTTGTGAGGCATAGGCTACGGGTCCTAAGCGGTCATGTCTTTCCTGTAGGAGTACTGTTGATAGGGTTCAATCGGTGGTTGCCACTTCTATGGCATAGGGAGAGTGTGGGTCTGGAACTTGCAAAGCGGGGGCTGTGTCGAGGGCATGTTTTAATTCATCAATGGCGTCTGTGTGCTGAGGAAGCCATTCCCATGGGGCGTTCTTTTTAAGGAGCTCGAGAGTGGGGTTGCTTTTGTGGCAAAACCATCTATATGGTTCCTACAATATCCAACTAATCCTAAGAATGACCGGAGTGCCGTGATATTGTGGGGCAGGGGCAATTTAACTATTGACTCAATTTGCTTCTGTTCGATCTCTCTCTTCCCGTGGGTGATAATGGTGCTTAATTAAAGGACCTTTTCTTTTAAGATCTGGGCTTTTTTGGGGTTGACCTTGCATCCAATAGATTGTAAAAGACCTAGTAATTCCGAAAGAAGCTTTACATGCTCTTCCTTTGTGTCCGTCTGTAGGAGTAAGTCGTCCACATACTGTATAAGGCATTTGAGGCGGGAAAATTTGGAAAATCTGTTGGCCAATTGTCGGTGGAAAATGGAGGGGGAGTTGTGGAATCCTTGCGGGAGGCATGTCCACGTATACTGCTGCCCTTGAAATGTGAACACAAACTTATATTGACAGGTCTTGTCTAGCGGGATGGACCAAAAGCCATTGCTGATGTCCAGCACTGTGAAGTACTTTGCCTGTACTCCCTGCTTGAGCATGGTCTCGGGACTCATGGCAACTGTGGGGGCTGCTAAAGGGGTGACCTTGTTAAGTTCTCGGTAGTCGATTGTCAGTCGCCAAGAACCATCGGATTTTTTCACGGGACAAATTGGGGCATTATTTGTTGAGGCTACCGGCCGAATTACTCCTTGATCTAATAAGCTATTGATGACTTTTGAAATCTCACCCTCGGCTTGCTGTGGGAAACCGTATTGCTTCTGTGGCTTAGGATCGGGACCTGAAATTGGGACCATTCCAGGGATCTTCCCACAATCGTGTTTGTGTTGGGCGAAGGAAGCTTTATGTTTTCTGAGGACCTCTCTAATTGTCTGGTCTGTACCAGTTGTTTGCGGATCAAACCAATAGTCCCCTACTGTGAGCGTAGCGGGGGCTCTAGCTGCTTTGGCCATTTTCCATACACATCTATTCACGGGTTCAAAGGAAAGGTTGTGGGAGCTCATAAAATCGATTCAGAATGTGCTCGGCTGTTTGCGGCAAGTTGACTAAAACAACGGGATGTCTGGTGCTTATGGTTCCTATCTGAATATCTACGGGGGCTGTGATGTATCCCTGCTGTATGTGTCTGGTAAATCCACTGAGGGTGATGGTGTCTGTGGTGGGCCATTTGTCACGCTGGAACATTGTGGAGGAGTTTAAAGTGGTGCGGGACCCTCCTGTGCCCCAAAGAAATTCTACTGGATGTCCCCGGACTGTGCCTGTGACTACTAGTCTGCCTGATTTGTCCCAGAGTGTGTTGCAGACCCAAGTTGGGGAGTCCGAACACCGTCAATCTGCTGAATTATCTGAACGGGTGCTAACAGTATGTATGGGCCTAACATTGTTCCGAGGTGGGGGGGCCTGGTTGTTGGTGGCGTTGCTGGTTCAGAGGGTTTTGTCGGCCTTCGTGGGCATAATGTCCCATGTGTCCACAATTATAGCAACCAAGTGGTGTCTGTGCTCTGGGGTGCTGTCCTTCATGTCTACCCTCATTTATCCATGCTGGGTCCTGGTTAGTTCTAACTGGGTGCATATTTGCTCTATCTGTTCCTGATCTGCCTTCCTGTGTAGGGATTGTTCCCAAGCTCTGGAGAGTCGCTTTAAAACCTAAACTTCATTGTGTGTGGCATCTGCGGGGTCATAATTCACACAAGCCTTTTGACCTGCTTCTGTGGCGTGGGAGACTAAAGTGCGGGCCAATTTAGTTATGTCGTCGTTATCTAAGTGTGCGCGGTTCAAATCCCCAAATACTGCTGTAAAATGGATCCAAAGGTGACCTGCAAATGCAGTCGGATGCTCTCCCTTCTTTTGCCTGCAACGGTTCAAACCTTCTACGGGGTCTCCCTTGTTGTACCCGATCGCATCTAAAATGGTCGTTTTAATCTCCTGTAGGATTCCTCTTCCTACATTCTGGGGTTCTGGTAAAGCTGAGCTGACGGACTGGTCAAGGCTCATTACTATGTTTAACTTCCTTCCTTTCGTCTAGATCATACATAACCTTTTGCTGGCGAACTCTCTCAAAGAAATTATGTGGGTCTGCGGTGGGTTCGAATGGATCAATTTTAGTGCAGGCATCTCTCAGTTGGGTGATGGAGAATGGGGTGATATAAACGCAATCGGGCTCCTCCCGATCCGATGATTTGCGCTGTGTGGTGACCGGATTCATGGAGGTGTGTGCTGCCTGTGCAGTTGGTGGTGCGGTTGCTTTCCTTTTCGGGGCATGGGGGGCTCTATTGCGGTTTTCTGTGTTATCCACATATCTATGGGCGGTTTCATTTAGTTCTTGCCAATTGGGGGCACCTTCCTCATCTAAATTTTGTTCGAAGGTACCTCTAAATCTGTTTTACACTGAAAGCAGTGACTGCAACTTCTCTATTTGTTGTCTACATTTCACGTGGTCGACTGTGCTCTGTCTTTGTTCTGTAGTGGAGCTATGGAGCACTCGTAAAGCTGCCTTTAAATCCGCGCATTGACTCGTTAACTGTGCTACCTGCTGTTCTGTCTCTTCTTGTACCAAGACTGCGCGCTGTGTATCTTGGTAGGCTTTATCGTACTGGGTCTGAAAGCTGCTAAGGTGAATTAAACAAGATTGGTGTACCCATTTGACATCAGCCATCTCTTTATCTTTAGTTGCCAATTAATCTTTTCACTTTCACTGTAGCTTCCCTCATTCTTCTCCTCTTTCTCAACTAGCTGTCTGCAGATCGTACTCACGACCTCCTCGGTGCCTCGCAACTGTGCCAAACAGGACACTATTGCCATCGGCTTTCGAACTTTCCCTGCGTTTTTCTTATGTACCTCGGTTAGGTTGTCCCACCAGGTTTGTCCTATGCTTCCTGGACCTGACTCATCATTTGAACAAAACTCGGACCAAAGGGGCCACCCTTTCCCCTTCAAATACATCCACAATTCCTCTTCCCATTTGGGGCACTGCTCTGCTCTGTTGGTCGCTGCGACCTCGGGTTCCTGCAGGCTCATTAAACGTTCCATCGCTTCTATGGCCATTGCTACTATTATCTAGTTTTCCTACCGTTAATCTCTGTTTTTCCTACCGTTAATTTGGGATGGGGGAATAAGGCGGTGATTCGAACAGCAGGTATGGCCTAGGCTATTTTCCGGTTCACAATACTCCCGATACTTTTACGCAAAATCTAATGAGTTTAACTTATATGCCTGTTAGTATGCATGCAAGTTTGTAGCCACCTGGGTTGGCCAATTCCCGACGTAAAATGGAGAACAGCAAAGGCTGAAGGGAAATTCAGCCAACACAGGCAGAAACTAGCAGGTGCAAGTTTACTGTGTATTAAACTCTGCAAAAGCCCAGACAGCATCGATACAAGCAGCCATCTGCATAATAATGTAGCAGCCATCTACATACTAATGAGTGATCCCCGGGAACAATCGAAACATTTGAGATAAACAAGGCCAAGCCAGACTCCTCGGAGCCAACACAAAAGAGGTTAACGGACACCTCAAGACCGCCCATCCATCAGGGAACCGCTCCAGTATTGGATAAATCGAACCAAGCGATTGGAACAAAGTCCAATCACTTGGAACCATGTACGGGGTCCGCCCCGAAAGGCGGGAAGCCCCTGGGGACTATGAAGTAAATCCCCCAAGTTCAAATCATCCTTCTTGACAGGGTCACTCAGCAACACGAACCAACCCTTGACAGTGACCTGTTCAGCTGCCACCAAAAGACCGTAAGTCTCAAGTCAACGCTCGCTACGAGATAGGCGCTCCTAGCTACCAGTCCCTACCAGCTTTTGAATCCCGCAGACTCAGAACCCGAACGAAAGGCCATTTGTTCCCCTGACCTGGTGGGCCAGTCCGAAGCTAAGTATAGGCCTATTAGTGATAGAAGTAGCTTAGAAAGTAGCGTTTATGCATGAATAGATTCGACTGTGTATAAATAAATGTGCTTTGATTTGAATCTTACTAATTGGTGTATTGAGTTATTGATCATTACTTGAACTTGAACCTCGTGGCGGTATCGTAAAGATAGCTGGCGACTCGAGAGCAAAGGTTATAAAACAGAGCCAACTGAACCAACCAAAAGTTAGCAACATATTACTGGCGACATCCTGACGGGACCCAATCTAGAAGGGGCTTCACCACTCCGGGAGAACCCAAAAATTTGAATTAGAGATCCAATTGGGACCAGAAAACCACAAGTGTTCAAGCAGTTCTGATCAATCCTCATAATTCAGAAGCGTGTCAAATGCATGCGTAACTAACAGGGCTATAAGGTAAACTGATAGATTTTTTTGTTGCGACAAAACTGTCGGGAGTTTGTATTCCGAAAAATAGCGAAAGCCGTACCCGTAATTACAGCACCGCCTTAATACCCCAAATTTTAAGAAAGTATTCAGAGAGGAAAGATGGCAATGCAGGCAATGCAACGCCTCATGAACCCCGAAGAATTCGTGGTCGCAGCGACCAGCAGCAGTAGATAGGACAGCGTCCCGTTTGGGAAGAGGAAATCAGGAAATACCTCAAAGGGAAAGGATGGCCTCTTTGGAGCGAATTCTGTAACAATGAGGAAACAGGTCCCGGGAGTATATTACATACTTGGTGGGAGAACCTGAGCGAGATTCACAAGAAGAGCTTAGGAAAAGCTCGCAAGCCGATGGCAATCGTATCCTGCTTGGCACAATTGCGAGGCACAGAGTAGGTCGTTAGGACGCTCCGGAAAGAGATAGAAGGCATACATCGAATGAGCAAGGTCGATGTCAGTGAGGTAGAAGGAGAGAACGTAGAGTTAAGGAGGAAGTTGGCACCAAAAGACGGAGAGGTGGATGATGCCAAGTGGGCACACCAGTCTTGTTTGGCGCACTTAAGCAGCTTCCAATCCCAGTACGAAAAGGCCTATCAGGACACGCAACGTGCAGTCCTGGTACGAGAAGAAACTGAGAAGCAGTTAGAGGCATTGCAAAGGCAGTGTAGTGACCTGAAGGCAGCGTTAACAGCACTCCATGCTGCCACCACGGAGCAAAGACAAAGCTCATTAGACCACGCAAAGTGCCGGAAGTAGATTGCAGAGCTGCAATCTCTGCTTTCAGTTCAAAAAGGATTCCAGGAAACCTTTGGATCACAGTTAGACAAGGAAGATGGCCCTGATTGGGAAGAGTTAAATGAAACAGCGCAGAGATATGTTCAGGGAACATGTGCGCAGCGAAAGCCCCAGAAGAGAAAAGCACCCCAACCCCCCACAGAGCAGATAGTTCAGGCTCCAATGAACCCAGTAACCACCCACCGCACAGCCACATCGGACGACACAGAATTTCTGCACACCACCCCCTTAACAGTGACCCAATTACGGGACGCGTTCGAGAAAATCACACCGTTCCTCCCCACCTCAGACCCCCATCACTTCTTTGCCAGAGTAAAGCAGCAGGTGACCATGTACGGCCTGGATGAGCGAGAGCACGTGAAGCTCACAGTTTTGAGTTTAGACCCTTCGGTCGTAGCAGCCCTTCCCGACCCACAGAATGTAGGAGGAGGCACCCTTGCAGAAATGCATACATCGATCCTGGAGGCGATCGGGTATAACAGGGATGAAATGAAAATGAAATGAAAATCGCTTATTGTCACGAGTAGGCTTCAATGAAGTTACTGTGAAAAGCCCCTAGTCACCACATTCCGGCGCCTGTTCGGGGAGGCTGGTTCAGGAATTGAACCGTGCTGCTGGCCTGCCTTGGTCTGCTTTTAAAAGCCAGCGATTTAGCCCAGTGTGCTAAACCAACCCCGTAGATGGCCTCAATATGTGCAGGCAAAAGAAAACCGAGCACCCCACAGCGTTTGCTGGACGCCTGTGGATCCATTTCGCAGCGGTTTTCGGAGACGTAGACCGCGCCCATTTGTCCCCAGACAACATGGCCAAATCGACCCGCACCCTTATCTCCCATGCCACAGAAACAGGACAAAAAGCTTGTGCGAATTATGATCCCTCAGAGGAGGCTCGTAATGAGAAATGGGTCGTAAAAAGATTGTCCCGCGCTTGGGAACAATCTGTTCAAAACAAACCCGCAGTTAAAAATCCCGACGGACAGCAGGCAGAAGCAGACATACACGCAATTAAGGCACACCAGAACCCCGCATGGGTAAATGAAGGCAAAGAACAGCCCCCCCCAGAAACCACAGGAGTGTTACAACTGTGGCCATTTAGGACACTTTGCAAGAGAATGCAATGCCCCATGAAAGCCACAGAGAGCCCAGCAAGCAGGCACCCTAAATAAGAATAAGACAGAGCCCATACATAGTGTGAGCACCCGTTCAGATCAGACGGACCTGAACAGAACGGACTGACGGTGTTCGGGCTCTCCCAGTTGGGTCTGCGACACCCTTTGGGATAGGTCTGGCCGACCAGTAGTTGCAGCAAAAATACGGGGACAGCCCATCGAGTTTCTCTGGGACACAGGAGGGTCCCGCACCAAAATCAATTCCTCCACCATGTTTCAGAAAGACACGTGGCCCACTACAGCCACAATCACCCTCAGCCGCTTCACAGGCCACTCACAGCAGGGACACATCACAGCCCCTGTACCCATTCAAATCGGCAACATCACCACCACGCACCCCATAGTTTTAGTCGACCTGCCCCACACAGCAGAACACATTCTGGGAATAGACTTCATGAATTCCCACAATCTATCCTTTGATCCAGTCAACCAATGTGTCTGGAGAATGGCAAAATCCGCAAGAGCACCCGCAACGCTCACCACAGGAGACTATGCAAACAAGATTAGTTCAGTAGGCAAATTTTGGTTCAACCCGACTACGATTAGCACGGACAAGCAGGTTAGGGCAGTTTTACAAAAGAACAAGACAGCATTCGCGACCCACAAACACGACTGTGGCCGGATGACTGGTTCAGTACAAATCACAGGACCTGACCCTAGACCCCAAAAGCAATATGGATTTCCCCAAGAGGCAGAGGGAGAAATCGCAAAAGTTATCGACAGCTTATTAGAGCAGGGCATACTCAGATCAATAGCCTCCACTAATAATGCCCCGATTTGGCCAGTGAGAAAGCCCGATGGATCATGGCGACTGATCATCGATTACCGGGAACTCAACAAAATCACCTCCGCAATAGCCCCCACAGTAGCCACAAGTCCCGAGACCATGTTCAAGCAGGGACTCAATTCCCGATATTTCACGGTTTTGGACATCAGTAATGGATTCTGGTCCATTCCATTGGCAAAGGCGTGCCAGTACAAATTTGCCTTCACCTTTAAAAACCAACAGTACACGTGGACATGCCTGCCACAAGGATTCCACAACTCCCCCTCCATTTTCCACCGACAGCTGGCAAATGGTTTAGCCAAATTTTCTCACCCCGAATGTCTGGTCCAGTACGTAGACGACTTACCACTGCAGACAGACACCAAGGAAGAGCACATTGAGCTTCTGTCCGAACTCCTGGAACTCCTACAGAAAATTGGATGTAAAGTAAACCCCAAAAAGATCCAGATTTTGGAAAACAAAGTGATATATTTGGGTACAATTATCACACATGGTAAACGCGAGATCGAGCATAAAAGGATTGACTCGATTGCTAAATTGCCCCTTCCCCAGAATGTTTCAGCCCTCCGGTCGTTTTTAAGACTGGTTGGCTATTGCCGAAAGCACATTGACGGTTTCGCCAGCAAGGCAGCACCCCTCTCAGACCTCCTAAAGAAAGGAGCCCCCTGAGAATGGCTTCCGCAGCATACGGATGCTGTGGATGCGTTGAAGCAAGCACTCATAGCAGCCCCTGCACTACGAGTTCCAGACCCGCTTTCCCCTTACGCTATAGAGGTAGCAACCACAGACCGCACACTTTCGGCCGTGCTCCTCCAGGAACGGCACGAACAGTTAAGGCCTGTGGCTTACGCCTCCAGAGTTTTAGGTGCTGTGGAGCAGGGATTTTCAGCCTGTGAGAGGCACCTGCTCGCAGTTTTTTGGGCAGTAGAGTATTTTTCTTACATTACCGGAATAAACCCCATCACAATCCTGACGGAACACACCCCCACCCAACTTTTACTGGACGGACGGCTCAAGGACGGTACAGTTAGTCAGATTAGAGCAGCCAGATGGACCCTTCTTTTGCAGGGTCGGGACATCACTGTTAAAAGGACCCAGAACAACCCGGACAGATATGTCAAGAAAGCTCAACTCAGTCACACCCGACCCGTTAATGGCCCCTGGACTAACCTCCAGATTGATTATATTGGACCATTGCCCCCTTGCAGGAATGGTTATAAAGATGTACTTGTGGTGATAGACACGTTTACAAAATGGGTAGAAGCATTCCCATCCAGAACGAACACGGCAAAGATCACAGCCAAGATTTTAACCCACCACATCTTTACGAGATGGGGACTCCCCCGCAGCATTGAATCCGACCAAGGTTCCCATTTTACGGGATGTGTCATGCAGAACGTCCTCACGATATTTGGCATTACCCAAAATTTCCACATCGCATACCACCCCCAGTCAAGTGGTATCGTGGAGCGCATGAATTGGATCCTAAAATCCACCCTCAGAAAAATGGTCCAGCAAAACAACACCACTTGGGATTCAGTCCTCCCCTTTGCGCTGATGTTTTTGCGAAATACAGTTTCAACATCCACAGATTACACCCCACACACTCTCATGACCGGACGCCCCATGCAAGGCACAGAATTTTTATTAGGATTAGATTTGACCAGCCCCGAAGTGACGGCCCTCACACACGAGAAAGCAGTGGAACAATTAGTGGCGAATGTTAAAACGGCACAGCTAGCAGCCGCAGTGAAATTGGGCACAAGAAAGAAACAGAGCAAGGCCTGTTTCGGTAAGACAGTGCATGCGACTGAGTTAAGTGTAGGACAGCAAGTCATGCTCTCTGTATACAACCCCAGCACATTCCTGTCACCTAAGTATTCAGGTCCGTACTCCATTGCGGACAAAGTAAACCCTTCCGTCTACAAAATAAAGTACCCCAATGGAAAGACTGCGTGGTTCCACATCAACCAGCTGAAGGCATATGGAACACAGTCTAACCACGCACACCACGTCATGCTCGACGCAGCAGACCACAGCCAACGTAACCCTACCCTCCCCCAATACGTCCAGCGCAGCCAAGGACACAACCGCGACTCCACCCCCGAAATATACACTCTGCCCCGGAACGCCCACAGACAGCAGCGACAGCGACTGTGACTCGGACAATAGCCACAGCAAGCCTCCCTACCATCCCCATGCAACAAGACCCACACCCAGCGAATCTGACCACGTTTCGAGTGATCCCTTCACGATCACTTTCCTAAACACACCCCACCACCGACCACCGACCTACAATGACGACCCCGATTCCGTCCCCACGGAACTAGACACCACCTTTTGGCACCGAGATAATTCATATAGACTCGTCCGGAATGACGAGAGTGATCCAAAATCATACCAAGCAGCCCTATCAGCCCTGATACACTCGAGAGTTTGGCATCCGGGAGAAGATGACGACTTTGAGTCTGACTCCCAAAACGAGAACCCCTTTGCGACCCTATTCGCAACCGATAGCTGAGGTGTCCAGATGATGTTTTAAAAAGGAACCGCTTGGGAGAAAACGGTGTCCTTTCTGATGGAACCTGCAGCATGTTTAATGTTGTTTGTACTAGTATTGTTAAATGTTGAATGTTAGACCGGAAATTCTTTTCCACAGCCCCACGCCACCACCCTTCTGACGCCCACTGGCAGTCAGAGAAACTAGTTTGGCCAGACGCTAGTTCAGAGGAACTAGTTTGTCCGCAGAGACTTGTTAATGTCCCAGACGCCAGTTCAGAGGAACTCGTCTGTCGACAGATACACAGACCCTCGTTCATAACTGCCCTTCTGGTTCGAAGGAAGAACCAATACGGCAACCCCCCCACGATGACTATATTTCTTGCCCGTTTTTGTCGGTTGCTCAGGCAGTGGAGAAACGGCAAGGGGACCCGCCCTGCATGGGAAACCCCCTCTGGTCAGCTACACTCGGGTAGCGCACACACGGCATTGGTCACCGTCCTACCTGTCGCGGCCCATACGCACCTCATTTCGGCAAGTTTTGTTCAAAAAGTTTTGTTTTGTTTTCAGGTAACGCTTAGGTTGCCAACCCTCTGCTATTTACATCCTCAAACATTTGGATGGTAAATCGCACAGCCTCCGAGACGGCTCGCACTGGTTCAGTATTTGTAAGTGTGTCTTGTCCTGAAATTCGGTTTTTGGAAAAAAATAAATGAGGGAGTCATTGGAACCAATTATAAAGGGAATAATTGGCACTAAAGGACAGACGGGCTATCATACGAGATATTAAACCAAGATAGTAACAGACACTATGCTTGATCCCACAGAACACCAGAAGCTCCAGGAACAGAAGAGAAGAGAAGAGAAGGGAAGAGAAAGAAGAACCATGAGGACATCCTCCGTGTTGCTCATCACCATAATGGACATTTGGTTGCGCGCGAACGTGAACCCCCTGACCTCAACCCCCCCCCCCCAGCCGTTAATGATTCACTTCCCCATAGTACCCAGAGCCCAGTCACAAGTGACACCACACCATCTTGGTGTGACAGGTTTCTAACCTGGTACTCCCTGTCCTACTTGATAGAATCCCTACTAGTATTGGCGATACTCTGCTGCATCGTTCAGACTATTCGTCTGAGGAAACGGAGGAGAGCCTACCGCGCTCGCACCCCGGTATATAGGATAAGATCCCCTATTTTCGGATACGACCAGACCCCCGACCCCCGCGATCTACAATAAAGAACATTCGTTTGTGTTTTTTGTGAATAAAGAAATGTTTCATGAGCGATTGTACAATCCTGAGCTTGACTGCCAAGCCAGGGAAAATGTGTATAATGCTGCTTTGATTTTGTGTGTATTGTTTAGGAAGTTAGTATGATTGAATGTTTGAATGAGTGTAGTTTATTCAGGATAGTTAGAGGTACTGATTTTCTTATTTTGTAATGCATGTCCCTGTTTGACATAGCGCCCCTCAGAATTGTCAGTTAAAAATTTCTTGCATAGTTATGGTCAGTGTAGAGGCCATAGAAGAGTGCTCGCCGGGTCAGGGAATGAAGAACAACGCAGTTATGTGTACTAAAGTAGCGTTTATGCATGAGTAGATTTGACTGTGTGTAAATAAATGTGCTTTGATTTGAATCTTACTAATTGGTGTATTGAGTTATTAATCATTAGTTGAACTTGAACCTCGTGGCGGTATCATAAAGATACCTGGCGACTTGAGAGCAAAGGTTATAAAACAGAGCCAATTGAACCAACCAAAAGCTAGCAACAAGTTAATACACACTTCCGAATCGTGGTGATTTGATTGATAGGGGCCTTACACTTGTGGTTCTTTCACTTTTTCCTTGCAATTGGATTTCAAAGTTTTGTGGGTTCTCTCGGAGTGACAAAATCACTTCTAATCGAGTCCCACCAGAGTCGCCAATAATGTTGCTCTTTTTGATAATGATGCTCTTTAGTCGCCAGGTATCAAATGATACCACCACAAGGCTTTACTGGATATCGATCAAAGGACCACACAACCAGTTAGTCAGTTCAAGTTCAAAGATGGCTTATTATGCACACAAGAATTACTTCGACGTGCAACATAAAACACTACAAGTTAAACTACACCTAACAACTACAATAACCTATACTTAACTTCAGGGCAACCGGCTCTGTGCAGATGGACAAGGCCTTTGTCCGGATCTTGCGTGGCTGGGTGGAAGAAGTGGCTCTGTTTCTGCTGGGCTTATCCGCCTGGTAGCGATCGTTGGTCTTGAACTTTTCCGTCTGGTCATTCTGCTGCACTTGGGATGGCATAGGCCGGATCCAAGAGAGTCCGAGCACAGGGCTGTGTCTCTTCTTATCCCTCTGGGATTTTGCGCTCTTTGGGGCGGTCCTTAACTTGGACCCAATAATTCGACAGGCTTCGATCACTGCCTTCGATTTTGGCCATTAAAGGGGCGGGTGCCTTGATGGCTGGGCGTGTCCTTAGCGGTCATTGACCTTGGCTGTTTGGGCTCCCTGAGTAAAGGAGTGGCACCGATCAGTCTGTGGCTGTATTGGTTTCTTGAGCACAGTTCTTTTGTTCTGGGGAAATGGACCATTAGAATGCAAACGAGCGGGGGTTTCGATCGGGTCTAGCTACCTGGGTTGCAAATACACACACAAGCTCTGAGTCTGTCTGAGTCCTGGGTTGGCCATAATTCCCATGGTCCTTTGCAGGTGGCCATCTGAGATGGCTACACCACCCAGTCCAACGCCGGGGTCTCCACATCAGCGAAATAGAATGAACGTTTTGATTCCACATGACCTCAGAGCTTCAGAAGATTCATACGTTCATTCTTGATGAAAGGTCATTGGCCTGAAACAGGGATGGAGGTATTTATGCGGGTTGGCAGATTTCCAACTATTCAAGTACTGAATTCTGTCCTTGGTAATTATTTTCCGACCTCCACCTCCGTAGTTGTTGGTGTGCTCAACTTCAATCTCATGTGCTTTCAGCCGATCCCTGAAGTTTGGGGCTGTCCAGGAGTCAATCTGTGAAGTCCAAAGTGGGGAGCCTCGGACGAGATTCTCCGACCCCCCCGCCAGGTCGGAGAATCTCCGGGGGCTGGCGTGAATCCCGCCCCCGCCGGTTGCCGAATTCTCCAGCACCGGATATTCGGCGAGGGCGGGAATCGCGGCGCGCCAGTTGGCGGCCCCCCCCGGCGATTCTCCGGCCCGGATGGAAGTTCCGCTGCTAGAATGCCTGTGCCGTTGGCGTGGATTAAACCACCTCTCTTACCAGGGGGACAAGGCAGTGCGGGCGGGCTCCGGGGTCCTGGGGGGGGGGGCGCGGGGCGATCTGGCCCCGGGGCGGTGCCCCCACGGTGGCCTGGTCCACGATCGGGGCCCACTGATCTGCGGGCAGGCCTGTGCCATGGGGGCACTCTTTTCCTTCCGCCTTCGCCACGGTCTCCACCATGGCGGAGGCGGAAGAGACTCCCTCCACTGCGCGTGCGCGGGGATGCCGTGAGTGGCCGCTGATGCTCCCGCGCATGCGCCGCCCGGCAAAGTCAGTTTCGCGCCAGCTGGCGGAGCACCAAAGGCCTTTCCCACCAGCTGGCGGGGCGGAAATCAGTCCGGCACCTTTGGGGCGGCGCGATGCCGGACTGATTTGCGCCGTTTTTGCCGCCGGTCGGCGGACATCGCGCCGATTCCGGAGAATTTCGCCCCTCATCACCGTTCGCGCCTGGACCCAAACCCCAATTGTCAGAACTCTGCTTCAGGCCAACCAGGAACTGCCTGCTGTAATCCCACGGAGAGTGTATGCTCTGCTCCTGGCCATTTGGACCCGTGGGGTTTGCAGGAAGGGTGAAGGTGGTGGGAGCAGTGGAGCCCAAGCCTTGGCAGAGTTCTACAGGTGCGGGTGGAGAGGGCAGCAGAATCTGGAGGTTCAGGAAGTGAGGGGTAAGAAGCAGTGGGGTTAGAGCACACCTGGAGCACTTTTTGCAGTTTTAGTCCCTTTACCTTCGGAAAGATATCATTGCCATCGAGGGAGTGCAACGGAGGTGCACCAGCCTTATTCCCAGGGTGGGAAGACTGTCCTATTAAGGGAGATTGGGGAAACTGCACCTGTATTCTCTAGAGTTTCGAAGAATGAGAGGTGATCTCATTAAAACCTACAGGATACTGAAATGGAAACCGGACCAAACTCGAACTTTTGTTTAGGTACAGGATGGGAACCCCAAACAATTTGTCTATTTGTAAAACTGTGTGGAAAGGATTCTTCACCCAGGAGTGATGATTCTGATCTCTGATCTTTTATGTTAAAACAAATTTTACTTTAAACACAAAAGTAACTAAATTTAGGGCAGCACGGTAGCACAAGTGGCTAGAACTGTGGCTTCACAGCGCCAGGGTCCCAGGTTCGATTCCCTGCTGGGTCACTGTCTGTGCGGAGTCTGCACGTTCTCCCCGTGTCTGCGTGTGTTTCCTCCGGGTGCTCCGGTTTCCTCCCACCGTCCAAAGGCGTGCAGGTTAGGTGGATTGGCCATGCTAAACTCCCCCTTTGTGTCAAAAGATGTGCAGGTTAGATGGGATTACAGGTATAGGGTGGGGGAGTGGGCCTAGTTAGGGTGCTCTTTCAGAGAGCCTGTGCAGACACAATAGGCTGAATGGCCTATTGAGGTGGATGATCAGCCATGAAGGGCCATGAGGCTTGAGGGGCCAAATAGCGTACTCCTTCTCCTTAGAATCTATGTTCCGAAGAATGGTTTTATATCTTTCTCCACGGATGCTGCCAGACCTTACTGAATGTTTCCTGGCCATACATGGACCTCTAAGGACCATCACTTCTTGCTTTCTGCCATTTCAAGCAGCTTTTCTTGCTTAATTCCAACCCTCTGTTCTCTATTTTGATGTAAATTCCTTTAGATCAAAGTTACTCATCCTCAGATATTGCCAAATTCCCTCTTTAAATCCATTCTATTACCTGGCCCCTAATTTTCCTGTATACTTGGCAAGATAAAAGGCAAACGGTAGCTGGGTGATTGCTGGATTTTTTTATTTCTTGGCACTCAACTTTTCAAAATTGTGGGAATTGTTTGGAATTCCCTTAGGGCATTGAATTCTTCATCAATTTACAAAACCGGAGTTATCAGCCCTTCAGAATACTTTACTTTGAGCCTTGGGTCCAACGTCTACGCTTCTGAAGAGCATTTTTAGCCAATTATGACATCCACCTAACTAACATTTGATCCTCTCCCCTATTGTTGCATCTGGAGAGTCAAGATCAAATGTAGTCTTCAGGTCTAGTGGGTCTTTAATGCAGCGGCTAAATGACTAAAGTGCAAAGACATATTAAATCCCCAATTTGAATGAATAGATTTTGTTATAAGGTCATGTTACTCGACAAGTAGGAATACAAGATTAATAATACAGAAAATATTTTTATATATTTGGTCTTGGGATGAGAACATCACAGGCTCGGCCAGCATTTATCACTCATCCCTAACCTCCTCAAGAAAGTGGCAGTGAGCCAGCTTGTTGTACTGCCATAGTGTATGTGGTGTAGTGCTTCAATAGCAGTTTGGTACAATTGAGTGGCTTGCTGCACAATTTCAGAGAGTAGTTAAGAGTCAACCATACTGCAATTGATCTGGAGTCACATGTGGAGTAAGGATGGGAGATTTCCTCTGCTGCCGGATACTAATGAACTAAATGAGTTTTTACGATAATCCAGTAGTTTCATGATCATTATTAATGTGACTAGCATTTTATTCAAGATTTATTAATTGATTGAATTCAAATTCCCCCAGCTGGCAAAATGAAAGTTTCAACCTTACTATTTGAATTTGAATTTAGTTCAATTAAGAAATCTGAGAATATAACTTAGGGCAGACTTTTTTGTTCTGGAGACTAGGTGCGATGGCAGCCAGGATAAGTAACGTGTTTCCCCCTGGGTGGCAGGATGGGCACTCACACCCATTTGTGCACTTAGAACCTGACTATTTATACATCAATGAGTCACTCTCCAAATCACCTGGTGGGGTGGACACTGATTCGTCCTCCCTGTCATCACCTTATGAGGTAAAAGCTTCTGGCACCATATTTAAATGCCACCTGAACCCACATATTCACCCTCTGCAACCCAGCTATTTGGTCTGCATAACCTGATATGGCCCCAGGTAAACAAAGCCTTGCATCTCCCGATTCAGCTCTGACTTTCTGGTGGCTCTCCTCAATGCCATCTGCAAATATCGTAGTGTCCTGTTCCCAAGGGATGGAACTAAATAGTCCATCAACCTCACCTCGTTGGCTGAGAGGGTTTCACAGAGGTGGTCTGTTACAGTGGATCCAAAAAAGAAACGCCGCAGTGCTGGAAGAGGATGAATGATCTAAATCGTTATGCCAGGGTAAATCAACCTTCTCCTTACTCCAAACTCACACTCCCAGAATGGCATCAGGCACTAAATAGGGTTGCCTGCCTCAGAGATCTCACATGATATCAGCAGAGGAGACATCAACACTGAGTGTCTCACGCACACATTAACATCACCACCATGTCAGCTATCATCCTGCCAAAACAACATCTTCAGCCCTTCCTGGGGAGGGCTCAGCACATGCTACATGCCTTTGTTCCATCCCTTTCCATCACATTCCATCTGTTTGTTTCATGCAGGCCAAGCTGACCCATAACAGGAGGTAGAGGTCCCAGATGGGAGGAGGGATGGTAGATATTGAGGAGATCACTTCCCTCAAGGAGGAGGCAGCCAAGTGGGTAGGGGAGGTCAGGGATCGAGCCAGGTTAGCCTCTTTTGTCATGTAGTGATGATGTGTCAAGCTATTTCCTGAAAGTGACTGCACGTTGATATTTGATCCGTTAAGCTGATGCACTATCAATTACCACAAAGACGGGAATATTGGAACAATCGAGGCTTTATTGAGCAAAGATGTTGTGCCTCCTGTAGCTGGAACCAGAATGGCTGCAGCACCGGGGAGCACGCACATTTATAGGCCGTCTACTGGGCGGAGCCAGCAGGCAGGGATTTACTGTTGTACCCTTAATATACGGGCAGTGCCGTAATACATATAATATGCCACTAGTGGTGACTACCACATAAGCCTTGCCACACACCATAGAATTATGTGTGCTCATGTCTCTTAGAAAGGTAAATGTAAAGGTGTTTCATCAACATTGAGGTGTGTTCAATGTGAGTGTGAAAGCACATGACCTGGAACCATTAAAGTAGTGTTCTTCAAACTCGGGGGCGCGACCCGCGGGTGGGTTGCGGGCGAGTGTCGGGAGGGTCGCGGAGCCGTCTTTCACGGCACTGCCGATCGTGCAAATCCCCGCGCAGCAGCTGGCTTTTAATAACACCGGCTGCAAGTGGCCATTAAAATGGGCGCTAACATGTAAAAACAATGTCTCTTAATGCGCAAAACTATGCGCATGCGCGCCGATGATCGAGCGCACATGCGCAGTGCAGCTGCTTTTTTTTTAATGTTCGCAGCTTTTGGTTTTACAAGTTCGGGTTTTTAAAATTCATTTTATTCATTTATTTTATTCATTTAATTTTTATTTTTTTCATTTATTTTATTCATTTTATTTAATTTTTTACAAGTTCAGGGGGGTTTTATTTAATACAATTTGACGGAGGAAATGCAGAACTTTGGACAGATGGGGACTCCATACTTTCCGACACCGGAAGGCTTCACCTTCATCCAACAGGTTCCATTGGAGGAGCGTGTACGAGGGCCAAAGGGACCCAAAACCATTTCCTCCATTTTTATCAGTAGCAAACAAGGTAAGAGAAGATGGTGGGTTGCTGAGATCGGCCGGCGTGGGTCGCGAAGGATGACCGGGTTGGGTCCCGAAGGTTGGCCGGTTGGTAAAAATGCGTCCCCGGAAAAAAATTTGAAGAACGCTGCATTAGAGGACCTGAGCGCATTTTCCTATCGCATAGTGCCATGCCAGTGATTGGAAAAGCCTTTACAAGCTGTGACCTCGCAAGTAAGTTCAGAATTCGGCCTTGGACCTGTAACCTTCAAGAATCACAAAGTCCTCATTCTTGGAAAAGTCAGCACCCAAAGCTGTGTGTAGCGCTGTGCCCAGCTTGAAAGGCAACATGTATAAATCTCTGCGGCAGGCTCAAACTGTCACCTTCTGGAGCTTTTGAAGAGGTAACACAAAGTGTCAATGACGGTACTGCTGTTAATCTGGTGCACATGGACTTTCAAAATGCATTCGATACAGTGTCACACACCAGACTTGGGAGAAACGTTGTAGCTCAGAGAATAAAAGGGACACAAAATTGGCTGAAAAATAGGAAGCAGTGAGTAATGGCCACTAGATATTTTGGGGGCTGCAGGAAGGTTTGTAGTGGACTTCCCCAGGGGTCGATATTGGGACCTTTGCTTTTCGTGATCCATATTAATGATCTAGATCTTGGTGTGCAGGGAACAATTTCCAAGTTAGCAGATGATACAAAACTTAGAAGTTTTAAAACTGGGAGAATAATAATTATCTTTATTAGTGTCACAAGTAGTCTTACATTGACACTGCAATGAAGTTACTGTGAAAATTCCCGAGTCGCCACTCTACAGCGCTTGTTTGGGTACACTGAGGGAGAATTCAGAATGTCCAATTCACCTAAGCACGTCTTTTGGGACTAGTGGGAGGAAACCGGAGCACCCGGAGGAAACCCACACAGACACGGGGAGAATGTGGAGATTCTGCAAAGTCAGTGACCCAACCGGGAATCAAAGTCGGGTCCCTTGTGCTGTGAAGCAACAGTGCTAACTGCTATGCTACCATGCCGCCCAAAAGGACATAGACAGTTTGGTGGAGTGGGCAGATACATGGCAGATGACGTTCCAATGCGGAGACGTGGGAGGTGATGCATTTTGGTAGGAAGAACATGGAGAGGCAATAAAAAATAAGGGATAAAATTCTTAAACGGCTGCAGGCGGCGAGGGACCTGAGGGCTTAAGTGCATAGATCATAGGAGGTGGCAGGACAGGTGGAGAGAGAGCAGTTAATTAAGCATATAATAATAATAAGATTCGCTTATTGTCACAAGCAGGCTTCAATGAAGTTACTGTGAAAAGCCCCTAGTCGCCACATTCCAGCGCCTGTTCGGGGAGGCCGGTACGGGAATTGAACTGCTTTACAAGCCAGCTGTTTAGCCTACTGTGCTAAACCAGCCCCTGCGAGGTCACAGCTTGTAAAGGCTTTTCCAATCACTGGCATGGCACTATGGGATAGGAAAATGAGCTCAGGTCCCAAAGCCTGGATCTTACTCCTGCTGGAACCTTGTGGCTATTAGTCTGTCTCGGGTACAACTTATGCATTGTGCTGCTGTAATGGCATCCCTACATGGAAATTGACCATCATCACTTTCCTAAGGTTCCTACATTTCCACATTCTCCCATTCGAGGAAATCTCCACCTCCTCCAAACCTCCCTCTGGCAAGTGAACTCCCCTTGAAACACCTGACTGTGAAGGACGCAACAGACCAGATGATATGAGACACCCTCTTTGGAAAGTACTGCAGAGCCCCACCTGAACTGTCTAAACAATGGAAGCATATCTTCAGGATACCAATAGTTTACTCAATGATGGACCTTGCCACAGAGTGAACCATGTTGTATCTCTGCTCCAAGATACTTTGAGAACAATGCACAGATGTTATGAGCTATCTCTTCAGTACCACTTATCACCCAGCAGCCAACCCCATGAGTGGCCGTGAACCTTCGAATATCTATCTGTGACACTTGGGAGTGACTCAGGATGTAGAAGTCGTGGGAACTTCCAAATACCTGGCACAAACGTGCATTATCTGCTTCCGATGATCGCACACCAGCTGAACGTTGATGGAGTGGAACCTTTTCCTGTTAATAAAGATCAGGGGCTTCTCCAGAGAGCTCTTAAAGCCGACATGTGTGCAGTCGGGTGCTCCCTGCACTGTTGGGAAGCTGGAGGTTGCCACAAATGCCAGAAATCTAGCAGCCTGGCTAGATTCATTCATTGTGAACTTTATATAATGATGAGCCTTACTGCAGAGGGCATCCGTCACCTCCTTTCTATGTTGATTTGTTAAGGCCTGAGAGATGCTGCATAGGTCCCTTGTGGATCCCTGGAATGAATAGGAATGGGATAATCATATTGTCACTGGACGAGTAATCCAGAGACCCAGGCTAAAAGCAAATTACAGCGGATGCGAGGGCAACATGGTGGAACAGTGGGTTAGCATTGCAGCCTCACAGCGCCAAGGTCCCAGGTTCAATCCCGCTAAATTGCCCCTTAATTGGAAATAAAAAATGAATTGGGCACTCTAAAAAAAATTTTTTTAAATTACAGCGGATGCTGGAATCTGAAACAAAAACAGAAAATGCTGGAAAATCTCAGCAGGTCTGGCAGCATCTGTGGAGAGAAAACAAAGCTATTGGGCTGGATTGTTCCGCCCTGCCCACTGTAAGATCGCCACGGGCGGGACGCGGACTATGTAAATGTCCATTGACCTCAGGCAGGAATTTCCAGTTGCCGGGCGGGCACAGCCGGAGAATCCTGCCCAACACTTTGAGTCTGGCTGACTCTTTTTCAGAGCTGGTGGACGGAACTCGTCTGCACTGACGAAGAGTCACCCAGACTCAAAACCTGAGCTCTGTTCCCTCTCCACAGATGCTGTCAGACCTGCTGAGATTGTGTGTGTGTGTGTGTGTTTGAATCCAGATTGGTGAAAGTTGAATTCAGTAAATATCTGGGATTAAAGCCGAATGATGTAAAAGCCCTTCTGGTTCTAATGCCCTTGGGGAAGGAAATTTGCCATCCTTATCTGGTCTGGCCTACATGTGGTTGACTCTTAAAAAATTGACCCCTCAAGGGCAATTAGGGATGGGAAATAATGGTATACCCTTGGTCGTGCCAGTCACCTCTGTGGGATGGGACTGACCTCCTCAGCCTCTGCGATTTCCTGGGCCACACCTGGACCATGAACCGCAGGCCAGAGCTCTTCTCTAGACTGTGCTAGACCGTGCCAGATCCTTCTTCTCCTTCTCAATCTGAGCGCTGCCTCATTGTGGAAAGATAAATCCCCACAATTACAGACTTCCCACTCCAAGGCAGAAAGCTGCTGTCATGCCCTTGGGCTGTGCTTTCTCTGCCTTTCCCTGTCCTGCATTATAGCTGAGGCACTCCCTCTCAGATCATAGGTGTCTAAGAAGCCACGACAACAACTTGACATCTCAACCGCATATAGGATGTAAGAGAGTTGATCACAGCCATGTAATTTTGAGGCACATTGGAGGCACTCACAACCTGCCTAATTTAGCTTTGAGATTACTACTGCCATGGAAAGATTGGATGCCTTATGCCCTGTGTGCCATGTCAATTTGGCAATGCAGTTTAGAGGGTTTGTGAGAGCTTCTTGTATATATCCAGCAGCCATGGCCCCTTAATAGCTGGCTGCCTCTTCCCTTCTCACATTCCTCTGAAGGTTTTAAAAAATAAATTTAGAATACCCAATTAATTTTTTCCAATCAAGGGGCAATTTAGCATGGCCAGTTCACCTACCCTGCACATCTTTGAGTTGTGGGGGCGAAACCCACGCAAAAACGGGGGAGAATGTGCAAACTCCACACGGACAGTGACCCAGGGCCAGGATCAATCCTGGGACCTCGGCGCTGTGAGGCAGTTGTGCTAACCACTGCACCACCGTGCTGCCCTACAACCTCTGAAGTTTAAGGGCTCAATGAGACCACCTCTAATGTGACTCCAATGTCTAAAGTAGTCTTGCATAAAAGCACACCACGAGTTACTGGTTCCAACTTTTCAATAAAGTCTTTGTGGGTTCTCTCAGCTGAGCCTTCATCTCCATGTTGAAATTCTGATAAGTTTGGGGATGCCGCCGAAAGGATCCCAGAATCCAGCCGTAGATATCCTCCCACACTGCCTCAGACTACTCCCTTGGTGATTTTTTGGGGAAGGCAGTGGCATGGTGGTATTGTCACTGGACTAGTAATCCAGTGACCCAGAATCATGCTCTGGGGGCCCGGGTTCAAATCCCACCATGGCAGATAGTGAAATTTGAAGTTGATAAAAATCTGGAATTAAAAGTGACCATGAAACCATTGTCGATATTTGTAAAAACCCATCTGGTTCGATAATATCCTTTAGGGAAGGAAATCTGCCATCCTTACCTGGTCTGACCTACACGTGACTCCAGATCCATAGCAATGTGGTTGACTTTCAAATGCCCTCAGGTATGGTCAACAAATGCGGGCCCAGCCAGCGACGCTCAAATCCCATGAACAAATAAAAAAAACGTGTCCTGGGGATGTGTGCCTCCAGTCCAACACAAATGTCATTGGCTTTTAAATGCAGTCTGAAGTGGCCTGGCAAGTCACAAAGTTGTATAAAACCATTACAAATCATTGCAGTTCAAAGTAGAAAGTCCAGCCCACCAGCACCTGCTCAGGGCAAGTCAGGATTGGCAATAAATGCTGACCTCGATAATTATGCCCACATCGTGAGAACTAACGTAAAAATAAATCTTCTGTAGAATTGCACTTGGGGAATTAACACCAAGTTTAGTCTTCAGATGAAGTGAGGTTAGAGAGCAGGCCAAAACATTCCTGGGCATGCAGACATAACTCAGTTCCCATTATACTGTCATTAATTTTTATATGATATAATAAAGGCAGCACTGTCGCTGGGTTAAATTCCTGGAACACCCTCCCTGACACCAGTGTCGGTGTACCTACACCACAGGAACTTCAGCGGTTCAAGAAGGCAGCTCACCACTATCTTCTCAAGGGCAATTAGGGATGGGCAATAAATGCTGGCCAGCGACGCCCACATCTCCGTAAATTAATTTTTTTAAATGTTGGAAACATTCCTGAAGTCTGGCAGGATGTGTGGAAAGGGAAGCATAGTTACCATTTGAGATATGTACACAAACCTGAAACATTAACTCTGATCACTCCACAAATGCTGCCTGATCTGCTGAGGTTTCCAAGACGTTTCAGGCATTATTTCAGATTTCCAGTGCCTGCAGTATTTTGCTTTTGAATTGCTGTATTTTTTCTATTAAACGCCTATATTTATAATGTAAATGTAAATGTGTCATGCTGCAATTACACTCTTCTGTCATTGGTGGCACTGTCACATTTGCAGAGTGTCAGAAACATCCCATCTACTCCGCTAATTAGCGGAACTTAGAGTTGGTTACAGCACAGAAGGAGATTGTTAGGCCCATTATGTTTTGTGCCAGCTCTCTGCAAAAGCAACTCACAATTTCTCTCTCTATCCTGCCCTTTCCCCACCGCCCTTCCAATCCTTATTTCTTCAAGTAATTATCCAATTCCCTTTTTGAAACCCATGACTGAATCTGCTGGCAACACACCCTCAGACAACACGTTCCAGATCCTAAATGCTTGCTGCGCAATAGTTTTTCCCCATGTTGCCTCTGGCTCTTGTGAATCACCTTAAATTGGTATCCTTTGGTTCTCAACAGTTCTGCCAGTGGGTGAGGGTTTTTTTTCTCCCATCTGCACTGTCTAGACCATCATGATTCTGAACAAATCTAATTTTCAACCTTCTCTAAGGAAGGAGAAGAGCCCAAACATCGCTAATCTACCCAGGTAACTGAAGTCACTCATTCCCCGAACCATTTTTGTAAAATGTTTCTGCATTTTTGTAAATCTTTTCTGCACCCTCTCTGAAGCCTCCACATGCTTCCTGAAATGTGGTGCCCAGAACCCGATAGAATATTTCTTTCATTTTCTTCTTTCAAGGAATGTGTGCATTACTGGCAAGGCCAGCATTTGTCTTCGGCTTTCCTTTTATCCTTCTTTTTTCGTGCAGAATCACAGCCACTGGAATTTGGCTTATCAGTGGTATTACACTCATTTCTCAGGCCCCATCCTGCTGGTTGGTTAAGTCATCGCTTACAGAATCCTTACAATGCAGAAGGAGACCATTCAGCCCATCATCTCTGCACCGACCTTCCAAAAAAGCACTCCACCTAGGCCAACTCCCCCGCCCTATCCCCAGAACCCCAGTTAACCTGCATATCTTAGAACTGTGGGAGGGAAGCGGAACACTTGGAGGAAATTTATGCAGACACAGGGAGAAAGTGCAAACTCCACGCAGTCACCCACGGCCAGAATCAAACCCGGGCCCCTGATGCTGTGATTGCATCAGATTTGTTTATTGTCACGTGTACCGAGGTACAGTGAAAAGTATTTTTCTGCGAGCAGCTCAACAGATCATTAAGTGCATGAAAAGAAAAGGAAATAAAAGAAAATACATTACAGGGCAACACAAGGTACACAATGTCACTACATAAACATCGGCATCAGGTGAAGCATACAGGGTGTAGTGTTAATGAGGTCAGTCCATAAGAGTGTCGTTTAGGAGTTTGGTAACAGCGGGGAAGTTGTTTTTGAGTCTGTTCGTGTGTGTTCTCAGACTTTTGTATCTCCTGCCCGATGGAAGAAGTTGGAAGAGTGAGTAAGCCGGGTGGTCTTTGATTATGCTGCCCGCTTTCCCCAGGCAGAGGGAGGTGTAGATGGAGTCAATGGATAGGAGGCAGGTTCTTGTGATGGACTGGGCTGTGTTCACGACTCTCTGAAGTTTCTTGCGGTCCTGGGCCGAGCAGTTGCCATACCAGGCTGTGATTCAGCCTGATCGGATGCTTTCTATGGTGCATCTGTAAAGGTTGGTAAGAGTTAATGTGGGCATGCCGAATTTCCTTAGTTTCCTGAGGAAGTATAGGCGCTGTTGTGCTTTCTTGGTGGTAGCGTCGACGTGGGTGGACCAGGACAAATTTTTGGAGATGTGTACCCCTAGAAATTTGAAACTGCTAACCATCTTCACCTCGGCCCCGTTGATGCTGACAGGGGTGGGTACAGTACTTTGCTTCCTGAAGTCAATGCCCAGCTCTTTAGTTTTGCTGGCATTGAGGGAGAGATTGTTTCGCTGCACCACTCCACTAGGTTCTCTATCTCCCTCTTGTATTCTGACCCGTTGTTATTCGAGATCCGGCCCACTATCGTCGTATTGTCAGCAAACTTGTAACTGTGAGGCAGCAGTGCTAACCACTGTGCCACCGTGCCGCCTTTGTTATTTTTCACAATGAGGCATAATGATCAGGGCATCTCTGGCTCCATACATTATCACTTCAGTTGTGGTAGTCTGTATTAGGGGTATTATGGTACCTAGGTTGAGACAGTAAGATCATTGGTGTGGGAGGTACCTGAGATAGGAAAATCATTGGTGAAGCCTGTCTGCTGGTTCCGCCCAGTAAGGCGGAGTATAAGAGTCTGTGTCTCCCCAGCAGCTGCATTCTGTACCTGCGCTGCTGGGGGAAACATCTAGTCCAATAAAGCCTTCAATTGTCATCCAATCTCGCTTCTGGAGTTATTGATCGAGCATCAATTTATTGGACTAGATTTTAAAGAATGGAGCTCCGAATCAAGCTGGAGTGTCTGCAGCAAATATCAAACACTGGCTGACGCGCTTCAAAGAGCACCTGAGGACGGCCACGACTGCACCCAAGGAGGACCAGAAACTGCAAGTTCTCCACTCGAGGGTGAGCCCAGAGATCTACACCCTCATCGAGGATGCGGACGATTTCGAAGCCGCGATGGCCCTGTTGAAAGGATACTACATTCGCCCAGGAAACCAGGTTTACGCCCAACATCGGCTAGTGACGAGGCGACAAATCCCGGTGGAATCGCTGGATGAATTCTACCGTGTATGCCTTACTACCATCTGCAATCATCGAATGATGGCCGGATGTGTCTCCGCTTATATGGGAGTAGCTGGTCACCTGACCATAGTATTGATACCGCATGGTGTGTCTGCGCCCCCACCTGCTGGTTGGAGGACGCACACCATCCATCTATGATATTGCCCATAGGCATATCACCACAGGGGGCAGAAGTCTTGTTTCCTCTTGAGGCCATTTTTGTCTTTGCCACAACAAGTCGAGAGTGGCAGAGAGTGAGTGTGTGTGTGGTGCCATTTAAGTATGGATATTTAAGCTTGACAAATCCCAGCCCACCAGGAGATCCAAAGACTTCCTCACTGATGTGTAATGAATGAGATGAAAAGCAGACGGAAGGGTGCTAGAACTCACCCTTCCACCCAATGAGAATCACGCCAGGTTTCCTGCTCCCGGACTTAGTGTTCTGAATGGAAAATTCCCATGTTCCATACTTTTGGAGCATCAGGCCAGATCTTACTAATGCAGTAATATTATCGCCATGCTGTCAGCCCCCTGTTCTGTCACATCTTCAAGGTTTTTAGCATCAAAGTCTTGACCTCTTTTTAAAGTCTGGGCTTTGATTGATATTTTTGCTTGGAGCTGTGATACTATGAGCTGAATATGAATTATGTAATCTTAGCACATGTTTTCCAAGATATGTAAGGACTGTTTTATCTGTACTACTGAGGAATATGTATTCTTTAACTTCTAACAATTCCTGTTTTAAGGTTTTCCAAATTATTTGAAGAAAATCTGGTCGATTCCAAAAGCAGTATGAAGGTAACATTCATACTGAGTGCTGTAAAAAGAAATTGAGAGGCTAGGGACTGGATTTTATGAGCGGCCCGGTGGCGCAGTGGTTAGCGTTGCTGCTTCACAGCGCCAGGGATCCAGGTTTGATTCCGGCCGTGGGTGACTGTCAGTGTGGAGTGTGCACGTTCTCCCGGTGTCTGTGTGGGTTTCCTCCGGGTGCTCCGGTTTCCTCCCACAGGCCAAAGATGTGCAGGTTAGGTAGATTGGCCATGCTAAATTGTCCCTTGGTGTCCAAAGGTTAGTGGAGTTAGGGTTAGGGTGGGGTTGTGGGCCTAGGTAAGGTGATCTTTCAGAGGGTTGGTGCAGACTCGATGGGCTTAATGGCCTTCTTCTTCTGTAAGGATTGTATGATTATCCCAATCATGGCGGTCACCCGGACAACCGGGCAATTTCCAGCTCCAGATTCCACTGGAGTTTGCAATTCACAAACTGTCAGCATTTTGCAGGCAGCAATGAATTAGTGAATCACCTCCATGGATGATACCCGTCCTATGATGGAAAGTAAATGTGAGTAGGAGGGACTTCCTGGAAGTAGCAGTCCACATTTAAAGGGTGCCAATCATTTCTCAGAATAGATGTAGGCAGAGTGATCATCTCAGCTCCAGATCATCACTGCAGGAGTTCCTCAGGCTAGTGTCCTAGGCCCAACCATCTTCAGCTGCTTCATCAATGACTTCCCTTCCATCATAAGGTCAGAAGTGGGGATGTTTGCGGATGACTGCACAATGTTCAGAAAATTCACGATTCTTCAGATCATGAAGCAGTCCATGTCCAAATGCAGCAAGACAAATGCAGCAATATCCAGGCTTGGGCCGACAAGTGGCAAGTTACATTCGCACCACACAAGTACCAGGCAATGACCATCCCCCACAAAAGAGGATCTAACCATCGCCCCTTGACATTCAATGGCATTACCATCGCTGAATCCCCCACAATCAACATCCTGGGGGTGACCATTGATCAGAAACTGAACTGGTCTAGCCGTTTAATACTGTGGCGGGTAAAAGGCTAGGAATCCTATGGTGAATAACTCACCTCCTGACCCCCCCCAAAGCCTGTCCAGCATCTGCAAGGCACAAGTCAGGAGTGTAATGGAATACTCTCCATTGGCCTGAATGAGTGCAGCTCCAACAACACTCAAGAAACTCGACACCATCCAGGACAAAGCAGCCCGCTTGATTCCTCCTCCTTCCACAAACATTCAAATCCTCCACCACCGACAAGATGCACTGTAGGAACTCACCAAGGTTCCTTAGGCAGCACCTTCCAAACCCACGACCACTACCACCTAGAAGGACAAGAGCAGCAGATACTGGGAACGCCACCACCTGGAGGTTCCCCTCCAAGTCACTCACCACCCTGACTTGGAAATATATTGCTGTTTCTTCATTGTCGCTGGGTCAAAATCCTGGAACTCCATCCCTAACAGCACCGTGGGTGTACTTACACCTCAGGGACTGCAGTGGTTCAAGAAGGCAACTCACCACCACTTTCTGAAGGGCAAGTAGGGATGGGCAATAAATCCTGCCCTAACCAGCGACACCCACATCCCGTAAATGAATTTAAAAAGAAGCGAAGCAGCGCTGATGGTACAGGACACAAGACCATAAGACCATCAGACATAGGAGCAGAATAAGGCCACTTGGCCCATCAAGTCTGCTTCGCCATTCAATCATGGCTGATATTTTCTCATTCCCATTCTCCTGCCTTCTCCCCATAACCCCTGAGAAATAACATTGCGGTGGCAGGGCAGTGACAGGTTTCGCTGAGACAAGGAAGGTTGGGAAACTTACGTTTTCTCTTTTACGCAGGGCAAATGTCAGAGCAACATTGCAACCAACAGCTGCCACGCTAACCTCAGAGGGCAACTTGCACTCTGAGGAATCACTGTCACAGAAGACAAACCCAACGTGCAATTCTGGTCGCCGCATTGTAGGAAGGATGTGGAAGCATTGGAAAGGGTGCAGAGGAGATTTACCAGAATGTTGCCTGGTATGGAGGGAAGATCTTATGAAGAAAGGCTGAGGGACTTGAGGCTGTTGTCATTAGAGAGAAGGGGCGAGATTCTCCGCAATCTGCGCGATGTCCGCTGACCGGCGCCAAAAACGGCGCGAATCAGTCCGGCATCGCGCCGCCCCAAAGGTGCGGAATTCTCCGCATCTTGAGGGGCCGAGCCCTAACCTTGAGGGGCTAGGCCCCCGCCGGACTGATTTCCGCCCCGCCAGCTGGCGGGAAAGGCCTTTGGTGCCCCACCAGCTGGCACGAAACTGACTTTGCCATGCGGTGCATGCGCGGGAGCGTCAGCAGCCGCTCACGGCATCCCCGCGCATGCGCGGTGGAGGGGGTCTCTTCCGCCCGGGGCCAGATCGCCCCCCCTCCCAGGACCCCGGAGCCTGCCCGCGCCGCATTGTCCCGCCGGTAAGAGAGGTGGTTTGTTTCTCGCCGGCGGGACAGGCATTCCAGCAGCGGGACTTCGGGCCATCGCGGGCCGGAGAATCGCCGGGGGGGGGGGGGGGGGCCGCCAAACCGCGCGGCGCGATTCCCGCCCCCGCCGAATATCCGGTGCCGGAGAATTCGGCAACCGGCGGGGGCGGGATTCACGCCAGCCCCCGGCGATTCTCCGACCTGGCGGGGGGTCGGAGAATACCGCCCAAGAAGGTTAAGAGGTGACTTAATTGAGGCATACAAGATGATCAGAGGATTAGATAGGGTGGACAGTGAGAGCCTTTTTCCTCGGATGGTGATGTCTAGCACGAGGGGACATAGCTTTAAATTGAAGGGAGATTGATATAAGACAGATGTCAGAGGTAGGTTCTTTACTCAGAGAGTAGTAAGGGCGTGGAATGCCCTGCCTGCAACAGTAGTGGACTCGCCAACACTAAGGGCATTCAAATGGTCATTGGATAGTCATATGGACGATAAGGGAATAGTGTAGATGGGCTTTAGAGTGGTTTCACAGGTCGGCGCAACATTGAGGGGCCGAAGGGCCTGTACTGCACTGTAATGTTCTATGTTCTATGTTCTATGTTCAACCACCACCAGAACAGATACACATATCTCAGTTGGGTTTCACAACAATTTTGAATGGATGGCGCAAGGTGAGTATCATTGCAAATGCGAGCAGGAATAAGTGATGGATGCAAAGGCTGTGGTGGGCAGTCCCCATAAGACTATTAGAGATAAGAGCAGAAGTAGGCCATTCAACGCATCGCGTCTGCCATTCAATTAGATATGACTGATCTGATATGATGATCCTCAACTCCACTTTCCCGCCTTATCCCCATGAATCTTGATTCGCTTACTGATTAAAAATCTGTCTATCTAAGCCATGAACGTACTTAATGACCCAACCTCTACTCTCTGCAGTAAAGAATTCTATAGATTCACTATCCACTGAGAGGAGAAATTCCTCCTCATCTCTGCCTTAAATGGGCAATGGGGGACAGCTTCAGCTTTGCTTGTCCAGTCGGAGAGCTGAGTCTCGTGGCTCATGTACAAAATGGGTGCTAGTGCAGCAGTAATGGGAGAGGTGTGGACACTAGCAGAGTTTCCTGAGGCAGACAGTCCAGTCCTTCATGTTGATAATGAAGGAGTCTATTCATGACTCAGAAATTGCAATGACTCAGATGTATGGGTGTGTGAGCCCCTCCACAGAAAGAGTGCCCATGCTCACGAAGAGCCACGTGTGCCTGTCCATCAAGTGAATACAGGCCCTGGGATATATGATGTATTCTGCTGTCTGACCAGCCATTGATCGGGCAATGATGCATGCACACCCAATCAGGTTTTCTTGCTCACATGATAAGAGTGGGCATGCAGATTACTGATAGAACATAGAACATACAGTGCAGAAGGAGGCCATTCGGCCCATTGAGTCTGCACCGACCCACTTATGCTCACACTTCCACCCTCGCCCGAAACGCAGTAACCTGTTCTAACCTTTTTTGGACACTAAGGGCAATATAGCATGGCCAATTCACCTAACCTGCACGTCTTTAGACTGTGGGATGAAACCAGAGCACCCGGAAGAAACCCATGCAGACACCGGGAGAACGTGCAGACAGTGACCCAGCGGGGAATCAAACCTAAGACCCTGGCGCTGTGAAGCCACAATGCTAACCCACTGTGCTACCGTGCTGCCATGGTAGATGATCCATGAAAAGGCTGAGACAGTAAGGGATCATGCGGATGGAGCCGCCACCCAAGAGACCCTCATCTTCTGAAGCTTTCCCCTCCACCCCTCTGACAGGTAAAGGTTAAGCTTCTTGCCCCCATTCACCAAGGCAACAGGCACAGCCTGTCATGATGTCAACATGTGCCCAATAAATAGCAAAACAGGTGTCTCAGCAGACAGGAGACCCTGTCGAGCAGGGTCTGGATGCACTTTTGCTCACTAGATTTAAGAAAGGATATACTCACATTGGAGACAGTACAGCAAAAGTTCAGTAAATTGATCCATGGGGTGAGGGGGTTGTCCTATGATGAAAGGCTGAGTAAGTTGGGCTTGTATTCTGTGTAGTGTAGAAGAATGAAAGGTGATCTCCTTGAAAGCTACAAGATTCTGAAGGGGCTTGATAGGATAGATGCTGAGAGATTGTTTCTGCTCGTCAGGGAATCTAGAACACAGGAGCTCAGTCTCAGGATAAGGGGCCGATCGTTTAGAATTCAGGTGAGGAGAAATTATTCCACTCGTATGGATGTGAATCTTTGGAATTTTCTCCCCCAGAGGGTTGTGGATGCTTCATCTCAGATAGATAGAATTTTAGTCTCTCAGGGAATTAAGGGTGGAAAAATGGAATTGAAGCTTACGATCAGCCATGATGTTATGAAATGGGTGAAGCAGGTTTAAAAAAAAGTAAATTTAGAGTACCCAATTCACTTTTTCCAATTAAGGGCAAATTAGTGTGGCCAATCGACCTACCTTGCACATCTTTTGGGTTGTGGGGGCGAAACCCATGCAGACACGGGAAGAATGTACAAACTGCACACAGACCGTGACCTAGAGCCGGGACCAAACCTAGGACCTCGGCGCCGTGAGGCAGCACTGCCAACCACTGCACCACTGTGCTGGCCTCGGGTGAAGAAAGCTTAACGGGCAGTGTGGTTTATTCCTATTCCTTTTTCTTGTATTCGTTTGAGCAGCCTGCTTCTACATCTGCCCAAGCCACAGTGGGCGGGTGTTGTGCCATCAACACCAAACCCTGCCTTGGGCGAAGACTGAAAGGGATACGTGGGATATGTGGCCTTATGATTTCACAAAAACGTGGTATTATGAATGATGATCCCAGCTGAAATGGATCTTGTACTCTGTAGAGAGGCCTTCATGTATGAAATGAATGACCACGTAGACTTTTCCATTGGAGGCTCTGCCATTCTCACGGGAAGTGTTTCCTTGTTCAGGGCATCCCGGACTTCAGTGCCATCAGTGTGTCTCCGTATTGAGTCGGATCTCTGGATTTTCTTGATGCACCTCCAGATGATCCTTCTTGAGATCATCATCCTCTGATGAGGGGGTATGTCCTTCTCAAGGACCTCCTCCAACTCGACTCCTCTCTGGATAGCCATATTGTGCAGAGCATATCGGACCACGTCGGGACTTAAGAAACAGGAGCAGGAATAGGCCATTCAATCTTTTTAGCCGCCTCAGCCATTCATTAAGATTTATAGCTGATCTGATTGTGGCCTTTTGTTATGGGCCAGGGTTTAGAAAAGTATATTATGGAGTTTACCTGACCAAAACTGCTTATTGATTTTGGTTACGATGGACACAAGAGCCTGCCTTTCAGGTGTGATTCAACAGAGTTCTGAGGCACTTTTAATCAAAAAAACAAGCTTTATTCTATGAATTTAGTTAACATTTGTATAAACACACACAGTAAGAATTTTTATCAACTACAGACATAAATACCCCACACAGCTACAGTAATCTATGTATAACCCTTAATGAATTCCCCCTTAACTGATCCAATTTAATAACAAGATCTCGTAAACCAAAAACCACTTTTTACCAAATACAGTCGGTAACTATAATCGTTGGGTTTCTTCCTTGGAATAACTCTTTAAAGTTGAAAATAGAGAGACAGGCCAACATACTTCACTGTCTGAGTCTACAGCAGCCAAATGTGAAAACAAAAGTAAAAACCAAGAGCTACAAACCAGCTCCAAAAGTCAAAGTGAAAGTTAAAACCCACAGTGCCACAGCCCAGCTCCACCCACACAATGACATCACTGAAGCCATGTGATAAGACAAGAACATTTCTTAAAGGGACACTCCCATGACACTTTACTCCACTTTTCTGCCAGACTTCCTTGTAGATTAAAAAAATCTACAACTGGGGAGCCCTTGGGAGGGTTTATTGCAACCAGCTTTTTCATTGGATACCCATTGTCCACGAGGAGCCATCCACAGAGTCTCTTTGGTGTGATGAACAGTTACAGCACCTGCACCTGCCTCAGAAAGAATGAATAAATTATGATAACTGCCAAGAAACCTCCAGCGCAAAACAACCCACTTGATCAGCACCTCATACCCCACTTCAAACGTTCAGTCCCTTCACCAACAACAAACAGTAGCAGCAGTGTAACATCTACAAGATACACTGCAAGAACTCACCAAGGCTTTTTCGACAGCACTTCCAAACGCACGACCACGCCCATCTAGCAGACACACCATCCTGACTTTGGACTATGGCGCCATTCCGTCACTGTCGCTGATCACAATCCTGGAACTCCCTCCCTAATAGCACAGTGGGTGTACCTACACCAGTTGGACTGGCAGTGGTTCAAGAAGGCGGCTCACCACCAGCTGCTCAAGGACAATTAGAGATGGGCAACAACGATGGTCAGATTTCATGGAAGAATAATAAAACCTAAAGGAACCAGTTAGGATGATCACAGATAAGCTGAATGTTCATTGAGTGTAAACCCCTCCTGTTAATGAATGCTCCAGACTGAGATGTTGGGGCTGTAAGAGCAACATGTACGCAGTTAATCACACTGAGGGAATCCGGCTATTGAGACAAAACCAACAGCCTGACTTGGCGCATTTGTACTGTAGGCAATGAAAGGAGCCAATTGGGAAAGCAAAATTTATGATGTGTTATGAGTGAATTGAATGCCAGCAGAGCGGTGGGGAATACAGGTGTTGAGCAGATAGTTCAAAAGGAAAGAGACAAGAGTGGGGAAAATATAGTCCACAGCCATTGGTGACTTCTTTACCCTGGTACACCATGCCGTGCCACCCAACACCTAAGGCTAGGACTGAGAAAGAAAGGAAAGAGAATCATGTGAAGAGGAGACAGAGAAGTGGAAAGGAAATAACTTGTGCTTAAATAGCACACTTCATGGCTTCAAACAATCCCAAAGTACTGTACAATCAATGAAATAGTTTTGATGTTCAGTCACTGTTGTGATGTCAGAAACATTATTGGCTATCCCTCGCGAGCAAGGATAATTCCATGAGTCTGAAGATGGTTGACGAGACCAATTTGGGATCTGCAGACCATATGGCACACTGGGCTGGATTCTCCCAAAATGGGGCTATGTCTCCATACCAGCGTAAAAATGCTGGCGTTTCACTTCGGAGTTTCCTAAAAAAAAAGCTTTTGGTTCACTCGCCCGCAGGGGCTAGCAGGGACCCAGAGTGATGCACGCAGCTTTAACTGCGGATACGGGCCCCCAAACTTCCGGTTTCGAGTCCGCGCATGAGCATGGCGGCAGCCTCCATCGGCAGCGCCGAGCGCCATGGTGGACTTGGACCGCGGAGGCAGCTGCAAAATGTAGGCCCCCGATCGGCCGCGCGCCTGAAGATCTGACTGAGTCCGCAGCCGCCATGCAAGCTTCCCGAATGGCAATAGGTGGTTAGAACCACACAGTAGGGAACTCGGCTGGTCGGGAGCGGAGGATTGCTGGGTGGGCCTCTGGCAATGGGCCAACAGCCATGCGGAGTACTCTGCGAAAACATCCATTCTTGGGGCCCAGAGAATCGCCAGACCGGTGCTGGGCCCGATTTCGCTGTGAAAGTTGATTGTCCCCCCCCTGCACCAAATGCGATTTCGCAGCGGGGTGTGGAGAATTCAGCCCAGGATATTTGTTGTCACGTGGGACACCTGGTCATATATTATCAGTTCAGGTCACCAGTTTTAACTCAATAAGGTACAAAAAACAACAATGAGATTAATAGGCAGATAATCTGGTTCACTGATGTTGGTTGATTGATACATATTGGCCAGAAACCAGGAAAACTCCCCTACTCGTCTTTGTATCATCCTATATGGGGTCTTTTATGTGCACCCGAGAGAGCTAACCAAACTCAATTTAATGTCTCATCTTAAAGACGGCACATCTGGCAGTACAGCACTCCCTTGGTACCACATTGAAATGTCAGTGTCAATGAGGTGCTCAGGTTTCTGGCTTAGAGCTTGACATTCTGGCTCAGAATGCTGCCACTGAGCCAAGGCTGACGCCTAACAACACTAGCCTCTGAGTCAGAAGGGTAAAGGTTCAAACTCCATTCCGTATAAGCTTACAATCTGAGTGAACATTTTTCTTTTTATTTGTATTTTTTCATGCTTGTCTGTTTTACGAAGTTACCACAGATCCTGTGATGGCTCTATTAGAAACTCTGCCAAGACTGCAATTTAACCATGTCTCAGATTGAGCACAGGCTGATGTAGTTAGCTAATGTCTGCCAGGTTAGCAAATGGAGTGCTAAAATTTGGCTCAACATCTCAGGCCTGGGCAAGTCAGCCAAGGTTCTTGCTCTTGATTATTGTCTAGTAACTCATTGGTTTTCATTACCAAAGAAGATCCATTTTAGATTTTAAACATACTTTTAGTGTAAATTAGTTATGGATACTCTAAACTCAAAAATTTAAGAAATTCTTCTCATACAAAACCCCAATTAAAGACTAATCTGACGAGCCCAATGTTTCTTCAAAAGGACCTGTATAATGGTTTATTTTTATGAAGTCGGCTTCATGAATACTTAACCTCCTTAGTATTTTTCGAATCTCGTACGAATGAGGTGCGAATTTGAAAATGTGAATTGTAATTCTAGTTTAAGTAAGAGCGACGGTTGGCTCAGGCAGTCGGATGAAGATCAGTTAATAGTCCGAGCTACATGGAACATGGATAGAAGCATAAAGCAGAGGATAGAGTCTGCAGCAGAGGTAAAGAAAAATCAGCGGGAAAGTCACACCTGGTCAGTCACTGCCAGCAAACTACACATGCATTAACTGTTGCTCGGCAACAGGCTATGTGCGGGATTATCTGGCCTCCCAGCTGCGTGTTTCTCGACGGCGCGAGGCGGCGCGTTGTACGCTGGCGGTGGGAATCTCTGTTCTCGCCGCTGCAAATGAGGCTTCCCATTGAAGCCACTCCACGCTGCCGGGAAACCCGGGGGTGGGCATGCGCTGCCGGCAGAATCAAAGAATCCCGCCGTCAGGGCATGGCGGGAGAACTCCGGCCATGTGTCTGCAATTTTACCAATTTTGGTTGATTTAAATTGTGTGCAGTAATGTAAAACAAGTGTTCAGGAATTGACATCCTGGCTGGAATTCTTTGGCCGTTGGGATTCTCTTTTCCTGCTGGCAGCACACCCCTGCCCGTGGGTTTCCCAGTGATGTGGGGTGACTTTAATGGGAAATCCCACTTGTCATAATATACACCGGTATATCATGGTGCTGATACACACACACTAATGGACACACAGCGGGACAAATCAACACACACAACACCACAGCCAATCGCCAGTTAGAGCACACTCACTATAAAGACAGGGGGCATCAGAGTTCCTGCTCATTCGGGATGCAGCCTCCTACAAGGACAGAGCCTACAGCTTACAGCACAGATCCTCACCATGTGCTGAGTGCATAGACTGGTTCGGACAGGCATAGGTCTTTAGTTTAATCTAACATCGTGTTAACCCACAGTGAAAGTATGTTTAACAGTTTCTAACTTAATAAAATAGTGTTGCACTATTTTAAGCGATGGTGGCCTGTATGTGTTCCATGGATCCAGAGCACCCAACACATCATGGTACCAGGAGTGGGGTATTAAATGTGCACAGTTTCCTGCTGGCTTTATCGAGCTGGATTTGCCAGAATCCTTTTGAGGCGTCGAGTTTGGTGAAGAGCTTGGCGCGAGCCATCTCACATGTGAGCTCTTCTAGCTTGGGAATTGGATAATGCTCCCTTATGATATTGCGATTTAGATCCTTGGGATCAATGCAAATTCTCAATTCGCCGGAAGGCTTTTTTACACATACCATGGAACTGACCCAGTCGGTCGGTTCCGTGACTTTGGAAATCACTCCTTGGTTCTGGAGGTCCTGCAGCTGCTGCTTGAGGCGGTCCAGAAGGGGTGCTGGGACCCTGCGAGGTGTGTGAACTACAGGCGTGGCATTCGGTTTTAATAAAATCTTCTAGGTGTACGGGAGCATGCCCATGCCCTCGAAGACATTGTGGTACTGGTTGATAATGGCATTGAGCTGCGCCCTGAAGTCAGTGTCCTGAAAGGCAGACGTGTCAGCAGGAGAGAGAGAGTGAACTCTCAGAACTAGGTTCAACAGCTTGCATGCCTGTGTGCCAAGCAGGGAGGCTTTCGAGGAGCCCACAATTTCAAAGGGAAGGAAGGCTTTGCGTGACCTGTGCATCACTTCAAGTTGACACGAGCCGCTGGCAGCAATGGCATTGCCATTATAATCTAATAGCTGGCAGGCTGATGGGAGGATGGCTGGTTTGACATGAAGGCTTTGGAGGTCAGACCACGCAATGAGATTGGCGGAGGCACCAGTGTCCAGGCGGAATCGTATTTGGGACCGGTTGACCATAAGGGTGGCACACCACTCATCGTCCGGATCGATGCTGTAAACCGACAGAGGCTGGATACTTTGCTTCGGGGACACCCTGTTTTTTGTAACGATACCGACTCAAAAAGGTGCCTTTGAGTCCTCGGTGTCAATATCGGGTAGTAGGTCCGCATCGGACTCGGTGACCGTGGGTTGAATTGCCCGGACATTCCTGCGAGGCTGGCTGGAGCGATACGAATTGGCAGGCCGAGCTGATCTGCATAAAGCAGCATAGTGGCCAAGTTTGCCACATCTCAGGCATTGTCTGGATTTGGCAGGGCATTGCCGCTTTAAGTGGGCGGAGCCACAGTTGCCGCACGTTGTAGCGTCAGTACGTTCGCTGCGCCACTGCGCATGCATGGTGCGGCCGTACATGGTACACGCCCGCGCAGTACGTTCGTCGACGTCACCGTCCCCTCGTTCGGTGCGCACAAGCGCGGGAGTCCGCGAATAGCGTGCAAAATGGCCGCCCTCATCCAGGCTGAGGCCCTGGAGTTGCTCGATTGCTTGGAACCGTTCTGCCTCGTGGGGACCTTGCCACGCCATTTCAGCCGCTTGGATGTGGGAATACCGACTAGTGGCGTGTTCGTGTAGCACGCAGGTCTCGATGGCGGTTGCTAGGGTGAGCTGCTTCACCTTGAGGAGCTGCTGGCGTAGGGGGTCCGACTGAACACCGAAAACGATCTGGTCGCGTATCATGGAGTCGGAGGTGGGCCCGTAATTACAGGACTGCACAAGGATGCGGAGGTGGGTGAGAAAGGACTGGAAAGGTTCATCCTTACCCTGCAAACGCTGTTGGAATACATAGCGCTCGAAACTTTCATTCACCTCTATGTTGCAGTGAGTGTCAAACTTGAGGATGACCGTCTTGAATTTTGATTTATCTTCATCATCAGCAAAGGTGAGAGAATTGAAAATGTGAATGGCATGTTCCCCGGCCGTGGATAGGAAGAGAGCGATCTTCCTGGTGTCCGAGGCATCTTCCCGGTCTGTGGCTTCAAGGTAGAGCTGGAAACGTTGTTTGAATATCTTCCAGTTAGCCCCTAGGTTACCAGTGATGCGGAGCGGCGGCGGGCGGACGCTGTCCATTTTGCAGGATGACTGTATGCTGGTGGAAGATCACTTGCAGGTAGGTCTAAGAAGTTCCAATATCCCTCAACTCCTGGTATCATGATGTGTTGGGTGCTCTGGATCCGTGGAACTCATACAGGCCACCAACACTTAAAATAGTACAACACTATTTTATTAAGTTAGAAACTGTTGAACATACTTTCACTGTGGGTTAACACTTAATAAAATAGTGTTGCACTATTTTAAGTGTTCCACGTATGTGTTCCACGGATCCAGAGCACCCAACACATCATCACTGACACACGGCGAGAGTAAAGAATCCCGTCGCCAGCAAATGGCGTGCCGCTGAGGGACCTGACATTCCTACCACCTATTTTACATCCCTC